>NC_056623.2:36051621-36662173 GCF_002870075.4 Lactuca sativa
ATCTCTTTTTGGGGGTATGCCTTAGAGACTGCCGCCCATATCCTTAACCAAGTCTCTACTAATAAGGTTGCCAAAACACCTCACAAGATGTGGACAGGGAAAGCTCCCTCGTTAGCACATATCAAGGTTTGGGGTTGCGAGGCTTTCGTAAGACGAGATACTCACGACAAGCTCGAACCTCATAGTGAGCGATGTATTTTCATCGGCTACCCGCAGAAATCCTTTGGATATCTCTTCTATAGACCAAAGGACAATGTTGTATTTGTTGCGAGGAGAGGAGTTTTCCGAGAGCGAGAACTCATAAGCCAAGGAGACAATGGGAGGCAAATCGAGCTTGAAGAGATTCAAGAGTCGATAGATGAAGGAACCTTTACCGCTGGTCCTCAACCCGAGGAGGAAACTCCGGTTGAACCGATTGACGAGTCCTTACCTCTTAGACGTTCCGAAAGAGTTAGAGTTCAACCCTAATTTTATGGTTTTCATATTACTACCGAAGGGGATACGTATATTAGTGATGGTACACTAATAAATCTAGATAAACCTAACAACTATAAGGAAGCCATGGCAGGCCCAGAGTCTGTGAAATGGAAAGAGGCAATGGACAGCGAGATTCAATCCATGTATGACAACCAAGTTTGGAATTTGGTTGATAATGTGCCCGGACGTAAGACCATTGGGTGCAAATGGATCTTCAAGAAGAAGACCGACGTGGATGGAAAAGTACACACATATAAGGCGCGATTGGTTGCAAAGGGCTTGACTCAAACTCCCGAAGTTGACTATGATGAGACCTTCTCACCATTTGCGAAGATAAAGTCTATTAGAGTGATGCTAGCCATTGCCGTATTTCATGATTATGAGATTTGGAAAATGGATGTAAAAACCGCCTTCCTTAATGGGAAGTTGGCTGAGGATGTTTACATGGCTCAACAAGAGGGTTTTGTCGATCCGAAGCATCCGAATAGAGTGTGTAAGCTTGAGAAGTCCATTTATGGAGTTAAGCAGGCGTCTCGCAGATGGAATCTTTGCTTCGATGAGAAAGTCAAAGAGTTTGGATTTGTACGAAGCGAAGATGAATCGTGTGTATATGTCAAAGCCAGTGGGAGTATAGTAAGCTTCCTCGTTCTGTATGTCGACGACATACTACTCATAGGAAACGACGTCCCGACTCTGCAGGAGGTTAAGTCCTGGCTCGGGAAGTGCTTCGCTATGAAGGACCTCGGAGAGGCTTCCTATATTTTGGGAATAAGGATAATGAGAGAACGAAGTAAGAGACTAAGAGGACTTAGTCAGAACACTTACTTGGATAAAGTACTGAAACGTTTTAGTATGGAGAATTCGAAGAAGGAAGAATTACCGATACAGAGTAATGCCAAATTGAGTAAGACTCAAAGTCCGAGTACCGAAGCTGAAATAGCAGAAATGAGCCAAGTACCATACGCTTCCGCAGTTGGCTCAATCATGTATGCTATGACTTGTACTCACCCTGATGTAGCCTTTGCTTTGAGCATGGTTAGCAGATATCAAGGGAATCCTGGCAGAGCCCATTGGATTGCTGTCAAGAATATCCTTAAGTACCTTCGGAGGACGAAGGAATGGTTCTTAGTCCTCGGAGGGAGTGATTACTTGAAGGTGCGAGGGTATAGTGACGCCAGCTTTCAGACCGACAGGGACAACTACCGTTCGCAGTCGGGCTGGGTCTTTACCCTGAATGGAGGAGCAGTAACTTGGAAAAGTTCCAAGCAGGAGACTGTAGCTGATTCAACGTGCGAATCAGAGTACATTACAGCGAGCGAAGCGTCGAAGGAGGCAATATGGTTGAAGAACTTCATCGGTGATCTTGGAGTTGTACCTGCCATAAAGGAGCCCATGGAAAATTTCTGTGATAATGAAGGAGCGGTTGCCTTGACCAAGGAACCGAGGGATCATGGTAGATCTAGACATATCGACAGAAAATATCACTTTATTAGACATCGTGTAGAAGAAGGACAACTCGTAGTGAAGAGGATATCATCAGAAGATAACCCAGCAGATCCGCTTACAAAGGGACTGAGTAGGATTAAGCACTTGCAGAATGCTAGGAGTATTGGGCTGAAGGATGATATTAGTATAGATTAGATAGTAGTAGAAATGTGTAATAGATAAATGTAATTAACATTTGATGATTAAATAAAAGAGTATTATTTATGAGTGATGTTACTGTCTTATGTTAATTGTTTAACCATGTTTTGACTTCCAGAATAATTGAGTTTATTAAGAATAATCGAATTCTTCAAATTGTCCACAATCGTTCATATGGTGGAAGTATGTATGAATGAAGATTGTCATGAATTGGTGTGTAGATTGTCTAAATGGTATTAGACATAGCAAAAGTTTGCTGCAACATTCATGAGTGCTTATAAACTAGTTTTGAGCATTGGAACAAACCCGCGGTTGCTGGAATCACCTTATGGAATGTGATAAAAGGGTGATCGCAAGACGATAATATCATATGGTTTTAAAACCAAGATATATGGTTTGTTATTTGTTAATTGGTTGTACATTGATAATGCGAAACCGCATCAGTAACTTGATGTTATAAAATGCATTGTTGTGTATAGTTGATTAATGAATAAGTAAATGCATATAAGTCGAAGTTTATCTGTTACTTTTATCCTAAGATGGTAAAAGCGATATCTCAGCCGCTCGATGATTTGATTTGACTTATGTGCCAGACCCGGTCAGAACTAAATTGATGTGTTCGATTAAGTTCTATGTCAAATGAATCGGAGATCGAGAAACCAAATGCCAGACAAATTGTTCCATAGAATTGTCAGCATGATATCTAAACAGAGGACTGTACGATCCCTTATCTGAAGGACGAGATTGATTAGATCAGAGTTTGAGAACGTCTTTAAGAGCTACGATTGCTAATCAGAATATACTTGTATATAGTTACTAGACTTATCCAAGTGGGAGACTGTTGGAATAGTGTCTAAGACTGTAACTATATTAGGCAAGTATTTGACCCGATTGTGCATGGTCCTTTTGGGTTGCCTTCACCATAGCAACTTGACAGGATGATTTATTATGAGAGAATAAATATTATTAATATATTATGAGAATAATATAAGGAATAATAATATTATTATTTGATTGATATAAGTCATAAATTAATTAGGAATTAATTTGGTGACTTAAAGAGATTAATTAAATAAAGGGGTATAAACTGTCAATTGTATGATAGTTAGAATTTGGGCTATAAATCCCTTAAGGATAAGAGGGGGACGAATTCTAGGACTTTGGATAGGCTTAGATTTCGTCCAAGGGCTTATCTATTAGGGTATTGGATTGCTTAGGGCCTAAGTTATCCAATTAGGGTTTAAGGGTGAAACCCTAGGAGCCTTACAAGTATAAATAGACCCCAAGGGTCAAGGGAAATCGGCACTTGTGCTTAGAGAAGAAAACCTAGCCGATTTGATCCCCTCTCCTCTCTCCTAAATCATCTCCTTGCTAGTTGGTGTTTGTAAGCCATTAGAGGAGTGACAATTGTGACTCTAAAGCTCCAAGGACAAGAAGATCAAGCAAGTGATTCAAGGTAAACTTCTAATTCTGATTTCATAATGTTATTATAGTCAATTAGCCATTAGAAGTCTTGGATTCAATGTATGTTCAATTAGAGAAACTTAGATCCAAGCATTAGGGTTGCATGTGCACATATGAATGTTCATATGGCTAAAAACCCATCATGTTCATCATCCCAATTTAGTCCCCATGATCATGGTGGTACTAAAAAAGGTTAGGTATCATTAGGATTTCATTTTGCCACTAGAATGTAATAATAATCAACATGAAAATGAAAATAAAGCACATAAAATCACCACTCTCCCTTTTAGGGTTTCCATGATCTTTTGCAACATGTAATCCCCTAGATCCATCATTCACCATATATGGGGTGAAAATAGGATCTTGAGATGATGTATAACATACAATTCTTTGCAAATAACAAAAGAGATACAAATCAAATAAGATGGAGTAGAAGTGAAGATGAAATCATAAAACTTGAACAAGGTTATGAATCAAGTTGTAAGAAATGATAAGGAGGTTCATACCAATATGAATCAAGGCTGGAAATGAACAAGAATTAAGCTCCAAACAACAGCCCCTTGGCTGCTCTTGATCCCAACGAGAGAGAGAAGGACGGTGTGAGGGAGAGAGAAAGTAGGGTTTAGAGTGTTTTTCTTGTGTGTGTTCCAAATGACTCAATTAACACATTAAGTACTATTTACTACATGGACTTTGCAAATAAGCCCATAGCCCATGGACTTCAATAAAAGGAGTTTACAAGATGATCAAAAGAGTCCAATAACATAAGAAATCAGACGTTGGTTAAATAAATTAACCCAAGGTTACAAGAATAATTAAATTAAAATAACTAAACGTACCGAGATTAACCGGGGCGTTACATAAACTCTCATTTATGTTGAGTTTGATGATGTTTCAAGGCTAGGATCTAGTGATTAACATGCCTAACTAGATGATAGATGGAGTACTCACACTTTTGAGGGCCGTTGAGGAGTTTTTGGACACCAAGAACAAGTGTATGTTCTTGGTGAAAGTTGAAGATCTAGCCAAAAGATGTTTTCATGGATGAATCATGAGAATGAGGCATGATTAGGAAGGATTACAACAACTAGAGGGAAGAATAAGTTACATTTTTGGAGGATATAAATGAAGAACTTGATGATACTTGAGAGAGAATGGAAGTGTTCTTGAGGTGGAAGTGAAATAATGAAAGAAAAGTTGAAGAGAATGAGTCTTATGGGGGGAGTTTACGGCCCACCTTGAGTTTACGGCTGTAAACTCAAGTGTTGTGGCCGTGAACATCCTCTTGGTGGTGTAAAGGCTTGAAAGTTGCACAGTGTCTCTAGCAGGTACATTCTAACACTCATTCATTAAGTGTACAAGGCTTAAAACCCGATAGAATGACACATAACAAGGCTAGAAGGCAATAATTTTTTCGGGTTGTCACATCATGCCTGCCCCGTGTCCGACTCGTGGTGCATCAAAAGGGAGGTCCAACCGAAACTGTCACGTGTCGCACCCGTGGCCTGTCCGAAGCGAGCCACCTCACCTTCAAGATCCGACGCGTGCTACCCTCGCATGTTCGACGCGTGTCCCCTCCTCCCCTTCGGTCCGAGCCCTCGCACCTATATAAGAGGGTGCGAACCCTCTCAGTTAATGTTACCAAATTTCACACTTTTCACCCCTAAACCCATTTTTAGCTATTCCAACATCCCCCGAAGCCCCAGGATCATACCTAACACCTGAAAAACGTCCCGAAGTGCCCGAAGACCCCAAGAAATTTATCTTTTCGGTTTGAAGCTCAACCCTCGCAAGACCCGGTTTTCAATAAAGCTCCCGGTTTTCATCGAAGAAATTTAATTATAGAAATGAAGTGTTGCCCAAATTACTATTTTAACCTCCGGTTATTTCATGGTGAGTTCAAATTATAGTAACAATTGTATGTTATGTGTTATATGTGCAATATGCTTTCCCGTGTTATTATAATAAGACTTTGGCCTTTAAGAACTTAGTGCCCCAAGTGTTGCACCTCAAATGGAATCAAAACTCACCTAGGACAAAGGTGACTCTTGAGAGAGAATTTCCATGCACCAAAAACACCTCCATGAACTCCAAGAACTAGAAATATGCGTTTTTAGGTTATGGAGCTTATATTTATATGTAGGATTCCAACAGTCATGAGTATAACCCAAATCTATACCCGTGGGTTTTATGATCCATGGTTAATGTGGCCCAACTCTTTATGTATCCATACATAAAATTAGTCCAACATGGATCATAAGCCCAACACATATAAATATAACCAATTTCCATAATTAGTCCCCATAGATTTAATTAGTCTCTTTTGATCAATAAATTAATTCCAAACTAATTCTTGATCAATACTAATTAAATCATATGATTTCATATTGATATATTAGAACTTATAATATATTAATAAATCATATATAACCTCTTCTCAAAAGTCCATCCTAACAAATTTTCCTAATGTTATGCAACCCAAATGGACCATGCTACTCTCTGGTCGAGTACATACTAGTAATAATTATGGGCTTAGACATCTAATCCAACAAAAGGAGCACCGTGAAGTCTTACTACCTCCTTCATGTAATCATTTGCAATCTTATCCATAGACCATCTTTCATTGACTTCTATGAAGTGTGCACTCTTAGTGAACCGATCAACGACCACCCAAATCATGTCGTGACCATCCTTTGTTCTGGGCAGTTTAGTGACAAAATCCATGGTGATGTCTTCCCACTAACCCATGGCTACATGTAAAGGTTCTAAACTCCCATATGGTTTCTGATGTTGTGCCTTAACTCTCATATAGGTTACACACTCGACCACATACTTTTCAACATCGAGCTTTATCGTCGGCCACCAGTAGTAGGGTTTCAGATCCCTATACATTTTTGTGCTGCCGGGACGAATCGTGTACATGGTCTTGTGAGCTTCTTCCATTAGAAGATCTCTTATTCCTCCCGTCTTAGGCAGACTAATCCTATCTTGGAATACCTTCAATCCTTGATTATTTGTATTGAACACCAACGTTTTGCCCAAATGTTGTTCCTTTCGGTCATTTCTCTCTAAAGATTCTTCCTGAGCTTTCTTGATGCTTTTCACAATCGTTGAGACAACTTCAATTCTTAATGCTCTTGGCCTTTTCCTTTCAAGGCTCACTTTTCGGCTTAAAGTATCAGCTACGTCATTTGCTTTACCAGGATGGTAAAGTATCTCACAGTCGAAATCCTTAAGCAACTCTAGCTAGTGTCGTTGCCTCATATTCAATTCTTTTTGATCAAAGAGATACTAAAGACTCTTATGATCAATGCAAGTTTTCACTTTGTGTCGTAAAGATAATGCCTCCATATCTTTAGTGTGAATATTACCGCTGCCAACTCCAGATCATGAGTGGGTTAGTTCTTTTCGTGTTCTTTCAATTGTCTTGATGCTTATGCTATCACCTCATTCCTTTGGGTAAGAATACAACCTAACCCAACTCCAGATGCATCGCTATAAACTGCAAAGTCTTCAACTCCGTCAGGTAAAGAAAGAATTGGTGCTTCACACAACTTCTTCTTTAGCTTCTCGAATTCTTCTTCGTGCTACTCACTCCAAGTATAAGTAGCTCCTTTATGGGTCAAAGCTGTCAATGGAGCAACTATCGAAGGAAAGCCTTGGATAAACCTTTGGTAATATCTGGCTAATCCCATAAAGCTTCGGATCTCCGTGGGACTCTTTGGTCGTTCCCACTTCATCACAGCTTCAATTTTAGCAGGGTCAACCATGATCCCATATTGGTTAACCACATGGACCAAGAATTGGACTTCTCAAAACCAAAAATCACATTTGGAGAACTTAGCATACAACTTCTCATTCTTCAAAACTTGTAACACTTCTCCCAGGTGCTTGCCATGCTCTTGCTGGCTCTTTGAGTAAACCAAAATGTCGTCTATTAACACTATCATAGATTTATCGAGGAATGGTTTACAAACCCTGTTCATCAAATCCATGAATGCTGCTGGAGCATTGGTTAGTCCAAACGACATAACCAAGAACTCATAGTGTCCGTATCTCGTTTTGAATGTGATTTTCGCAATATCCTACTCTCTCACCTTCAGCTGATGATATTGTAGCACCTGGTTCCTGGTACGTAAATCTTAATTGAGTATTTTCCATTTTTAGCCTTGGACTCGGCGAGTCATAGGTCCGAATCGCCGAGTAGAGACGGGACCCAGGACATGTTTAAGTTGGCGACTCGACGAGTCCATATCCTGAACTCGGCGAGTCACCACTGTTGGATGAAACCCTATGTTTCAGGGGTTTGTACCCTATTTAAACTCTCATTCCGCCCCAATCTCGCCCCCATTCACCCTCAGAGCCCTATACCTCTTTCAAGCCTTGTTTCCTTGTGAGTTTGAAGTGTTTTTGTGGTGTTCTTGAGGTTTTTGAGGAGAAAGAAGAGTGAATCAAGAAGAGGAGAAGGAGGCCAAACATCTCTGTATCATTCCAACGTTTCCCCTGAGGTATAGCTCGTTTCCCCTCTGTTTTTAAGCTTATTGTCCCTTATAGCTCCATTAAAGTCCTCTTTGAACCATTTCCAAGCTTGTGTATGTTTGAGGGTTTGTAATAAGCTGATTGACCTTTAGATCTAGGCATGGTTGAGCTCCAGGAGCTCAGATCTACTGTCTTTTTGGAACCATATTGCATGAAAGCCCTAGATCTACCCCTTTTGGTGCATTTTGGACCTTAAAACCCTCATGGTTGTCTATTTACACGTAAAGTTGGAAACTTTATGTGTTAATCATGCTCTAGGAACCTAGATATGTGAATGGCATGGACTGGAATCGAGCAAAACCATGTTTTTGGTGATTGCATGGCAACGACTCGGCGAGTCGTTCATCTGACTTGGTGAGTCTGCTCGTGAGTCTTCGAGTTGTCCCCTTTTTCGTAGTGTCGAGTGTGAGCAGTGAGTCACGGGGTGTGACTCAGTGAGTCGGACACTGAACTCATCCATGGAGGAACTCGGCGAGTCAATGCCCTGACTCGGCGAGTTCAAGGCAATCTCCTTAGATCAAGAACAGACTCGGCGAGTTGTTCATACAACTCGGCGAGTCGCAGCATAAGTGTTCTTCGGATGAAGATGAACTCGGCGAGCTGTTCATACAACTCGGCAAGTCTTAGCATAAGTGTTCATCGGATGAAGATGAACTCGACGAGTTGTTCATACAACTCGGCGAGTAGGATGAAGGACTTGAATATCAGTTTAGAAGGAGAACTCGACGAGTAGAAACGGGATTCAGGACAATCGTTTGGGTTGGGACTCGGCGAGTTGGAGAGCCAACTCGGCGAGTCGGGTCAACTGAAAGTTGACTCTGACTTTGACTTAGGGCATGATCAGGGGTAAAATGGTCATTTTACCCAAAGGACAGTTAGCAGTGTTTGATTGAGTATGTTGTGGGAATTACAGCCGGAGGAGTTCCGGAGCAACAGCAGCAGTAGTAGACAGTCAGTTCCCGATCAGATCAGCAGCTACTTTGAGGTGAGTTACCTTCCAGTAGCGGTGGGTCTAAGGCCACAATGCCGGACTACCAGTAGGAGACGTATGATAGATGATTGTCTCTGTGATATCATCTAGGGTTGCTACTACCTGATATGTTATATGCTAGCATGATATGTTATATGTGATAGTAGTATAGTTCGGTTGTTAGGACCGGAGGGTAGTCAGACACCCTAGATACGTCTGACAGTATGTGATGTTATGTTTATATGCTAGCATGATCTATTATATGAGTTAGAGGTAGTAGGAGGGGATCAGTCCCCGAGTTCGGTTGTTAGGACCGAAGGGTAGTTCAGACACCCCAGATATGTCTGATAATATGTTATGTTATGATATGTGATAGTAGTAGCAGTAGGGGGGTGAAATAGTCCCCGAGGATCGGTTGTCAGGACCGGCGGGTAGTCAGCACCCCAGAACAGCTTGACACGGGTAGTCAGCACCCTAGAATGGCTTGACACGGGTAGGACGGCACCCCAGAATGGCCGCACGGGTAGTCGGCACCCCAGAATGGCCGTACCGGGTAGTCAGGCACCCCAGAATAGCCTGGCAATATGTATGATATGTGTTGTATGGTATGTGGTACGATGGGGGAACTCACTAAGCTTTGTGCTTACATTTCTCAGTTGTTGTTTCAGGTACCTCTTCAGCCAAGGGGAAGGAGCAGGCGCGGTAGCGGCTCATCACACACACACACTCCTTGATTCCGCATTTATGAGTTTACCCTGGGATTGCTACTCTGATATTTCGATTGGTTGTATGATTTGGCTTTTAGACACGATTTACGTTGTGATGTGGTTGATCAAACAATGTTTTTAATTATTGATGTTTTCTAAAGTAATGTTTTAAAAATGAAATTTTTGGTCGTGAAAATTGGGTCGTTACAGTTATCCTGGCCTAAGATCGATCTTGGATAAATAGCTCGAACCTTTCAGCTGATCGAATAGGTCATCAATCCTTGGCAATGGGTACTTATTCTTCACTATTGCATTGTTCAGCTCTTTGTAGTCTATGCACATCCTTATGCTTCCATCCTTCTTCTTTACGAATAACATCGGAGATTCCCAGGGTGATGAACTTGGTCTAATGAAACCATTGTCCAACAACTCCTAAAGTTGCGTCATAAGCTCTTTCATCTCCGTTGGTGCTAGTCGGTATTGTGCTTTTGCTATTGGCCTTGTTCCTAGTAACAAGTCTATCTGAAACTCTACTTGTCTGTTAGGGGGTAATCCAGGAAGATCTTCAGGAAAGACTTTCGGATAGTCGCACACCACTGTTATACTTTGCATCCCATTTTTCTCCTTCTTAGCATCAATCACAAATGCCAAGTATGATGTGCATCCTTTAGACAAACATTTTTTTTGGCTTTCATCAGGGAAATGATTTCAGAATTTACTCTGTGTTTGTCCCCTTACACCATGAATGACTCTTTTCTAGGTGGGTTTACCCTCACTATCATCTTCTTGCACAGTATCTCGGCATCATTGGCGCTAAGCTAATCCATTCCCTGTACGATGTCGAAACCATTCAACTCTATGGGTAACATTTCCTCGTGTAATTCATTTCCGTTCAAGTCGATGGCGATATTCTTAATGTAATCGCTAACATGTATGAATTTGCCACTGAAAACTTTTACAACTAGAGCATTATCAAGTTTTTGTATAGGAAATGCTAGTCTTCCTCCAAATTTATGTGATATAAAGGAGTAATTTGCTCCGGAATCAAACAATATATTGGCGGACAATCCATTTACAAGAAAGGTACCTGAAGCGACGTCCTCTGCATCCTTCGCGGCTTCCAGTGTCATCTGGAAAGCTTTGGCTTTTGGCTTCAGTGGGACATTAGGCCTTGCTACTTCCTTCTTCTTCGGGCAGTCCCTCGAGATGTGCCCTTCCTCATTACACCTATAACAAACTTTCTGGTTGAAGGTTCACTCATTGGCATATTATCCAGACTTTCCACACTTACAACAAGTGACCTCCCCGTCACATTTCCCATTGTGCTTCTTTTTGCACTTTTCACACCATTTCGCTTCGCCTCCTCCTCCTCTCGAACCAGACTTCGAGGATTTACTTTTCTTGTTGGATCTCGAGGATCCATCGAACTTCCTTTTCTCACCAACCTCCGTTCTCTCCAGACCCCTTTCTTTTATGTGGGACTCAACATTCTTGGCTGCTCTAACTGTTGCCTTCAACGTGCTTGCCATTTTGACTGTTGGGCCAAAGTCTGATGGCAATCCGTTTGCAAAATTTTCTATCTTGGCGAGTTCAGTCGGCACTAGGTAAGGAAATAACTTCATCTTCTTGGTAAACGCAATAACATAGTCATCAATGCTCATTTTCCCATTTTTTCAAGTTCTGGAACGCATTGTTCAGATCGATCAGATCTATCTTGGAGCAGTGTTGCATCTTCAACTGCTCCATGAACGCTTCCCAAGATATCTTCAAAGCTTCTCCTCGTTGCATCGTATCCGCTAATAACTTCCACCAGCTTAAAACTCCGGTCTTCAGTTGTCGGACCGCAAAGATGGTTTTCTGCTTATCGCTATAGATGCAGCTTTCAAATACCATCTCCATTTCGGAGATCCAGTCCATAATCTCTACCGGTTTTAGACTTCCAGAAAGACTTGGTGGTTTGGCACCCAATAAATTCTTATATATACGTCCATCTCTGTCAATTTTCCTATCCGGGTCATTCCTGCTTTCCACTGGGGGTTCAACTTGGCTGACAATGCGACTATAATTCCCTTTCTATGAATGTCCGTCATTCAATTCTGGTTGTTCAACATGCACCGAAGGTGCATCCCTGTTATTTAGCAACAATTGTCTCATTTCTTACCTCTATTCAGCCATCATAGCCCGAATCATGGCTTGTACTCCAGCCATTGTTACTGGCTCAAGTGCAACTTCTACTATTGGCACCTGCTTAATCACTTGGGGACGAGGCTACCGATTACTGTTTTCATTCGTGTTTCCAGCTCCACTTCAGGTTCTTTCCATTTCGATC
Organism: Lactuca sativa; assembly: GCF_002870075.4. Lineage (NCBI taxonomy): Eukaryota > Viridiplantae > Streptophyta > Magnoliopsida > Asterales > Asteraceae > Lactuca > Lactuca sativa. The sequence continues at coordinate 36,063,752 of NC_056623.2, forward strand.
TATACACCAAATTAGGTGAATTTAGATCTTTATTTACGATAGGCGTTTAAATCCTCCTTATCACTCAGAAACATTACATGCTAGTTCTAATACCGTAGTCGTACACTTAGAATCCTAAACACATAAGGTTTCCAGATCCAGTCGGCAACAAACCACATATCCGAAAAAATAATAGCATATATGACAAACATATAACATTTAGCACATAAAAAGCATTTTTGGCATCTTTCCTAAAATAAACTAGTGCTCGTGTCTAAAATATGGAAGACACTCATCTCACAATCATCACTTAGCATTCTAAGTTTAAGTCTAGAAATCCTACAAATTCCTAGTTCCCTTAAACTAATGCTCTGATACCAACTATGAAATCCCCATTTTCACGGCTAGAAAAGACCGATTTCATTTATGCTTTATAATAAAATCAGAGTAACCTTTAAAAAAAATGTTGTAGAATTTGTTCCCAAAACAAAATATGATAAAGATTTATCAAAGCATTTCCGAAGAAACGTATTATCATTATATTACAAAACTCGGGATGCCATCGTCAAAATAGATCAAAAGCATAAACCAAAAGCAACATAGGCCTTACAACATTTCTATTTATTTCTACTTGCCTATATTACATAATCTCTCACCAAATCATCCAACTATGCTCGTGTGCCACTACATGTGAAACAAAAAAACTGAATGGGTCAGGATGGAGAGCCTGGTGAGCATATAGGGTTTTCAACCCACAACAAATGAGTTTATTATTTTCAACAATCATTCAACCCGATTACTCGTTCCCGTTATCCTCACTTTACGTCCCTAAAGCATCTATTATAAGGGACCTATCCTAAGGAATTTCATCGGGATGGAAACTACTACTAAGGGGATTCCTCAGCCATATAGGTCCGTAAGGCAACCATGAGGGGGATGGAGTACACTGGTGAACACATCGTTCACAAACACCTACAGGTTGCGAGCCTGCTAGCGTTCCACTGGACTTCCAAGAAAAGTTCGTGGTCGTCATCCATACTCCACTAGATGACTGGATCATCGTCAACACCGATGCCTCTCATCATTTTATTTCATCACACACCAACTATTTCATCTACCCATGTTTTACCCAACATCTTTGTAGATATAAGATACATATAAAGTTTAGATATGAAAAACGAAGTTTAAATCTCTCATACAACATAGATCTGAAAGTTACATATATATATATATATATATATATATATATATATATATATATATATATATATATATATATATATATAGTTTAGATCTGAAGTGAGAAAGTTTAGATCTGAAGGAAAAATGTTCAGATCTGAAAGAAAAAGTGAAAAGAAAGAAGTTTAGATCTTAAGTAAACAGATAATATATACACATAGCAGGTAATTTATATAAAATACTTCATATCTATGTGTAAGATGAAAGTGACTATACACTCACTTGATAAGGTGGTGATTCGGACATCACTTCGCTTCTTAAAATGATCTTCTTTGACGAAATCGGGAGGTTTGCTTGAAAACCTGGTTCTGCGGGGGCAGAGTTTCTAAACCGAAAAACTCTTATTCTCTGAGCCTTCGGGCACTCCGGGGATTTCTTCTAGTACTAGGGAGGTTTCTTAGGCTTCGGGGTGGTTTAGGGTGGCTAGAGAGAGATGGAGAGTAGAGAGAGAAATTGATGGCAAAAAGTGTGAAATGAAGGCTGGCCTCACAACCCTTTTATAGACCGAGAGGCCTCGTAGTACGCGGGGCGTACTTCGGATCTATGCGGGTCATAAGGGCAGGTGTCGGTTCCTCGGTGGTGCATCGTGGCCTCTTCTGGACCGCAGAAGGATTAGACCGCTGGGCGTTCACTTCTCGTACGCAGGGCATACTCCGAACGCGAGGCATCCGAAGGTACGCTGGCCGTACCCTCGCATCCATGTCGCATTTTGCCATTCCGACTTCATAAATTCGTAACTTTCGCATACGAGCTCCGTTTTCGACGTTCTTTATATTCACACATAGGTGGGACCATACTCTACAACTTTCATTTGGACTCTGTTGGCTAATTTTGAATCTATGTTTAAAGTTATATTTTTAACAGGCCGAGACAATAAAAGTCCGTTAAAAATTTATAACTTCTTCATCCGACATCCGTTTTCGTCTGTATTTTTACCGTCGAGCTAATATTAATGAGACCTTTGATTCTCATTTAGGTTGTGTCGGCCGAAGACTGTTCGATCTACTATTCAAACTCCGGGTTGTGTACTATTAATCCGAAACTTGGTAAAATCATAACTTCCTCATACAAAGTTAGATTTGGACATTCTTTTTATGTATGCTATTGGTTTAGCGAACACTACGACTTTCGTTTAGATCGCTAAGGATAAAAAGCACTTTATCGTAAACTCAGTTTTTTACATCACACAGTGGCGTACCGGTTCTGTCGTGAAAGTTCGACAGATCATAACTTCTTCGTTATAACTCGGATTTCGGTGTTATTTATATGTCCGGAATCATTGTCACGACCACTAAAACTTTATTCATAGATATCGGGATTATCTAATGTTTTATTTTTGATGCTTATTTTTATTATATCTTTACAAAAAGTATATAATCACATAAAATCACATAATTCACATAATATTCAAGTAATTCATCTTTATTACTTTAAAATAGGTTACAATGGTTGACCTTGACTATTACATCATCGAATTCATGCTTAGCCTCGAAACTCGGGCGTTACATTGACCATACCATTATCCATGTTGATCTGCACCGTGCCATTGCCCTTGATACTGCTCACCCACTCATCACCCATGTTGACTGTGCCATTCCACTCTTTGAAGGAGTCAAACTAGTTGTGATTGCATGTCATATGATAGGAGTCTCCAGAGTCCAAGACCCAAGCATCAACAGAATTAGATGTACAAACTGTCAAAACTTCACCATTATCCCCTTCATCAGAATTTCCTTAAACCACAACAACATTGTCAAAACTTGCAGTTATAACATTTGATGTTGACTTTAGATTCGGAACTTGACTTCCCTTTGTTACCTCCACCTCTATTTGATGTTCTTCCTCTTCATGCGAACAAACCAGAACTGGAAACTTATTCTCCAACTGAAACTTTTCTTTTTAGTTCCTTGGACTTCAAAGAGTCCTTCACATCATTCATAATGATCATTTTCTTACCATACAACATGGTATCAACGAAATTCTCATAAGAATTCGACAGTGAACATAAGAGGATAAGTGCTTGATCTTCATCGCCAATCTTTACATTCACACTTTATAGGTCCAAGATGATCATATTGAAGTTATCCAGATGATCCTTCACTTGAGTGCTCTCCGACATCCTAATAGTTCAAACATTGCTTCTGGTATAGCCTGTTCGTCATAGAATTGTTCTGATACTTGTTACACAACTTCTCCCAAAGCCCATATGCACTCGTTTGATCCACAACATCTCTAAGTACTTATTTTGTCAAACTCAAAAGAATTACGCTATGTGCTCTTGGCAGAATATCCACCTTTCTTTCATCTGCCATGTCCTTTGGCAGTTTCGCTTCTCTTTCCAGTGCCGCTACACATCCTTGTTGAACCAGAAGAGCCTTCATCTTCGCCTTCCATAAAGTGAAATCATTCGAACCATTGAACTTCTCCAAATAGGTCTTGTGAGATGCCATCTTCAATCAACAGAACACCAACCACAACTTTGATACCACTTGTTAGGAAGTAAAGTAGATAACTAGAAAAACTATAAGCACACAAGACACAATATTTACGTGGTTCGGTCAAGGTGACCTACGTCCACGGGTAGGAGGGAATTATTATTTTATTTCAGAGCTCTCAAATAGAGGTTACAAGTACAATTACATAGAGATTCGCCTCTCACTCTATAATTCAAGATACAAGGCACTATACAAATGACTCTGCATGTATCCTTATTTATACTTGAGGGATCAGACCTAAAATGCTACTAGGCCAAGACCATTGGCCCATAGGCCCATGAAAGGTGTCAATAAATCATAATCTTCCATGCATCATCTTCTCGAACATTCTTCCATGTCATACACCCATGAGCATCAGCAACACACATGATAGAGCACCTTGTGCCATAATGGAGCATCATGATCTACATGTGGAGCATCATGAACACTAATGGTTGAACAACCATCATAGTGGCACAACATGGTGTAATCCCTGAGCAATACCCAAACAACCATCATGGTGGCACAACATGGTGTAATCCCTGAGAAATACCAACTTCAGAGCATCCTTGAACGATGTTGAGCATCATATAGGACTTCATAGCATACTTGGCTCATCAAGGACCAAAATGGTCTAATTTGCAACATCATGGCGCAACAACAACTCCATAGGGAAACAACATCTCTAGATGACACAAAAAGGAATATAGATGACGCAAGAGGCTTCTAGTGTGGCTTAAGAACATCAAGATTTGAGCAACAACATCACCATGGCGCAACAAGGCCATGCATGACACAACATGAGTACCTCATGGCACAAGAGAGGTACCCCATGGCGCAAGAGGGAGTGTGATATCACAAAACCATCACTCTTAACCCATCCCTTTATCATATGGCACAATAAGGTTCCCTTGTTTCTTCATATCACTACCAAGTGCTCCAAACCTCTTCCAGTTGCTCCAAACCCCCATTTGTACGATCCATTCATTTGACACTTGATCCGTTCCTTTGTCAGGCGATCCATTCATTTCTCAGAAAATTCATTCGTTTTTCACATGCTCCATGAACCCCAAGTGCTCCATTTAGTTCAAAGTGCTCAACATACACCTTGAACATGATCCAAATGCTCGAGTCACATTTAACACTTTCGGTTGGATTACCCCCGACCCACAACCTTCCAGTTGTAATATCCCGGCCCATACCTTAGGTTGGAATTCCCTGGTCTGTTGACTTACAACACAAAGCACTACAGTCTCAACTCCACTATACCATGTCGACATGCATATAACAAATAACATATATCTAACAACAAATAATCATATAATTAGTTAACAGATTGGCAGACATGTCTACATATACTACTGCATGCTAACATCCTATATATACCTGGATTCCGATGTAACAACTCTCTATCACATAATCACATACTATCATATCACATGATATCTAATATAATGGGCCAATATTGGTGCCTTCGACCCGCAAGTATAGTGTGGAAGACTCGCCTCACAATCTGATGAAAAGTTGAACGGTAAATTGCTCCAACTACCGGCTCTATAAGACAAATATTCAACAGATATGGACCCAAGCTCAACTATTGCTTAAAATACCCAAAATACCCTTAAGTCAAACTTAGTCAACCTTGGTCAAAGTCAAAGTCAACGAGTAAACACAGTCGAGTCAACTCAGCTTCGTATGCAGGGCCCTAAGGTATGCGGGATGTACTCAAGTCTTGACCGCAGTAGGGATGGTTGACTACGTATGCGTTGTGTACTCCAAGTTACGCAGGGCGTACGCCCAAACTTCCCAAATCTTCAATAAGAGCTTAATTCCATAAGCTCTCACGTCCAACTTTCAGATCCAAGGCTAAATTACCCTCAAGAGTCATAAAGTTTCCAACTTTATGACTTTTATGTCTATAAAGTGCGCAATACCCCATACTACAACATCTTAATGCATTAAGACCTTCTAAAGAATGCATGGAGCAAAACTAACCATCAAGACCACCTTTTTATGACTTAAGACCCTTCCTAAGGTCCGAGAGGACTTATTGGGTCAAGAACATGCGATGCTCAAGAATCACCATTTTGGGACAAAAAGTAACTTAATGGAATGAAATGTCTAGATCTACAAGATTGGGTGATAAAGTTGCAAACTTTATACCTCTCGGAGGTTACAAACAAGGAGGGAATCTCAGATCCAAAATGCTTCCAAATTCCAAGCTCTTCTTCTTCTTCTTCTTCTTCTTCTTCTTCTTCTTCTTCTTCTTCTTCAAACACACCTCTTAAACATTCCTATGGGCTCAAAAATGGACGATTCTCACTTAGGGTTGCTTGAGGATGTTTTTCATAAAGGGAGGCTGAAGAACAATAGATATCAGACTATAATGAGGTTTAAATATGAACCAAACCCTAAAAATTAGGGTTTACCCTTTCTTCACGTACGCCCTACGTACGAGGTGTATGCCCAACATACTAGGGCGCGCCCTAATACAGGCGTTCCCTAGTATGCCTAGCGTACACAATGTACGCTCCACGTACTCCACTTAGGTGAAATTACAAAATTGCCACAATGGGCCAATCTAGCGACCTTCCTCAACTCAAGGGTCAAAATTGCAATAATATACAAATATAGGGTTGAAATTGAAATTACCTTGACAGTGGAATGTTATAATAAGACTTAAAAACCTTTGTAGTTATAAACTCATTTTTTTTGAATCTCCCACCAATATAAGATGAAATAAAAAAAACTCATTAAACTTCCTTATTAACTCAATCTAACAATCTTATTTTAATGATTAATTGCTCATTCAAGTGTACAAATAAAAACACAAACATATAACCATTTGTTTATTTTAATAATGTCTATGGTTTGAAATCTTGTTCAAAAGAAATCATTTTGATAATTGGCTAAACCAATTTTTCAACAAGTTCAACTTTAGGAGATGTGAGAGAAATTCTAAGAAACGCCAATTTTAAAATTAAAATGAGTAAAATGTGTGGGATACTTGTACATAAAATATGCTTTCCCCGTTAAACTTGGAATTTATGTAAATGTGGGCCGCCTAAATCAAGGTCATACGTACCTTTTAAGGTTGTACGACCATCTCATACAAAAAGAAAACTATCATCCATACATTTAAGAAACACCAACTTTAATTTGCCATCTATTTTGGACAAATTAAAGCTACTAATACACGTGTATTTATTCATAAAGTATAACATATAGATCCAAATTAAAATCTTCTATATAAAAGCTTTTCCTTTTTATCGACAAAAAAGAAAACGAAAAAGGTCCATTAGAGTACTTGGGGATCCACAAAAATACAAGTTGCATATTCCTCTCCACATATATCAAGTGATGTGTAAAGTTGATATTTGTTACCTTCCAATTTCATGAAATTGACTACTGCCTCCTCTGTCATTCCACAACCACATTTCCCACAACTGCATTTCTCTCTTATTTCAATTATCTTAAGAAAAGAACCCACATTTTACTTTAATGAAAATTTACAAAATAATCCTATTTGGGTAGTGTATTTGAAAAAATAATAACTTTCTTTTTCATATATAACTGAATGGTCACTAATTTTCGTAACCATGATTATTGCGATCGCAAAAATATAGAATGTGGTCCAAACTATTTAAGGTATATTTTTGGATCTTGGAAAATTTATTTTGATTACTAATGTTGAAATATCCCTCAAACCATTTCAATTTTTAAGAATTTATTTCATAATATAGAACATACTAGTTCGCAATGCCTTCAAAATACGTAAGTTATGGTTTTAACTTACCATTCCACATATTTTGTAATGGATGGACATATGCACTGGATGGAGATTCATTTCACACTCCATATTTCACTACTAGAAACAAGGCTATCATCGATGGATGAAACTATCAAGGCTTGCGATGGATCACCAACGAACGGACGAAATGATTCCATAGACAAGAAAAAGTTTGTCAACCAATCTAGTGAGGAATTTGACGGAATTGTTTAAATTTGCGACAAAATTTCAGTCACAAAAGGGTCATTTAATACGCTCATTTAGGGTATAGGTGACCAAATTTAATGACAAAAGCCATGACCTTCTTGTCATATATAAGTCTATTGATAATCACTCACAACGTTCTTGTAATAAATTTGATTATTCTGTTGGTAATTAATCTGTCGTAGATCTCAAATTTTACATTTTGTTTTTTTGTTGGCAATCCCTCACAATGTCTCATTTCAGATAATTTTTCCCATAAATAATCTTTCGTAAATTTTAAGTTTTAAAATTAATTTGCTTTAAAATAAAAAAAAAACAAAAATGCCTCAAATTATTTAATGAAAAATCTGAAATTCTGACATAATATATTCCAAAATTCAGTAAATTACATAATCCAAACTAAACAATAATATTTTTAAATGCCGAAAACCATCAATTATCAAACTAAACAATGATATTTTTAACATTAATTAACTAAATAATAATATTTTTAAATGCCAAAAACCATCGATTATCAAAGTGTAACATCAATTCACATTCAATTTCAAAATATAATATGCCTAAATTCTCACTATCTTCTCATATTTTAAAGCATCTGATAATTGCATTTTATTTCTTATTTTGTTTGTTTATGTTGTTCCGTTTGTTAAACTTAATAGTTATGATCGTGAATAAATTACTTTTATTTGTTTTCTAGACTATTGAATAATGTTGTTGCCTTTTCGATGTCTAATTGTAGGAAAATATGGCTTTGGGAGCAATTTGGCAATTATCGGGATGTCTAAAAGGCTTGCGAGTTCGGATAGAGATCAAAATGGACTTAAAATGTGCGCTTGGCGGTGTTTTTGTAGCATCTACGACCTAATCGAAGTGAGTTGAATGTGCGTCAACAAGAGCCAACTAGCCAAGCATAAGTTGATACAAAGTCATGGGTCAAAATTGGTCAAAGAAGAGCCGAGCACGCTCCAAGCTACCAGAGGGGCTAATATGGTGCAGTCTGTGCTCCGACCTACAATGATAAATCAAATTTTATTTTTGCTCGGTCTTTGTTGCCTTAGTGCATGCATGCATGCAATCCATGCTACTAAAGGATAATTGGTTCTTTTTCCAACCAAATATAACTCTAAGGACAAGGGTTTTGGTCACATTTGGGGGACAAACATGTGTTTAACAAAAACAACGTTTGAGGCAATTTTGGAACTTAGAATTTGCTTTTTCTACTCATGTTCCTTGATGATTATTGGTACAATTTAGTTTGATGCGTTAAACATGTTTGGCTAAGTCTTTATTTCCAATATTTGGTGAATCCCTAAGTCCAGTTAGTTGATTATGAATGGTATATGTGAGTATTAGATTTTCACGGATACAATCTAGCTAAGTTGAATGTTAAACGTGTTTGGCTAATCAAACCCATTGTACATTTGTACCTATTAAACATTGTGTATAGTTTTCTTTATTATAATGGTTTGTATAGTATAGGGATCCCTTTGTAACTTGTATCCATATATAATGAATGCAATATACAACACCCTAGTTAACGAGTTTTCCATATAATTCATCATGGTATCAAGTCACAAGAAATCTCGTTTCCCGCCCTAAGAACCACCGACAATCACAACAACCCCTCTCGTCAATCTGCATCACACCATCGTCGCCCACCACAGCCTGTTGTCGGTGTCTCCTTCTAGCCACCACCTACTGTAGTCGATAGTTCTCCCAACGTTCCTGCCGGTGTTAGACTTCAACGATTCTGAAGTATGTTGCCTTCTTCTCTTGTTGACGATCGATTCTCAGTTCTCGCTACCTTTTTCTCATCGATCACCTGCTTTCAACGTGATTAGGTTATCAGTACATTCAATTCTCTCTACCTACGGTTAAGTTTGTTTTTTATTTTATTTTCTGCCTTTATTTAGATTTATTGTTTCGATTTTCTCCAGTCTCTATGTCAACTCCCTTGTCCTCCGGCACTAACACACCTCCCACTGCCAGTCAGTTGGTGTTTTTGCATTTACTAATGTTTACTCCTAATTCAGTTTTAAGCTTTCAGATGACGATTCAAAGTACAAAGTATGGAGTCGTATCTTTTTGGATATGTGATTACTAGTAAATCCAAACCTCAAGGAGATGATGATGAGGATTAGGAGGCAATTAACTCTTGGATAAATCTGTGGTTCTATTCCACTTGTTATGCTAACATTATACATATTATCTCTAGTGATAATTTCACTACAAAATATGTATGGGATAAGTTACAAGAATTCTTCCTCAATAACAAGATGTCCTGTATGCTTCTTCCTCAATAACAAGATGTCCAGTATGCTCCAACTTCAAGAGAAATTCTGAAATAACAAGAAAGGGTCTTCCTCCATTACTGAATTGTGTCACTCGTTGAAGAACTTAGTAGAGGACCTTGCGGATTGTGACTCAAAAATTGATGAAATAAAGCTTGTCATGGAAATTTTAGGCCACCTCCCACCCTTTTACCATAACATTGTTGATGTGATCACTAACACCAAACCATTCCTGTCATTCCTCGAGCCAAGAATATTCTCCTCTGCCATTCCATTGCATTGTAATCATCCTCATCAATACATGGAAAATCAAAAAATAAGTCTAATAGTGGTAAAAATAATGGAAGATTTGCTTCCAGGGGTAATTGTAATGTTTTCGCTAGCTGTATTTCTTTTGTAGGTTCTCCAACGAGTAAAAGTCAAAGTCAAGTGTTTTTGGGCGTTCTGACACCCCTCAGTCTAGCTCCACAACCAGGTCTTATAGGCGCTCCACCTATAGCCCACTATTTACCTATTGGCACTTCTCCTTACCTACAACTTACACACTTTGTTGTTGCCTCCTTAGGATAGTAGCCGCTATCCAACAGTTCCTACGGTATGCCTGAGTAGCCTCCTTCACTCCAACAATCCTCTTTCTTCACTCAGTAGGGGCCCCTGCTCTCGGTCACGCCGCACCTCATGGCTGTTGGTCTGCTTCAGTAGCCTCCTCAGTATCCGTTGCCTACTTCCTTTGGAGGACAATCCTCGCAGCTAGGTGAACAATAGTACACAGATCTCGCCTCAATTTTTCAGGTCATGTCGGTTCAACCTCTTCCTGACAACAACTTTTACATAAATTCCAGTTCTAAATCCCATGTGACATTTAACCAAGGTATAATGCACTCCCTTACTCCCTATAATTCTAAATTCATTATGGTTGGTAATGATGTTGTTATCCTTGTGCAATCTACAAGTCAAATTATCATTCCTTTGTCCAATAATTCTTTTTTCTAAAGAATGTTTTTATTTTTGATAAAATTATTAAAAATTTAATTTATTTTTGTCATTTCACTATTGATAATTTTGTCTCTATCGAGTTTGACCCTTTTGGTTTCATTTTGAAGGGCCTTAAAACAAGTGTCTCTCTTCAACGATGAAATAGTGATTAACACGACTTATACTTTATTTTTCCTAAATAATGATCTCAAGGGACCAATCCTAAAGGATCTCTGTAAGCAATGAACAGACAATACTGACTTAGGGATTCCTTAAAATTATAAGTCAATAAAGGCAATCTTGTGTGTGTGTGTGTGTGGGGGGGGGGGGGGGGGATAGAGTACAACGAATGAATGCGTAATTCGTTAACACGTAGATGTGATGAGCCTACTAGTGTTCCACAAGACTATCTAGAATAGTCAGTGGTCGTCTTCTATACTTTGCTAAATGATTAGTTATAGTAGTACCACAGTACTATAATGGTCACAACCTCACACCATTATTTTATCTTTCACAACCCTTCTCTACTCAATATGATTTAAGTATGATATTTAAAATAGATCAACGCTTTATCAATATATAATTTAGGTACACATAAAAACTAGTTAAGTCATTTTATCTAGCATAGATATCATAATAAACGAATGTATCAATTAAGAATTTAAATACTTTGTGTTTATTTTTAAGATGAAAATAACTGTGGACTCACTTGTTAAAGGTGGATGATTTGTGGAAAAGTTAGATCTTTGACAAATACTTTTGCTTCTCCTTTTAAATGACCTATAAACAATTATTATTAAGTCTTAATCGTCATTATATATTTTTTCAGAACTATAATTATAATATTTTAGAATACTGACTTATAGACAATAAGGAATGACCAAGTAAGATTGGATCGGAGTAGGATTTGTTTGGTATACAAAGTACACTGTTTGAAAAATCCACTTTAAACTCCTCACAAATCTAGCCTAGACACCACTCTCACAAGTAGATTGATCAGTATTTCGACTGAGGTTATCGATAAATCTTATTTATAGTTTCATAATAACAATTATAAACATAAATATAAGTTATACTTAGCATTGAAAGAATAAATCAACTTATAGCTTTTCTAGCGAAATACAAAGAACTCTGCGAGCAGAACTTTGTCGTTAAATCTTCCTTCTGAAAAGATTCTTTCAGAACTTCATCGCTGAATCTTTCTTTGGAAAAGATTCTTCCAGTGCTTCAGCGCTCATATTACGATACTAAAACTACAGAAAGAGAAGTTGAATCACGAGGGACCGAAATACTCGACGGTGAGAGGAGAAATTCCCGAGAGAGAATGGTGAAAGAAACGAGGAGGGCTAGCCTCCTATTTATAAGGGTGAAAGTGGCACTATTCACTATTTAATGTTTAGTGTTCACAATTCACTGCCGATTTTGGTGAGCAGGGTGTCGGTTCGGACTTTACTACTTTCTAGATATCTTCGGATAATTGTAACTTCTTCATACAAACTTCATTTTCGACGTTCTTTATATCCCTGGTTTCGTATTGACGAGTACTACATATCTCGTTTATATTTTTTGGCTAACAAATAACCTCTCTCTCTCTCTCTCTCATATCTTATCTCATGCATATCTGTGTACTAAGTCGAACGCGAAATTCGAAAAATTATAACTTCCTTGTACGAAGTCAGACTTTGTTTATACTCATGACCTCGTAATAATGATTACTATGACTTTTTTTTTTCGATTATTTATTCCAAATAATCTTTTATTTTTAAACTTTATTTAACCCAATTTATCAAGTCTAAATGTAACGACTCAAAAATCAGAGTAAAATTTTCATTTTTCCAAAACAACCCCAAGTCAATAATCGTTTTCAAAACATTGTTTCAAAAGTGTAGTTCGTAAATCATATTATCCCAAAATCCAATAATATAGAATCCGAAGGATGTGCTCGATCACACCTTTGCTTTTCCCGATCATCTAAAGTACCCGAAACCATAACAAACAATCATAAACACGAAACTTAGTGAGTTTCCCCAAAATACCACCACACAAACAGTTAACATATACAACAAACATGCATACAGGGTGTGTTGGTCCTTGACCTCAACCTAATCATACCGAGTTTTGTTTACATCACAGAGCAGTAAGACCTCGACCCAACCATCTAGGGTTTGTTGGCACATGGCCTCAACCTTACCATACCGTTTTTGTTGACCTCCAGTCTCAACCTAACCATACCGGGCTTTTTGGCACATGGCATTTGTTAGGTTTTATGTACTATAACACTCATGTGGTGCACATACAACCCTAATGCTTTGGATCTAAGTTTTCTCTAGTTATACATGCAATATTCATTTTCCAAAGCATGAAGCCTAACTAGCATGCAATTTTGATACATGAAACATAAAAACTAGTTAGAAGAATACCTTTTATTTGTAGCTTGTAGTTCTTGGCCTTTTAAGAGCTTAGCACCCCAAGTGTGATGCCTCAAACAAGTCACAAACACCATGAACGAATGGAGGATTATGAGAGATAGGTCATGAAGCATTAAAATTAGCTAGGGTTCAACTAGGAATCATTAGACAAATTTTAGGTGCATTAGGGGTTACATTTATAGCGTGGAATTCCTAAGGTTTCAACTTGTAAACCCCAATTCACTTCCTTGGGCCTAAAATCCAATAATCCATATGATAAGCCCTTTGGACTAACTCTTAGTCCATTCTAATCAAAATGGATCATTAGCCCAAACTATATGTAATATTGATTTACCTAATCAGTCCCCGTTAATTTAATCAGTCTCTTTTGATCAGTAAAATAATTCCAAATTAATTCTTGATCAATACCAATTATATAATATTATTTCTCAATTAATATATTATACTTATAATATATAATAAATTGCAAATAACTTCTTTCTCAAATATCCATCCTATCAGATTGTTCAGGTGAAGGCAACCCGATATGGACCATGCAACTATCGGGTCAAGTACATATCAATTATAATTATGGGCTTAGACACCTAATCCAACAATATCCCACTTAGATAAGCCTAATAACTATAATTGCAGGTACGACTTCAAAACCCGACTAGCAATCGTAGCTCTCAAAAAGCCGTTGTTGAACTCTGATGCGTCCATTAGATAAGGGATCATATATTCCTCCATTATAGATATCATATGGACATGAGACATGGATTATAATCATTCTCTTTGTCCATGTATTGTTTCCCGATTTCCGATTGATGACGAATGACTAATTCAACAAATCAAATAAGTCCAGGCTTGGCCAAGCACTTAGGGTTGTCATCACTAAATCCTTGAGGGCCCCACATATATCGATTTTATCCCTCTTAGGGAAAAAGGAACAGATAAACTTCGACTCCTATGCTTGCTCTATTTACTCATCAAATCACACACATTCCAATACGTTTTATAACACTAAGTTACTGGTGCATTTACATAACATCAATGTGCAACCGACTTGTAAACTGCAACTATATGTCTCCATTTCAAGAATCTAAGATATTATCATCTCACAATCACTCATGATAAAATCCATGAAGTGATTCAAATGAGAATAGGTTTAATCGAATACTTAAATCTTATTACAGGAGTACTCATGAATACTGCAACAAACTTGTGCTATGTCTAACACTTGGACAATCTATAGAAGGATTCATGACAGTCTTGCCTCAATACCTACTTTCAAAGTATGATCGATTGTGGATGGTTTGAATAATCTTATTATTCGGGAAGTCAAAACATGCGAAATGAAACACAAGAATAATCAAATCCAATATGGTCTCAAAACTTTTGAATATAAATAAAACACCTTTTATTTAATCACAATATCGATTACACATCATTCATTGTATAATGTTTCAACTGATCAACTCAACACTTGAATTAAAACAATAGTTATCCCATGCTCAGATCATGCACACTATGTTTGCCTATGGTCATTTCTTTGTGAAATAGGTCAAAAGAAGACATTTCCAATGAAGTTCATTTCACAATTCCAAATCCTTAGTGTAAGAACACTTAATTCTTGTCATTATCATGCAATGATCCTTTTGTAATGTTGAGGTACAAAAGTCACAGAGACTTTGCCAACGCTATTACAAAGTATTCCTTTGGAGATTGATAACAAAATGATTCCAAGGAAGCGAAGTCTCAAATTCAAAATAAATTCCTTTGAACATCCTTCTTGCATAAATAGATTCTTAATATCCATCTCCCATTATGGAAACATTTCCATATATGCCATATGAAAACTCATTATAAATAGAATCATGTCTATTCATAATAATGTCAATATGGTCCATCCATTACTATACTTCCAACTGTCCTTTAGCAACCAATCCTTAGCGAACCTTAGATTGTCCTTGAAAGTTGTTTAACCACTTTAGTCATATCCAGTTCTAGTCCTTTTCCCCTCATAATGCCCTAGGCATTTGGAAAATTAGAACACGTGAATATTATAGCATATGTAATCGATCCTATATCCGAAGCATATGGGACACGATTCATAATGTCTTACATAAAGACATGATACTTGACTAGTCTTTTGCTATAATTTTCCATATATAGAATTTCCAATGTAGAAATATTTCAACATGGTATTCATATATATCCATGACTAAGTTTGATTAATACTTCAATCTAAACTTTTAGATTCGAAATAAAGTATACGTATCCTCTCCCTTACTATAGCAAAACAACTTTTCAACCTTTACAACTTTGCAATTTAGAACTTTTTTTTTTCCTATAAATAGTATTGCTAACTCACAACACTTCACATAATAATCATGCTTCGACTATCATGATAATTATATTCTTACTAGCATAACACTTATTCTCCCACTAGCTTTGACATGTACCTAGAAATCAACCGGACTTCTAGAAACCAATACTTATTGACTTTCTTACCAAAGTTTAGATTTCTGATACAAGATGCTTTGATAAGACTTTATCTAAGCTCATACACCTTTTATTAGAAAGCTTATGTGTGTCTAAACTATTCAGAACTTACAACAATAAGTTCCGAATGTTCAAACTATTTGCCATTTCTCACAATTCGAACTATGAAGAGGGATATCGTAATCATAATCGAATTTGAGAACGCAATTAACACAACTGCTATCTCCTCAAAATCTTCTTAGTGAAAGTGTTTCCTCATAATCTTATTCATGAAGCGGATAGAAACGTTATGACACTTAGATTTTATGGTGTATGTGTTCCTATCCATGTGAAACTGTCATTTCCAACCATTATCATTAGATAAGGTCTATGACAAAATCAACCTCATATGGACTGAACTTGTTCAATCTTAATTTCTTTCCAGTTGGCAGCACAAGGGCCTACCTTGTCTTCCATGTTGTTGAGAGATCACCCTTACTGATCAATGAACTTTCACTGATCAAGGTGCTTTACCTTATGCAAACAATTGAGAACTCATAGAACTCACATGAATGGTCAAATTTAATTGGAATGGGCACAAAAAGAAGAATATGTCAACTCGATAGGTTACAAACCTCAAGTCGTGAGCTAGTGTTACACAATAGGTTTGTTCTTGTTTAGTTCCTAAAACTTTTCAAAATCTTTAAAACTCCCACTGACTTCTTGACATATAAGATTCTCTTGTCAAGAAACAATCCTTGACAAAACAAATATTCAAGAGTTAGTGCGGATTCTTATCAAGGAAAAACACTACATACAATTGGTCTTAGCTGGTCTTTGTATTAAAGATATCACAACTGCTAATTCTAAATGTGTTATAAACCTACTTAAGACATGTCACTCAAGCAACAATCTTGGAGTATGACTCGATGACTTGATTTTGGAACGAAGTATGACTCACCTTAATTGAGTTACCCATTTCAACAATTCCCGATTCCTCTTCTTAGCCATACAAGCTCACTAAGGTGTCCTTAGAGGATCAATCGTGATATGGTTTTCATAATCATTAAGATGATCATAAAACACGATACTAAAGTACTATCCTTTCCTTTCAGATTGGAGAAACTTTTATCTTTCTGCCTAATTGATTCATCTTATTCGTCTTGCTATACATTGAAACCTTTTCAATGATTCAAAATTATACTTAATCTTGTAAGTATAATCATATTCACTAAGCTTTTAGTAAATCATGAAGAATAGTCTTATTGTCCCTTGTGGTGGACCTGATCAGTGCACAATAGTGTATACTAGACCCCCTAGTCTTTCACTTGACTCATATCTATATGTGAACAAGGAATTAGTCTTAATTTCCCAAATATGAAGGTTCTCAGTCATCATATCATACCATACAAGTTGCATGATTCCAAGTTTCTGTCCAATTGAAACTTGGTGATGAGAATCTTTCCTTAGTTGGTAAATTTAGACACTACCATAAATGAAAGAATCAAATCCACATTGCTAACAATAGAAACATACAAACATCAATTTTAACAAATGCCATTGCAAGGAAATATAAAATAAGATAAAATCAAAATTTTTATTTATTTACCAAATGCGGAAAATTTTTCCTTACAATGCAAGTATATATGAAAACTATGTTTCAAAATATTTCTATGAAATCTATCATAACTCCTAAGCAGCAGCTCAAAATTCTAATCATAGAACCATGGGATGGAAATCCATCTCTTTGCGATCAGACTCAACATGCTTTTCCTTTAAGCTTCCTTTCTTTTCATCGAACCTACAAAACATCAAAATGTGATCTCATCACATCATGTATTAAGAATCTACAAATAGGAACTTAATAGAGTTAGATAGTGGACTTACTTAAAGCAGAGTCAAACATTTTGACTTTACCATCCTTGTGGTCCTTCATGTAGATATGGAAGCTTTGCATCCAATGCCCCTTCTCTTGGAAATAGAAACAAGCAGACTCTTTCGGAATGGCACACGGGACAATCTAAGACTTAGCCTTTCTCTTTTCACTTTGGTCAAGCGGTTTGACCATGGTCGATCCCGTTCCATTAAGAAGAGAAGACTTTTCTGGACTTCCAATGTTTCCATCGTCAATGTCCATGGAAGTTTGGGAAGTAGATCTTCCAATCAAATTTGCATTACCAGTGTGCCAAATCATTGTTAATTTAGCAGCAATTAGCAAATAGGTAAGATCGATGAGGGTCACTCCGTGATCTGTCATATAGTAGTCTTTAACAAACTGACTATACGACTCGGGAAGTGATTGAAGAACCAAGTCAACAACCAACTTTCTCGACACAATGACTCCTAACATTCCCAGCTTTTCAATGTGTGACTTCATCTCCAAGACGTGTGCACACACAAACCTTCCATCTTTGTGTTTGCTAGCCACTAGGGTTTGAGTGACCTTGAAATTTTCAAGTCTTAGAATATGTGGGTTAGTGATAATTTTTGGAGGAGGTGGAGGAAGTGAAGTATGATTTCTGGGAAACTCATCTTCATAAGGAAAGCATTTTCCATAAGATTTGGGAAGACCATAGTTGTCAGAGCTAGACATCTACAAGGGAGAAATTCAAGTTTAGTTGATTTAAGTCCTTAATATAACACCCAAATGAAATATTAAGGCAAGGACCTGACACAATAATTTACAATTCGGAAGAGGGATGCCATATTCCCATTGCAAACTATTTGTCGGTAGGTAAATGACGATTTACAAATTCCACCACGAAAATGAAATTTTAAATGAATTAAGTTTTAAATGAAACTCCTAGCTCTTTTGAGATTCATTGAACTTTTCAATGACATGTTTAATCTCGATTATGCCCTTCAAGTTTATGTCTGGGATACCGAGGATCACAAACAAGGTGTGAATACCCATGCAAATTAGATTGGTACTCTCGAAGTCATTTATCACCTAATCAATGTGCCGGTTACCCACACACACTCCATTGATCAAGAATAATTCATGAGAAACCGATTGCCATCCCTCATTAGTCCACATTAGTGTGCCGGTTAACCAAAAACGTGTTGGATTACTGTCTAAGTCCATAACTATTTTGGTATGTACATGACCCGATGGTGCATGGTCCTTTTGGGTTGCCTTCACCAAAGCAACTTGATAGGATGAATTATGGAGAGAAAGGATTAATTATGATTTATTAATATATTATGAGAATAATATATTAAAGGAGAAATCACATTGTTTAATTAATATTAGTCAAGAATTAATAAGAATTAAGTTTGTGGCTAAAAGACATTAATTAAACTTAAGGGACTGGTACTGTCAGTTGTATGATAGTTGAATATTGAGCTAATGGACTCCATATTAAAGGAGTGGACGAATTCTATGGGGAAACCCATTAGAAATCGTCCAAGGCTTGTTAAGGAAGGAGTCCATGGGTTGCTTAGGGCTTAAGCATCCAAATTAGGGTTTCCTTGTTAGATAACCCTAATAGCCTCACTATTTAAAGGACCCTTATGGCTCAAAAACGTGGTGAACTTGTGGATTAGGGTTTCCACACGTTTTGGGCAGCCTCCTTTTCTTCTCTTCTTCATCCTCTTGCTCTTGGTGTTTGTGAACCATTAGAGGAGTGACATTTGTGACTCTAAGCTTTCTAAAAGTCAATACAAGAAGGATTTGAGATTGTTATTGCTACATAACAATAAAGGTATGATCTAAACCCTAATTAATATGTTATATTGATTATAATATACTATATCTAGGGTTTATAGTCTTGGATGAATTGCATGTACAATAGAGAAACCTAGATCCAAGCATTAGGGTTTGTATGAGCACATAGGATGTTATTATGGCCAAAACCCATCAGTGGTATCAGAGCCTTGATTGGTTTCTATTGTATTGATGACTTGTTAACTTGTTCATGCTTGAAAAATTCGATTTTGGTGAGTCTGCCTGATGAACTCGGCGAGTCCCATTGTGGACTCGGCGAGTAGGCCCCTACTCGGCGATTCCATAGGGGTACACGACGAGTTCGAGCGTCAAAAAGAGGGGATTTCGGGATTTCTTGCTGTTTTTCTCATGGATACTTATCTTATCTGTTTTAGGTCATTAAAATCCGATTTTATACATATTTATGAGTATATCCTTTATTAAACAAAAGATAATTACCAATTGATTAGATAATAACTTCCTTATATGATTATAGTTGATTATTTGTATTAATTGGGTAACTTATTTTGCAAGAAATTGAAATTAGGTCAAATATAGATAATGATAAAATTAATTGTTATTTGGTCCCTTGTGTTATGAAAAGTTTCAATTTTCCCCTTTAGGTTTTATAGTTTAAATTTGAACTCAAAAGTTTTTGTTTTAAAATTTAAATAGTTGAAACCCTAATGTTTTGAAACTTGCCCTCAAGTTTTGGAATTTAAATTTTGATTAAAAGTTTAATTTTGATGTATATTTAAATTCTAAACCCTAATGTTTTGAAATGTTTCAAAACTTGCCCTCAAGTTTTGGAATTTAAAAGCTGATTAAAAGTTTAATTTAGGAATGTTAAATTCTAAAACCCTAGTGATGTTTTGAAAAAGTTCATATCACACCCTTATGGTTTTATTAATTAATTAAGGTGTATAATTAAAAGAGGTTTAATAAATCCATAAAGTTTTGGTTTACAATCTAATTGAATAAAAAGTATAATTGTTAAACTTGACCACCTAGTATTTTAAAAGTGAAAAATACACCCTATACTATATATAACATTAAAAGTCTAACATTATATATATGTATGAGTAAAAGTCAGTCTTACCGTTAGTAGGCCTTATTCACGAAGCTGGTCTATAAGGGGTGTTTAAGGAAATTGCCTATAAAATGGAGATTGAATGGGTATCCACTCTTACCCACCGCACTATTGACTAGTGGAGGGTCGTTACCCGAACGGGTAGGATGGGACAGAAACCTTCAATTATAAGTATAATCAAGTACAAAAGTAACTAAATGTTTTACAAATTCCCAATCTTAGTTACTTTAGGCAAAAGTGAATTGATGCAATTCCAAGAAATTACACTTTGTACCCTTGCGAAGACGTTAGTGGAGCGTGTGTGGTTTACCGACACACTAAATGGTTCTAAGCAAAGGTAGCAAAGGGTGACTCAATGTTTGTCATAGTTCGGTGGAGCGTGTGTGGTTTACTGGCACATCGAATAGGTGACTGTAACATGTGAGGGCACCATGTAAGTTTGCATGGTTATTCACACCCGCTTTCTGATCCTCGGTATCCCAGTCACAAACTAGAGGGGCATATCGAGATTTAAAAATGCCATTGAAAAGTTCAGTGAATCTCAAAGGATCTAGGAGTTTTTCAAAGTATTTAAAACTTAATCGGTTTTCGTTTTTCATGGTGGAAAATTAGTGAATCGTCATTCACTTACCTTCAAATGTTCTGCAATTTGGGTTACAACATCCCTCTCCCGAGTTGTGGAATATTGTGTTGGGTCCTAGCCTTAATATCTCATTTGGGTGATTTATTAAGGACCCAATCAATCAACTAACTTGAATTTGTTTTTCTCCTGTTTTGTAGATGTCAAGGTACGACAACTATAGTCTTCCCAAATCCCATGGAACAAGCATTCCACATAAAGATGATATTCAACGATTCGATCGAGGAACAAGATATCATGCTTCACTTCCTCCACCTCCTTCAATCATTCTCCCTAACCCACAAGATCGAAGAATTGAAAGGTTTAATGTCACTAAAGCCGTATTGTAAATGAAACATGAAGATGGTAAACCTGTGTGTGCCCACGTTCTAGGAATGAAATCTGTGACATCCCCAAAATCACGGCCAGAAAAGACCGGTTTGTTTATGCTTTGTTTAAAAATCAGAGTAACATTTTAAATAAAAGTGTTGCGGAATTTTTCCCAAAACAAAATATGATAAAGATTTATCAAAAGCATTTCCATAGAAATGTATTTCATTAAAAGACTTGGGATGTCATGTTCGTACAGATCAAAAGCATAAACAATACAATATAAGCCTTACTACATTATTTCATATCTACAGGCCTATATCCGTAATCCCTCGTCCAAACATAATAACTATGCTCAAGCACCACTACCTGTAATACATAAAACTGAGTGGGTCAGGCTTGGGAGCCTGGTGAGCACATAGGGTTTTCAACCCACAATAAATAAGTTTATTAACTTCATTAAATTAAACAAACCCGATTACCTGTTCCCGTTATCCTCACATTACGTCCCTAAGCATCTATCATAAGGGACCTATCCTAAGGATTATCATCGGGACGGACACTACTGCTAAGGGGATTCCTCAGTAATAAATGTCCTTAAGGCAACCATGTGGGGGATGGAGTACATCTGGTGAGCACACAGTTCAAATAAACACATAGTTCGAATAAACACCTACAGATTGCGAGCCTGCTAGTGTTCCACTGGACTGTCTAAAATAGTCCGTGGTCGTCATCTATACTCTGCTAGATGACTGGATCATCAATAACATCTATAACAAGGCCTCTCATCGTTTTATCTTGTCACACATCAACTATTACATCTACCCATGTTTTACCCAACACATTTTGTAGATATAAAATACATATACAGTTTAAATCATTGAAAACATGTATAAAACGTTCATCCAACAAAGATAGCAAGTATTCAGATAATATGCACACATAGCACGTAATTTATATAAAATACTTCATATCCATGTGTAAGCTGAAAGTAACTATGCACTCACTTGTTAAAGTGATGATTCCAAAATCGGGCAGCGCTTGTTTCTAACGATTCTATTTTACTTGTTAAAGTGATGATTCCAAATTTATTGCTAAATTTTAGTCTAATATTTACCGTGACCAACTATTAGTCTTATTATTATTATTATTATTATTATTATTATTATATAAGCGTTAAACAATATTTTCCAACCACTATGTACAGACAGGGGCCAGACATAAAACACCGGAGGGCAGGACCATTTTGGCATATAGCACTTCTGAAATCCAACAACCCTATGCGGCCCTTTAAACCAGATTCCCCGTACCGCGAGTAGTTAAAAAAAATATTATAACGACACTTATATAAGTTATAATAATAGCTCAAATATTTATTATAAGCTCATAATAACAATACTAATTTTAAATATAAGCTATATTAAAATAAGGTAAGCATAACTTACTTACAAGGGGGTTTTAGCTAGGAGTCGGGCTCTACAGGGGCAGAACTTCGTCGCTGAATCTTTCTAAGAAAGATTCATGCAGCGCTTCAGCGCTCACCTTACTATACTAAACTACAGAAAGAGAAGTTGAATCACGAGGGACCGAAATGCTCGGGGGATAAGGAGAGAAAGACTCTTGAATCAAGAGAATGGTGCAAGAAATATGAGAGCCCAAGGCTCTTGTTTATACTAATTGAATTTTCAAAAACTACCCTCCATAATTACTTAATGACCTTTTAGTTATATAAACAACTAAATACCCCTCTATAATACTATTTTAAATGGATTTAATGATATTTGTACTAAACTAATGTCGAAAGAACTCAACATTAGTCTTATAATGACCGCATCGTCGATACCTTTCTAATGATATATACATATGTATATATATATGTGTACGTATACATGATTTATACTTTATTTTAATACGTAAATATGCTATTATATTTTATAACTCGTTCATACGAACTCCGTTTTTGACGTTCTTTATATCCACGCGTAGGCGGGAACGTACCCTACAACTTTCGTTTAGACTCCGTCGGCTAATTTTGAATTTATTTTTAAAGTTATATTTTTAATAGGCCGGGACAGGATTGGTCCGTTAAAATCTCATAACTTCTTCATCCGATGTCCATTTTTGTCTGTCTTTTTATCGTTACGCTACTAATAACGAGATCTTCGATTCTCGTTTAGGTTGTGTCGGCTAAAAATCAATCGATCTAAAATTTGAATTTCGGGCTGTACATCGCTAATCCGAAACTTCGAAAAATCATAACTTCTTCATACGAAGTCAGATTTGGGCGTTCTTTTTATCGATGTTCTTAGTTTAAAATATTCTACGACTTTCGTTTAGAGCGCTAAGGCTAAATCTCGCTCTATCATAAATTTACTATTTACGTTTTCCGGTGCCGTGCCGGTTCCGACGCGAAACTTCGACGGATCATAACTTCTTCGTTATAACTCGGATTTTGGCGTTCTTTATATGTACGGAAACCTTGTGACATATTCTACAACTTGGTTAAGATTATTTACTCTAAATAATATTTTTGTCGAAAAGTCGTTTTCGACCCCTGTTGCCTCTAAATTGAGTAGCCCGGATCTGCGGGCGTTACAAAATCACACATCGATAGGTTGATAATGTTGGGTGCATCATTCCCTGATAAGTTGGCTGTGAACTGGGTTTTGCAGTCACTCCCTGAATCGTATAATGAGTTCAAAAGAAATTATTATATGATGGATCATGACGAAAACCTCATTGACCTAACTTACATGCTCATTGCTGCTGAATCAGAAATGATTTGGCAAAGCAATGGAGAATATTTGTTGGGAAAGTCAACCAAACATGCTTTCGAGGACGTTCTAGGAGAACCGACCTGCGTTTGCTGCCAAGAGAAAGGGCATTGGGTACAAGTCTGCCCTAAGAGCCTGAAGAGTCCAGAAGATGGGAGAGTCAAAGAGTATGGTTGTGCTTCAGGTAAAATCCACTATCTAACTCCATTAAGTTCCTATTCGTTGATTCTTAATACATGATGTGATAAGATTGCATTTGAATGTTTTGCAGGATCAGTGAAAAGAGAAGAAGCTTAATGGAAAAGCAAGATAAATCTAATCACAAAGAAATGGATCTGGATCGCATGGATTTGAAGATTAGATTTTGAGCTTAGAAAGTTATGATAGAGTTGTTAGGAATTTTTCTACATAGTTTTCAGTTGATTTTGCATTGTAAGGACAAACGTTTTCCGCTGCTTTTTTGAATAAAATAAATTTTGATTTGACTCATTTATTTATTTATTTATTTCCTTGCAATGAAATCGTTATGAAAAATTGATGTTTGCATATTTCTACAACGAAAGGATGTGATTCTTAATTATGTTAATAGTGGAAATGTCAAGAATTTACCAAATAGGGAAAGTTTCTCATCACCCAAGTTTCAATTGGAAAGAAACTTGGAATCATGCAACTTGGTTGCACGATGAATGAGAAATTTCATATTTGGAAATTAGACTAATTCGTTGACAAAGTGTCAAGTGAAGGACTAGGAGATCGAGTACACAAAGTTGTGTGTTGATCAAGTCCACCACAAGGGTAACAAAGATATTCGTCATGATTTACTAAAGGATTAGTAAATATGATTATACTTATAAGATTAAGTGTAATTCGGAATTGATTGAAAAAGGTTTAAATCAATAGCAGAACGAATAAAAGAATCAAGTAGGCAGAAAGATAAAAGTTTCTCTATTCTAAGAAGAAGGGAGAGTACCTTTTTATACTTTATGATATGTATTAATGATTAAGAACCATATTTCAATTGATCCTCTAGATAAGTCTTAGTACAAGTGTATTTATAAGAAGAGGAATCAAGAATTGAAGAAATGGTTAAATCAAGAAGTCAATCATACTTCATTCCAAAACAAGTCTTCGAGTTAAGATTGTAATATTGAGTGACAAGTCTTAAGAAGGTTTATAGCATTCATCAAATGTAGAATTTGGAAAAAGTATTTCCTATTCTCGCACATTTGAAATTGGAAAGTTGTGATGTCTTGGATAAGACAAAGACCAACTAGGACCAATTTTATGAAATGTTTTGTCTTGATAAAGGCTACACTAACTCTTGAATATTTGTTTGTCAAGAAATGTTTATTGACAAGAGAATATTATATGTCAAGGAGTCAGTGGGAGTCTTAATGGTCTTGAAAGGTTTCAAGAACAAATCAAGAATAAACCTTATCGATCATCACTAGCACACGAGTAGAGATTTACAACCTATCATGTTGACATTACCTTGTTTCTGTGTCGTTCCAATTGAGTTAATTATGCATGTGAGCCTATGAGTTCTCATTTGAATGCATAAATGGCAAGGACCTTGATCAATTGAAAGTACATTGATAGGAAAGGGTGAACTGCTTAACTACTTGGAAGACATGGTGGGCAGCCGTGTTACCATAAGGCAAGAAATCAAGATTGAGAAGGTTCGGTCCATATGAGTTTGGATTTGTCGCAAACTTTAGTTTTGACAAATTCACATGGATAGGAACACATGCACCTTTAAAATCTAAGTGTCATAAGATTCCCTCCTTCATGAAAATGACTGTGAGGAAATGCTTTCACTAAGGAAGATTTTAAGAAGATAGTGATTGTGAAAATTGTATTCTCGAATTCGATTATGGTTACGGTATCCCTTTCCATGATTCGAATTATGATATTTGGCAATTAGTCTAAATTGTTTAAGACACACATATAAAATATCTAAGGCAAAGGTGTATGAGTTTAAGAAGCCTTGATAAAAGATTATCAAAGCATTGGGTATTAGAAATATTAACTTAAAGAAATTCAATAGGCATTGTTTTTCTGTAAGTTAGGCTGTTTATGAATAAATGTCAAAGCTAGTGGGAGCATAAGTGTTATGTTTGTAATAATCATCGTGATAGTGGGAGCATAAATGTTATGCTTGTATGTTTATTAAGGCAAGTATTGCAAGTTAGCAATATTAATTATAGAAAACAAGAGTTATACTTAGCAAAGTCGCAATGGTTGAAAAGTTGTTTTGCTATAATTAAGGGAGAGAATATTATGCTTCGTTTCAAATCTAAAGGCTTAGGTTGTGGAATGTTAATAAACTTAGTCAAGGATACATAGTGTGTTCTTAAATTTCGACTATGATTACGGCATTCCTCTTCATAGTTCGAATTATAAGAACGTAACACATAAAATATTATGGCAGAAGATTGATAAAGTATCAAATCTTTATGTAAGACATTATGCGTCGTGTCCCATATGCTTCGGGTATAGGATCGATTGCAGATGCTATAATATTTGACCATTCTAAAATTTTCCAAATGTCTAGCGCATTTAGAGGGAAAAGGACAAGAATCGGCTTTGACTAAGATAATTAAACAACTATCAAAGGACGATTCAAAGCTCGCTGAGGATTGGTTGCTTGTGAGTAGTTGGAAGTATAGTATTGGATGGACCATATCGACATTATTATGAATAGATAAGATTCTATTAAGAATGAGTTGTCATATGGAAAATATGCAAACGTTTCCATATTGGGAATTGGATATTGAGAATCAATGTCTAGATTAGAAACTTTTATGCAAAAAGATGTTCAAAGGAATGTACTTTGAGTGAGAGACATCATATCTAAGGAATTGTCTTGTAAAAATCTCCGATAGAGGAATTTGTAATTTCATTGGCAATAGTCATTGTGACTTTAGTGCAGTGACATTACGAAAGGATCATTGCATAAAATGTTAGAACCTAACATATTCTATAAGTGGCAAGAATTTGATATTATTTCACTTATGAAAAAGGATTAGGAGTTGTGAAATGAGTATGATTGGAAATGTGTTCATTTGATCTATTTCACAAAGTAAGAACCATAGGTAAGCATTGTGTGCATGCTAAGAACATGGGACAAGTGTAGTAATAATTCAAGTAAGAAGTTGATTACCCGAAACAACAAATAATGAGCAATCGATATGGTGATAAATAAAAGGTGTTTTATTTATACTCAAAGGTTTGAGGCCATATGGGATTAGTATTATCCTTGTGTTTCACTTTGCATGTTTTGACTTCCTGAATAATTTAATTGGTTGAGAACAGTCAAATTATTCGAACGGGCCACAGTCGTTCATATGTTGGAAGTAGGTATGAATAAAGACTGTCGTGAATTGGTGTGTGGATTGTCTAAAGAGTATTAGACATAAGTAAATGTTTGCTGCAACGTTCATGAGTGCTTGTGAATATGATTTGAGCATTGGATTAAACCCACGCTCACTTGGATCACTTCATGGATTTTATCACGAGTGATTGGTGAGATGATAACATCTTATATTCTTGAAACCGAGATGTGTGAGTTGTATCTTGCGAGTCGGTTGCACATTGATAATATGTAAACGCACCGGTAACTTGGTGTTATAAAATATATTGTTGTGTGTGATTTGGTGAGTGAGTGCAAGCGAGCATTAAGTCAAAGTTTATCCATTCCTTTTATTCAAAGTAGGATAAAAGCGATATCTGTGGGCCCCTTGATGATTTAGTGATGACATCTAAGCGCTTGGCCAAGCCGAGACTAATTTGATGTGTTCAAATTGTAGTCTGTTGTCGGTCGTCATAAATCTGAATTCGAGAAACAACACATAGACAGAGAGAATGATTTAGATCCATGTCTCAGTCTATACGATATCTAGAATGGAGGAATATATGATCCCTTATCTTAAGGATACGCGTATCTGATAAGATCAGAGTTGAAAGCGGCTTTGGAAAGCTACGATTACAGATCAGGATCTGAAGTCGTACGCATAATAGTTATTAGACTTATCCAAGTGGGAGATTGTTGGATTAGTGTCTAAGTCCATAACTATTTTGGTATGTACTTGATCCGATGGTGCATGGTCCTTTTGGGTTGCCTTCACCAAAGCAACTTGATAGGATGAATTATGGAGAGAAAGGATTAATTATGATTTATTAATATATTATGAGAATAATATATTAAAGGAGAAATGACATTGTTTAATTAATAATAGTCAAGAATTAATAAGAATTAAGTTTGTGGCTAAAAGACATTAATTAAACTTAAGGGACTGGAACTATCAATTGTATGATAGTTGAATATTGAGCTAATGGACTCCATATTAACGGAGTGGACGAATTCTATGGGGAAACCCATTAGAAATCGTCCAAGGCTTATTAAGGAAGGAGTCCATGGGTTTCTTAGGGCTTAAGCATCCAAATTAGGGTTTCCTTGTTAGATAACCCTAATAGCCTCACTATTTAAAGGACCCTATGGCTCAAAAACGTGGTGAAATTGTGGATTAGGGTTTCCACATGTTTTGGGCAGCCTCCTTCTCTTCTCTTCTTCATCCTCTTGCTCTTGGTGTTTGTGAACCATTAGAGGAGTGACATTTGTGACTCTAAGCTTTCATCCTCAATACAAGAAGGATTTGAGATTGTTATTGCTACATAACAATCAAGGTATGATCTAAACCCTAATTCATATGTTATATTGATTATAATATACTATATCTAGGGTTTATAGTCTTGGATGAATTGCATGTACAATAGAGAAACCTAGATCCAAGCATTAGGGTTTGTATGAGCACATAGGATGTTATTATGACCAAAACCCATCAAAACGCTCCACTAACTGACCATTAAGGTGCAATGTGTAATTTCATGGGTTAGCATCAAATTCACAGTTTTCCTAAAGTAACTAAGATTAGGAATTTATAAAAGGTTTAGTTACCTTATATTTCATTATACTTTTAATGAGTATTTAAATGTCCTATCAAACCCGTTCGGCTAACGACCCTCCACCTGTCAAGAGTGTTGTGGGTAAGAATGGATACCAAATGGTGATCATTTTACAGGCCGCTTCCTTAAACACCCCTTATAGACTAGCGTCGTGAATGAGGCCTACTAATGGTAAGACTGACTTTTAACTTATACATATATAATATATTAGACTTTTAATGTTATATAGTATAAGGGTGTATTTTATACATTTAAAATACTAGGTGGTTTAAACTACAAATTACACTCTTAATATAATTAAACTTAAACCATATCATTATGGATTTATTAATTCTCTTGTAATTAAACAATTTAATTAATTTAATAAAGTCCATAAGGTGTAATTTGAACTATTTAAAAACATCAAGGTTCTAAATATAAAAATTGAAAATAAAAACTATTTAATTAATTTTTTTAAGTTATGAAACCAAGAGTTGCACCTTTTGAAGTCTTTTCAAATTACTAGATGTTTTAGTATTCAATGTTTCATAAAAGAGACTTTTCAAATTCCAAAACTTGAGGACAAGTTTTGTAATTCTTCAAAACCTTTTGACTCCAAAACTTGATGACAAGTTTTGTAACTCTTCAAAAACATTTAGATCAAATTTAACCAATAAAATAATCATATTATATTTTACCAATTTGACTTAATTAGAATTCATGTAGCAAGATAAATCAAATAATACAAATAATTAGCTTATCATATAACTTGTAATTATCTTAATATTTGACATTTATCTTTTAATTGGATGAGGTTTATCATTACCATATTAGAAAAAACAGATTTTATGATATAAAATAGTTCATGGTAATGATCCTAATTCAATTATGGCCAAAAAACCCGAAAATCTGCCAATTCCAACTCGTCGAGTTCAAGCAATGAACGTGTCGTTTTCATCATGAATTCATCGAGTTCACGCTGGCAGAAGACAGATTTCCATTTTTTCAACTTCGAACAATTAGCCAATGCATCTACATAATAGAAAACAACCATGGCTCTGATACCACTGTTGGGTTTTATGTATTATCACACTCCTATGGTGCACATACAACCCTAATGCTTTGGATCTAAGTTTTCTCTAGTTATACATGCAATATTCGTTTTTCCAAAGCATGAAGCCGAACTAGCATGCAATTTTGATACATGAAACGTAAAAACTAGTGAGAAGAATATCATTTATTTGTAGCTTGTAGTTCTTGGCCTTTTAAGAGCTTAACAACCTAAGTGTGATGTCTCAAACAAGTCACAAACACCATCAAAAGATGGAGGATTATGAGAGAGAGAGAGGTCATGAAGCATTAAAATTAGCTAGGGTTCAACTAGGAATCATTAGACAAATTTTAGGTGCATTAGGGGTTACATTTATAGCGTTGAATTCCTAAGGTTTCAACTTGTAAACCCTAATTCACTTCCTTGGGCCTAGAATCCAATAATCCATATGATAAACCCTTTGGACTAACTCTTAGTCAATTCTAATCAACATGGATCATTAGCCCAAACTATATGTAATACTGATTTACCTAATCAGTCCCCGTTAATTTAATTAGTCTCTTTTGATCACTAAATTAATTCCAAATTAATTTTTGATCAATTCCAATTAAATAATATGATTTCTCAATTAATATATTATACTTATAATATATTAATAAATCACAAATAACGTCTTTCTGAAATATCCATCCTATCATATTGTTTTGGTGAAGGCAACCCGAAATGGACCATGCTACTATCGGGTCAAGTACATACCAATTATAGTTATCGGTTTAAACACCTAATCCAACAACATTTACCTAACCATCCTGGTTTATTGGAGCGTGGCCTCAATCTTACCATACCAAGTTTATTGAGTAGCAGCACAAATCAATACAGTCTCAATCCAACCATACTATGTCAACATATGCAACAGATAAACATGTAGTCAGTAAACATATAAGCATATAGATCTACATATCATTATCGCATAGCAATATCCTAAATACCAGGGTATCGATCTAACAGATTACTACAACATAGCAACATCCTATATACCAAGATACATAACCTAGTGGGCTGATATTGGTGCCTTTGACCCACGAGTACAGTGAGGAAAACTCACTGGAATGAAGAAACCCAAAAAACACTACAACACGCTCCTTGCTACACTGCTTGCTCTCGTGTATCCACTAACTCATAACCATAAAAAATCTTCATAACCAGTCAAAACCCCCAAGTTTGACCTAAGGTCAAACTTGGTCAAAAAGTCAACGGTCAATGGAGTCAACAAAAGTCAATGTCCAAGGTTGGTTGAGTACGCCCTGCGTACTCAACTTACGCCCAACGTGCATGGGATGGTTTAGTACGCCTAATGTATGAAAATTACACCCATCGTACATGAGATCGTTCGATCCTTTCCATTAAGCACTTAATCCCTTAAGGACATTTCACCCAAACTCAAATCTAGCCTCAACACATTGTCTTAAGTCATTAAGTTTCCATGTTTCTGAATTTCTATGGCTAGGGAAGGTCCAAAAGCTAAAACCCTAACTTATTAATACATTAAGACATCATAACTCTTAAATGGAAGGGATATAAGGAACAATATCACATTTTTATGTTTCATAATAGCTCCCTAATAGATAAAGTTTCCAACTTTATCCATTAGAATGGTCCCAAAAAACAAGATCTAGTCTTTAAGTCTTTAAGGGACCAAAAGTGCGTCTTTTTCAACTTAATCCATTAAGTGCAAGTCTCCAACCTTCATATCCAAATCAATATAATGTCTAGATGGATAAAGTTTCCAACTTTATCCATAACAAGGTCACAAACTTTCAAGATCTAAATTTATGCACTTAAAGTGACCAAAAGCTCATAACACCCAAAACTAGCTAGATCTAATAATTTCATCATCAAGATTCAAACTTTATACCTCCAGAAGAAAGCTCTAGGTGAACAAGGTATGGATCTACAAGCTCCAATGCAACCAATGCTTGTTAAACGAGTTTCTTCTTCTCCAAGGTGCACTAAGAACACTCCAAAGCACTTAAAAACACCTTCTTTTGGATTACAAGGCTGAAACTAGGGTTAGGGTTTCAAGAGAGGGTATTGGAGAGGTGGAGGCTGAGAATGGAATGGGTCTGGGGAAGTTAAGGACCTTAAATAGGGCTCAAAACATGAAAATAGAGTTTGGGCACTGATCACGGCCCAACATACTCCTAGTAAGCGCAATGTACTAGGGATGTGTTGGATTAGTGTCTAAGTCCATAACTATTTTGGTATGTACTTAACCCGATGGTGCATGGTCCTTTGGGTTGCCTTCACCAAATCAACTTGATAGGATGAATTATGGAGAGAAAGGATTAAATATGATTTATTAATATATTATGAGAATAATATATTAAAGGAGAAATCATATTGTTTAATTAATATTAGTCAAGAATTAATAAGAATTAAGTTTGTGACTAAAAGAGATTAATTAAACTTAAGGGACTAGAATTGTAATTATAAGATAATTGCAATTGGGCCATGGATTGCCTTATATTATAAGGTTGGACGAATTCTATGGGGAAACCCATTAGAAATCGTCCAAGGCCTTTAAGGAAAGGAGTCCATGGGTTGCTTAGGGCTTAAGCATCCAAATTAGGGTTTCCTTGTTAAATAACCCTAATAGCCTCACTATTTAAAGAGCCCTTATGCCCCAAAAACGTGGACAAGCTTCCTTCTAGGGTTTCCACACGTTTTGGGCAGCCTCCTTCTCTCCTCTTCTTCATCCTCTTGCTATTGGTGTTTGTGAACCATTAGAGGAGTGACATATGTGACTCTAAGCTTTCTAAAGTCAATACAAGGAGGATTTGAGATTGTTATTGCTACATAACAATCAAGGTAATATCTTAAACCCATTCTTATGTTAATATGATTACTTGTATGCCAGAATTAGGGTTTATAGTCTTGGATAACTTGCAAGTACAATAGAGAAACCTAGATCCAAGCATTAGGGTTTGTATGAGCACATAGGATGTTCTTATTGTTAAAACCCATCAGTGGTATCAGAGCCTTGATTGGTTTCTATTGTATTGATGCCTTGTATGTTTGTTCAAGTTAAAAAATTCGATTTTTGTGAAACTGCCTGATGAACTCGGCGAGTCCCATTGTGGACTCGGCGAGTAGGCCCCTACTCGGCGAGTCCATATGGGTACTCGGCGAGTTCGAGCGTCAGAAAGAGGGGATTTCGGGATTTCTTGCTGTTTTTCTCATGGATAATTGCCTTATCTGTTTTAGCTCATTAAAATCCGATTTTAATCATATTTAAGAGTATATCCTTGATTAAACAAAATGTAATTACCAATTGATTAGATAATAACTTCCTTATATGATTAAAATTGATTATTTGTATTAATTGGGTAACTTATTTTGCAAGAAATTGAAACTAGGTCAAATATAGATAATAACAAAATTAATTGTTTAATTTATATTATTTGTTATTTGATCCTTGTATTATGAAAAGTTTCAATTTTCCCCTTTAGGTTTTATAGTTTAAATTTGAACTCAAAAGTTTAGTTTTGAAATTTAAATAGTTGAAACCCTAATGTTTTGAAAAGGTTTCAAAACTTGTCATCAAGTTTTGGAATTTAAATTTTGATTAAAATTTTAATTTTGATGTATATTTAAATTCTAAACCTAATGTTTTTGAAATGTTTCAAAACTTTCCCTCAAGTTTTGGAATTTAAAAGTTGATTAAAAGTTTAATTTAGGAATGTTAAATTCTAAAACCCTAGTATTGTTTTGAAAAGTTCAAATCACACCCTTATGGTTTTATTAATTAATTAAGGTGTATAATTAAAACCGATTTAATAAATCCATAAAAGTTTTGGTTTACAATTAAAAGTATAATTATTATATTTGACCACCTAGTATTTTTAAAGTGTAAAACACACCCTATACTATATATAACATTAAAAGTCTAACATTATATATATGTATGAGTAAAAGTCAGTCTTACCGTTAGTAGGCCTCATTCACGAAGCTGGTCTATAAGGGGTGTTTAAGGAAATTGCCTATAAAATGGCGATTGAATGGGTATCCACTCTTACCCACCGCACTATTGACTAGTGGAGGGTCGTTAGCCGAACGGGTAGGATGGGACAGAAACCTTCCATTATAAGTATAATCAAGTACAAAAGTAACTAAATGTTTTACAATTTCCCAATCTTAGTTACTTTAGGCAAAAGTGAATTGATGTAATTCCAAGATATTATACTTTGTACCCTTGCGAAGACGTTAGTGGAGCGTGTGTGGTTTACCGACACACTAAATGGTTCTAAGCAAAGGTAGCAAAGGGTGACTCAATGTTTGTCATAGTTCGGTGGAGCGTGTGTGGTTTACCGGCACATCGAATAGGTGACTGTAACATGTGAGGGCACCATGTAAGTTTGCATGGTTATTCACACCCGCTTTGTGATCCTCGGCTTCCCAGTCACAAACTAGAGGGGCATATCGAGATTTAAACATGCCATTGAAATGTTCAATGAATCTCAAAGGATCTAGGAGTTTTCATAAGATTTAAAACTTAAATTTCTTTTTCGTTTTTCATGGTGGAAATTAGTGAATCGTCATTCACTTACCTTCAAATATTCTGCAACTAGATTACGGCATCCCTTTTCTAGGTTGTAGCATCTTGTGTTGGGTCCTAGGCTTAGTATCTCATTTGGGTGATTTACTAAGGACTCAATCAATCAACTAACTTGAATTCGTTTTCTCCCGTTTTGTAGATGTCAAAGTACGACAACTATGGTCTTCCCAAATCCCGTGGAACAAGCTTTCCACATGAAGATGATATTCCACGATTCGATCGAGGAACAAGAGATCATGCTTCACTTCCTCCACCTCCTCCAATTATTCTCCTTAACCCACAAGTTCGAAGGATTGAAAAGTTCAAGCTCACTCAAGCCCTTTTGGCAAGTAAACATAAAGAAGGAAAGCCGGTGTGTGCACACGTCCTAGGGATGAAGTCACACATTGATAGGATAAGAATGTTGGGATCCATTGTCTGTGAGGAGATGGCTGTTGATTGGGTTCTTCAGTCACTTCCTAACTCGTATAGTGAGTTTGTAAGAGAGTAATATATGATGAACTGCGACATGACCCTTATAGATCTCAGCTATATGCTTATTGCTGCTGAATCAGAAATGGTTTGGCGCAATAGAAAAGCAAAGTTGATTGGTGAATCTGCCTTCAAGACCTCTATGGATATAGACAATGGCAACGAAAGACATGCTATGATCGAAAAGTTTGATCATAAGAGAAAGGCAATGTCTGAACTAGTTCCATGTCTTGTTCCAAAAGAGTCAATTTGCTTTTATTGCCAAGAGAAGGGGCATTGGAGACGAAGCTGCTCTATTTACCTAAGAGATCTAAGAGATGGGAGAGTCAAAACGTATGGCTCTGCTTTAGGTAAAAATCCATTAAATAACTCTTTTAAGCTTCTATTCTATATTCTTAATACATAATGTGATAAGATTACAATTGATGTTTTGTAGGATCGAAGAAAAAAAAGGAAGCTTAAGGGAAGAAGTGAGTAGAATCTAACCGTAAAGAAATGGATTTCGATCGCATTACTTGAAGATTAGATTCTTGAGCTACTACTTAGAGTTAGAATTAGATTGCTAAGAAATATGTATTAGCATAGTTTTTCAATAAATTTCATTGTAAGGACAAATTTTTTCCACAATAAAATAAATTTTGATTTTATATTATTTATTTATCCTTGCAATGGCGTGTATGAAAAACTGATGTTTGAATGTTTCTATTATTAGCAATAATGGATTTGATTCTTAATTATGGAAATGTCAAGAATTTACCAAATAGGGAGAGTTTCTCATCGCCCAAGTTTCAATTGGACAGAAACTTGGAATCATGCAACATGGTTGCACGATGAATGAGAAATTTCATATTTGGAAATTAGACTAATTCATTGACAAAGTGTCAAGTGAAAGGACTAGGAAATCGAGTACACAAATTGCGTGTTAATCAAGTCCACCATAAGAGTAACAAAGATATTCGTCATGATTCACTAAAGGTTTAGTAAATATGATTATACTTATAAGATTAAGTGTAATTCTGAATTGATTGAAAAAGTTTAAATCAATAACAGAACGAATAAGAAGATTCAAGTAGGCAGAAAGATAAAAGTTTCTCCATTCTAAGAAGAAGGGAGAGTACCTTTTATGCTTTCTGATAGGTCTTAATGATTAAGAACCATATATCAATTGATCCTCTAAGTGAGTCTTGGTACAATTGTATGTCTAAGAAGAGGATTCAAGAATTGAAGAAATGGTTAAATCAGAAAGTCAATCATACTTCGTTCCAAAACAAGTCTTAGAGTTAAGATTGTGATATTGAGTGACAAGTATTAGGAAGGTTTATAACATTCATCAAATATGGAAAGTTGTGATGTCTTGGATAAGACAAAGACCAACTACGACCAATTTATGAAGTGTTTTGATAAAAACTACACTAAGTCATAATATTTGTTTGTCAAGAAATGTTTATTGACAAGAGAATCTTATATGTCAAGGATTCAGTGGGAGTCTTAATGGTCTTGAAAGGTTTCAAGTACAAATCAAAATAGACCTTATCAATCATCACTAGCACACGAGTTGAGGTTTACAACCTATCATGTTGACATTACCTTGTTTCTGTGCCGTTCCAATTGAGTTAATTATGCATGTGAGCCTATGAGTTCTCATTTGAATGCATAAAAGGAAAGGACCTTGATCAATTGAAAGTACATTGATAGGAAAGGGTGAGCTGCTTAACTACTTGGATGACATGGTGGGCAGCTATGTTACCATAAGGCAAGAAGTCAAGATTAAGAAATTTCGGTCCATATGAGTTTGAATTTGTCGTAAACTTTGGTTTTGACAAATTTACATGGATAGGAACACATACACCATTAAAATCTAAGTGTCATAAGATTCCCTTCTTCATGAAAATGACTGTGAGGAAATTCTTTCACTAAGAGAGATTTTACAAAGATAGTGACTGTGAAAATTGGATTCTCGAATTCGATTATGGTTACGGTATCCCTTTCCATGATTCGAATTGCGAGATTTGGCAATTAGTCTGAATTGGTTAGACACACATATGAGCTATCTAAGGGAAAGGTGTATAAGCTTAGATAAAAGGATTATCAAAGCATTAGGTATTTGAAACATGAACTTAAGAAATTCAATAAGTATTTTTTTTCTGGAAGTTAAGCTGGTTTCTGAATAC
Source organism: Lactuca sativa (assembly GCF_002870075.4). Lineage (NCBI taxonomy): Eukaryota > Viridiplantae > Streptophyta > Magnoliopsida > Asterales > Asteraceae > Lactuca > Lactuca sativa. The sequence goes on from NC_056623.2 coordinate 36,101,367, forward strand.
ATGTCAAAGCTAGTGGGAGCATAAGTGTTATGTTTATAATAATCATCATGATAGTGGGAGCATAAATGTTATGATAGTATGATTATTATGGAAAGTATTGCAAGTTAGCAATATTAATTATAGAAAACAAGAGTTATACTTTGCAAAGTCGCAATAGTTGAAAAGTTGTTTTGCTATAATTAAGGGAGAGGATATTATGCATCATTTCAAATCTAAAGGCTTAGGTTGTGGAATGTTAATAATTTAGTCAAGGAAACATATTGCGTTCTTAAAAATTCGATTATGATTATGACATTCCTCTTCATAGTTCGAATTTTGAGAACGTAGCACATAAAATATTATGGCAGAAGATTGATAAAGTATCGAATCTTAATGTAAGACATTATGCATCGTGTCCCATACACTTCGGGTATAGGATTGATTGCAAATGCTATAATATTTGACCATTCTAAAATTTTCCAAATGTCTAGCGCATTTAGAGGGAAAAAGGACGAGAATCGGTTTTGACTAAGATAATTAAACAACTATCAAAGGACAATCCAAAGTTCGCCGAGGATTGGTCGCTTGTGAGTAGTTGGAAGTATAGTATTGGATGGCCCATATCGACATTATTATGAATATATAAGATTCTATTGAGAATGAGTTGTCATATGGTAAGTATGGAAAGTTTTCCATATTGGGAATTGAATATTGAAAATCTATGTCTAGATTAGAAACTTTTAGGCAAAAGGATGTTTAAAGGAATGTACTTTGAGTAAGAGACATCATATCTAAGGAATTGTAACAATATCCGATGGAGGACTTTGTAATATCATTGGCAATAGTCATTGTGACTTTTGTGCTATGACATTACGAAAGGATCATTGCATAAAATGTTAGAATCTAGCATATTCCATAAGTGGCAAGGATTTGATATTCTTTCACTTATGAAAAGGATTGGGAGTTGTGAAATGAGTATGATTGGAAATGTGTTCTTTTGATCTATTTCACAAAGTAAGAACCATAGGTAAACATTGTATGCATGCTAAGAGCATGGGACAAGTGTTGTAATAATTCAAGTATGAAGTTGATTACCCGAAACAACAAATAATGAGCAATCAATATGGTGATAAATAAAAGGTGTTTTATTTATACTCAAAGGTTTGAGGCCATATGGGATTAGTATTATCCTTGTGTTTCACTTTGCATGTTTTGACTTCCTGAATAATTTAATTGGTTGAGAACAGTCAAATTATTCGAACGGGCCACAGTCGTTCATATGTTGGAAGTAGGTATGAATAAAGACTGTCGTGAATTGGTGTGTGGATTGTCTAAAGAGTATTAGACATAAGTAAATGTTTGCTGCAACGTTCATGAGTGCTTGTGAATATGATTTGAGCATTGGATTAAACCCACACTCACTTGGATCACTCCATGAATTGTATCACGAGTGATTGGTGAGACGATAACATCTAATATTCTTGAAACCGAGATGTGTGAGTTGTATCTTGCAAATCGGTTGCACATTGATAATATGTAAATGCACCAGTAACTTGGTGTCATAAAACATATTGTTGTGTGTGATTCGGTGAGTGAATGCAAGCGATCATTGAATCAAAGTTTATCCGTTCCTTTTATCCAAAGTAGGATAAAAGCGATATCTTTGGGCCCCTCGATGATTTAGTGATGACAAACGTAAATGCTCGACCGGGCTAGTTCTAATTTGATTTGTTCAACTAGTCAGTCGTCATAAATCGGAAGTCGAGAAATAGTACAGAAAGAATGATTAGAAATCATGTCTTATACGATATCTAGAATGGAGGAATATATGATCCCTTATCTAAAGGACACGCGTATCTGATAGGATCAGAGTTGACAGCGGCTTTGGAAAGCTACGATTGCAGATCAGGATCTGAAGTCATACGCATAATAGTTATTAGACTTATCCAAGTGGGAGACTGTTGGATTAGTGTCTAAGTCCATAACTATTTTGGTGTGTACTTGACCCGATGGTGCATGGTCATTTTGGGTTGCCTTCACCAAAGCAACTTGATAGGTTGAATTATGGAGATATAGGATTAAATATGATTTATTAATATATTATGAGAATAATATATTAAAGGAGAAATCATATTGTTTAATTAATATTAGTCAAGAATTAATAAGAATTAAGTTTGTGACTAAAAGATATTAATTAAACTTAAGGGACTAGAATTTTAATTATAAGATAATTGCAATTGGGCCATGGATTGCCTTATATTATAAGGTTGGACGAATTCTAGGGGGAAACCCATTAGAAATCGTCCAAGGCCTTTAAGGAAAGGAGTCCATGGGTTGCTTAGGGCTTAAGCATCCAAATTAGGGTTTCCTTGTTAAATAACCCTAATAGCCTCACTATTTAAAGAGCCCTTATGCCCCAAAAACGTGGACAAGCTTCCTTCTAGGGTTTCCACACGTTTTGGGCAGCCTCCTTCTCTCCTCTTCTTCATCCTCTTGCTATTGGTGTTTGTGAACCATTAGAGGAGTGACATATGTGACTCTAAGCTTTCTAAAGTCAATACAAGGAGGATTTGAGATTGTTATTGCTACATAACAATCAAGCTAATATCTTAAACCCATTCTTATGTTAATATGATTACTTGTATGCTAGAATTAGGGTTTATAGTCTTGGATAACTTGCATGTACAATAGAGAAACCTAGATCCAAGCATTAGGGTTTGTTTGAGCACATAGGATGTTCTTATTGCTAAAACCCATCAGGATGCCCTTGCACGCGTAACGTACTCCCCGTACGCCCAACATATGCGACTAACACAAAAATCCTTTTGACTTCAAACGTTCGTAACTTCGTCCTTCCAACTCCGTTTATACATTCTTTATATACACAATAAGGTGTTGAAAATCTCTACAATATTATCTAAATATCTTGGACTAAAAACTTCTCGAACAAAAATCCATATTTCATTCAAGAACCCGACTTATGACTTTTCCCTTTCTACGCTTCGGCCTAAACACAATTCAAGAGTTAACTCTACTAACTAAAATTACCTCCTTCCACAAGGACCAAAATTTGCCTCCTTAAGGCCCAAAGCCGTACACAATCGATTTCCGGCCCACGACCCAAAAATGGCAGGAAATAGGATGCTACAATTCTCCACCACTTAAATTAGATTTCGTCCTCGAAATTCATCTCGGTTACGATTTCTAAAACAACACCAACATATTCCATAAACTCCCTTTAGCCATTTCAAAATCAAGGCATCTTATAAATAAAACTCGAGAGACCACTCAGAAACCCCCAATTGTCAAAAAGCAACCTAATACCCTAAAAATGCTCAAACACAACAATTTTCTTTCTCTCCCTAACAACATGACCCAACTTCTAGAGAAAAACCACACAAACCGGGGACTCTCAGTACTACAACCACAAACCATCCTCATCCCTATACTTCCTGAAACCGGAAACCCATCAGTTTGTTCTCAGAAACCTTACCCTAAGACTAATGATCATCCATTCATCGATCCCACCCCTAGTCCCTGAATAGGGACACCACCTAAACATGTTGAAAAGATACTCAAACCATTCTGATCATGAATTCCGCCCCAAAACATTAAATATACTCTTGACTTCCTGACAAGTCATCACCAACTTGCTGCTCCCATAGGCATAAGGATGACCAATCCAGAAATTTGCACATTGCGTCAAAATCCCTCATCAACTCAGGTGTACCTCCGCCTGACAAATCACTCAAGATTTCAAAACCAACTCCTCGTACTGGAGACTAAAATCCTAATAGACAACCCACAAGAAGATGGGGTCCACCATACAACCCTTCATCAAGAGACTTCTGATGCACAAAATAATATACCATTCTAAATAATTATTCCTAAGGGCATGATGTAAACCAGCTGGTCACCGAGTCTCCTGACTCCTAAGAGCAACACATTGTCATCCAACCATGCCAATAATACTAATGATCCGATACCTAAGAGTCTCAACCAAATGACTATCGAGTCTAAAGGTACTTAAGCATCAACCCAATGTCTTGTAGAAAACCCATTCAACATTCCATTTGACGCTAATCAAACAAAACCCAAGCCATACCCTTTTATTATACACAATATCTTGCACTGCCTAGGCTGCTACCTATGCAAAATCCTACGAAAACATGGTCACACCCATCCAATGAATGAGATAAGCGGTTGTACTCTTGCTCCAACTCTAGGGCTACAAACCAATTAAGAATCGTACCAATGAATTCGGACTAGGTGTTCTCATGATATATTACTCAGTCTATATGCACCATCTCACAACCATATTTGATAAGCTACCATAATATACATCCCCAAAGGGAAGCAGATAACCATCTCTAGATCTATTGCGTTCCTTCTTCCTCACAACCTTACCCAAAGGGTGAAGTGTTAGTAGATCTAATGAAATGACAATGCTCAACCGTTATCAGAACATCCTTATGAACTACAGAAACCAGATCTCACACCTTGATTGAAACTGAACAGATTCCACCAATACATAGCTAGCTCGCAAAGATTTCCAAGTTGATCTAAAAATGCTGCCAAAACTTTAGTCGGATTAATCCCACTACAAATCCTACCGACACAACATGCCAAATTAGATTCTTCGTAGATCAAAGTCACACTTGGATAACTAAACATCATTTTCCCAACATCCGCACTTCTAATAACCAAGGACTATTGCCAAACTTGAGCCTGCTATGAACCAAAATTCCATACTATAATTGAGGTTCAACATACCCAGAAACCAAAAAAAAAAAATAGAAAACATACGAAACTGAACGATAGGTTGACACGTCCACTGGAATTTTACTGACATAACTCAAAACTTTCGAAGAACCTATGCCTTATAATTGATGAACGAAATGACCAATGACCGAGGATGCATATAAAATTGATCATATGACCCGATATACTAATGAACAACCCATGTGGAACTAAATATACGAACTCAGAAATTAATCAAACGATTAGCAATTACCCATCCTAGACTATAGATATCAAGCTATACAACAAGATGGCAAATTTCTCAACAATAGATACTCAACTTGAGCGACCCAAATGCCTTTTGATCTATTCCTCGATGCTTCCGAAAGGAGCCATTGGCTAAAACGAGCCCCTTGTCCAAAATCTTCTTGACGCGAAGACGACTCTTGGATTCCTGTCCACATACATCTGATGACATCTTGCGTTGCACTCCTGTCTTGACTAAATTCTGAACCAACGTTTCGCATACCCGAACCACAATTCCCTATGACCCATTCTTCTGAAACCAAAACTCGAAGAGGTCGCTGATCCTCTAAACATAACATCAAACTCTCCCCCACTTGGGTTCTAACCACCAACAACTGACCTTGCAAACAACCAAAAATCCTAATCGGCTCACCCATATATATATATATATATATATATATATATATATATATATATATATATATATATCATCCTTGATCCTTGGGATATGTCCCAACACAAGATAATCGTCCAAATAGAGACCAAGCAAAATCAAAAGATTTCAAATCTTAGATAAAGACCACGGGAACTCACCAATCATGGTTGTCGCTAACATCAAGAATTCCCTGCAAATTCACAAGCAAAACGCCATCTTCCTATCCAAAAACAAATGGATTACTACACTCCTCGCCAGAAACCATCAGGTAGCACCTGACATGCCTATATCCAAAGAAAGCAGACCCTTAATCTCATCTCAAGAAACCGTACGACACGGATCCTCTTGTGTATTCCTACACCACCATACTGTCGCCAAAAACCGTAACCACCTATCCCCTTGCATGCCCTCAATTTCAGATTAGAAGATCACATCCCCGCGCTCTCTTTCCTCTGAATCACGAAAAGTTGAAAGGACATAGCCTATGTTGTAGATAGGAAATTCCAAACCATCTTCCATTCACTCAACCTCCTGCTTAAATCCCCGAGCCGATCATAACAATTTCTCCTTTCTTGAGTCCTATGACTCAGCTGGCATTACCACTTGTCACAGCTAGGAATTTTGAAGCTTTGTAACAACAACAATGATAACAAATGTGAACCAAAAATGTGAAAGCATGTATGATTAGAAACCCTAGAAATCCCGGTTTAAGGCCATTTTGGACTAGGACTTCCTTATTGGGCCTAATGGGCCAATAAGCTTCCAATTTGACTATTTTGGGCTTAGAGCTCTTAAATGGGCTCTAATTGGACCCACTTCCATTATTTTAATAATTTGGGCAATATTGGGCCAGAATGATATAAAATACCTAATGGACCTTATTGGGCCATAACTAACCTAATTAGCCCTAATGGGCCATAAAAATCATTCCTTGATTTATTTTGGGCTGTGAACCCTCTCCCAAGACCAATTGGGCCAATAATCACCTAATTGGGCCATAAAATGGACTTAAGCACAAAAGGCCCAATTTATTTTTCTTCTTCTCCTCTTCTCGGCCCAACTACACAAATGAGGGGGGGGGGGGGGGAGAGTTGACTTTCCACTTGCCACCTCCTTATTGTATTTTGGTCTTCCATGCACCATCACATACTTCCATGCACACCATCACTTCACTTATCTCTCTCTTTTTCTTCTTCGACCGAGATCCACAAAGGGAAAGACACACCCACACATTTCACTCAAACACTCTCAAAGAAACAATCCTTCTTCTTCATCAAAATTTTCGAGAATTAGAAGCATTCCAAAGAGGTTATTCCACAAAAATCATCATATTAGGTAAGTTCATGCTTGGATCCATGGTCTATATTCTTTGTTTTATCAAAAATCTCTTCTTAACTCGTTTAAACTCATGATCACCATCTTAGAAACTTCTAAGTTCGAGATCTTACCAAATTTTCTTCATTTCTTCCTTCTAAATCAAAAACAACAAGCAAAGGTGAGTTCATACCCATCTCTTTTTTGGTTTTTACAAGTTTTATGGAGGAGAATACAAGTAAAATGTGTAGATCTATATGTATGTGTGTGCTATGTATGATTTTATGCATGTATGTGTGATTGTAAGTGTTTATGTGGTAAATATGCAACAAAAAGATAAGAAATCTCGAGATCTATCACATAAGAAGGAAAACAAACATGATCTAAGGTATACCACACTAAACAAGTCAATAAAATTACCCTCTAAAATTTAAAATATACATATTGTAACATAAAACAAATTTTGGGGCTTAAATTGTCAAATAAACAAAAGTTGGGTGAAAAGTTGCCATTCACGGATTTCTTGACGGTCAAAAGAGTCAAAACAGTTAAAATAAATGTTTTTGTGAAAATTATGCTCTTCAAAGGACTTGAAATGTAAATAATAGCTCAATGGGCCAATTTTTGGGCTTTTCGGCCCATTAAGCCCAAAGTTGCGAAAAATCTGATTTTCAAATGGCTAAAATGAAAAATTTCTCAAAACAGGGGATAAAAAGGTAAACAAAATTATTTCAAGGGTTTAAATGTGTTTCTTTACTAAAAAGGACCAAAAATGTAAAGTTTTTGGATTTTGGGCCAAAATTGTAAAGGTTGCAAAAGTTTGGGCTTTGACCGAAAAAACTTTTCTGGAAGGTCTGAAACTGTTAAAGAATAAATTTTGGGCCAAAAATATCAATTGAGTAAGTCTATATGTCAAATGTGTCAAGAAAATAATTTCAGGACTTAAAATGTGTGTGTGTGTTTTTTTTTTTTTTTTTTTATTTTTTTTTATTTTTATAAAAGGGACTAAAATTGTCATATTTATTAAAGAATGGCTGAAATGGGTCAAACCAACATTTTGAATCAATCCTTTTACTATCAAGATGTTTGAGTCAAAAAAAAAAAAATACAAACTACAACTCTTGAAGATGAATATATGTATAATTCCAAGAATCGTTAACAACAACCGAGCGGCCTCGTGCCAATTCGGAATAACAATCGTCCAATCAAACCTTCCAACAATTATACATTTCCTAAAAACAAGTAAACAATCCAAACTTTGGGCTTGAAAGTCCAATCATGCTTGTTGGGCCTTTGTGACCCATTAACATGATTTTGGGCCCAAGGAATAGTAATAAATGTTATTGGGCCTCCTACGACCCAATTTCATATTTAAGGGACCCTCAATGGCTTTTAAGTGCTATTGGGCCTTAGTGGCCCATTAGTGCAGCTAGTAAGGTCCAAGTAAACAAATACAGGTCGATAATCAATAGTAATCAAGTAAATTGAGATTTAGTGAGTAATAACGGGTGACACCAACGTGTGTCGGTCGTAGTCTGTAGTTATAATCAAAGTCTCCTGGAGGGAGAGCGAGAGGTTGTGTATAGATCTATACGGGGGTGACTCCCCCATACCTCAGTTGTTCGCTACAGTTAGACTCGGCCAGTCTAGGGTGACAAAATCTTAATATCAATTCCGGTGTTCATCAGAGTGCCAAGACAGACAAACTAGTCATTATCATGGATGGTTATAACGACTCACATAAATAAATCCAATATAAATCTAGTAATCAAGGTAATTCAAAGTCATTCACGTGATGGATAACCATTCAAACTGTTATATGATATTTTATTTTGGAAAACATCGGATTTTCCGGGGAAGTTCAACATTTTCACTTGTACGTTTAATACAAAGTTTTTCAATTATACATGTTTTGAAATCATCATGCATATATTTACGGATCTTCACACCTTTTTATAAACAATGGTCTTTTCAAAAAATATCAGATTTTTTGGGTTGTTTTCGTTCAAACTACACAAAACATTTTCATATCAAACCTGCTTATGAACTCACCAACATTCTATATGTTGACCATTTTTCAAAATAACTTGTATTCTCAGGTAACAGGTAAGCTGAGGAATAAGTACCAAGTATGTTAGTGTGTTTTGCTTTTGAAAACTATCAAACAATTTATGTATGGATTTGTAATGTTAAAACAATGTACTCATTGTGAACAATGTCAGCTGTGTTATATTGATGCATGGTGTTGTTTATGTTATGATTCATGTATATTCATTGTGATGATATTCAATTTAAGTCACACGAGCCCTCAGACGTTTCGTTCGTCTGGTTCGGGGGTGTGTCAGGTAGGTATCAGAGCTCTGTTTATAGTGAACTAGCATATCTAACCACACATTGATATGCAACTATAAACCAAAGAGGGACAAAACAACTCTGAACAAAACAAAACAAATAAACACAACGTTAAAACACCCCTACTCGTAATACATAGGAAAAATAACGTAATACCAAATCAAACAAGATAATGCTAGCATCTCGGTTAAGCCGGGACTGTTCATAGTCGAATTAAGGAGTGAATGTAGCTCGATCAACTACATTTCCTCCGAGGTACAACTATCACATGCCCCGAGGAAATCACGATGGTAGGTGAAACGATCCAAAAATACGACCCAAAAATTTCGTTTTTCGACATACCCAAAAACCATAATCTGAGTGTCATATCGTAAAACCATACATGCTATATCTCAAAATAATAATAAAACACTGTGCGGAAAACTGTATCATATCCATGTCATATAAAAAAATCAAGAACTAAATCAACTCCCAGGATGAAAGCTGAAGCTGTGGTGTGTGCGATGCCATCAACCCGAGCTCTTCCCTCTGCTAGCGGAAGTACCTGAAACCAAAACTGAAACTGTAAGCACGAAGCTTAGTGAGCTCCCCCAAATTACCACATACCATACAATAATATATCAAGCACATAATGGGGCCTTGCCCCCTCCAGCGGACCAAAGTCCGAAGCTGACCGACTGGGACCTTGTCCCCTACATCGGACCGGAGTCCGAAGCTCACATCAGACCGAAGTCTGAAGCTGACTGGGACCTTGTCCCCTACATCGAACCGGAGTCTGAAGCTGACATCGGACCGAAGTCCGAAGCTGACCGGGACCTTGTCCCCTACATCGAACCGAAGTCCAAAGCTGACATCGGACCGAAGTCCGAAGCTGACCGGGACCTTGTCCCCTACATCGAACCGTAGTCCGAAGCTGACATCGGACCGAAGTCCGAAGCTGACTGATCATAACATAAACGTATCACTTAACCTGAACACACATAACCCTGACTGAGCCACAAAGGCATCAAACATGCTAACTACTGCATCGGATAAAAATCCGGATACTACTGCTAGCTAAACGGGCCGGCATTGTGGCCTTAGACCCGTTTCTACTGAAAAGGAACTCACCTCGTGAATTGGCTGCTGAGTGAATAGCTCTGAGGGCTAACTGCTGCTGCTCCGGTATCTCCCCGACTACAAGTCCATAAACACACTCAATCAAATACTAAACACTACACTGGGTAAAATGACTCTTTTACCCTTGGTCAAAGTCAACTCTCAGACAAAGTCAACTCTCAAAGTCAACCCATAGTTGACCTGACTCGCCGAGTTGGGCCGCCAACTCGCCGAGTCCCTGTTCTCATTCCTTGACCCTACTCGCTGCTACTCGTCGAGTATGGCATCGACTCGACGAGTACTCATTCGATCCAAGAACTCAGACAATCTTCATCCGACTCGTCGAGTCATATGAACAACTCGACGAGTTGTTCTTGAATCTAAGAAGATTTCCTTGGACTCGCCGAGTTGTATGAACAACTCGCTGAGTCCCTCCATTACTGAGTCTACCATCGAACTCGCTGAGTCCACTCTACAACTCACTGGGCCCACTCGACATCGCTCAAAAGGAAGAAATCGGGGACTCGCGACTCGACTCGCCGAGTCGTTCTTCCGACTCGCCGAGTCACCGCCATGCAACTATTCTACACTCGATTCTGCTCGAATCCAATACATACAATTGATAGATCTGAGTCCAATAAGCTGATTTACCACGTAAAGTTTCCAACTTTACGTGTACAACCTCATGAATAAGGGAAATAAGGCTAAAAGATGCACAAAATGGGTAGATCTATGGTTAATATGCAAGGTAACTCCAAAAAGGCAGTAGATCTGGGCTCTACAACACCTAATCATTCAGATCTAAAGATATCACGACTTATTGAGGCATTCATGCAACATAAGGCTTGGAACAAGCATCAACTAGATCCTAGGAGAGCTCTAATGGAGGTTTAAAGCATATAACAAGAGGGAAAATCCGAAAATACCTCAAATAACTCAGATTTGCCCTTGGATCTTTGCACTACACCTCTTCTCCTTGCTCCTTGCTTCTTCTCCTTCTTCAAACCTTCACAAAAAGGCACAAAACACTTAGCTCACACAAGGGTGGATTAGGGTTCTTTCACACAGTGTTCTCAGGGTGAGGGAGGCGAGAATGGGGCTATAAGGTGTCTTAAATAGTGGGCAACCCGGGGATTTAGGGTTTCTCCCAGACGGGCAGACTCGCCAAGTCCAGAATATGGACTCGCCGAGTCGCCAGTTAATCATGTGCTCGAAATCCCGACCCTACTCGGCGAGTCAGGCTATGAACTCGCCGAGTCCCTCTTGCAAAACTTCAAAATAAATACCAAGGAATTACCATACCGGACACGGGTCGTTACAATTCTCCCCCACTTATCTCAGACTTCGTCCTCGAAGTCTGCTACGGCTGAATATGCAAATAACTCTGGGTAGTGCTCCCTCATCTCCTCCTCAGCCTCCCACGTCCACTCAGACCCCTTCCGGTGCTGCCACTGCACCTTTACTAACTGAATTTCCTTGTTCCTCAAGGTCTTGGTCTTCCGGTCCAGAATTGCGACCGGTCTCTCAATATAATTCAGGCTGCTATCAACCTGAATATCCTCGAGGGGAACGACTGCTGACTCATCCACCAGGCACTTTCTCAACTGAGACACATGGAAAGTGTTGTGGATCTGACTAAGCTCCTCAGGAAGATCTAACCGATAAGCAACCCGACCTACCCGGGCCAAAACCCTGAAAGGACCAATAAATCTGGGGCCCAACTTGCCCCTCTTCCGGAACCTAATGACACCCTTCCAAGGTGAGACCTTCAGAAGGACCATATCCCCCACCTGGAACTCCAAGTCCGAACGCCTCCTATCGGCGTAACTTTTCTGCCGACTTTGAGCAGTCTGCAGTCTGCTACGGACCTGCTGGATCAACTCGGTCGTCTTGAGCACCACCTCCGTGCTCCCGATGACCCGCTGACCGACCTCGCCCCAACAAATCGGGGTCCTACACTTCCTCCCATACAACATCTCAAAGGGAGGTCGATCAATGCTCGCACGATAACTGTTGTTATACGAGAATTCCGCTAGTGGAAGATACGTATCCCAACTGCCACCGAAATCTAGGACACATGCCCTAAGCATGTCCTCGAGAGTCTGGATCGTCCTCTCGCTTTGCCCGTCCGTCTGAGGGTGGAAAGCGGTGCTGAAATGGAGACGAGTACCCATCTCGTCGTGGAACCGCTTCCAAAATCTGGATGTGAAACGGACATCTCGGTCTGACACCACCGATACCGGCACTCCATGACGTGCCACAATCTCACGCACATAGATATCGGCTAACTTCTCCGCCGATATACTCTCCTGGATCGGGATAAAATGGGCACTCTTCGTCAACCGATCCACTACTACCCATATCGAATCCACTCCACGTGCGGTCCGGGGAAGCTTGGTGACAAAATCCATGGTAATGTCCTCCCATTTCTACACGGGAATGTCTAACGGCTGCATCCTGCCGTGAGGTCTCTGGTGCTCCGCCTTGACCTTTCGGCAGGTCAGGCATCTCTCGACGTACCAGGCGACGTCCCGCTTCATGCATGGCCACCAATAATCAGGTCGAAGATCTCGGTACATCTTCGTCGCCCCTGGGTGGATAGAAAACCGAGACTTATGAGCCTCATCCATCAACACTTGCCGTACTCCACCCCAGTACGGTACCCACACTCTCCCGTGAAGCGTCAGCAAACCACGACTATCATAATCAAACGAGGCTACTCGGCCCACGATCCTCTCACACTTCTGTCTCTCCTCCTTGAGACCCTCTATCTGAGCCTCCTTGATCCGCTCCAACAACGGAGTGATCACTGTCATCTTCAAACATAGATCCCTGATAGGGGCCGCCGACACCTTGCGGCTCAGGGCATCGGCCACCACATTGGCCTTCCCTGAATGGTATAGGATCTCACAGTCGTAATCCTTTAGCACATCCAACCACCTCCTCTGCCTCATATTCAGACTCGGCTGATCCATAAGATACCTCAAACTCTTGTGATCCGTGTAAATAGTACAACGGACCCCATAAAGGTAATGCCTCCAAATCTTGAGGGCAAACACAACTGCCCCCAGCTCCAAATCATGGGTAGGATAATTAGCCTCGTGAGGCTTCAACTGTCTCGAGGCATAAGCTATCACATGGCCTCGCTGCATCAAAACTGCTCCCATACTTGTGATCGAGGCATCACAATAGACTACAAAGTCCTCTACTCCCTCTGGCAAGGTAAGGATCGGAGCCTCGCACAATCTCTGCCTGAGGGTCTCGAATGCTGTCTGCTGCTCCGGACCCCAACGAAATACCACTAACTTCTTGGTCAGTCGGGTGAGCGGCACTGCTATCTTGGAGAAATCCTGAATAAATCTCCGATAATACCCTGCCAACCCTAGGAAGCTCCGAATCTCAGATGGAGACTTCGGGACCTCCCACTGCATCACGGCCTCTATCTTGGCCGGATCTACCAGAATACCCTTCTGGTTGACGAGGTGACCAAGGAACTGCACCTCGCGCAACCAGAACTCACATTTGGAGAACTTTGCGAAAAGTCTCTCCCTTCTCAAAACCTCCAACACCTCCCGCAGGTGCTCCTCGTGCTGCTCCTGCGTCTTGGAATATACCAAGATGTCATCTATGAACACTATCACTGACCGATCCAACATCGGCCTACACACGCGGTTCATGAGATCCATGAACGCGGCTGGAGCATTGGTGAGCCCAAATGGCATCACCACAAACTCGTAATGACCATACCTGGTCCTGAAAGCAGTCTTCTGTACATCCTCATCTCTAACCCGCATCTGATGATATCTGGAGCGTAGATCGATCTTGGAGAACCAAGACGCTCCCCGAAGCTGATCAAACAAATCATCTATCCTCGGGAGTGGGTAACGGTTCTTCACCGTTACCTTATTCAACTCCCGGTAATCTATACACATACGATGCGACCCATCCTTCTTCCTCACAAACAGGATCAGCGCTCCCCAAGGCGAACTGCTCGGCCGAATGAAACCCTTGTCTAATAGCTCCTATAGCTGTGTAGACAACTCCTGCATCTCAGGGGGAGCTAGTCGATACGGTGCCTTGGCTATCGGAGCCACACCAGGAATGAGGTCGATCCTGAACTCAACCTGTCTCTCAGGAGGTATCCCCGGTAAATCCTCGGGAAACACGTCCGGGTAGTCTCGAACAATAGGAACATCATTAACTGTCGACTTGCCCTTCTCCCGGGCATCCAAAACATAAGCTACAAAACCGGCGCAACCCTGCTGAACATAGCACCTCGCCCTTGCGGCGGAACAAAAGGTCGGTCCTCGCTGTGGCCTCTCGCCCTGAATCACCAACTCTCCCCCACTGGGAGTGCGAACCCTCACTAGCTGAAGCTCACAATCAATCACCGCCCCATTGGGGCTTAGCCAATCCATACCCACAATAACCTTATTCCCTCACAGGGGAATAGGTACCAGATCCACTGAAAACTGCTCATCAAATAACTGAAGAGAACACCCTCTATGCACTCTGCCGACCCTCACGGTCCTATCATCCGCTATCTCAACCTCTAATGGACAATCCAGCTCCCCTAGAGCTCTACTGAATCTCTTGCTAAGCGCAAGTGATACGAATGATCGGGTAGCCCCCGAATCGAATAATACCATAGCAGAAATGCCGTTCACAGAGAACGACCTTGAATAAAACATACAATCATAAGCAATATTCAATCAATAATAATAAAGAGATAAAGGGAAGATACATACCCATCACCACATCAGGAGTCGCTCGCGCCTCCTCTGCTGTCATCTGAAACGCCCTACTCTTCGCCACTGGCGCATCAGCTCGGCCCTGCCGGCCATCTGTAATCCTCAAAGTAGCAGGGGCAGGTGCAGCCACCTTCCCTGCTGCAGATAAACTCGGACACTGGGACTTTTTATGTCCCCTCTGATTGCACAGAAAGCAAATCAGATCTGATGCTGCAACGGCAGTAGCAGAAGCCGTACAATCCCGGTCAAATGTCCAATCCGACCGCACTTGTAGCAGCCGAGACTCCCTGCCTTGCACGCTCCTTCGTGCATCTTCCCACACCTACCACATCGACCGTGGCTCGGCTGTCCCCTGGACCTGTGATCTGAAACCCTAGGCTTTTTGCCCGAACCGCCTGAACCCGAAACCGCCTCCGGTTTCCTCTTCTTCTCCATCTCGAGATCAATCTCCCTCTCCCGAGCCCTAGCAATCATATCTTCCAGCGTTTTACAGCTGGACCGGCTCACAAACTGGCGGATATCGCTCCGCAACATCTCATGATATCGGGCCTTCTTCATTTCCTCATCAGCTACGTACTGAGGAACGAGAAGAGCCCTCTCCCTGAACTTGGCGGTGATCTCCACCACTGTCTCTGTAGTCTGGGTGAGGTCCTGAAACTCCCTAGCCAACTGCTGCACCTCAATAATCGGTGCGAACTCCGCCCTGAACCTGGCAGAGAAATCAGTCCAAGTCATGGCGTCCAATGCTGCGTCATCTCCAATGGAATGTCCGACCTCCTCCCACCAGTCCCGTGCCCTGTCCTTCAGAAGACAGGACGCCAATCTGACCTTGTCCCCCTCGGGACATCTGCTAGTACGGAAAGCGTTGGCCACATCCGCCAACCATCTGGTGCTCGCTATGGGGTCTCGCGCCCCATGATAGTCCGGAGCTCCGCATGCCCTGAACTCCCTGAAGGTAAGGGTGCGTGACCCCATCATAGCCGCCACCTCGGCACGGAAAGTGCCCAATCTCTCATCCATCAGCTCTAGAATCCCCTCCTTGATCGAACCGAAGATCACAGGAGTCTGCTCTATAATGATGCGCGTAATCTCCGAAGAAAGAAACTCTCGGGTCTGCTCATCCATGCGCTCATCCCCCGAACCTGAACCTGAACCCTCCCCGGCACCTCCGCTGCCGGCTGCTGGTCTCGAACGCAAAACCACCATTCTGAAACACATCACAACTACATCAGAAAACAGAAATATCTCGAGGGATTATTGATACTACAACTAGCTTCCTGGTCTTGTCTCAGCCTTTCTTGATTCGAGTACGGATCGTCTGCTTCCAGTAGTACGGGCCCATACTACCTTCCACATCTATCCGTACTTTCTTCAAGAACTGCCCTGACTCCACCAAGTCACTTCTACTAATACTGATCTCTGCTACTTTCATCCTAGGCTTGCCCCAGGGAAACCTCAAACTTAACTCAACTAGTCCTCAGCTGCTGCAGGTCTCCTTATAATGCTAATTAACCACCACCTGAACACCATCACATGTGACGAAGATCAGATAATCCTTCAAGTAAAAGACCCATCCCTATAACGGTTGGACTCAAACAAGAGCTGCGCAATAGGGCCAGTTCCAGCACTCTGGGATTATTCAACCCTGATCACATGTGGTGTAACGTGTTCACCTAATGGCTAACTTCCATCACTCAGAACTCCCACAAAGCACGAAGCAAGCAGCATTCGGATAAAGGAAACATACTCAGGCAAAACTATTCTCAAAACGAGAAACTGATCTAGCATACAGTGCTAAGCTCATACTATCAGGCATAACCTAAACAGGCTATCCTACTGCTGTCTACTCAATACTAGCATGCAATACTCATAAAGCGGTAACACATAAAGTAGGCACATAAGGCATCCTCCTAGATCCTTAGTCCTATACTAGCATGCTGTTCTACTGAAACTGAAACTGAACAAATAACTTGTATGGGTAAATTGGGAGTACTTACTTGAGCTCGGATGATCGCATGCACCACACCCTTATCTTGTTTAAAAATTTCTTTCCTTCTAAGTGCTTTCAAAACCCTTTAGAAAACATTTTCCTTTTTAGAAAAATCTTTTTATTTCCCCTTAGTTTGAGTTCAGATACACCCGGAAGTGCATCCGAATCCCTCAAACCAGGGCTCTGATACCAACTTGAAACGACCCAAAAATACGACCCAAAAATTTCGTTTTTCGACATACCCAAAAACCATAATCTGAGTGTCATATCGTAAAACCATACATGCTATATCTCAAAATAATAATAAAACACTGTGCGGAAAACTGTATCATATCCATGTCATATAAAAAAATCAAGAACTAAATAAACTCCAAGGATGAAAGCTGAAGCTGTGGTGTGTGCGATGCCATCAACCCGAGCTCTTCCCTCTGCTAGCGGAAGTACCTGAAACCAAAACTGAAACTGTAAGCACGAAGCTTAGTGAGCTCCCCCAAATTACCACATACCATACAATAATATATCAAGCACATACTGGGGCCTTGCCCCCTCCATCGGACCGAAGTCCGAAGCTGACCGACTGGGACCTTGTCCCCTACATCGGACCGGATTCCGAAGCTCACATCAGACCGAAGTCTGAAGCTGACTGGGACCTTGTCCCCTACATCGAACTGGAGTCCGAAGCTGACATCGGACCGAAGTCCGAAGCTGACCGGGACCTTGTCCCCTACATCGAACCGAAGTCCAAAGCTGACATCGGACCGAAGTCCGAAGCTGACCGCGACCTTGTCCCCTACATCGAACCGTAGTCCGAAGCTGACATCGGACCGAAGTCCGAAGCTGACTGATCATAACATAAACGTATCACTTAACCTAAACACACATAACCCTGTCTGAGCCACAAAGGCATCAAACATGCTAACTACTACATCGGATAAAAATCCGGATACTACTGCTAGCTAAACGGGCCGGCATTATGGCCTTAGACCCGTTTCTACTGAAAAGGAACTCACCTCGTGAATTGGCTGCTGAGTGAATAGCTCTGAGGGCTAACTGCTGCTGCTCCGGTATCTCCCCGGCTACAAGTCCATAAACACACTCAATCAAATACTAAACACTGCACTGGGTAAAATGACTCTTTTACCCTTGGTCAAAGTCAACTCTCAGACAAAGTCAACTCTCAAAGTCAACCCATAGTTGACCTGACTCGCCGAGTTGGGCCGCCAACTCGCCGAGTCCCTGTTCTCATTCCTTGACCCTACTCGCTGCTACTCGTCGAGTATGGCATCGACTCGACGAGTACTCATTCGATCCAAGAACTCAGACAATCTTCATCCGACTCGCCGAGTCATATGAACAACTCGACGAGTTGTTCTTGAATCTAAGAAGATTGCCTTGGACTCGCCGAGTTGTATGAACAACTCGCCGAGTCCCTCCATTACTGAGTCTACCCTCGAACTCGCTGAGTCCACTCCACAACTCACTGGGCCCACTCGACATCGCTCAAAAGGAAGAAATCGGGGACTCGCGACTCGACTCGCCGAGTCACCGCCATGCAACTATTCTACACTCGATTCTGCTCGAATCCAATACATACAATTGATAGATCTGAGTCCAATAAGCTGATTTACCACGTAAAGTTTCCAACTTTACGTGTACAACCTCATGAATAAGGGAAATAAGGCTAAAAGATGCACAAAATGGGTAGATCTATGGTTAATATGCAAGGTAACTCCAAAAAGGCAGTAGATCTGGGCTCTACAACACCCAATCATTCAGATCTAAAGATATCACGACTTATTGAGGCATTCATGCAACATAAGGCTTGGAACAAGCATCAACTAGATCCTAGGAGAGCTCTAATGGAGGTTTAAAGCATATAACAAGAGGGAAAATCCGAAAATACCTCAAATAACTCAGATTTGCCCTTGGATCTTTGCACTACACCTCTTCTCCTTGCTCCTTGCTTCTTCTCCTTCTTCAAACCTTCACAAAAAGGCACAAAACACTTAGCTCACACAAGGGTGGATTAGGGTTCTTTCACACAGTGTTCTCAGGGTGAGGGAGGCGAGAATGGGGCTATAAGGTGTCTTAAATAGTGGGCAACCCGGGGATTTAGGGTTTCTCCCAGACGGGCAGACTCGCCGAGTCCAGAATATGGACTCGCCGAGTCGCCAGTTAATCACGTGCTCGAAATCCCGACCCTACTCGGCGAGTCAGGCTATGAACTCGCCGAGTCCCTCTTGCAAAACTTCAAAATAAATACCAAGGAATTACCATACCGGACACGGGTTGTTACAGTAGGTAAACTTAAAAAAACATACCCCTTTATCACCAAGAAGAGAACATCAACTCAATTTATACAATAATTAAAACGTCTTAGGAATAATATTAGCATATTTATACTCTCTCGCAGACAGCATGGCTGGTTTCCATCACCCCAGAGATCCTTATTTCCCTAATCAGGGGAATAACGGATGGTTGGAAGAATCCGAAGAGGAACCTGAAGAGGACCCCAATGAGGAGTCTGAAGAGGAACCCGAGGAAGAGCTCGAGGAGGAATCTGAAGGGGAACTTGAGGCGGTAGCCGAGGGCGGACCTGCTGAGCCAGTGGTGGACCAGGAAGAAGAGGAAGCTGAAGGAGGTCTCGAGGGGGAACCCAACGATGACGAGGATGGTGATTCGGACGTGGAGTCTGAAGTCATCAACCCCCCTTATCCGATTAGGGCGCCCACTTATCGGATGGGCCCCACTGGTCCTACACCCCCGGGGTATTGACCTTTGGAGGTGGAGTAGACAGCAGGGACAGTGACCCTCGTTCGGCATGTCACGCGAGTTCTATGACTTGAAGGAAGGAGGACTGGCCGATCGCGCACTCCCGGTCATGGTGAGACGTTTATGGAACTCTGGCGACCTAGCTCAGGGCACCGCCTATCAGATGCACCAGATGCAGACTAGGGTCGAACGTGCAGAGCAGGAAATGCGAGAGGTTATCTGAGAGTTCCTCATGAGGCAGGTGAGGTGGGAGGGTTGAATTCGAGATGCGGAACGACAGGTAGCTCACCTTCAAGGAGCGTCCACTTCCTCGACACCATCCCCTGGCACATCCCACCATGGCTAGGACTAGTTTTATCCGTCTTTAGTATTATGTTACTATGATATATGCTATGTACGATCGACTCTATGTTTAAGTGATTACACTACTGTGATGTTGTAATCTGCTATGTGTTATATATCCATGATTGTTTGCTAATTTGTGAAATTACTTAAGTTTGTGTCACACACCTTGTTTATAGGACCACAATCTCACAAAAACCATAGGCACTCAACATCTTTCCGTTCCATGACAGAAAGATGCCTCAACGACCAACCCGCGGAAACCCTGGGCCAACCCCACCCGAAGTCAACTCAGCTGCATTCCAAGCAGCTGTATCTGCTGCGGTCACTGTAGCCATGGCGCAAATCCACCAAGGGAACAATGGTGGAGTCAATGGACAAGGGGCTGGAAGTTCAAACAACGGGATGAATCAAGGACCTACCAAGACATGCTCCTACAAAGATTTCACCAATGCCAGTCCACGAACCTTTAATGGCACTGGGGGAATGATATCCCTGAAAAGATGGATTGAGAAGGTGGAATCGGTGTTCGAGATATGTGAATGCCCTGAGGAGATGAAGGTGAAGTTTTCCGCATGCACGTTCGTTGATCAAGCTCTCACTTGGTGGAACGGACACATAGAAGCCATGACTCTTCCCGTAGCCAACTCTATGCCGTGGGCAGAGATGAAAGAAATGATGATGACCGAGTACTGCCCACGAGGCGAAATTCAGAAGATGGAACAAGAGTTTTGGAATCTCACCGTCCGAAATTCCGACATTGACGTGTACATATCATGAAACATCCCAAAAACACGACCCAAAATTTTTTGTTTTTACATATAATAAACGTCGTAACACTAAATGTCATATAATAAAAAAAACATACGTCGGGCATGTCAAAAACATAATAAAATGTCATGTCAAAAACTGTATCAAATCATGTCTAAGTATCTGAACAAAACTCCCAGGAATAAAGCTGAAGATGTGGTGTGTGCGATGCCATCATCCCGAGCTCTTCCCTTTACTTGCGGAAGTACCTGAAACCAAAACTGAAATTGTAAGCACGAAGCTTAGTGAGCTCCCCCAAACTACCACATACCATACAATAACATATAAACAAATATTGGGCCTCGCCCTCTGCATCGGACCGAAGTCCAGAAACTGCATCGGACCGCAGTCCGGAAACTGACTAGGGCCTTGCCCTCTACATCGGACCGAAGTCCGGAAACTGCATTAGACCGAAGTCCGGAACTAACTGCATCGGACCGAAGTCCGAAACTAACTGGGACCTTGTCCCCTGCATCGGACCAGAGTCCGGAACTAACTGCATCGGACCGAAGTCCAGAACTCACTGAACATAACATAGCATGCACATATCAACTAGCATAACAACATAGACTGCATACCGAGTCGGACCATACCCGAAACACATAACACGCAAAACATGTCTGAGCCACGAAGGCATCAAACATTCTAACTACTGCATTAGACCGAAGTCCGGAAACTACTACTAATTAAACGGGCCGGCATTGTGGCTTTAGACCCGTTCCTACTGGAAGGAAGCTCACCTCGTAGCCTAGCTGCTGAAAGAACTGCTCCGGAATCTGTCTGCTGCGGCTCCGGCTTCACCCCGACTACAATTTCCATAAGTACCCTCAATCAAATACTGATAATAATACTGAGGGTAAAAAGACTATCTTACCCTTGGTCAAAGTCAACCTATCAGTTAAAGTCAACATTCAGTTGACCTGACTCGTCGAGTTGGGTCACCAACTCGTCGAGTCCTTACTCTCACTTTCTTGCTTTAGCTCGATACTACTCGTCGAGTTCCTCTTCGGAACTAACACTCAATCAATCTGCATCCGACTCGCCGAGTTGTATGAACGACTCGTCGGGTTATCCTTCAACATATGAACACTCTGACTGTGACTCGCCGAGTTGTATGAACAACTCGTCGAGTCTGTACTTGAGGCATGAAGATTGCCTTGGACTCGCCGAGTTCTTCCACGAATGAGTCTAACCTCTAGCTCACTGAGTCCATCTCTCACTCACTGGTTCCACTCGGCATAACTCGAAAAGGGAAAAAAAGGGGAATCGCGACTCGACTCGCTGAGTTTGAAGAACGACTCGCTGAGTCGTATACATGCAATCACTATATACTCGATTCTGCTTGAAACCAGTTCATTCCATTCCTAGATCTAGGTTCTTGGGGCTTGATTAACACGTAAAGTTTCCAGCTTTACGTGTAAATAACATCAAATGAAGGTTTTAATGCTCAAAGCACACTATAAGAGTAGATCTAGAGCTTTCATGCAAAATGGCTCCATAAAGGTACTGGATCTAAGCTTCTGGAACCCAAACCTAGTTAAATCCGAAGGCTATTCATCTCAATGAGTCCTCTATGCTACTACCAAGCCAATAAATGGTTCAAGAATAGCTTTAATGGCTTTCCAAAGGGGATTAAAGCATAGAAACAGAAAAGGGTCGAGTTATACCTCACTATACTCTGAAATGCCACAAAGATCTTGGATCTCCTTCTTCTCCTCTTGATCTACCTTCCGTCTTCTCACAAGATCTTCAAAGAATCACACCAAAACACACAAAAAGCTAAGAGAGTTCTAGGGTTTCGAGAAGGATGCTATGGTGGTGATGGGGGCTGACTTGGGGTCCCAAAAAGTTGTTTAAATAGGGTGCAAACCCTTGAAATTACGGTTTCATCCAGACTGGCGGACTCGCCGAGTCCATAATATGGACTCGCCGAGTCCATAATATGGACTCGCCGAGTAGCCAACTTAAACGTGCTCAAAATCACGACTCTACTCGACTAGTCTGGCTACTGACTCGTCGAGTTCCTCTTGAAAACTTGAAAAATAAATAAATATTCAAATAACATACTAGAATTTGGGGTGTTACATATCAAGGTTTAGCGAGCTGTCTCTATTGTGCCATGACATGATTACTTCGGAGAGAAGAAAATCGAACGATTCATCTGGGGACTAACCTCCCCAATCCAAGGAAATGTGATAGCATCAAATCCCGAAACTTTCGACAGTGCCAAGAAGTTGTACAGCCACAGCAACAAGAAGGGTGAGAAGCCGGTGGAGGCTGAAGGAAAGAAGGAGAGTGAAAACAAGAAAGGAAAGAACAACAAGAGGAAGGGACGTCAAGGCTCAGAATCATCCAAGAAGCAACAAACAGTGACAATCAATGCTGCAACCACCCAAGTTCCCTCCACACCATATGCTCCAGCCTCAGCTGCTCCAAGTACTCCTAGGTAGTATTCTGGAACTCTTCCAAAGTGCAACAAGTGCAATCTCCATCATAATAAAGAATGCAGAGAGATGCATTGCACCAGCTGCAATCGAAAGGGTCACACGACAAAATATTGCAGGACCTATCCTCCCCAGAATCAGCAGCAAGGAAACAACAACAGCAACAACCGCAACAACAACAACAACAACAACACCACCAAAAACAATGGCAACAATGCAGGACCGAGCCACACCTACTATGGATATGGAAAGACTGGACATTTCCGTCGAAACTGCCCCAACAACAACAACCCTGGGAATGGAGGAACAGGAAGAGTGCTGATCATGGGTCGGGGAGAAGCGGTTCAGGATCCCGTTGTTGTCACCGGTATGTTTCTCCTAAACCACACTTATGCATGCATCCTATTTGATACCGGAGCAGAACGAAGCTTTCTAAGCAATAAATTTAAACACTTGTTAAAACAACAACCCCAGAAGCTTAATGAAACCTTTACGGTGGAAATGGCCAATGGGAAAACAGAATCCACTGGGGAAATCTATATTGGATGTACCCTAGCCTTAAACCAACACGTCTTTCGAATAAACTCAATGCCTGTTTCCATTAGGAGTTTTGATGTGATTATTGGCATGGATTGGTTAAGCCCCCACCGTGCTGAGATTATGTGTCACGAGAAGGACGTTCGCCTCCACCTTCCGAATCGCGAAACCCTAATTATATACGTAGACAAACCTAGCACAAACCTTTGTCTTATATCGTGCATTAAGGCACATAAGTATCTACAAAAGAAAGACTTGACGTTTCTGGCTCATATAGTGGATAAATCCAAGGAAGAAGTCAATATTCGAGACATTCCAAGAGCTTGTGAGTTCCTGGATGTCTTTCCTGAAGATCTTCCGGGGATGCCCCCAAAAAGACAAGTCGAGTTTCGAATTGATCTTGTGCCAGGAGCTACTCCCATTGCCAAATCGCCTTACAGATTGGCTCCTGCAGAGATGCAAGCATTGTCCAGCCAAATCAGTGAACTTTTGGACAAGGGATTCATCCGACCCAGTTTCTCACCATGGGGAGCTCCACTTCTATTTGTTAAGAACAAAAACAGATCTTTTAGGATGTACATTGACTATAGGGAACTAAATAAGCTCACTGTCAAAAATCGCTATCCACTCCCGCGAATCGACGATCTATTTGACCAACTTCAAGGCGCAAGCTATTTCTCTAAGATAGATCTGCGATCTGGGTACCATCAACTCAAAGTCCGAGAAGAGGACATCCCCAAAACCGCTTTCTGAACTCGTTATGGACATTATGAATTTGTCGTAATGCCCTTCGGTCTAACGAATGCCCCTGCCACATTCATGGACCTAATGAATCGAATATGCCGACCATTCCTCGACAACTTTGTCATCGTTTTCATTGAGGACATTTTAGTATATTCTCAAAGCGAAGAGGAGCATGGCCAACACCTCTGACAAATCCTGGAAACCCTGCGAACCAAAAAGTTATACGAAAAACTCTCTAAGTGTGAGTTCTGGCTCTGTAGTGTGAACTTTTTGGGTCACGTTGTTAGTCAAGAAGGGATACACGTGGATCCTTCTAAGGTCAAAGGAATCAAAGGATGGGCAATCCCAACGACAACCACATAAATTCGCCAATTTTTAGGCCTTGCAGGCTATTACAGAAGATTCATCCAGAACTTCTCTAAGACAGCCAAGCCACTTACCATGCTTACACAAAATGGTGTTCCCTTCGAATGGACAGATAAGCAAGAGGTTGCATTTCGAACTCTGAAACAAGCACTCTGCAGTGCACCAATACTATCACTACCAGAAGGAACAGAGGACTTTGTAGTTTACTACGATACGTCAAATCAGGGTCTAGGTTGCGTACTTATGCAACGTGGGAAGGTGATAGCCTATGCATCCCGATAACTAAAGACTCACGAGGTGAATTATACAACCCACGATCTGGAATTGGGAGCTGTGGTCTGCGCCTTAAAAATCTGGAGGCACTACGTTTATGGTACAAAGTGCACCATTTTCACGGACCACAAGAGCCTCCAACACATCCTAAATCAAAAAGAGTTGAACATGAGGCAACGAAGATGAGTTGAGCTACTAAAAGATTATGAGTGTGAAATCAAGTACCACCCAGGCAAGGCTAACGTGGTAGCTGATGCCTTGAGTAGGAAAGAATACTCGAATCGTCGAGTGAAAACTCTCTCGATAACCATCCAATCCCACCTGACCTCGCAAATCAGAACATCCAAGTCAGATGCCATGAAGGTGGAAAACAGAATGAGCGAAGCGTTGCGTGGAATGGAAAAGAATCTCGAAGTGAAAGAGGACGAAGCATATTATTTCATGAACCGCATTTGGGTCCCTGAATTTGGGGGATTCAGAGAGATAGTGATGAATGAAGCCTACAAGACACAATACTCCATACATCCGGGTTCATAGAAAATGTACTTGGATGTTAAGCAACACTATTGGTGGCCCAATATGAAGGTAGAGATTGCCATCTACGTTAGCAAATGCCTTACTTGCGCTAAAGTGAAGGTGGAATATAAGAAGCCCTCAGTATTATTACAGCAACCAGTAATTCCCGAGTGGAAATGGGAAAGGATTACTATGGACTTTGTGACCAAATTACCTAAGTCAACAGATGGATTGGACACCACATGGGTAATAGTCGACAGATTGACGAAATCCGCTCATTTCCTGCCAATAAAAGAATCCTACAAGATGGAGAGGTTGACAAGGATATACATCAAGGAAATTGTGAGACTCCACGGAGTGCCAATATCTATCATCTTGGATAGAGATAGTAGATTCACTTCATGCTTTTGGCAATCACTTTAGAAAGCACTGGGAACACATCTCGACATGAGCACTGCATATCATCCACAAATGGATGGTCAAAGCGAACGAACCATTCAGACACTTGAAGACATGATTCACGCATATGTGATAGACTTTGGAAAGTCGTGGGATACCCACTTACCCTTAATCAAATTCTCGTACAACAACAGTTATCACATGAGCATCAAAGTTGCTCCTTTTGAGGCGTTGTAAGGGCGTAAATGTAGATCACCGTTGTGTTGGGTTAAGGTAGGTGACACCCAGCTAGTGAGAGGATTGACATCAGGCGGTGCACTAATGGGACCAGAGATCATACGTGAAACGACGGAAAATATAGTTCAAATCAGAGCTCGACTACAAGCATCACATGACCGACAGAAGAGCTACGCTGATAAGCGGCAAAAGCCCTTGGAGTTTTAAGTCGGGGATCGAGTACTGTTAAAAGTCTATCCCTGGAAAGGGGTTATTCGTTTTGGAAATCGAGGGAAGCTGAGCCCATGATATATCGAACCTTTCGAGATTCTTGCACGAATCGGTCCAGTGGTGTATAGACTGTAGCTACCCGCTGATCTCAGCAGTGTACACCCTGTGTTCCATGATTCCAATTTGAAAAAGTGTTTATCTGACAAAACGCTTGTCATTCCCCTTGAAGAAATAGAAATCAACGAGAATCTCCTTTTTGTCGAAGAACCAGTCGAAATCATGGACAGGGAGGTGAAGCATACTAAGCAAAGTCGCATTCCGATTGTGAAGGTACGGTGAAACGCCAAGCGTGGGCCAGAATTCACTTGGGAACGTGAAGACCATATGAAGCAGAAGTACCCTCACCTATTCTCTCCTTCTCAAATCTAGCTTTCAAAAGAATTTTGGGACGAAATTCCCTCTAGCGGGGGGATAATGTCACAACTAGGAATTTTGATGCTTTGTAACAACAACAATGATAACAAATGTGAACCAAAATGTGAAAGCATGTATGATGCTTATTCAATAACAACAAAACTTCCATCAAACACTTTATACAAGCACATCAAATAGTCAACAAATAATTGGAAACCCTAGAAATCCCGGTTTAAGTCCATTTTAGACTAGGACTTCCTTATTGGTCCTAATGGGGCAATAAGATTCCAATTTGACTATTTTGGGATTAGAACTCTTAAATGGACTCTAATTGGACCCACTTCCATTATTTTAATAATTTGGGCCATATTGGGCCTAGAATGAAATAAAATACCCTAATGGACCTTATTGGGCCATAACTAACCTAATTAGCCCTAATGGGCCATAAAAATCATTCCTTGATTTATTTTGGGCCGTGAACCCTCTCCCAAGACCAATTAGGCCAAGAATCACCTAATTGGGCCATAAATGGATTTAAGCACAAAAGGCCCAATTTCTTTTCTTCTTCTCCTCTTCTCAGCCCAACTACACAAATGAGGGGAGGGAGTTGACTTTCCACTTGCCACCTCCTTATTATATTTTGGTCTTCCATGTACCATGATATACTTCCATGCACACCATCACTTCACTTATCTCTCTCTTCTTCTCTCTCTCTCTTTTTCTTCTTCGTCCGAGAACCACAAAGGGAAAGACACACACACACATTTCACTCAAACACTCTCAAAGAAACACTCCTTCTTCATCAAAATTTTCGAGAATTAGAAGCATTTCAAGGAGGTTATTCCACAAAAATCATCATCTTAGGTAAGTTCATGCTTGGATCCATGGTCTATATTCTTTGTTTTATCAAAAATCTCTTCTTAACTCGTTTAAACTCATGATCACCATCGTAGAAACCTCTAAGTTTGAGATCTTCCAAGAAGGCTTGCTAGGACCAAATTTTCTTCATTTCTTCCTTCTAAATCAAAAACAACAAGCAAAGGTGAATTCATACCCCTCTATTTTTTGGTTTTTACAAGTTTTATGGGGGAGAATACAAGTAAAATGTGTAGATGTATGTGTATGTGTGTGCTATGTATGATTTTATGCATGTATGTGTGATTGTAAGTGTTTATGTGGTAAATATGCAACAAAAAGAGAAGAAATCTCGAGATCTATGACATAAGAGGGAAAAAGAACATGATCTAAGGTATACCACACTAAACAAGTCAAGAAAAATACCCTAAAAATTTAAAATAGACATATTGTAACATAAAACAAATTTTGGGGCTTAAATTGTCATATAAACAAAAGTTGGGTGAAAAGTTGCCATTCACGAATTTCATGAGGGTCAAATAAGTCAAAACAGTTAAAATAAATGTTTTTGTGAAAATTATGCTCTTCAAAGGACTTGAAATGTAAATAATAGCTTAATGGGCCAATTTTTGGGCTTTACGGCCCATTAAGCGAAAAGTTGCGAAAAATCTGATTTTCCAAGGGCTAAAATGAAAAATTTCTCAAAACAGGGGATAAAAAGGTAAACAAAATTATTTCTAGGGTTAAAATGCGTTTCTTTACTAAAAAGGACCAAAAATGTAAAGTTTTTGGATTTTGGGCCAAAATTGTAAAGGTTGCAAAAGTTTGGGCTTTGACCGAAAAACACTATTCTGGAAGGGCTGAAACTGTCAAAGAATAAATTTTGGGCTAAAAATATCAATTGAGTTAGTCTATAGGTCAAATGTGTCAAGAAAATGATTTAAGGACTTAAAATGTCTTTTTTTTTTTTTTTTTTTTTTTTTTTTTTTTTATAAAAGGTACTAAAATAGTCATCTTTATTAGAAAAGGGCTGAAATGGGTCAAGCCAACATTTTGAATCAATCCTTTAACTATCAAGATGTTTGAGTCAAAAAATAAAAAATAAAAAAATACAAACTACAACTCTTGAAGATGAATATATGTATAATTCCAAGAATCGTTAACAACAACCGAGCGGCCTCGTGCCAATTCGAAATAACAATCGTCCAATCAAACCTTCCAACAATTATACAATTCCTAAAAACAAGTAAACAATCCAAACTTTGGGCTTGAAAGTCCAATCATGCTTGTTGGGCCTTTGTGACCCATTAACATGATTTTGGGCCCAAGGAATAGTAATAAATGTTATTGGGCCTCCTACGACCCAATTTCATATTTAAGGGACCCTCAATGGCTTTTAAGTGCTATTGGGCCTTAGTGGCCCATTAGTGCAGCTAGTAAGGTCCAAGTAAACAAATACAGGTCGATAATCAATAGTAATCAAGTAAATTGGGATTTAGTGAGTAATAACGGGTGACACCAACGTGTGTCGGTCGTAGTCTGTAGTTATAATCAAAGTCTCCTGGAGGGAGAGTGAGAGGTTGTGTATAGATCTATACGGGGGTGACTCCCCCATACCTCAGTTGTTCGCTACAGTTAGACTCGGCCAGTCTAGGGTGACAAAATCTTAATATCAATTCCGGTGTTCATCAGAGTGCCAAGACAGACAAACTAGTCATTATCATGGATGGTTATAACGACTCACATAAATAAATCCAATATAAATCTAGTAATCAAGGTAATTCAAAATCATTCACGTGATGGATAACCATTCAAACTGTTATATGATATTTTATTTTGGAAAACATTGGGTTTTTCGGGGAAGTTCAACATTTTCACTTGTACGTTTAATACAAAGTTTTTCAATTATACATGTTTTGAAATCATCATGCATATATTTACGGATCTTCACACCTTTTTATAAACAATGGTCTTTTCAAAAAATATCGGATTTTTTGGGTTGTTTTCGTTCAAACTACACAAAACATTTTCATATCAAACCTGCTTATGAACTCACCAACATTCTATATGTTGACCATTTTTCAAAATAACTTGTATTCTCAGGTAACAGGTAAGCTGAGGAATAAGTACCAAGTATGTTAGTGTGTTTTGCTTTTGAAAACTATCAAACAATTTATGTATGGATTTGTAATGTTAAAACAATGTACTCATTGTGAACAATGTCAGCTGTGTTATATTGATGCATGGTGTTGTTTATGTTATGATTCATGTATATTCATTGTGATGATATTCAATTTAAGTCACACGAGCCCTCGGACGTTTCGTTCGTCTGGTTCGAGGGTGTGACACCACTCCAATAAAAACACAATTTTTGTAGGGAAGGATTCCATTGCAAAAAGCTAAAATGCCGTTGTAAAATATGAATAGAAACGTAATTTGGAGCGAAACAGTTCCATCCCAAAAAACCCAGTTGCGAAGGTGTTGCAACGGAAACAATAATTTCGTCGAAAATGTGACAACAGAATGAACTCCGTTGTAGATGGTATTCCATCGTGTATTTCATTGTAGGATGTCGTTGCGAATTCCGTGGTAGTTCTTCCATCACAAATTCCATTGTAGTGGATCTGTAGCAAATTCCGTGGTGATGAATCCCTAGCTAAATCCATTGTGATGACTCCCTAGCTAAATCCATTGCGACGAATCCCTAGCTAAATCCTTTGTGATGACTCCCTAGCTAAATCTATGGTGTTGGTTCCATAGCAAAATCCGTGGTGGTTGTTCCATAGAAAAACCCGTAGTTTATATTCTATAATCGATTCCATAACAAATTACGTAGACGTACTTCCGTAGCAGAGAGCATAGATATGGATGGATAAATAATTTATAAATTAAATACAAATTACTTTGTACTAATATATATAAAAAAAATAACAAAAAAACAAAGAACATTTATATTATAAAATAAAACAATAGATATTTATTACATGGAAAATAAAAAATGGCTAATCTAAAATAAATATTTTGCAATAAACAAATCAACACTTTTTGATCTACTAGTTTTGTAGTTCTTTAAAATGATTAATAACAACCATTTCATATTATAGTTGTTTATTAAGCTTGCTCGATCATTTTGTTGTGTTGGTCATCTTTGACCTTCATTATTTATTTAAGTTCTTTGTGTTGCTCTTTTTGTTTAGTGACAAGCTCCGTCAATTCTTCCACTTCATCAATTTTTTAAGATACTTCTGTTTGTTAATATTAATCATTGGAACCACCTTTGCAAATAAGCCAATATAGGTTCCATTTGTCTTATCACCTATTACCCATTTTCGTTTCAATGGGGACATATTTCCTTATTACAAGTAAAAAAGTAGTTAATATCAATTAATTAACATGTGATAACATGCTAGTACACATGCAGTTTCATTCACTTGTGATAACATGCTAGTTATTCATAAGTTTAGGGCTACATGCATGAAATAGCAGCCTACTTTCATTTACTTGTTTTTTTTTTTCTAGCATTCAAGTTCAGTTTTCTTCTTATCAAGGCATGTACTTTGATAAATGCACTTTTTTTCTTACTAGGGCATTGAACTTTGAGATTACTAACCAACTAGACCATTTTAGTTCAAGTCTTTTCTTATTCTGGCATTATACTTTATTGAAACTTGATTTATACATGGATTTCATTGCTATAATTGAGTTATTTTTCAAAGTAAGTTGCTATAATAGGAATTAATGCAAGTATATTGATATAACGAACAAATCTACGCAATAATAAAAGTAATAATTTCTTTATGCCGCTGGCAAATGCAATTTAACATAACTAAAGGAATAAAAACATAGTGGTAAGGTGAATAGAGGCTAAAAACCTTAAACCTTTGCTATCTCTAATTTACATTTGGTAACCAGTAAATTGGTTAAATCTTGTGATCCTCATCTCCCATTGAGATTTTTTTTTTTATCAAAAGGTGTGTCATTCTCTTATATATATATATATATATATATATATATATATATATATATATATATATATATACATACAGTGGGAGGGAAAGACAAAGTTTAAAGACAGAGGGTGGTGTAGTTTTAGGGTTTCTGTGTAGAGAAAAAGCTTTGATGATCACCTGTAACCTTTGCTATTGGGGTCGGATCATGTAGTTGGGGTGAAGAAAGATAAGACACACGAATCTGAAAATTAAACAAACAACCGATTGATCAAATTGAGGGTCGTTTTTTTCATATCGATGCTTTGTTTATACGAGATGAAAAAAATGTTGATGCCATTAAAGACTTTGTATGTATGTATTTAAATAGAAAATATCTGACTTTTTACTTACTCAAATTTCGTTCAAGAACCTCCAAAACAAAACCCCTGATTTTTGAACTTACCATTTTCAACTTCTGTGGTTCCCCGCCTCTAATCACGAAAAGTGAAGCGAGAAACATACATCAACAACATGAAGGCATGAGGTGTGCAAATGGTTTACAAAGAAGTCAGACACAACAGAACTTCGAAATTCGCCATCTTATATACCTTAACATGTAGATCTTACCTTCAGAATTTAAGTGATTGGTTTAGACAACATATGGATTGGAGGCAGACACACGCCTCTCACATATAAACAACCCATCGTCCTACGATTATTGGTAGTAGCAGAAAAGAATTTCCAAGTTGTATAGTGCTTCGGTTGAAGCAAGAGTAAATACTTGGGTGGGAGTGACGGCTAGAGTTTTTAGAGAGAGCGGATGATTTTCTTGAGTGAGAGAGTCTCTGATATAGTCTTCACCATCATATTGTAATGTCGGCCTCAATTTGTGAGGTAATGTTATACCACTTTATCAAATAAAAATTTGATATTTGGGTCAAAATATAAG
This sequence comes from Lactuca sativa, assembly GCF_002870075.4. Classification (NCBI taxonomy): domain Eukaryota; kingdom Viridiplantae; phylum Streptophyta; class Magnoliopsida; order Asterales; family Asteraceae; genus Lactuca; species Lactuca sativa. The sequence goes on from NC_056623.2 coordinate 36,134,070, forward strand.
CGGGATAATGTAGTGAGATTTATAGAATGGAAATTACGTCAAAATTTGGAAGGGGTGAAAATTTAAATTAAAAGTTGAAATGAAATTTATAAATTTGTATTTTTATTTATAAAGTTTTAAATTTATTTTATCTTCATTTTTTAATTTAGTTTATGAAAATATTTATTTTTTTCAAAAAGAATTTTAAATTTTTATTAAAATTTTTAGTTCGTTTATTAGTATTGTATTATTGTTATTTATAGTTGTATAAATTAGAATTGGTTAATGAACAGAAAAGTTCTGTATAATGTCGTGTATATTCATGAAGACTGAAAACACTATATATAGTACAATCTTAGGGACCTAGGAATGGAAAGAAATCATCTACACTAATTACTATACATATATACAACATCAGATCATTTCCAAAGATAAATCAACCAGCTAGGAATCAGGGAATTAATTAGCTGGGAAATCAATTTTGTGATCTGGTATTTTGGTGAATTTATTGCTGTTCTGTCAACAGCTTGAGTTGTCAACACCCCCTTCAAGCTGTTGAATGGATGTTTTCCATTCCTAATTTGTTAGTGATGCCTTGAAACAAAGAACTAGGGAGTCCTTTTGTTAGAACGTCTGCCAGTTGTTGGTTGCTAGGAATGTAAGGAGTGCATATGAGTCCACTATCTATTTTTTCTTTGATGAAATGGCGATCAATCTCCACATGCTTGGTGCGATCATGTTTTATAGGATTGTGAGCAATGTTGATAGCAGATTTGTTGTCGCAATAGAGCTTCATAACACCTTCATACTTGATACCAAGGTCCCTTTAGGATGATTCGTATCCAAAGAAGTTCACATATGCCTTGAGCCATTGCTCGAAACTCAGCTTCAACACTTTATCTAGAGATGACCGATTGCTTTTTACTTCTCCATGTGATCAGGTTACCTCCAAGAAAGGTGCAATATCCTGAGGTGGATCGGAAATCAAGAGGGGATCCAGCCCAATCTGCGTCTGTATATGCTGCTAAGTCTAGTCTCCCATTTCTTCTAAATAGAATTCCTTTTCCTGGAGTAGCCTTGAGATATTGAAGAACCTTGTATGCGGCTGTTAAGTGTACCTCTCGAGGAGCGTGCATGTATTGGCTGAGTACGCTTACTGCATAGGCTATATCGGGTCGTGTATGTGCTAAATAAATGAACTTCCCAATCAATCTTTGGTAGCGTCCCTTATCAACTTCCTGTCCATCCAGTCCTTTCCTAAGTTTGCACTGTTAATCCGTAGGAATTTCTGAAGGTTTGCAACCCATCATTCCTGTTTCTTTAAGAAGGTCCAGAATATATTTTTGTTGGGAAATAAAAATTCCAGCCTTAGAGTGTGCAACTTCAATTCCTAGGAAGTACTTGAGTCTTCCTTGGTCCTTGATCTCAAATTCCTTTGATAATTGCAATTTCAACATCTTTATCTCTTCCACGTCATCTCCTGTGATGATTATATCATCCACATAGACGATTAATGCAGTAGTCTTCCCGTCTTTTGATCTTTTGACAAATAAACTATGATCTCCCAGACTTTGTTCAAACTTCATTCTTTTCATGGCTTTGGTAAATATTCCGAACCATGCCCTTGGTGATTGGTTGAGACCGTATAAAGCTTTCTTTAACCTGCAAACCTGGTTAGTACCAAACTTTTGATTGAATCCGGGTGGTGGCTCCATATATGCTTCTTCTTCCAAGTCTCCATGTAGAAATGCGTTTTTCACATCAAATTGTTGTAGATTCCAATTGAGATTTGTTGCCAATGACAATAAAAGTCTAACAGTGTTTAGTTTAGCCAGAGGAGCAAACGTTTTATGGTAATCTATCCCATATGTTTGAGTGTAGTCTTTCGCAACAAGTCTAGCCTTATATCTCTCCAATGACCCATCTGCTTGATACTTAAGAGTATATACCCATTTACAACCAATCACCTTTTTTCCTTTCGGTAGTTCAACAATTTCCCATGTTTTATTTTTTTCAAGTGCCCTCATTTCTTCAATCATGGCCTTTTTCCACTCACTATCCCCAAGTGCTTCTTGAACATTTTTTGGAATTGAGATGGCATTTAACTCGGTAAGGAAGGCTCTATGTGATGTAGACAGGTTTGAATACGAGAGAAAATTGGCTATCGGATGTTCTGTGCACTTTCTAGTCCCTTTTCTGAATGCAATTGGAAGGTGATATTCAGGTGGTAAGGAATCAGTTTTTTTACCTGTCTTTTGAGTGTGATCTTGTATCGGGTCTAATGATTGAGCTGCTAGCTTGTCAGGATTTTGTCTTCTTCGCGAGTACACTTGTAGTGGTGGTTCAGTACAATCATTTTCTGTAAGAGGTGGAGTTGAAATAGACTCATCTTGGGCTGTTTTTTCTTGTTCAGAATTTGTTTCAGTTGATTTTTCTTGTTTAGAATAAGTTTCGGTTGATTTGGTAGGATGATGATCAGGTGGACTTGAGATGGATTCAGGCTGGGATTGCGTTTCTTTTAAGTTTATTGGTTGGGTTTCGGGTGTTTGAATTGTAGTTGGTTGATTTGGAGTAGATAAATCAAAAGAAAGAAATTCTAGAGCATTGTCATCTATGCTAGACTCTCTTGGAACACAAACTTGATCATAGAACCCTTGGTTTTCAAGAAATGTGACATCTTTGGAGACATAGGTTTTTGGAGAACTTGGATGATAACACTTGTACCCCTTTTGTGTAGAAGAATATCTAAGAAAAATGGTTTTTAAGGCTCTCGGATCAAGTTTACTCAATTGGTCTTTTTGTTGAATGTGAACATAAGAAACACACCCGAATGTTTTTACCGGAAGGGATGAGTGTTTAAGGTCTAGAAAATGCTCAGAAAGAACATCAATAGGGGATCGACCTTGAAGGAGTCTACTGGGTAATCGATTGATCAAATACGCAGCTGTGCAAATTGCTTCTCCCTAATAAAATTTAGGAACCTTTTTTCGAATAGAAGGGCCCGAGTTATTTCTAAAAGATGACGGTTTTTTCTCTCTGCAATCCCATTTTGTTGCGGGGTTGCGATACAAGAGGATTCATGAATGATACCCTTTGTAGTGAGGAATGGAGACATAACTTGATTAAAATATTTGGTACCGTTGTCGGATCGAATATGTTTAATGCATACTCCAAACTGAGTGAGAATCATCTGATGAAATTGGGGAAAAATAATACTAACATCAGATTTATTTTTCATCAGATAAATCCAAGTAATTCTCAAATAATCGTCGATAAATGACACAAACCATCGGGTTCCATTGATATTAGGGATCTTTGAGGGGCCCCAAACATCTGTATGAACTAAGGAAAAAGGATTAGAAGATCTTGAAGTGCTGATTGGAAAGGGGACTCTATGGTGTTTGGCCATTTGACACACTTCACAATTGAATTCATTGACATTCAGATTTTTAAACAAGAAAGGAAACATTGTTTTTATTAATGCAAAAGATGGATGACCCATCTGAACATGGTGAAGCCAAATTTGAGCCTTATTGGCAGAATGAGTTAAAGAAAAATAAGATTTATAAAGGAAACTACTTCTAAGACCACCACTATTTGTGTCCAGGTAATAAACCCCATCCTCCTCCTTAGCATGCCCAATCATCTTCCCCGTTTTCAGATCCTGAAAATGACAGTAGGTTGGATAAAATGTCACTTTACAATTCAATTGAGATGTAACCTGCTTAATAGAGAGTAAACTGACTGATAATTTTGGGACATGTAAAACCGAATGATGAGTCATGGTTGGAGTGGGTTTGACAGTTCCTTTTCCAGCAATAGAAATTAAAGTTCCGTCGGCAGTTTTTATTTTTTTGTTTCCTGGACATGGGGTGTATGTTGAAAGATTATGAGAGGAGTTCGTCATATGATCAGTTGCACCCGAGTCTACCACCCAAATTCCATTCGATACAGTTGAAGAGCCATTTAAAGGACAGTTTGTAGAGTACTTACCTGACTGAGCCATAGAGCATGAACCTATTGGTTTATCGATTGTGGTGAGGAAGCTGCGAAGTTTCTCAATCTCTTCTCTATTTAACCCGCTGATTTCTTGAATCTCAACAGTTGTGACATCCTGCTGTTGTCCATGGACAACATTAGCTTGATGATTTCCAGGTTGAGACTGCATTTGGTGGTTGTTCCTCGGTTGCCCCTTTCCTCGTAACCTCCAAGAATTTTCTTTTGTGTGTCCTGATTTCTTGTAATGGTTGCAATAGAGGCTTTCTTTGCTTCCCGAAGATCTAAAATTTGTATTGGTTGACCAATTTGGGTGTTTTTGCATCACTGGTTGGGCAATTCTGGTTGTAGAATTACTTGGAGCATGTTGGTTTAAGGCAAGTAAGGCAGAACTATTAGTTGATGTGTTCTCAAGCCGGACACCTCTTCTTCCTTCTTCTCCCCGGATGGTTGAGAAAACCTCATTTAGACTTGGCAAGGTATCCTTGCCAAGGATTTGGATGCGGATTTGGTCATATTCGACATTAAGTCCTGCTAGAAATTCATAGACTCGTTCTCCTTCAACAAAATTTAGCATCATTGCAGCATCATCACTGCATTTCATCTTTATGTTGTGGTAGTAGTCGAGCTCAAGCCACAAATTCTTCATTTTGTTGTAATAATCTGTAACAGAGAGAGTACCTTGTTTGTTTGAGTGAATTTTGGTTTTTATCTCATATACTAAGGCAGCATCATGAACTTTGGAATACATCTGTTTGATGGTATCCCAAATGTCTTTGGCTGTTGTCAGGAACATACAGGTACCACTAATCTCAGGTTGCATTGAGTTCCACAACCACGACATGATTGATGAGTCTTCAACATCCCAAGCAGAAAATGAGGGGTCATTTTCCCTCGGTATAGGACCAGTCAGGTGGCTAAGGTTTCCTTTTCCTTTCAGAAAGGTTCGGACAATTTGAGACCAAACTATGTAGTTGCGGCCATTGAGTTTGAATGATGGCTGTAAATTCTGATACTCTCCGGTTTGGGTTGGTGGGATAGGGTTTGAACTTGATTCATTAGACATGGTGGATTCGGAGACAACAGACATTTTAAGACACAATTTTCTGGAGAGGAATGTTTATAGAGTTGTTATGGCTCTGATACCATGAACATAAAAGTTCTGTAAAATGTCGTGTATATTCATGAAGACTGAAAACACTATATATAGTACAATCTTAGGGGCCTAGTAATGGAAAGAAATCATCTACACTAATTACTATACATATATACAACATCAGATCATTTCCAAAGATAAATCAACCAGCTAGGAATCAGGGAATTAATTAGCTGGGAAATCAATTCTGTGATTTGGTATTTTGGTGAATTTATTGCTATTCTGTCAACAGCTTGAGTTGTCAACAGTTAAATCGTAATAAAACATTTAATAGTATATCAAGATTTATTTGTCATAAAATATGTATTAATCTTTGTAATTGGTAAGTAACATAATCCATAAGCCCTAAGCCCTGCACATAAAACCCTAATCAATCAGCTTTAAGCCTTAAGTCATAATGTAGAAGATATAATCTGATGGCCGACCCCTAATCCATAAGCCATAATTTGTAATTCCTAAGCCTTAAGTCAAAAGTCATAAGTCTTAAAACCTAAACCCTAAGCTTTAAGACAAAAGCACCAAGGCATATAATATAAGCTATATGACATAATCCATAAGCCGTATGCAATAAACTGTATGACATATAAGTTAAAGGGAAGCTGCCTCATGTCATATGCTCAAAGCCCTAAGTCATAATCCATAAGTCATAAGCCTCAAGACCTAGGTCATAAACTCTAAGCCGTAAGCTATAAAACTTAATCCTCAAGCCCTGAACCCTAAACTATAAGCCATAAATTATAAGCTTTAATTCCTAAGCATTAAGACTTAAAGGCTTATGCTCTAAACCCCAATACATAAGCCCTAAGCCATAATACATACACCAAAGTCTTAAACACTAAATCATAATCCATAAGCCATATGTCATACGCTCATTTGACTTAATGCTATAAACCTTAAACCCTAACCCATATGACTTAATCCTATTACCCTTAAATACTAACCCATACAACTTAATGACATAATCCTTAAACCCTAACCCATATGACTTAATGACATAACCCTTAAACCCTAATCCATATGACTTAATGTCATAACCCTTAAACCCTAACCCATATGACATAATGCTATAACCCTTAAACCTTAACCCATATGACTTAGTGCTATAAACCTTAAACCTAACCCATACGACTTGATGTCATAACACTTAAACCCTAACCCATATGACTTAATGTCATCACCCTTAAACCCTAACCCATATGACTTAATGCCATAACCCTCAAATGTGAACCCATATAACTCAATGCCATAACCCTTTAACCCTAATCCATATGAATTAGTGTCATAATCATTAAACACTAACTCATATTACTTAATTCCATAACCCCTAAACCCTAACGCATATGACTTAGTGTAATATCCCATAAACCCTAACCCATGTGGCTAATGTGATAATACTCAAAACCCTAACCCGTATGACTTAATGACATAAACCTTAAATCCTAACCCATATGACTTAATGCCATTACCCTTAAACCATAACCCATATGACTTAATGTCATTACACTTAAACCCTAACCCGTATGACTTAATGTCATTACCATTAAACCCTAAACCATATGACTTAATGTCATTACCTTTGAACTCTAACCTATATAACTTAATGACATTACCCTTAAACCCTAACCCATATGAGTTAATGCTATAAACCTTAAACCCCCAACCCATACGACTTAATGCCATTACCCTTAAACCCTAACCCATACTACTAGATGTCATAGCCCTTAAACATTAACCCATATGACTTAATTACATAACGCTTAAACCCTAGCCCTATGAATTAATTACATAACCCGTAAACCCTAACCCATATGGCTTAAAGCCATAACCCTTAAACCCTAAACCATATGACTTAATGAGATAATCCTTAAACCCTAACCCATATGATTTAATACCATAACCCTTAAACCCTAACCCATGTGACTTAATGCCATAACCCTTAAACCCTAACTCATATAACTTAATGTCGTTACCCTTAAACCCTAACCCATATGACTTAATGTCATCACACTTAAATCCTAACCCCAAATTGCCATGTGGCATTACTATAACCCTTAAAATAATGTTCAAACTTCTCATAGTCATCTCACATGCTACCCAATACATGAGATGAAAACATGCACATTGTTAATTATAAAAATCATTTCAATTTAACAAAACCATATATATATATATATATATATATATATATATATATATATATATATATATATATATATATATATATATATCATATGGTATATTTTATTTAAGTTTTAAAAAAAACAATAATAATCAATATACTAATTTTTTGAACTAACATCAGTTAAAAAACCAAAGGAGGAGTATGGAATCATCCTAAAAAATACGAAACTCCTCCTCCTCCCCTTTTGTTTCCTGCGGGAAAGGAAATTCCTAAAAATTAGAAGCCCCCACCTCCAAAAATTCATCGATTCAAGAAACGAAATCCCCAAAAATCAGTGTGAGTTTCTTTCCTTTTCATTCAATTAGATTTTTTTTGCATCTTGATTAACCCAATCATCACAACTCCATATTTTAATGTGTGTTTCTTTCTTAGTGGTATTGTTGATAAGGCATTACGTATTGTATGTGTTAAAAATTAGGCTCTCATTTACCCACTTCCCTTCTCTATAATCCAATATACTCCCATTATCTCTCAAAAAATAAATTAAACCCCTGGATAACCCTATTCGGTCATCACCACCACAAACCTTCTTCATCGACACGACCTCATCTCACTCACCACTCACCATCACTGATTTATTGCTGCCACCACCTTCTACATCTTAGTTAAGACACCATTGTTACTATGATCTTGATAAGGTTAAGAAATTGTAGAATCTGGCCATATTATTCTGATTTTTTATTTGTATTCACAAATCTTGATTTTATTTTGGTCATTATACAAATATAGAGGTGCATATTTTTATTTGAACAGTGAGAGTAAAAATTTACATTTATGCTCTACGTAATATTGTCGTTTTGTTTTGACAATGTTTTGTGGGGTTGTGAAATAGATTACTTCGAATTTTCATGGTGTATTATTGCTTGCTTTTTCACTTTTATTCTAATAGAGTTTCAACTATTTACTTTGTGGTTATTTCTTCTTACAGATAGAAGTGTCCACAACTGAAACCAATACATTGACACAAACAAGGTAATGGTTCTTGAGGGAGATGAATAGGGGAAGCCTACAAACTTTGGCTTAGATACATTTTTCTTGTTTGTTCTTATAGATAGAACCATGGATAAAAACACATCTTTACTCTCTTATTTGATTCATGTTGCTAGGAGTGATAAATCATTGGAGTTCCTGGGTGTTTTTATTGCTTTGAAAGTTGCGCTCTACAACATTTTGTTGCCATATTGGTGTTTAATACTTTTACAAATCTTCTTTGGTGCATAAGTTAGGGTTGACAAGCTTTCTTGATGCTGCTAATCAATGCTGGCTGAAAAAATGTGCCCTCTCAAAAACTGGATGTTCATTTAAAGTTGGTTGCTACTCTTTTGGCTGATATAAAAGGTGTTCTTTCAAAGTTCGATGCTAAAATTGGTGCTCTGCCAAAGTTGGTTGCTACAATATGTGATATCTAAAAGTAGTTGTTTTATCTTAGTTATATTGTCCTTGAAAATTGTATCTCCTTAGAGCCTTTTATTCAGCTGTAGGTATAAACTTTTTTTGGCGCAACTGCCTGCTGCCTTTGGTTTTTATAAAATCCTTGTCGTTAAAAAAACATATTTGATTATGTTATTTTGTCTCCCATATTGAATTCTTAGCCAATTTACCTTTTTAATCTCCTTGATTGATCTTCAAGTTATTGTTTAGTGTGGTTTTATTTTTGTAATTTGTGTTAAAATTTTCATTTTCATAATTCGCTACATGTTTAGGGAACTATTGTGAAGAATTTAGGGTCAATTTGGTATTTTTCAAATAATATCAAGTCTGGACAATTTGGTATTTTTCTTTAAATCTCGTTAAATTATCTCACTTTTCAATCAAATTTAAACTCGTAGAATGTATATTATATATCACAAAAAAAACATCATTAATTATTTTTTAAATTATTTTTGTTTTACATATAATATAATATTTTGTATCACTTAAAATAAGAACATGACAAAATTTTGTATCAATAATTACTTGGACATAATGACAAGCAATAACAATTAGTGAGACAATCAAATAAATGAAAAAAATAACTAAGAATATGTAAATTACTTAAACATACTATAACTAATGATAGGAGATTAAAATCATGAAGAAGCTTATCAGGATCTAATATGTTTTCCATGAGAATCAACACTCAATTTTGACTGCATGAATGTTAAAAGATCTTGTGCTACTCAAGGGTTGAGTGATAGTAGGCTTGCATTAATAGTGAGTTTTATTCAAAATACATGAAGAAAAAAGGAAAATGGTTTCTTCGATCCTAAACCCCTACACACAAAATGTACCGAAAAATATGGAACTCGTCAAAATACCAAAATAATTCATTAACAATATTAGTAACAAAACATCAATGGTTAATTTACTCCATAGAAAAATAGCTATGATTTTCGTAGCAAATTTCCATAGCAACATAACTATGAATTATAATACCTAAGCAAAATTTCAACGAAATATATTTTCGTAACAAAAGTCATTACAAAATAGCAATGTGAATTTACTCCATAGCAAATCATCTACGGAATTGATTTCCAATAGCTAATATATCTTGCTAAATAACTATAAAATATTAATTCCTAACAAAGTCTGTAACAATCTTTTCAACGGATATTGGATCTATAGTTAAACTTCAACGACTTTTATTTCAGTTGCAAATTTCCATTGGTAAATAGCTATGAATTTGATCTCCTTAGCAAATTTGCTATGAAATTTAATTTCGTAACAAAATTCCTAACAACATAGCTAGATTTTTTTTCCCATAGCAAAACAAGCAACGAAAATAAAATTATGTAGCATAATTTCGTTGGTAAATAGATACGAATGCTACTTCCATAGCAAACAATTATGGAATGTTATTTTGTTGAAAAAATTCGTTTGTAGATTAACCACACTATTTAATTCCCTAGCAAAATTACAACGAAAAGTTTTTTCGTATAAAAGTTCATTGAAAATTTGCTACGAATAGGTTTTCCATAGAAGTATCGGTAGCAATATACCAACGGATTTCGAGTCGGTAACAGTTTCTATAGCAATTCCTATGTTCGCTACCAAAAATTAATTCTGTAAAAAATATGGTAGCAAATTAGCTATGGAATGAAATTCCATTCCAGGATCCGTTGTAGAATAACAACGAAAATGCAATCCATAGAAACCTTTCCTGGTAAAATCACATTTTTCTTGTAGTGTACATCGAGCAAGTCCCTCAAGACCTCAAATTTAACTAACTCACCTAGGTCAACACCATTCAAACCCAAACTGACATGGATACTAAGGCCCAAACAACCATGAGTCCCATCATTAGTATGAACAACCATCACCGATCGGATCAATAGATACGAAAACACTTGCCCTAGATCATGGTATCAAATCATGCTATCTTCCCCGGCCCGCTCCTTAGAATCCCTAGAATTTTCCTCGATTTGAGTGCGGTTCCTGTGCTTCCAGTAGTACGTGTTGGAAGTGTGTGCAAGGTCATTAACTATTGGTGATATTTCTAATAATAGCAGGGTCCTCTAGGGTTGCCTTCAAGACTCAAATAAAGTAGAACAAATATAGGAGGAATTAGTTTATTAATTATTATGGTTTAATAACTAATCAGAAAATAATTGGGAAACAATTTGGGAATTAATTAACAAGTTAATTAACAGAAGGGTTAAATATCGATTAATCAATAGTTGGTTAATCAGGAATATTCCAGAACCCTTGGAAAAAGGGCGGTGGACAAAAATTCCATTTGGATAAGGGAAATTTCGTTCATAAGGTTATCCCATCCAACATGGGTTTAAGGATAAAACCCTAGAAAGTATCCAAGACTATAAATAGGGCCTTAGGGATTCATTCCTCCTTGCGCATTCTTGGCTTGAATTTTCGCCACCACCTTTCTCCCTCCTTGTAGAAGAACTCTCCTTATAGTTCATCTCCTCCTAGTCATTTTTTGATTCTAATATTTTGAGTTCATTCGGTGTGAACCAATAGAGGGATTCTGGTTCGGATCCTTTTCATCCAAACAAGGTGGCACGCACGAGGAGTCAAGCGTGAAGATCTTTGGTTGCACAAGAGGTATATGTTCTTCCTTTGTATTGTCTAGTTCATAGGGTAGAAGTAATAGTATGAAACCATACATCCATAGGTTTCATGTACACTTAGGTATATCGTTGTTTTATCGATTTTTCCGCTACCTTGTCTGAGTGTATTTGATGCTTATATAACCTAATAGTGGTATCAGAGCCATTGGTTCATAATGACATTCACCCTAGATTCATGTTTTTTGAAAATACTTGTTTGAAATTTTATGATAGAATAATAATTGAAAAATTCGTAATTGTTAAAACACTAGTCGCAGCTCACGACGAGAGAGCTAGGAGCTCACAACGTGAGCTCGACAAAATTAAGGTTTCAAATTTTCTTCCAATTTTCAAATATGAAGGTTTATTAAATATGAATAAATAAAAAATTTAAAATGTTTTAAATCTAGAAAATTGATAGATATTCTTTAAATGTGTTTATATGTATTTGAATATTTTTATTTATTATTTAATTACTGAATTTAAATATTTGATATTATAAATTGTTATATTACATCCTTGTAATTATTTGGAATTAATAAATAGGAAACTAAATTTAAAGAGTTTTAAATTTAACCCTTGTATATATGTAAGATCCATATCTATTATATGTATAAGAGAATTACAATATGCGTCCTCGCATATTTTAAATATTGACATAGTTAGTCTTACCGCGACTAGGCTCACCCGTTCTATTGTAGGGGTTTAAGGAGGTCTCTATGATTCATAATTAGGCCAGTTTTTAATATGCTTCGTGTTTACCACCCTCACAACCCTATTTCATTTTGAGAATGTAGTTACCGAAAGGGTTTGATAGTGATAATGGTCAATCAAAAATTGTTCTAAATACAAGTGTAAAACAAAATCCTGTTTTATTTATTTGAAAGTGAATCTTATGTTGTCCATAAAAATTTCACATACTCTTTATATCTTATTAATGGAGCTCGTATGGTTAACCGGCACGTCAATTTGATAGTATAGGTAGATAATGATGTGAGACTTGCGATTCTCAAGCATAACTTGAGTTGGGGACCACACAATTTTGTATGGGTGATTCACAATCTATTCAATGATCCGCGACATCCGCGTCATTGAAATTGAGATGAACATAATCTGAGATTAATATGCCATTGATATTCAATGAATCTCAAATATCTAGGAATTTAATAGTGATTGAAATTGACAAAGAGTTTTGTCTATCTAAAATAACTTTATGGTGTGTTTACGACATCCCTTTACACATCATGGAGCCAAATATGGATCCTAGCCTTAATATAATAATTTGTTTTAGGGTGATTATTAATTAAGGATTTATATCAAACTAATTGGAATCTTATCTTTTGTAGATGTCGATCCCAGTCAATAACAACAACAACAATCTTCCTTCTCCTCCTCCTCTAACTCAAAACTCAAGCTTCTCTCTAATGTCAGTTCTAAAGAAGGAAAGGCTCAATGAGGATGGATCCAACTGTCTTGATTAGATTAGGACCTTGAGATTCACGTTGAGATATGAGAATAAAGAGTATGTTCTCGAAGCTGATGTTCCCATACCTAGAGAGAATGCTACCCTAGAAGAATTTACTTCCTACAACAAGCACTACGATGAATCAACCAAAGTGGCTTGGATTATGTTAGCGACTATGGCTTCTGGTATCTAGAAGAAATTTGAAAATTTGGTGGTGTTTTACATAAACCAACAGCTGAAGGACATGTTCCAAGAGCAAGCTAGGTAAGAACGATTTGAGATCGTTAAGTCCCTCATGGCATGTAAACAACAAGAAGGAGCTGCTGTGTGTGTGCACATCCAAAAAATGAAGTCGTGCATAGACAGAATTGGAAATCTAGGTGTCAAGCTGCCTAAGGAGTTGAGCATTAACATGGTCTTGATCTCGCTTAGTTGTTCATATTCGCAGTTTATCATGGAATTTAATATGAACAACCTCGATATGACCTTGATGGAATTGCATGGCATGCTCAAGATAGCTGAAGTGGGCATGAAGAAACCCAACAAATCTAACTCTACTACACTGGTCTTAGCCATTGATCGTGGTTCTGCTAAAAGGAAAAGGGTTTCTCATCCCAAAGGAAAGGGAAAGGGTAAGGTCGGATAGTCTGACCAAGGCCCTAAGAGAAAGGTCTAAGCCGAGATAGCTCCTTGTGCTGATCCAAGTGAGGCCGGTTGTTTTTACTGCCACTCAAAGGGACATTGGAAGCATAATAGCCCTAAATACCTCGAGGACCTTTAGAAGGGAAAAGTCTAGGTGGCTGGCACCTCAGGTATGTTCATGATAGAACTCCATAGCACATCTACTTTTAACTCTTGGATTCTTGATACATGATAGAACTCCATAGCACATCTACTTGCTTACTTGATGTAGGGACTAAGGAAAAGTAGGAAGTTGAGGCATGGTGAGCTTAACCTAATCATGGGAAACAGACACAAATCAGTTGTTACAAGGATTGAGAACTATGAGCTCTTGCTTAGTTGTGGTGTTTATGTTAGTTTATTAAATTATTGCTACTCGCCTGATATGGCATGAAACATTATTTCTTTTCATGCACTTTATAAGGATGGTTTTCAATTTTCGTTTGATAATGATAATGATGAAATTTTGGTTTATAAGAATGGCTGTTTTATTTTCAACGCTAGTCCTTGTAAAGGTGTGTATGAACGTATTGTTAGCATTTGTCAAATTGATAAACTATTATTGAATGTTGGTTCGTCTAATAGTGAATTAGATAAATCATGTTTGTGGCATTGTCGACTTAGCCATATTAATAAGAAGCGCATCGCCAAGATCCAAGAAGATGGGATCTTGGAATCATTTGACCTCAAATCGGATGATGTATGCGAATCTTGCTTACTTGGCAAGATGACAAAGGCACCATTCACAGGCCACTATGAAAGAGGCAAGAATTTGTTGGATCTGATCCACATAGATGTTTGTGGACCATTAAAATCTGCCACAAGCCATGGAGAAAGATACTTCGTGACTTTTACTGACGATTTTTGTAGATATAAGTATATTTATCTAATCAAGCATAAGTCAGAAACCTTTGAGGTGTTCAAAGAGTTTCAAAACAAAGTAGAGAACCAATTGGGCAGAAAGATTAAAGTGTTTCACAATTGTCTCCTCCCAGAACATCACAATTGAATGGTGTGGCTGAGAGAAGAAATCAAACACTATTAGACATGGTTCAATCTATGATGAATCAAGCTACAGTTCCGATATATTTTTGGGGGTATGTCTTAGAGAAAACCGCCCACATCCTAAACCTCTTACCTACTAAGAAGTTTGCTAAAACACCCTCTGAAATGTGGAGTGGGACACCTCCTTCTCAAGCACATTTAGAAGTTTGGGGTTGCGAGGCTTTTGTTTGTCGCAAGGAAAATGATTTGCTCGAACCTAGATCAGAGTAGTGTTACTTCATTGGTTATCTACAAAAGTATTTTGGATACTTGTTTTACAAGCCTTCTGAGAACGAAGTGTTTGTTGCTCGAAGGGGATTCTTCCTCGAGAGGGATCTCATTTCCAAAGAGGACATTTAGAGCCATATCAACCTTGAAGAGCTTCAAGATTCAAGTGAAGAAGAACCTTTAGTAGACACTAGCACTCAATCTGAGGTGCAACTACCTGTTGAGGAACCTCAACCCATTGAGGAGCCTCAAACTAAGGCAGAGCAACCTGTTGAGCAAAATGATATATCTCCACCTCCCTTTTGCAGATCCAATAGAGTCATCTTCCTCCTAAGTTCTACAGTTTCCATTTGACCACAAAAGGATACGTATTGATCAGTGATCGTACACTGGTTGATATGCATGAGCCATCCAACTTTAAGGAAGCGATGACAGGCCCTGAGGTTGTAAGTGGAAGGAAAACATGGAGAGCGAGATTCATTCCATGTATGACAACCAAGTTTGGAATTTGGTTGATCCCACACTTGGAATTAAAACTGTTGGGTGCAAGTGGATTATGAGGAAACTTTTTCACCGGTAGCCAATATTAAGTCTATTAGGATACTACTTGCCATAGAAGCCTTTCACAAATATGAAGTATGGCCAATGGATGTGAAAACCACTTTCCTTAATGGAAAACTCACAAAGGAAGTGTATATTGCACAACCTGAGGGTTTCATAGATCCAAAACATCCAAATAGAGTGTGTAAGCTTGAAAGGTCCATATATCGATTGAAACAAGTGTCTCACAACTGGAACCTTTGCTTTCATGAAAAGATCAAAGAGTTTGGATTTTCAAGAAGTGAAGGTGAGTCCTGCGTATATATCAAAGCTAGTGGGAGTAATGTAGTCTTGCTAGTATTTTATGTGGATGACATACTCCTTATAGGAAACGATATCCCGACGTTGCAAGGTACTAAGATGTGGCTTGGGAGTTGTTTCTTTATGATGGATCTATGAGAGGCTGCATACATACTTGGTATAAGGATCTATAGAGATAGATCAAAACGTCTAACAGGACTGAGCCAAAGTACATATTTGGATAAGATCTTGAAGAGGTTCACGATGCAAGACTCCAAGAAAGGTTTTCTACCTATGCAACATGGCATCAAATTGAGTAAGACTCAATGTCCTAGTTCTAGTGATGAAAAGGTAAGAATGAGTCAGTCTTGTATGCTTCTGCTATAAGATCAATCATGTAGGCCATGACATGTTCTCGACCTGACGTCTCATTTTCTCTAAGCATGGTGAGTCGTTTTCTGGACAACCTAGGCTATAGTCATTGGACATCAGTAAAGAACATTTTCAAATACCTAAGAAGAACAAAGGATATGTTCTTGGTATATTGTGACATCCCCATTTTCACGGCCAGAAAAGACCGATTTTGTTTATGCTTGTTTAAAAATTAGAGTACCATTTTAAAGAAAAGTGTTGCGGAATTTGTTCCCAAAAGAAAATATGATAAAGGTTTGTAACAGCCCGAAATCTCAGGTATTGTTAAATTATGTTTTTGGGGTGATTTAAGAGGGGACTCGGCGAGTTGGAGCCTAGACTCACCGAGTAGGATCGCAGACTTGGTCGCGGGTTCGCGACTGGACTCGACGAGTCCAGATATGGACTCGGCGAGTCTACGCTGTTTAGCGAAAACCCTAACCGTTCAGGTTTGGGAAGTATAAAGGAGACTTATTGGCCGTCATTGTTCATTTTAGCCTTCTGAGAAGAACCCTAAATCGATTATGTGCATCTGGAGCAACGATTATAGGCCATTGTTGATTATAGAAGAGTGGTTGTGCAAAGAAGAGAAGGGATTGGCTAAAGGAGCAGCAAGGGAGTCACATTCTGAGGATTGGGGACACAGAGGATACATCATCCAGGTAAGAATTCGAGTATACTCTTCTATTTTGATGTGATTATGGAATTAGGGTTTATGGAACCCTTTTGTGAATAGATTGAATGTTACCCTAGTCCCCATGTCGATTTTAACCCTGTATTGGGACCTTTGGAGGTCCAGAATGTCCCATGTCTGTGCATTTCGGGAATTGATGAAGGTTTTGGATTGGAATCCTTATGCCTTAGGTCAAAATGTAAATTATGAATCATATGGTGTATCATGAGCACTGAAATGAGGACTTTACGTGATGGATCAGCCTAGGAAGGCCAGACCTAGGAATGGTCGAAGCAGTTTTGACCTTAGGATGCAGTTTGAGCGGTTGCATGGCATGGACTCGCCGAGTTCGATGAACAGACTCGGTGAGTAGCTTGAAGATTAACTGGGACTCGTCGAGTTGTTCTTCAGACTCGACGAGTTGAGTCGGGGTGGCCCCGCGATTCTTCCAGGAGTAACTCGTCGAGTCAAGGAGGATACTCGACGAGTAGATAGGGAATCTCAGAGAGTTGGAGGACGTCTAGACTCGCCGAGTCGACATGGTACTCGCCGAGTCCGGACGAGTTGACCGTTGACTGTTGACCAGAGTTGACCTAAGTCTGACTTCTTAGGGATAGTCACACTTAGAAGATATAAGTGTTAATGAGAGATTTGTGATGTTATAGGGAGGTTGTAGCTCGTCGGATTGTGCACGAGTGATTTCAGGATTTGCTAGCTTTTAGCATTCACGAGGTGAGTCTTCTCACTATACTGTACCCGGAAGGGTTTGACTGTGTGACCGGAAGGTCAGATATGATATGTGATATGTATGCTATATGTGGTAACTTATTTGTTGTTTGTGCTATGTATGTCATGGGCCGGAAGGCGATTATATTATGGGCCGGAAGGCAAAATGTTATGGGCCGGAAGGCGATATGTTATGGGCCGGAAGGCAACATGTTGTGTGATGGACCGGAAGGTCGGCGTGGGTAGGACCGGAAGGTTTACCCAGCAGGGACGGAAGTCCCCTGAGACACATGGACCGGAAGGTCAAGGCCTGGAAAGGCGTATGTGTGTAAGTTGTATATTGGGGAACTCACTAAGCATTTATGCTTACAGTTGTTATATATGTGTCTCAGGTACTAGCGAGGACCGTGGGAAGGCGCCGGCGTGATCGATATACACTGAAGGATGCTTTTATGATCTTGGGATTTAGACAATTTGTATTTGACATGATACTTAAATTATTTATGCCTTGTTTTGAATGGAAATACTTTATTTTTAAAATGAAAAATTTATTTGAAAATTTGCGTTGTTACAATTGGTATCAGAGCCTTGGTTTGAGGGATTCGGGTGCACCTTCGGGAGTAACTAAACTCAAACCGAGGATTTGAGGAAAACGTTTTAAATAAAGGCATAAACTTTTGTAAATGGTTTTGTGGTAAGCAAGAAAGTAGCAGTGTGTACGATCAGTCAGCGCCCGAACGGTAAAGATCCCCAAAATACCTTACAATATTATATGATATGAATTGTTATGCATGTTAGAAGACTAGGTATTCATGATAGGACTAGAGTGGCCTAATTTGTGATGCCTTAGTCTAGGGAAGTTTGCCGATATGGGATGCTTTGCTAGTGTGCGGGTAGATAGTGCATAACAGAAGTAGAGTACTCACTATCCGGGGTTTGGGGAGGAAGACTTGGGATGAATGCTGATGCGGTGTGGCCGGTAGTATTGGGCCCGTACTACCGAAGACACCGGGTCAGTGGGAGACCCAAGTAAGAATCCCTGGATATCGGAGACTGAGTAGGGTTGCGTTATCGAGTGCAATTATTCTCGATGGGGTCTCTGATAGTTTTATGTTGTATTTCAGAGACATCATGGTTAGACCACGCCACGAAGCGAGTTCGAGCGGTGTGAGTGACGAGGAGATTTGTCAGATGATTCACGAGGAGGTAGCTGCGGCGATCCGGGCCGAGATCCCGGAGATGTTTGGGTCTATTAAGACCACCCTGATGGAGACGTTCGAGGAGCGGTACGCCGCATTGACTGAAGCTGCAGCCGCTGCAGCTACCGCAGCTGTGGCCGCTGCCAGGCCACAGGGGGGTGACTCGTTGCTGTTCCGGGAGTTCAGCAACACGAAGCCACCAGAGTTCGATGGGACGCAGGATCCGATTGCTGCGATGAGGTGGATCGCGGATATAGAGGGGTGCTTCTACACTTGTTCATGCCCGGAGCACCTGAGGGTACGGTTCGCTTTGAACCAGCTCCGTCTGGGAGCGAAGGACTGGTGGAAGTTCGTGACGGCGAACTTCACTTTGGCAGAGATTACAGCAGTGACTTGGGAGGGGTTTACTGCTATGTTCAGGGACGAGTACGTTCCCCCGATGGAGAGGGAACGATTGGTTCAGGAGTTCTTAACCCTCAAGCAGGGTACTGATTCTGTTGCGGTGATCACGCGGAAGTTTCATGAGAGGGCGATGTTCTGCCCCGAGCTGGTGTCCACTGATCAGGCTCGGATGAGCCAGTACTTGGGAGTGTTGAGGAGGGATATCCGGGAGTTTGTGTCAAACTCCACTTACCATACTTTTGCTGAGCTTCAGGCGAATGCCAGGAAGCGCGAGATCGAGTTGGAGACCCAGGCCAGGGAGGAGGCCGAGTCTCAGCGGGTGGACCAGTGACCGGCTCAGTCCCAGCCGGCAGTCAAGCGGATAAAGTCCGCCGATTCGAGGACAGGAGGTTCGAAGAGCCGCACTTGCGGGAAGTGCGGCAAGAGTCATGATGGGGTATGTCGATCTGGTGCTTGCTACAAGTGTGGCAAGGAGGGGCACATTGCTAGGGAATGCCCCAAGGGGTTTACGGTTTGATTTCATTGCAACCAGACAGGCCATAGGAAGGCTGAGTGCCCTCAGCTTCTTCAGGGATCTGCACCTGCTGCCAGAGCTACTGCGACTCGACCGGTGAAGGACGAGGCCCCGAGGGCTCGGGGGAGAGCCTTTCAGCTGACTGCGGAGGAGGTCCGCGCTGCGCCCGATGTTGTGGCAGGTATGCTGTAATTCATGTATTTATTTTAAAGTTGAGATGTTATGCTTATGTTATTATATGCGTAGGTACTTTCCTTGTGAACTCTGTGCCTGCCTTAGTGTTATTTGACTCGGGTGCGAGTAGGTCCTTTGTATCTTTAGCCTTTAGTCAGCATATCAGCGTTAGTCATGAGTCGTTGAGTCGACCTTTGAGAGTTTCTATAGCTGACGAGAAAGTGATTTATGCCACGGAGGTTCTTCGAGGATGCGTGCTAGAGATTTTCGGGGTTGAGTTCCCGATCGACCTGATTCCTATTACGATGGGAGACGTCTGTGTCATCGTGGGCATGGACTGGTTGAGCCGATTCGGCGCTGTCATCGACTGTGAGCGTCAGTTGGTGACTATACGAGACCATAGTGGGGGAGTTCTTTCGGTGTACGGCGAGGGTACCCGTTCGGGATCAGCTTTTTGTTCGGCTGCTAGGGCGAGGCAGTGTCTACAGCAGGGCTGTAAGGGTTTTGTGGCATATGTGATGGATACGCGGGAGGTTTCTGAGAGACCGAAGTCAGTTGAGGAGGTCCCTGTGGTGCGTGAGTTTCCAGATGTTTTCCCCGAGGAGCTGCCGGGAGTACCTCCTGTGAGGCAAGTAGAGTTTGGTATCGATCTGGTTCCGGGGGCCGTGCCTATTGCTAAGGTGCCTTATCGTCTTGCACCTCCAGAGATGCAAGAGCTGTCCTCGCAGCTCTAGGAGTTGCTGCGGAAGGGATTCATTCGGCCGAGCAGTTCGCCGTGGGGAGCACCTATTCTGTTCGTCAAGAAGAAGGATGGTTCACACCGGATGTGCATTGATTACCGGGAGCTGAACAAGTTGACGGTCAAGAACCGTTACCCGTTACCGAGGATCGATGATTTATTCGATCAGTTGCAGGGAGCATCTTGGTTTTCCAAGATCGATCTGAGGTCAGGGTACCATCAGGTGAGAGTGCGGGATGAGGATGTTCAGAAGACAGCGTTTAGAACGCGATATGGGCATTATGAGTTCGTGGTGATGCCTTTCGGGCTCACCAATGCCCCGGCTGTGTTCATGGATCTCATGAACAGGGTATGCAGGCCGATGTTGGATCGGTCAGTGATTGTATTTATCGACGACATTCTGGTGTATTCGAGATCTAGAGAGCAGCATGAGGAGCATTTGAGGGAGGTCCTTGAGGTATTGAGGTCGGAGAAGCTTTATGCAAAGTTCTCCAAATGTGATTTCTGGTTGCGGGAGGTCCAATATCTAGGACATGTTGTTAATCAGAAAGGGATATTGGTCGATCCGGCCAAGGTTGAGGCGGTGATGAGTTGGGAGGTGCCGAAGTCACCCTCTGAAATCAGGAGTTTCCTTGGGTTGGCAGGGTACTATAGGAGATTTATTAAGGATTTCTCCAAGATCGCAGTGCCGCTCACCAGATTGACCCGGAAGGGTGTTGCATTCTCATGGGGGCCCGAGCAGCAGACCTCCTTTGAGACACTTCGCCAGAGGTTGTGCGAAGCCCCGGTATTAGCTCTCCCGGAAGGAATGGAAGATTTTGTAGTATATTGCGACGCATCGATTTCGGGACTGGGTGCAGTGTTGATGCAGAGGGGTCACGTGATAGCGTATGCGTCGAGGCAGCTGAAGCCTCATGAGGCGAGATATCCCACGCATGATTTAGAGTTGGGGGTAGTAGTGTTCGCTCTCAAGATTTGGCGTCACTACTTGTATGGGGTTCGATGTACGATATACACGGACCATAAGAGCTTGAAGTATTTGATGGATCAGCCCAACCTAAATATGCGACAAAGGAGGTGGTTGGATGTGGTCAAGGATTATGACTGTGAGATCCTGTACCACCCAGGCAAGGCTAATGTGGTAGCCGATGCATTGAGCCGCAGGGCGGAGAGCACTCCATTGCGAGATGTATGCTTGAGACTGACTGTGATGACTCCAGTATTGGATGCTATTCGTGGGACACAGGCCGAGGCTGTGCGACCAGAGATGCAGAAGAAAGAGCGGGTTGTGGGGTTAATTTCAGATTTCATTAAGGATGGACGAGGGCTTATGACGTTTCAGGGTCGGATTTGGGTACCGTTCGTGGGCGGTACGCGTATTACTTTGATGGAAGAGGCTCATAGATCGAAATTCTCGATCCATCCCAGTGTTACGAAGATGTATTTGGATTTGAGAAAAGAGTATTGGTGGCCCTGTATGAAGAGGGACGTCGCATGGTTCGTTGAGAGGTGCTTGACCTGCCGTAGGGTTAAGGCCGAGCACCAGAGACCGCATGGCAAGTTACAGCCATTGGAGATTCCTGAGTGGAAGTGGGAACAGATCACTATGGATTTCATCACCAAATTGCCAAGGACTGCCAGGGGAGTCGATGCAATTTGGGTGATTGTGGATAGGTTGACAAAGAGTGCACACTTCCTTGCCATCAACGAGAGTTCTTCAGCGGAGAAGTTGGCAGAGATATATGTGAGAGAAGTAGTATCTCGGCATGGAGTGCCGATCTCGATTGTTTCAGACCGTGATGTGCGCTTCACTTCCAGGTTCTGGAAGAAATTTCATGAGGAGCTGGGTACTAAATTGCATTTTAGTACCGCATACCATCCCCAGACAGACGGTCAGAGCGAGCGGACGATTCAGACGCTGGAGGACATGCTTCGAGCGTGTGTGTTAGACTTCGGGGGCAGCTGGGATGCATATTTACCCTTAGCAGAGTTTTCCTACAACAACAGCCATCATTCGAGCATTGGTATGCCACCTTTTGAGCTGTTGTATGGTAGGAGGTGTCGGACCCCCATTTGCTGGGGAGAGGTGGGACAGAGAGTGATGGGCAGCACAGAGATCGTGCTTCAGACGACAGAGCAGATTCAGCAAGTTAGACAGAGGTTATTGACCGCCCATAGCCGAAAGAAGAGTTATACAGACAGGCGCCGATCCGACCTTGAGTTTCAAGTCGGCGACTTCGTTCTCCTGAAGGTCTCTCCTTGGAAAGGAGTGATTCGATTCAGGAAGAGGGGCAAATTGGGGCCCCGGTATATTGGGCCATTTCGTGTGATTGCAAGGATAGGCCAGGTAGCCTATCGGTTGGAGTTGCCAGCGGAGTTGGGACAGATCCACGACACTTTTCATGTGTCGCGATTGAGGAAGTGCATAGCCGATGAGTCGGCAGTGGTTCCATTGGAGGATATTCAGGTGGATGCGAGCCTGAATTATGCTGAGAGACCAGTGGCCATCAGGGATCGGAAGATCAAGGTTCTGAGGAACAAGGAGGTACCTCTGGTGTTGGTTCAGTGGCAACACCGTAAGGGATCGGAAATGACTTGGGAGCCGGAACGTGAGATGCAGGAGCAGCACCCGGAACTATTTGCAGAGTGAGACTTCGAGGGCGAAGTCTAATCCTAGTGGGGGAGAGTTGTAACAGCCCGAAATCTCAGGTATTGTTAAATTATGTTTTTAGGGTGATTTAAGAGGGGACTCGGCGAGTTGGAGCCTAGACTCGCCGAGTAGGATCGCAGACTTGGTCGCGGGTTCGCGACTAGACTCGACGAGTCCAGATATGGACTCGGCGAGTCTACGCTGTTGATGTGATTATGGAATTAGGAGCAGCAAGGGAGTCACATTCTGAGGATTGGGGACACAGAGGATACATCATCCAGGTAAGAATTCGAGTATACTCTGCTATGCTGATGTGATTATGGAATTAGGGTTTATGGAACCCTTTTGTGAATAGATTGAATGTTACCCTAGTCCCCATGTCGATTGTAACCCTGTATTAGGACCTTTGGAGGTCCAGAATGTCCCATGTCTGTGCATTTCGGGAATTGATGAAGGTTTTGGATTGGAATCCTTATGCCTTAGGTCAAAATGTAAATTATGAATCATATGGTGTATCATGAGCACTGAAATGAGGACTTTACGTGATGGATCAGCCTAGGAAGGCCAGACCTAGGAATGGTCGAAGCAGTTTTGACCTTAGGATGCAGTTTGAGCGGTTGCATGGCATGGACTCGCCGAGTTCGATGAACAGACTCGGCGAGTAGCTTGAAGATTAACTGGGACTCGTCGAGTTGTTCTTCAGACTCGGCGAGTTGAGTCGGGGTGGCCCCGCGATTCTTCCAGGAGTAACTCGTCGAGTCAAGGAGGATACTCGACGAGTAGATAGGGAATCTCAGAGAGTTGGAGGACGTCTAGACTCGCCGAGTCGACATGGTACTCGCCGAGTCCGGACGAGTTGACCGTTGACCGTTGACCGTTGACCAGAGTTGACCTAAGTCTGACTTCTTAGGGATAGTCACACTTAGAAGATATAAGTGTTAATGAGAGATTTGTGATGTTATAGGGAGGTTGTAGCTCGTCGGATTGTGCACGAGTGATTTCAGGATTTGCTAGCTTTCAGCATTCACGAGGTGAGTCTTCTCACTATACTGTACCCGGAAGGGTTTGACTGTGTGACCGGAAGGTCAGATATGATATGTGATATGTATGCTATATGTGGTAAGTTATTTGTTGTTTGTGCTATGTATGTAATGGGCCAGAAGGCGATTATATTATGGGCCGGAAGGCAAAATGTTATGGGCCGGAAGGCGATATGTTATGGGCCGGAAGGCAACATGTTGTGTGATGGACCGGAAGGTCGGCGTGGGTAGGACCGGAAGGTTTACCCAGCAGGGACGGAAGTCCCCTGAGACACATGGACCGGAAGGTCAAGGCCTGGAAAGGCGTATGTGCGTAAGTTGTATATTGGGGAACTCACTAAGCATTTATGCTTACAGTTGTTATATATGTGTTTCAGGTACTAGCGAGGACCGTGGGAAGGCGCCGGCGTGATCGATACACACTGAAGGATGTTTTTATGATCTTGGGATTTAGACAATTTGTATTTGACATGATACTTAAATTATTTATGCCTTGTTTTGAATGGAAATACTTTATTTTTAAAATGAAAAATTTATTTGAAAATTTGCGTTGTTACAAGGTTTATCAAATCATTTCTGAAGAAATGTATTTCATTTAAACCTTGGGATGTCATTTTCGATACAAATCAAAAGCATAAACAGTACAATATAAGCCTTACAACATTTATTGATATCTACATGACTATAATCTGTAATCCCTCATCCAAACATCACATCTATGCTCGAGTGCCACTACCTGTAATACAAGAAACTGAGTGGGTCAGGCTTGGGAGCTTGGTGAGCACATAGGGTTTTCAACCCACAATAAATAATTTTATTAATTTCATCACCCAATAATAACTTGATTACCCGTTCCCGTTATCCTCACTTTACGTCCCTAAAACACCTATGATAAGGGACTTAGCCTAAGGATCATCATCGGGATGTACACTACTGCTAAGGGGTTCCTCAACAATAACTGTCCTTAAGGCAACCATGAGGGGGATGGAGTACACCAGTGAACACATCGTTCACAAACACCTAAAGGTTGCGAGTCTGCTAGCGTTCCACTGGACTGTCTAGAAAAGTCCGTGGTCGTCATCTATACTCCGCTAGATGACTGGAAACATCGTCAACATCGAGGCCTCTCATCAGTTTATCGCACATCGTCTATTTCATCTACCCATGTTTTACCCGAATATTTTTGTAGATATAAAATACATATACAGTTTAAATCATTTAAAACTTGTAAAATAAAAAATGTTCATCCAGCATAGATATCAAATAAACAAAAGATATGCACATATAGCACGTAATTAGTATAAAATACTTCATATCTATGTGTAAGATGAAAGTGACTATGCACTCATTTGTTAAAGTGACGACTCAAAATTTGAGCAGCGCTTCGCTTCTTAACAATATGATTTCCTTCGACGAAACCTAGTACTATTACCACTAGATTTTAGTCTAATATTTATTGCGACTAATTATTAGTCTAGATTCGTCATTAACTCGGAGTCTACTTCATGATCTATCAAGTAAGGTTCAGCCACGCAAGATGGTTTGGAGGCAGGACCATTTTGGCATATAGCTTTTCTGAAATCCAACAACCAAACCCAACATGACCATTCTAGACACCTCTCCCGTAAGTAGTTCAATCAGTATAATGACTTTGAATCAATGATAAATCTTATTTATAGGTTTATAATAACGATATTATATTTATATATAAGCTATATTTAAAGTATGGTAGGCATATCTCACTTTAGCGAGTTTTTATTAAAAAAACCGGGCTTCACTGGAGTAGCGTTTCCGAGCCAAAAAGCTCTTTTTCTCGGAGCCTTCGGGAGCTCCGAGGCTTCCTTCGGGTGCTAGGGGGTACCCTATGCTTTGGGGGGTTTCAGGGTAGGCTAGAGAGATGTTAGAGAAAGAAAGAGATTGGTTTTGGTGTGGTTTAGTCGGTTGCCCTCACACCTCTATTTATAAGTGCGAGGCTGTTGAGTACGTTGTGCGCTCATCGGATCTACGCAACGTGTTCGGTCTACGCATGGCGCACTCCTCGCACGCGATGCGTTCATATTGCCACACGTCCGATGTATGTTGGGGCTACGTGGTTACCTCCAGAGCCAAGTCCTCGCAAACGCGGGGCATTCGTCCTTCTTGCGTGGGGCGCTCCTCGGACAACACTCGCATTTTCCTTTCCCGACTTCTAAAATTCATAACTTTCACATACGAGCTCCGTTTTCGATGTTCTTAATATCCACGTATAGGCGGACCGTACTCTATAACTTTCGTTTAGACTTCGTTGGCTAATTTTGACTTTTATTTTTAAAGTTATATTTTTAACAGGCTAGGACAGGAATAGTCCGTTAAAAATTCATAACTTCTTCGTCTGACGTCCGTTTTCATCCGTCTTTTTACCGTTACGCTAATATTAACGAGATCTTCGATTCTTGTTTAAGTTATGTTGACTAAAAATTGAACGACCTAATATTTGAACTTCGGGTTGTGTACTACTGATCCGGAACTTAGAAAAATCATAACTTAGTTATACGAAGTCAAATTTGGGCGTTCTTTTTATGCACGCTATCGGTTTAACGTATACTATGACTTTCGTTTACATCGGTAAGGCCAAAATCACTCTATCAAAAATTCACTATTTATGTCGCGTAGTGTCGTGCCGGTTTTGTCGTGAAACTTCGCCAGGCCATAACTTCTTCGTTATAACTCGGATTTCGGCATTCATTATAGATCTGGAATCCTTGTCACAATCACTACAACTTCCTTTATCAATATCGGGTTTATATCACACTTTATTTTTGACACTTATTTTTATCCTTTATTTATTATATCATAATAAATAAGTACAAAGCACATAAATTCACATAATATTCAAGTAATTCATTTGTATTACTTCAAAATATGTTACAATAGTTGACCTTGACTATTACATCATTATACTAATGCGTAGCCCAGACACACGAGCGTTACAATTCTCCCCCCCTTAGGATGATTCCGTCCCGGAATCATGCATTAGCAAACAGATGTGCGTAGCGACTCATCATGTCACTTTCTGTTTCCTAGGTGAGATTTGGCCCATTCGTATGTTTCCAACGGAGAAGAACTAAGTCGACCATCTTGTGTTGTAACTTCTTAGTCTTACAGTCATCGATTACCTCAGGCTCTTAGATTAGCCTCTTATTCTCATCCATTCTTAACTCTGAGATTGGAATTATGTCAGGAACTTTTCCCGTGATCTTCCTCAATAACACACATGGAAGGTTTTGTGAATACCATCTAGTTCTTCGGGTAATTCGAGCTTGTACGCTTGATTCCCAATCTTTAGAAGAACATTGAACGGTCCTATAAACCTTAGACTCAACTTTCCTCATTTCCCAAATCTAATAAGTCCCTTCCACGGTGAGACTTTAAGCAAAACTGAATCTCCAACTTCAAATGTCATAGGTCGTCTTTTCTTGTCAGCATAGCTCTTTTGGCGATCCCGATCTGCTAACATTCTTTCCTTGATCACCTTCAACTTTTCAGCAATCTGATGGACCATTCCGGGTCCCATAAACTGCTTTTCTCCAGCTTCAATCCAACAAGACAGCGTACGACACTTCTATCCGTACAAAGCTTGATAAGGTGACATCTTGATGCTCGAGTAGAAACTGTTATTGTAGGAAAACTCTACCAGAGGTAAGTGCTCATCCTAGTTACTTTGGAATTCCAGGGTACATGCTCTTAGCATATCTTCAAGTGTTTGAATCATTTTTCACTCTGACCAATAGTCTGCAGATGGTAAGCCATACTTAAACACAATTTCATACCCAATTCCTCTTGTAGACTTCTCCAAAACCTTGACGTGAAACGACTATCACAATCTGATACGATCGTTAAAGGAACACTGTGAAGTGTGCACTCTTAGTGAAATGACCCACGACCACCCAAATCATGTCCTGACTGTTCTTCGTATTGGGAATTTTAGTCACAAAATCTATAGTGATGTCTTCCCATTTACCCATGGGTACAGGTAAAGGTTCTAAATCCCATATCGTTTCTGATGTTATGCCTTAACCCTTGCACAAGTTACACACTCGGCCACATACTTTGCAACATCAAGCTTCATCGTCCGCCACCAGTAGTAGGGTTTTAGATTCTTATACATTTTAGTGCTACCAGGATGAATCGAGTACATGGTCTTGTGGGATTCTTTCATCAGAAGATCTCTTACCCTCCTGTCTCAGGTAGCCAAATCCTATCTTGGAATACCTTCAATCCTTGACTATTTGTACCGAACATTAATTTTTTCCCTAAACGTTCTTCCTTCTGGTCATTTTTCTCTAAAGCTTTTTCCTGAGCTTTCTTGGTACTTTCCACAATAGTCGAGACAACTTCTATTCTCAACGCTCTTGGCCTTTTTCTTTCAAGGTTGACTTTTCGGCTTAGAGCATCTGCAACAACATTTTCTTTACAAGGGTAGTAAAGTGTCTTACAGTCATAGTCTTTGAGTAACTCTAGCCAACGTTGTTGTCTCATATTCAATTCCTTCTGATTAAAGAGATACTGAAGACTCTTATGATCAGTGAAAAGTTTTCACTTTGAGCCATAGAGATAATGCCTCCATATCCTTAGGGAAAATACTACCGTTGCAAACTCCAAAACATGAGTGGGGTAGTTCATTTCATGTTCTTTCAATTGTCGAGATACATATGCTATCACCTTTTCTCTTTGAGTTAGACCACATCCGAACCCGACACCCGACGCATCGCTATACACTACGAAGTCTTCAACTCCATCGGGTAGAGAAAGAATTTGTGCTTCACATAATTTATTCTTTAGCTTCTCGAATGCTTCTTCATGCTTCTCGCTCCAAGTATATGAAGCTCCTTTGTGGGTCAAAGCTGTCAATGGAGCAGCTATCAAAGAAAATCCTTGGATAAACCTTCGATAATATCCAGCTAATCCCCGAATGCTTCGAATCTCTGTGGGACTTTTCGGTTGTTCCCACTTCATCACAGCTTTGATCTTTGCTAGGTCAACCATTATCCCTTCTTGGTTAACCACATGACCCAAGAATTGGACTTTTCGGATCCAAAAATTGCATTTGTAGAACTTTGCATAGTGCTTTTCCCTCTTCAACACCTCCAACACTTTAATTTGACTTTATTTCTAAAGTTATATTTTTAACAGGCCCGGACAGCAGTAGTCCGTTAAAAATTCATAACTTCTTTGTCTGACATCCATTTTTGTCTGTCTTTTTACCGTTACGCTACTATTAACTATATCTTCGATTCTAGCATAGGTTGTGTCGGCCAAAAGTCGACCGATCTAATATTCGAACTTCGGGTTGTGTACTGATGATCCGAAACTTAGAAAAATCATTACTTCCTCATACGAAGTCAGATTTGGGCATTCTTTTTATACACGCTCTCAATTTAACATATACTATCAGTTTCGTTTAGATCGCTAAGGCCAAAAATCACTCGATCATAAATTCACTATTTACGTCACGCAGTGTCGTGCGGGTTTTGTCGCGAAACTTCGACAGGCCATAACTTCTTCGTTATAACTCGGATTTTTCCGTTCTTTATATATCCAAAATCCTTATCACGACCACTACAACTTCCTTTATCGATATCGGGTTTATCTCACACTTTATTTTTTACGCTTATTTTTATCCTTTATTTATTATATCATTATAAACAAGTATAAAGCACATAAATTCACATAATTCACATAATATTCATGTAATTCATCTTTATTACTTCAAAATAGGTTACAATGGTTGAACTTGACTATTATATCATTATACTAATGCGTAGCCCAGAAACGCGGGCATCACATATATAGATGCGAGTTTCCAGACTGCAAGGGACAATTCATGTTCACAGTCAGGATGGGTATTCTTACTTAATGGATGAGCGTTCTCTTGGAAAAGTTCCAAGCAGCCGACAGTGGCATACTCTACGTGCAAGTCCGAGTATATAGCGGCTAGCGAAGCTGTTAAAGAAGCTACATGGTTGAAGAATTTCATTGATGATCTTGGTGTCGTTCCGAGCATCAAGGATCCCTTGGAAATATGACAACAAGGGTCCAACCACATTGACTAAAGAACCTAAGGACCATGGTAATTAAAGAAACATACTTAGGAAATTCCACTATGTGAGACATCGAGTAAAGGATGGAGATATTGCCGTGAGCAGAGTATCGTGGGAAGAGAATCTATCTGATTCGTTCACTAATCTATTATCAAGGATCAAGCATGATAGTCATACTTGATCTGTAGGCATTAGATTTGCAAATGATATGGTGTAATTGTTTGGTTGTTTTGTTTGATAATCTTTGAAACATTTAGCAGTATGAATCTGTAACTGAATTGATGTTTATTTTGTGGAGAGTTAATAAAGTGCTAGTGATGCTATCATTTCTGTTAATTTATTATTGTGTTTCACTTTCGCATCTTAAGAACCCACTTCCCGAGTATTAGTTTACTCAAACTTCCACAGTCGGTCATACTCTTGGAAGTAAATAGTGATTCAAGACTGTCATGAGTATTGGTGGATTGTCCATTCTGCTTGGGCATAGCAGATTGATTGCGCTAATGCTCGTTAAAGCATGATGGTGATTTAAGTATTGGAACAACCCGCACTTAGGGATTACTTCATGAATATAGTCACGAGTAATTCTAAGATGATAATATCTTTTGTACTTCAAACTCAGATACATGAGAAGTTTTTCTCTATGATTCTGGTGTGCATTGGTGTACTCCAACGCTATTCGTAACTGGTAGCTATGACAGGTATATTCATGTATGACATGATGAAATAGACAAAAAAACTATGTAGTTAAAGTTTATTCATTCCTTATGCCTTAATAAGAGAAGCGATGTGTTCAATTTAGTAGTCAACTGCAGTCGTCACAAGTCTTTATCGGGAAACATAATATTGAATTCTGAGATTGACCATTATCCATGTCTCGAATTCATACAGGTATCATGAGGATGAAGGAATAACCGATCACTTATCTTAGAGTTGAAACTGATTAGATCAGAGTTTGGTAGATGTATTGGATGGCATTCTCTCTGTTGATTATTAGAGAAATATAGGACCATATATAGTTGATGACTTGTCTAAGTGGGGGACTGTTGGAAGTGTGACCAAGTTCATTAACTATTTGTGATATTTATAATAATAGCAGGGTCCTCTTGGGTTGCCCTCAAGACTCAAATCAAGTAGAACAAATATAGGAGGAATTAGTCTATTAATTATTATGGTTTAATAATTAATTAGAAACTAATTGGAAAACATTTCGGAATTAATTAACAGTTTAATTAGTAGAAGGGTTGAATATCAATTAATCAACAGTTGGTTAATCATGAATATTCCAGGACCCTAGGAAGAAGGGTGGCAGACGAAAATTCCCTTTGGATAAGGGAAATTTTGTTCATAGGGTTATCCCATTCCACATGGGCTTGAGGATAAAACTCTAGGAGGTATCCAAGACAATAAATATGGCCTTAGGGATTCATTCCTCCTTGATCATTCTTGGCTTGAATTTTCTCCACCTTCTTTCTCCCTCCTTGTGGAAGAACTCTCCTTATAGTTCATCCGCTCTTAGTTAGTTTTTGATTCTACTCTTTTGAGTTCATTAGGTGTGAACGAAGAGAGGGATTCTGGTTTGGATCCTTATCATCCAAACAAGGTGGCACACATGAGGAGTAAAGCGCGAAGATCTTTGGTTGCACAAGAGGTATGTGTTCTTCCTTTGTATTGTCTAGTTCATATGGTAGAAGTAATAGAATGAAACCCTAGATCCATAGGTTGCATGTAGACTTAGGTATATCATTGTTGTTTCGATTTTACCGCTACCTTGTCTAAGTGTATTTGACGCTTGTATAACCTAACAGTGGTGTCAGAGCCATTGGTTCATAATTACATTCACCCAAATCCATGTTTTCTGAAAATGATTTTTTGAAATTGAATGATAGAAGAATAATTGAAAAATTCGTAATTGTTAAAACACTTGTCGCAGCTCACGATGTGAGAGCTAGGAGCTCACAATGTGAGCTCGACAGAATTAGGGTTTCAAATTTTCTTCCATTTTTCAAATATAAAGGTTTATTAAATATGGATAAATACCAAATTTAAAATGTTTTAAATCTAGAAAAAATATAAATATTATTTAAATGTGTTTATTTGAATTTGAATATTTTTATTTATTATTTAATTAGTGAATTTAAATATTTAATATTATAAATTGTTATATTACATCATTGTGATTAATTGGAATTAATAAATAGACAACTAATTTAAAGAGTTTTAAATTTAACCCTTGTATATATGTAAGATCCATATCTATTGTATGTATAAGAAAATTACAATATGCGTCCTCGCATATTTTAAATATTGACATTGTCAGTCTTACTGCGACTAGGCTCGTCCGTTCTAATGTAGGGGTTTAGGGAGGTCTCTATGATTCATAATGAGGTCAATTTATAATATGCTTCGTGCTTACCACCCTCACCGCCCTATTTCATTTTGAGAATGGAGTTACCGAAAGGGTTTGATAGTGATAATGGTCAATAAAAAAGTATTCTTAATACAAGTATAAAACAAAATCCTGTTTTATTTATTTGAAAGTGAATCTTATGTTGTCCATAAAAATTTCACATTCTCTTTATAACTTATCAATGGAGCTCGTGTGGTTAACCGGCACGTTAATTTGATAGTATAGGTAGATAATGATGTGCGACTTGAGAATCTCAAGGATAACTTGAGTCGGGGACCACACAATTTTGTATGAGTGATTCAACATCTATTCGATGATCCGCGACATCCCCGTCATTGAATTTGAGATGAACATAATCTGAGATTAATATGCTATTGATAGTCAATGAATCTCAAAGATCTAGGAATTTCATAGTGATTGAAATTTACAAAGAGTTTTGTCTATCTAAAATAAATTTTTGGTGTGTTTACGAAATCCCTTTACACATCATGGAGCCAAATATGGATCCTAGCCTTAATATAATAATTTTTTTAGGGTGATTAACTAATTAAGGATTTATATCAAAGTAATTGAAATCTTATCTTTTGTAGATGTCAATCCCAGTCAATAACAACAACAACAATCCTCCTCCTCTAATTCCAAACTCAAGCTTCTCTCTAATGTTAGTTCTAAACAGGGAAAGGTTCAATGATGATGGATACAACTATCTGATTGGGCATAGCATAGTGATTGCGCCAACACTCGTGAATGCTTAATGGTGATTTAAGTATTGGAACAACACACACTTGGAGATTACTTCATGAATATAGTCACAAGTAATTCTAAGATGATAATATCTTCTATTCTTCAAACTCAACTACAAGAGGAGTTTTGCTCTATGATTATGTTGTGCATTGGTGTACTCCAACGTTATCCGTAACTTGTTGGTATAATGGGTATATTCATGTATGACATAATGAAATAAACAAAAAAAACTATGTAGTTAAAGTTTACTCATCCCTTTTTCCTTAATAGGAGAAGCGATATCTATGGGCCCCTCGATGATTTGGTGCTGACATTTGGTGCTGACATCTGAAATACGTTATCCATAACTTGTAGGTATAATGGGTATATTCATGTATGACATGATGAAATAAACAAAAAAACTATGTAGTTAAAGTTTACTCATCCCTTTTTCCTTAATAGGAGAAGTGATATCTATGGGCCCCTCGATGATTTAGTGCTGACATCTGAAATACTTGGCCGGGTCCTGACCGAAATTGATGTGTTCAATTTAGTAGTCAGATGCAGTCATCACAAGTCTATATCGTGAAACATAATCTTGAATTATGATATTCACAATTATCCATGTCTTGAATTCATATAGATATCATGAGGATGGAGGAATAATTGATCACTTATCTGAAGGCTAAAACAGATAAGATCAGATTTCGGGAGATGCACTGGATGACATTCTCTTTGTTGATTATTAGAGAAATATAGGACCATATATAGTTGACGACTTGTTTAAGTGAGGGACTGTTGGAAGTGCGTGCAAGGTCATTAACTATTGGTGGTATTTCTAATAATAGCAGGGTCCCCTTGGGTTGTCCTCAAGATTGTAACACCTTGTTCCGGTGTTGGTTGGAAAGTTGCCAACTTGCGGAGGTTTTATGCATGGATTCGGCGAGTTGCGGGATCAACTCGTCGAGTAGAGTCGAGACATTTTGGACGCGGGTCGGAACTGACTCGGCGAGTCGGAAGGCCCGACTCGGCAAGTCAGAGCTGTTTAGAGAAAACCCTAGTTTTGGGGTTTTCCCCCTATATAAACATCATTATAGGCATTTGTAGCCTTCCTTAACGTCATAAAAGAGCGTTTATGGCCGCAAACCCGCAAGGGTGTGAAGTAAGAACATTTGGGAGCTTATCTTTGGGATTGTGGAAGGGATTCCAAGCTTGAAGAAGAGGTATCAAGGGGAGGACGCTAGATTGTGACAACCCGGAATTTTCATTCGGTCAAACCCTAGAAGTAAATCATTTCTTATTATAAGTTAATGTCATCATTTCTTATTTTAACAAATTTAGAGTTCGTTTGATTATTTTAATATTATTCTTTAAATGAAGGGATGTGAGAAAGTGTCGTCTCGGGTTTTGAATTTTAAAAACCGCAAACACCTCGCGTCTTAGAAGTTCCTGGCCAAACTATTTCGTTTGGGTCGAAAAATCATACCAAGATCCGTAAACTCATGCTTATCCATGAGTTTACTCCCTAAGTCTAGTCAATATGAGTTTACTCCCCATTTATCCAAAAGAGTAAACTCCCAAAAGAATAAACTCAAGAAACACTCTCAAGTAGCAAACTAGAAACAATTCAAGATCTTCTAAGTTGTAAGTGTTCTATCCATTTCAATTTGATTAAACACTTAATCTAGTGTTTGTGCATCTATTCATCCATTCACTTTTGTGTTTTTGATTAGATTTCCAAAAACACCAAGAACACCAAGAACACACACTAAGTGTTCTTGGACTTTTAGCATACTTCAAGCTTCCTTATAGTAAGTACTTCACTCCTTGAGTCTTATTGAGTTAGTATTACAAGTTAGCATCAAGAAAATATGCCAAGAACACATGGAACAAGGTGTTCACGGTCCCAGAAGGTTCTTGGGCCATAAACACCATATAAGGCACCAAAGTGTGCCTAAGTCACAAATCTAAGCCCTAGTTGGATGTTTAAGCCTTCCTTAACATGTTTGAACCTTCCCTTGATGAGTTAGGGACTTGAAAAAAATAACAATACCAGTTTCCATATGGGTTTAAGGTAGTAAACCCAAAGAGAAATGACCATAAGGCCGTAAACACCTAACAAGGGGTGTTTTGTTACCCTAGTCCTTTCCAAAGTCCAAACCACCAAGTAGAAATGCCTTTAAGGACTTGCAAATCCTCAAAACAACATATGGTAAAAAGAAGAGGAGTTTCCGACCGTAAACTCTGAGTTTACGACCATAAACTCATTAGGTCAAGGTCATGAAAACCGTAAACTCCAAGGGAGTTTACCCTTGAACCCCAAACACATTAGCAAGGTCCTTTAGCACTTAGATGCAATCCTTATGGCTTGTATCACTTATATAAGGTGTTTTACATGCCTCAGGATGTCTTAACTTTGTCAATTAGTGGTTTAAAGTCTAATTGGATACATATATGTGTGATTATATGTTAACTAGGATCATTGAGTGTGAACAAGTCTTCACTTGTCACCTAGCTATCCTACACCGTTTAGTACATCCAAACCACCATCTACAGGTGAGTTCATACCCCTTAATCAATGTTTAAATGATTTTAAATGCTTTAAGAGGGGGAATACAAGTAGAAAACAACATGTTATCAAATCTTTCATATGTATTTATAACTGTGTTTTCATCCAGCAGATTTCACATACTACAAAATGTGATGCATGAAATGGTTTTCTATCTTAGAAATACTTTGTTATCAAATGTATTACGTTTGAAATGTTTATTAAAACGACATCAAGTCATTGTTACTTATTGTTCAAAACTATTAGATGTTTTACAAAACCATTTTTAACCTACTTGAAGAAACAATTACCTTCCAGTTAACTATTATAGGGATAGTTAGAAGATACAAAACATTATTCCTATTACAAGGAATTACATCAGAGTCAGTTCATTAATGAGTCTATGCTATACATTACATGAGTACCTTACATGAACACATTACATGAATACATTACATGAGTACCTTACATGAATACATTACATGAGTACCTTACCTAAATACATTACATGAGTACCTTACATGAATACATTACATGAGTACCTTACATGAATACATTACATGAGTACCTTTACGTAGATACATTTTCCTGTATACATTTACATGGATACTTGTACCTCGATTCATTAGGATGATTTATTAGTACCTTCTGTGTAAATTGTCCTGCCTATCCCAGTTCAACGGGATATCTAGATGGGACTAACCATTCCGAATCCCAGCTGTTAGCACCAGTGGTTGATGAACATCTACGGATGCATACGGTTATTACTTATACTAGGAGTACCTCTACAGGACTAACCATTCCTCGGGCCTACTGTTCGCTACAGAGGTCGATGAACATCTACGGATGCCTACGGTTAATACTTATACTAGGAGTACCTTTACAGAACTAACCCTTTCTCCGCCCTGCTGCTGCTACAGAGGACAATTGAACAATCTTCGGATGTTCATTAGGTTATACATTTCGCTTTCTGCGATGTCGTGTTAATCCTAATACAAAAGGATAACAATTACATGATAACATTATTCCTATTACTTTATTTTGTGATACATTCACATAAACGATGAGTTAGACTAAGTACTGTTTGTAATAGTCAAAAAGAAGGAAAAACTATCATTTTCATAGCAAAACATTCGGGTCTTGGTAGAAGACTACATTTCATACTAGTAGGAAATACGGTATTTTCTAGGGTTTTCATACTTATATCAGTTGTTTCATGTAAATATTTACAAGGAATTCATAACAGTTTTCCAAATCAAGACAATGACACTTAAATAATTATGAATTCACCAGCTTTAGGCTGATACTTGCTTTCAAAATAACTTGTATTCTCAGGTCACTAGTAGACAGGTACGATGGCCAGGTTTTGAGAAGACGGAGCACAAAAAAGACTCGTCTTTTATTTTGATTGTATTTTTGGTGTCTTATTACATTGAAAGAACACACATGTATTAAAACTTTACTTTTAATGCAATGGATGATGTTGTTTCTTGTTTACTACTTTACATTGTTTATAATACTGTACATGACATCCTCCACCTCAGAACGTTTCCACCGTTCTTGGTTTTGGGGTGTGACATAGATCTAGCATCTATTTCGTCTTGGGCATCGAATTAAGGTATGAATCTGTTATCTTAAGCCTAGATTCTATTTGAGAGTTTAGGGCCAACTTTGAGGAAATGGAAGCAAGCACAGATCTAGACCTATCACAAGGATATGGTTCCAGATCTGGACCTCCTTAGGTCTCAAATATAAAAAAGTTGCATCTTTTATTAAGCTCATTCCCTCTCCATGCATGAAAACCTTGGTTGAAGGTTAGTTTTGGTGTTATGGTCATGTGAGGCCTTGCATGCACATAAAGTTTGAAACTTTACGTGTAATCCACACTAGTAGAGTATATATCTAAAGTTTGGGGCCTTGAGTCCCACTAGAAAGGGCCGTAAACATAAGGGACTAAGGGACTCAGCGAGTCGTGCAAGTGACTCGGCGAGTCGAGAGGGTTTTCTCATTCACGTTCAAGGGTTCACGATCAAGGGTTCATGGCCAAGGGTCACGGCCAAGGGTTTATGGTCAAAGGTTCACGACCAAGGGTTCACATTTGGTGGTTTACGACCATAAACATCAGGGAACTCGACGAGTCTCTCGAGTGACTCGGAGAGTCGAAGAGTTAAGAAGGGAACCCAACGAGTGGCTAACTATACTTGACGAGTCAAGGTCAATATGGACTGTTGACCTTGACTATAGACTTCGACTTTGCCCAGTGTTGACCGTGCAGGTATTTTTGGGATTATGCTGAGTTATTTACTCATTGATTATAGGCAGTTTGGGAGGAGCATCGTGGGATATATCTGACTTCAGTTTGCCAATTCAGCCTTTGAGAAGTGAGTCTTCTCACCATATCAATGGGTCTAAGGCACCAAGGCCGACCAATTCTATGTGATGCAGATTATTGATTGGAAATGCGATATGATAGTATGACAATTGCATGAAAGACCACGTGGGGGTTCCCATGGCAATTGGTACAAGACCCTGGAGGGTTTCCATCGCATCCTGTTATATCTACTTCTATAGTTTGCATTATGTCTTGTTCGGTTGGAAGACCTTGTGGGGGTTCCCAAGGCAGGAAGACCCTGTGGGGGTTCACAAGGAAGGAAGACCATGTGGGGGGTTCTGGCAGATAAGACCATGTGGGGGTTCTCGTGGCATTAGGTGTAAGACCCGGGAAGGTTTCCAGAGCTTCTTTATATGTTGTATGCATGGCTTATGTGATATATGTAGCTTATGGATAATTAGATATGGATTATGTGGTTTGTGTGTAGGATATGCTCTAAGGGGCTCACTAAAAATTAGCTTACAGTTTGTGGATTTGTTTCAGGTTCATCTGAGTCTAAGGCCAAGGGCAAAGCTTGAAGACGCGACATGCACTCTCTCTCAGACGATTTCATGGGACACTCTGTTATTTGAAAATAAAGTTGTAATGAACAAGGATTTGAAAAAAATGGTTTTGGATTTTCATGATTTATGGGAATGTGTTTGATTAATTAAAAAAGAAAATTTTCTTTGAAAAATTGGGTCATTACAAGTTGGTATCAGAGCCTTGGTTTGGGGGATTTGGGCACACCTTCGGGTGTGTCAGGACTTAAACTAAGAAAATGATGAAATTTTTCCAAAAATAACATAAAAAGGGGTTTTAAAAGAAATGATAGGATGAAAGTGCAACGCCCGTGATCAGCCGAGCCAAGTAAGTAGTACCCCAATAGGTTAGCCATGTTATACTGATATTTGAGCCTTGTTGTACTTGCTATGTGTATGCTTTTAAAATTACATATGGTTAGGAGCTTATAGCCTCAAAAAAATCGATTTGGCCTTATTTCCCGTTCCTTGTTTGGTTTTGGTCCTAGGGTAGCATCTTTTATTCAAATGTCTATTTGATCCTTTTCCGTGTATAATTTGCATGCATAAAGGCAACCTGTTAAGAGTGGTTCGACTTATATGAGCAGAGTAAATCTTAGGACAACCTAAGATTGATGTACGCGGTGGTGGTGGGATATGGTTTGGTTGTGGGACGAATTGGAGTTATCAGGTAGAGCAATGGGGATGGTACAGGTAGGTGTGGAAGGTAGTATTGGGCCCGTACTACTGGAAGCACAAGACCTGTACCCGAACCAATGTTAGATCTGACAGCTTCAAGGAGGAATCCTGATCATTATGATTTATGACTTTTCAGTTCAACATGGTGGTTACACGATTTGGAGCGGGGGGAGCTGGATCCAAGGCAGGATCAGGTGACACTACTGATGTAATTGATGAGAGGCTGCACGAGCTCATTGCAGCCGAAGTTACCAGGGGCATCCTTGACGCCACGCTAGTAATTTTTGGGACGGTCAAGGAAGGTATGATGGAGATCATGGAGGAGAGACTTAGGGAATTCAGGGTCGAGATTGCAGCGGGTCAGATTGGGGCCCGAACTCCCTCATTCTGGGAGTTCAAGGCGTGTGAGGTGCCATATTTTTTCGGGGATAGGGACCCCATTGTTAGCCGACGTTGGGTGGCGGATATCGAGAACGCACAGCGCACGAGTTCTTGCCTAGATGCGGAAAATGTGGGATTTGCTTCTTGTATGCTGAGAGACAGGGCCCGGGATTGGTAGGGCGAGGTTATGAGTCAGGTGGGTGCAGCCGATGTGGCTGAGATGACCTGGGCCGAGTTTGTTCGGCGATTTGATTTGGTGTTTGCACCATCCATTGAGGTGCAACATCTTGTGAGTGAGTTGCATGATCTCCAGTACGCTACCGACGAGGACATGGTATTATTACATGTTAAGGGATGATAAGCGGGAGTTTGTGAGTTTCACAGGGTGCAAAACCCTGAATGAGATGATAGAAAAGGCACGAGAGAGGGAGATGGAGTTGGACTTCCGCACCAAGCGGAAGCCTGAGTAGGCACAGGCAGCAGTAGGACAGGCTAAGAAGCCTAAGACCTCAGATGCACCTAGTAAGGGCCAGTAGGGCCGTGGCCGGTGTGCCAAGTGTGGGAGATCTCATGGGGGAGCTTGCCGGGGGTCGAACCCATTTTAGAAACATTAAAGTGACCCTCTTAAACATAAAAGAAATCCGAAGTTACTTTAGGAACCGCAGTCAATCTCTCCCCGCAGTTAAGATCAGCAACCGCAGTTCAGATTAGCAACCGTAGTCATCGTCATCAGTTCTTAGATTCAGTCTTTTATCTGTTCCTTGTATAAGTACTTTCTTTTATCCATAGTGCCCTGCATGGAAATTCTTAAACAGATTACACTATATGTAATGTTCGAGACTCTATAAATAGTGTTCTCCATTTCTCAATGAATACATCTCTCTTACGCATCTTGAATCTTATCACTCTTCTTTCTCCCTACTATCTTATCACTTAAATATAATCGTAACTCCTTGTAATATCTCTTCAAGAGCAAGTCTTTTCTAGACTTAATCACTAAGTTTGATCTCACTCACTAACTTGGTCTGATTGTATTCCTTGTTATGAATCAACTTAAGTGTATACTTGATATAATACTTGATGTCTTTTATATTTCCTTATCTTTCCGTAACTAATCATCTAACTATCTAACTCTGACTTATATTATTGTTGAGCTTTATGATCCTTTAAGATTAACTTTAATTTCCGCCATATAAACTTGTTCAAATGTTTGCTCAAGTGTGTTTCTCAAGTTTTTCTCTCAACACCCGGTGTGGTATACGTGTGGTCAGCCGGGCCACGTGAGCAGGGATTGCCCCAAAAAGGACTTGGTATGTTTCCACTGTAACCAGACTGGCCACAAAAGGCCGATTGTTCGAGGTTGAAGGGAGGAGGAGGAGCAGTGGTGGCGCCTGCGCCCACCACGATGAGGATTACCGATGGCCGCCCTGTTAAGGCAGAAGCTCCAACAGTAAAGAGCCGTGCATTTCAGCTAACTACTGATGAGGCATGGGCAGCGCCAGATGTGGTGGCTGGTACGTAATTATTCTTCTCTACTATATGTATCTTCTTCGCTTATGTCTACTATATGTTTGTATAGGGACCTTTTTGGTTAATGGTTTGTCTGCTCATGTATTGTTTGATTCGGGTGCTACCCGATCGTTCTTATCTCTTGCGCTTGGCAAGAAGCTCCGGGACCAGCCGGGAATTTTGGATTCCCCGCTCAAGGTGTAGATTGCAGATGACCGCACTGTTAGTGCTGCGAGGGTGTATCGAGAATGTGTACTGAATGTACTTGGTGAGAGATTTCCTGTCGACCTAGTCCCGATACCGTTGCCAGGGCTGAAAGTTATTATCAGAATGGATTGGTTGGGGGCCAAGGGGCCATGATTGACTGTGAGCAGCAGTTGGTGAGGGTTCGAACCCC
The DNA here is from genome assembly GCF_002870075.4 of Lactuca sativa. Taxonomy (NCBI): domain Eukaryota; kingdom Viridiplantae; phylum Streptophyta; class Magnoliopsida; order Asterales; family Asteraceae; genus Lactuca; species Lactuca sativa. The sequence continues at coordinate 36,175,854 of NC_056623.2, forward strand.
AAGTGGGGGAGAAATGGTGATACATGGTGATAGGTCATCACTGGGGCCAACCCTCTATTCGGCTACGAGCTCTAGGAGTTTCCTGCGGCAGGGTTGTTTAGGATTTCTGGCTTATATATCAGATACGAGAGTAGAGACCGCAAAGGATGTAGGCAGTGTGCCAGTTGTTCAGGACTTTCAGGATGTTTTCCCCGAAGAGTTACCAGGAGTGCCTCCGGAGAAGCAGGTGGAGTTTTGCATTGATTTGGTGTCGGGTGCCGCTCTGATAGCAAAGGCACCATATTGATTGGCACCACCGGAGATGCAGTAGTTATGTACATAACTTCAGGAGCTGTTAGACCGAGGGTTCATTTGCACGAGCAGTTCCCCGTAGGGAGCACCGATCCTTTTCGTGAAAAAGAAGGATGGATCTCATAGGATGTGTATCAATTATAGGGAACTAAACAAGCTAACAGTGAAGAACCGTTATCCATTGCCAAGGATCGATGATTTGTTCGATGAGCTGCAGGGTGAGTCTTGGTTTTCCAAGATTGATCTTTGGTCGGAATACCATCAGCTGAGGATTCGGGATGAGGATATACCGAAGACGGCTTTCAAGACTCGATATGGGCATTGTGAGTTTGTAGTGATGCCGTTTGGGCTTACCAATGCCCCAACAACGTTCATGGATCTTATGAACAGGATGTGTAGACCGATGCTAGATCAGTCGGTGATCGTTTTCATGGATGATATCTTGGTCTATTCTATGACCAGGGAGCAGCATGAACACCACTTAAGGGAGGTGTTGGAGATTCTAAGGGCGGAGAATCTGTATGCCAAGTTCTCCAAGTGTGATTTATGGCTGCGAGAGGTAAAATTCTTGGAGCATATCATCAACCAGGAGGGTATTTCGGTTGATCCAGCCAAGGTTGAGGCTGTGATGCAGTGGGAAGCACCGAAGAATGCATCAGAACTTCGCAGCTTCTTGGGTTTAGCGGGTTATTACTGAAGATTTATCCAGGATTTCTCCAAGATTGCTGTGTCATTGACCCTTCTAACCAAGAAGAATGTGACGTTTCGGTGGGGTACCGATCAGCAGTTGGCCTTCAAGACCTTGAGGCGGAGATTGTGCGAGGCTCCGATCCTTGTGCTACCGGAGGGATTAGATGATCTGGTGGTGTACTTCGACGCTGCGATTTCAGGGTTAGGTGCGGTGCTGATGCAGAGAGGGCACGTGATAGCATATGCCTAGCGACAATTGAAGCCGTATGAGACAAATTACCCTACTCACGATCTGGAACTGGAGGCAATGGTGTTTGCCCTCAAGAGTTAGAGGCGTTACTTGTATGGAGTGTAGATTACAATTTACACCGACCACAAGAGTCTGAAGTATTTGATGGACCAGCAGAACCTCAACATGCGACATAAAAGGTGGTTGGACGTGCTAAAAGACTATGATTGCGAGATTCTATACCACCCAATGTAGTGGCCGACGCGTTGAGGCGTAAGACGGCAAGTTCCCTAATTGGGAATGTGCGTTTGAGGATGACTGTAATCTCGCCATTGATGGAGATGATCAAAGTGGCTTGGGTTGAAGGAGTGAAGAAAGAGAATTGGAAGGTAGAGAGGATCCGAGGACAATACCCTTTGTTTGTTAAGGATAGTCGAGGCCTATTGATGTAATGTGGTCGGGTGTGGGTACCGATGACTGGGGGAGTGAGACAAAAGATATTGGAAGAAGCGCATAAGTCCAGGTTCTCTATACATCTAGGAGCTATGAAAATGTATAGGGACTTGAGGCTAAATTATTGGTGGCCCTGCATGAAGCGGGAAATTGCTTGGTTTTTAGAGCGGTGCTTGACCTGCAGGAAGGTCAAGGCCGAGCATCAGCGGCCTCATGGTAAGGTCCAGCCGCTACCAATTCCTATGTGGAAGTGGGAGGAGATCACAATGGAATTCATTACGAAGTTGCCAAGGACGGCGAGGGGTGTGGATGCCATATGGGTGATTGTGGATAGAATAAAGAAGAGTACCCATTTCATTCCAATATCCGAAAGTATATCCACAGAGAAGTTGGTGGATATTTACGTGTGTGAGGTCGTGGCTAGACACAGGGTGCCTGTGTTGGTAGTCTCTGATCGTGATGTTCGGTTCACATCCATGTTCTGGAAGAAATTCCACGAGGAGCTCGACACTCAGCTACTTTTTAGCACGACGTACCACCCCCAGACTGACGGTAAGAGTGAGAGAACGATTCAGACACTGGAGGATATGCTTCGGGCATGTGTGTTGGATATTGGAGGGAGTTGGGATATGTATCTTCCACTGACAGAGTTTTCGTACAATAAAAGTTATCATGCCAGTATCGATCGAGCTCCGTTCGAGATGTTATATGGTTGGAGGTGCAGGACCCCGGTTTGTTGGGACGAGGTTGGACATCGGGTCATGGGAAGCACTGAGGTAGTGCTCCAAACTACCAGGTTGATTCAGCAGGTATGCGACAGGTTACGAGTAGCGCAGAGCTGTCAGAAAATATATGTTGACCGAAGGCGATCAGATTTAGAGTTCAAGGTGGGGGATTTAATGCTATTGAAGGTGTCACCCTGGAAGGGGATCATCAGGTTTCGGAAGAGGGGCAAGCTAAGGCCCTGATATATAGGACCGTTCCAGATTATGGACAGGGTAGATAAGGTAGCCTACCGCTTGGATTTACCAACAGAGCATAGTCAGATTCACAACACATTCCATGTGTCGCAGCTTCGGAAGTGTATCACTGACGAGGCCGTGATTGTCTCACTGGGTGATATCCAGGTGGACGAGAGCTTGAACTACATTGAGAAGCCCGTTGCCACAATGGATAGGAACACGAAGGTTCTTCGGAATAAGGAAGTAAGAATGGTGAAAGTGCAATGGCAGCATCGGAAGGGTTCCGAATGGGCTTGGGAACCAGAAGAAGAGATGCAAGAGCATTACCCCGATTTGTTTGGGTCAGCAGACTTCAAGGACGAAGTTTAGTTCAAGTGGAGGAGACTTGTAACACCTGGTTCCGGAGTTGGTTGGAAAGTTGCCAACTTGGGGATGTTTTATGCATGGACTCGGCGAGTTGGGGGATCAACTCGTCGAGTAGACTCGAGACTTTTTGGACGCGGGTCGGAGTCGGAAGCCCGACTCAGTGAGTCAGATCTGTTTAGAGAAAACCCTAGTTTCGGGGTTTTCCCCCTATATAAACATCATTATATGCCTTTGTAGCCTTCCATAACGTCAGAAGAGAGCGTTTACGTCCGCAAACCTACCAGTGTGTGAATTAAGAACATTTGGGAGATTATGTTTGGGATTGTGGAAGGGATTCCAAGCTTGAAGAAGAGGTATCAAGGGGAAGACGCTAGATCTAGCATCTATTTCGTCTTGGGCATCAAATTAAGGTATGAATCTGTTATCTTAAGCCTAGATTCTATTAGAGAATTTAGGGCCAACTTTGAGGAAATGGAAGCAAGCATAGATCTGGACCTACCACAAGGATATGGTTCAATATCTGGACCACCTTAGGTCCTAAATATCATAAAGTTGCATCTTTCATTAAGCTCATTCCCTCTCCAAGAATGAAAACCTTGGTTGAAGGTTAGTTTTGGTGTTATGTCCATGTGAGGCCTTGCATGCTTGTAAAGTTTTCAACTTTATGTGTAATCCACACTAGTAGAGTATAGATATGAAGTTTGGGGCCTTGAGTCCCACTGGAAAGGGCCGTAAAAATAAGGGACTAAGGGACTCGGCAAGTCGTGCAAGTGACTCAGCGATTCGAGAGGGTTTTCTTGTTCACGGTTAAGGGTTCACGGTCAAGGGTTCACGGCCAAGGGTTCACGACTAAGGGTTCACAATCAAGGGTTCATGGCCAAGGGTTCATGGTTGGTGGTTTACGGTCGTAAACATCATGGAACTCGATGAGTCTCTCGAGTGAATCGGCAAGTCAAAGAGTTAAGCAGGGAACCTGACGAGTGAGCGATTGTACTCGATGAGTTAAGGTCAATATGGATTGTTGACCTTGACTATAGACTTCGACTTTGCCCAGTGTTGACCATGCAGGTATTTTTGGGATTATGCTAAGTTATTTACTCATTGATTATAGGTAGTTTGGGAGGAGCAGCGTGGAATATATCTGACTTCAGTTTGCCAGTTCAGCCTTTGAGAGGTTAGTCTTCTCACCATATCAATGGGTCTAAGGCATCAAGGCCGGCCCATTATAGGATATGTAGATTATTGATTGAATATGTGATATGATAGTATGACAGTTGCATGAAAGACCGCGTGGGGGTTCTCGTGGCAATTGGTATAAGACCCTGGAGGTTTTCCATGGAATCCTAGTATATCTACTCGTATAGTTTGCATTATGTCTTATTTGGTATGAAGACCTTGTGGGGGTTCCCAAGGCAGGAAGACCTTGTGGGGGTTCCCAAGGCAGGAAGACCATGTAGGGGTTCCCATGGCATATAAGACCACGTGGGGGTTCCCGTGGCATTAGGTGTAAGACCCAGGAGGGTTTCCAGGGCTTCTGTATATGTTGGATGCATGGCTTATGTGATATATGTAGCTTATGCCTAATTCGATATGTGTTATGTGGTTTGTCTGTGGGATATGCTCTGGGGGACTTACTAAGCATTACCTTACTATTTGTGGATTTGTTTCAGGTTCATCCAAGTCCAAGGGCAAGGGCAAAACTTGATGATGTGGCATGCACTCTCTCTCTCTCTCTTAAGCGATTTCATGGGACACTCTGTTATTTGAAAATAAAGTTGTAATGAACAAGGATTTGAAAACAATTGTTTTGGAATTTCATGATTTATAGGAATGTGTTTGATTAATTAAAAACGAAAAAGTTCTTTGAAAAATTGGGTCGTTACAAAGACTCAAATCAAGTAGAACAAATATAAGAGGAATTAGTTTATTAATTATTATGGTTCAATAATTAATTCGAAACTAATTGGAAAAAAATTTCGAAATTGATTAACAGTTTAATTTGTAGAAGGGTTGAATATCAATTAATAAATAGTTGGTTAATTAGGAATATTCCAGAACCTTGGGAAGATGGGTGGTGGATGAAAATTCCCTTTTGATAAGGGAAATTTCGTTCATAGGGTTATCCCGTACCACATGGGCTTGAGGATAAAACCCTAGGAGGTACCCAAGGCTATAACTAGGGCCTTATGGATTCATTCCTCCTTGCTCGTTCTTGGCTTGAATTTTTGCCACCTTCTTTCTCTCTCCTTGTAGAAGAACTCTCCTTATAGTTCATCGCCTCCTAGTTATTTTTTGATTCTACTCTGTTGATTTCATTGGGTCTCAACCAAGAGAGGGATTCTGGTTTGGATCCTTATCATCCAAACAAGGTGGCACGCACGAGGAGTCAAGCGCCAAAATCTTTAGCTGCACAAGAGGTATGTGTTCTTCCTTTGTATTGTGTATTTCATAGGGTAGAAGTAATAGTATGAAACCATAGATCCATAGGTTGCATGTACACTTAGGTATATCGTTGTTGTTTTGATTTTTCGGCTACCTTGTTTGAGTGTATTTGATGCTTATATAACCTAACAGTGGTATCAGAGCCATTGGTTCGTAATTACATTCACTCTAAATCCATGTTTTATAAAAATACTTCTTTGAAATTGAATGATAGAAGAATAATTGAAAATTTCGTAATTGTTAAAACCCTAGTCACAGCTCACGACGTGAGAGCTAGGAGCTTACAACGTGAGCTCGACGGAATTAGGGTTTCAAATTTTCTTCCATTTTTTAAATAGGAAGGTTTATTAAATATGGATAAATACCAAATTTAAAATGTTTTAAATCTACTGTTTTTAAAAACTTTTGCTCCTTTGTGCAAAATAAATTTAAAATTGATATTTAGTTTTTTTAGTTAGATATTCTTAAATAACTCAACAAACAGACTCTCTTAGGCACTGTTTGTTTTTTGAAGAAAAAGTTCATGAAGTCTATGGACCACCTCTGCAACCCTCTGCAGTAGAAGAGGTGGACCAAACAGAAGCAGACTGTAATACGAAGTGTGTTTATTTTTTAACATCTGTATGTTGCTGTAGATATTAAAAAAATTAAAATAAACTGATTTTATAAACCATAATAGTTTTTTAATACCAAAAATTTAATAATGTATGATATTTCAACAAGAATTTATCATATTTCAGCAAAAAATAATGACATTTCAACAAAACATAATGATATTTTAGCAAAAAATAATGATATTTCATCAATAAATTATCATTATTCAATATAAAAAAATGAAAAAAAAAAAAGAATTCAACAAGAGTAAAATTGAAAAAAAAGTAAAACAAGATTTCAGCAAGAAAAAAGAAGAAGAAGATGTTGGAAGAGGCAATACAAGCGTTGCGCTAAACAGAATACGCACAAAGGTTTTTTACTTCTAAGACTTCTAAAAAAACAACTGCGAGATTAAAATTTCTACGCGTGTGCTGCGTCGCACAACAATTAGAGGTATGAAGAGGTTTTTACAACAAACAAACACCTTATACTCTTTTACTACTCATGGGATTAAGATTCATTTCTCCTACCCTTACACGTCTCAATTGAACAGCGAAGTTGAACTCATAGTTCGAACTATAAACAACATTCTTAGAACCTCACTCATTCAAGCGTCCCTCCCTTTAAGTTTTGGGTCGAGGTGCTTCTCTCCGCTGCTCATACAATATTCTTCGCACCACCACTCTTCAATACAAAATCCTCTTTGCGATTATGTTCAGGTTTGCACCTTCCTACACTCATATCTAGGTGTTTGGATGCCTTTTCTACCCACCTACAACATATGATTATTTTGATACGCATGACACTAATAGGCATGCGTGTCCATTTCCTTCTCCTCCTTCCATTATCACCTCTGTTGAAACTGTGGATGCTTCCCATTCTCACTCTCGTCTTTTTGGTCACCCTCTATCCGATAACTCTTCTGACTCCTCCTCTAGAACCTCAGACTCTCATTTTCCTCCCCCACCACCTCTAATCACCATGGTCACTTTCTCTTGCACTTGATATTTTCGACCAAAACAAATTTTTAACCTCTCTACTAGTTCTGACATCTCTCCCATTCCTCGTTCTACTGCTCATGCCATGTATGACCCCAATTGGTGTGCTGCCATGAACTACAAAATGCAAGCTCTTCGTTCTAACGATACTTGAGATCTTATTCCTCAACTAGTTAATGCTAACATTGTTGGTTTTTGTTGGCTGTGCCGCCACAAGTTTGACAGTCAAGGCCATCTCGATCGCTACAAGGGCCACCTTGTAGCTCATGATTTTTCTCAACAACCTAGTCTTGATTTTGATGATACTTTTAGTAGTTTTGTCAAACCCTCCACCATTCAAACTATTCCCACTATCTCAATCTCTCGTAACTGGCCCATTCGCCAGCTTGATGTCAAAAATGCTTTCATACATGATGGCCTTGTAGAAACTATCTACATGCATCAACCTCCTGAATATGTTAGTAATTAATTTCCTTATCACGTCTGCCGTCTTCGCGAGGATTTCTATGGTCCCAAACATGCTCCCCGATCCTAGTATCAACGTTTTTCCATATTTATTTCCTCCTTTGGTTTTCATAGTAGTAAATGTAACTCCTCGCTCTTTACGTTTCATTGTAGTTGTGACACCATCTATCTTCTTCTTTATGTAGATGATATCATTCTCACTGGATCATATCCTTCTCTCATCTCTAAAGTCATTTCTCAACTTTTCTCTCAGTTCCCGGTGTATGAATTTGGATCTTTGTCTTTTTTTTTTCTTGGCATATCTGCCGCTCATGATGCATTGGGACTCTTCCTATCCCAACTTACATTTTCTCGATATGTTCTTTCATGTGCCGATATGGTTGAGTGTAATCCTTGTAGCACCCTGGCTGACACTAAAAGAAAACTTCTTGTTGGGGTCGATCCATTCGATGACCCCACTCTTTATGGAAGTCTTGTTGGAGCTCTATAATATCTTACCTTTACGCATCATGACATTTCCTATGTTGTGTAACATGTCTATCTTTTCATGCATGATCCCCGTGCACCTTGCTTTCATGATCTTAAGCACATCCTTCGTTACCTCAATGGTACTCTGATGCATGGTTGGGTTGGGTGTCCTACTATTCGCCGGTCTACGTCTGTCAACCATTGATTGCTTGGTTGCTTACTCTAATGATGTTTGGGTTGGGTGTCCTACTACTTGCCGGTCTACGTCTGGGTTCTGTGTTTATCTTGTGAATAATCTAATTTCTTGGTCCTCCAAATGACAACGTGTTTCCCGTTATAGTTTCGAAGATGAGTATCGGGGGATAGCTAATGTGGTTGCTAAAACTGCTTGACTTCAGAATCTCCTTCTCGAGTTACCATGTCCGCTTTCTCAGGAAACTATTGTCTTTTGTGACAATATTAGATCCATGTATCTAGCGTCCAACCCCGTTCAAGACCAAAGAACGAAGCATGTGGAAATAGACTTACATTTTGTTAGGGAGCGTGTTGCTATTAGTCATATTCATGTTTTGCATGTTCCATCTTCATAATTGCATGCATATATTTTTACAAATGGCCTACCTACGCAACTGGTTTTAGATTTCAAAAATGGTTTGAAAATTAGGGTTCCCCCAGATCAAGCTATGGGGGTGTGTTAAACATTTTGTACAGTTTTCTTTATTATAATATTTTTGTATAGTATATGGGCCTCTTAGTAACTTGTATCCATATATAATAAATGCAATATACACAACCCTAATTAACAGGTTTTAGACATCAGTACCATAAACTATGAGAATTAGCTATGTAATTGGATGGTGGTTTAAACCCAATGTTGGACTCTTTCTCACTATAAATTTTTAACACTTATATATTTGTTTACTTTACAAGCTAATTTTACATGGCTACAATAGAAGTCAAACAAATAAACCCCCATTTTTACTTTAAATTTGGTTTTCATGAATAAATTGCATAAAATTGACTGATTCGATCTCTATGGATGCAATCCAACTTATTATTACTTGGGTTATTTATTTTATCTATTTGGAATATTTATTTGTTGGCCTTGATAACCAAGTTGACATTGTTGTCGATGACTAGTTATTTTTTATCAATCTTCTTTCTATGCCCAAATCTATTCATACAGTGAGTTGGAACTAGATCTCGAGATTAAGGAAACAAAAAAACGCATAAGAATGGATGCAAGGTTACATGCCTAAACTTTCGGATAATATAGGAAACCTAATTTGATTCGTTAAATGACACCAATATAGAGCCATACCAAATCTCAAACTATAAAAATACATCCTACTCATAGAGTCACTAATTCTTCTAACTCAAATACATATGGCAAATCCTGAGAGAACATTGAAGAAAATACAGAGATCTATGTGTAACATCTGTAAATTCGGGTTGGATATTTAAGATATGATAAGTAATAAATAATATAAATAAAATCATCAAATAGGATAATTATTCGTACGCTTTACGAGTAATAAATATATATTTTTGGACAGAAGATTATTGTAACACCCCAAAATCATGATAAAATTTTCAGTTTCAAAACTATTTAATAACCAATAAGTCTTACAAAACATTGTTTCCAAAAATCCATAATCGTAAATCAAAGTATCCCAAAATAATCTATCAATAAAATACGCAAGGATGATGTGCATATTTCCCCCAAACTGTAAGCCAAAAATCCTTGCGTCTATCATCTGATGTACCTGAAACCATGAAATCAAACTGTAAGCCAAAGCTTAGTGAGTTTCCCCCAAAATACCTCACACACAAAACACATAAAAGCATCCATATTGGGTCCATAGTCATCAGACTAAATTACCCATGAGCCCTCAGCATAAGTCTGGGTTTCCCTCCCAGCCTACAACTAATGTATGGATTGCTCCCAAGCCAACATCATATGTCTGGACTGCCCCCAGCCATCAGTTTATGTCTGGATTGCTCCTGAGTTTATTGGCTTTCGAACAAAGCAATATTGCCTCAACCCTAACGCACTATGTCGACATATGCAACAGATAACTATATAACCAACAAGTATAGGTACTCATACAGATCTAGAAATCTAATAGATCATTACCACATATAAACATCCTAAATATCATGATAAATATCACAACCTAATGGTCCAACATTGGTGCCTTCGAACCGCGAGTATAGTGAAGAGAACTCATCTCAAAGTCTAGAAGATAGATGAACTGATCACTGCTCTAAATACCGGCTCTACATGTCACCTAAACAACAAATAGGGATCAAGCCTCAATCTACTAATCAAATTACCCAATTTGACCTAAAGTCAAACTTGGTCAAATTCAACGGTCAAAAGTCAAAGGTCAACGTCATCCAGATTACGCCTTGCGTACATGATGCTCTACGCCCTTCATAGAGTGCCAAATGGATTTTACAGGACAAAACAAGGCTACATGTTGTGTAGCCTAAATTACACCATGCGTACTATGCTGATGAGCACCTTTTCTCATTAAGCTCTTAATATAGAAGGTTACACTACCAAAGTTCTAGATCTAAGCTAGATGGACGTCTTAATGGATAAATTCTCTGGCTTTATCCATTTGGATGAATACATGGAGCATAAAATCATAATCTAGGTCCAAAAAGTCACTAAATGTTCAAGAACACTTGCATGGATATATGAGAGTGACCAAACTCTCATCTTTATAACCCTAAAATGTCTAAAAGGACACATAAATGGCCAGGAATAACTCATACTCATAAGAACCAAGGTTATGTGGGCAAAATAATGGACTTCTTTAGCATAAATCAGATCTATCATAAACAGCTTCAAGATGGAAAGTTTGTTCCTTATGGGGAATAATTATGAGATGCAAATTGCATATCCACAAAGCTTGAAGCTTCCCAAGTGTTCCTCAATGGAGTTCCACCTTCACAAAAGCACACTAAACACTCAAAGATTGCAAGAACTCACACAAGGAGATCAAGGTTTCGATGTGGAGTTTGATAATAAAAGGACTCATGTGAGTTAGAGCCCTTAAATAGGGCTCAAACCCATGAAATTAGTGTTTAGGCTCTGAACAAGTACGCCCTACATACTCAGATATATGCCCATCGTAAATCATTTAAACCCCGCTCCAAGTTATCCTCTATGCAGTGCATTGAAGGCTATCTACGGCCTGCGTAGATCAAAATCCAACATTAAAACTTAAGAAAAAAGGGAAGGTATTTACATGCAAGGATCGGGTGCTACAATTACCCCCCCCCCCCCCACGTGAATCAGACTCCGTCCTCGAAGTACGATGCTGCGAATAAATCTGGGTAATGCTCGAGCATCTCCGCCTCAGGTTCCTACGTCCAATCGAAACCCTTCTGATGCTGCCACTGGACCTTGACCAAATGTACCACCTTGTTGTGCAAGGCCTTTGTCATCTTGTCTAGAATCGCTACTGGTGTCTCCATATAATTTAGGAGCTCATTCACCTAAATGTCATCTAAAGTAACTACCACTGAGTCGCCAACCACACACTTATGAAGCTGAGAAACATGCAAGATTCTATGACTCTGTCTAAGATCCTCAACCAGATCTAATCGATAGGCCACCTTGACTACTATAGCCACTACTCATAACGGTCCGATAAATAGGGGACCCAAATTTACCCTCTTCCTGAAGGGTATAACACCCTTCTAGGGTGATACCTTAAGCAAAAGCATATCTCCCACCTGAAACTCTAACTCACATCATCGTTTGTCAGTATAACTCTTTTGTCAGCTCTGGTTCATTTGTAATCTCTGCATGATTTGTTGAATGAGCTCCTTCATCTGGAGGAGTACTTCATTCTTGCCCATGTACCCTGTGACTGACCTCTCCTAGCATACTGGTGTACGAAACTTCCTCCTATAGAGAAGCACCAATGGTGGTGCAACAATACTAGAATGATAGTTGTTGTTGTAAGAAAAATAAGATAGGGAAGGTAGGAGTCTCGACTCCCAAAAAAATCGATGAAACAAGCCCTCAACATATCCCCGAGAATCTGAATGGTCCGCTCACTCTGTACATCATTCTGAGGGTGATAAGCAGTGTTGAACTGTTGTCTTGTATCCAAATCCTCATGAAATGTCTGCCAAAGCCTAAAAGTAAACCGTACATCACAGTCAAATACTATAGAAACCGAAACATCGTGGCGAGCTACAATATCGTGCATGTACACATCGACTATATGCCGGACCCCTCCAGAAAATGGAACCCAAACCCGAACGCACCGGGTCAGAAATCCACGACTACTGGTAGAAAATCTGTCAATCTCACCTCTGATCCTCTCCTTCTTCTAATTTTCCCTCTTGACTCCCTCGGACTGAGCCTCCCTGATCAAATCTAGAAGTGGGGAGTCGATAATCATCCTCAAACAATGTTCTCAAATAAGAGTAGTAGCCGTCTTGCGGCTCAAAGCATCAGCGACCACGTTGGCCTTCCCCAGATGATAATTAATCTCACAATCATAATCATTGACCACATCAAGCCATATGTGATGCCTCATGTTCAGATTAGGCTGATCCATAAGATATCTCAAGCTCTTGTGATCCGTGTAGATGGTAAATCGGTCCCTATAGAGATAATGTCGCTAAATCCTGGGGGCGAAAACCACAACTCCAAACTTCAAATCATGTGTTGGATACCTAGCCTCATGAGCCTTCAACTGCCTAGATGCATATGCTATGACTCTACCCCGCTACATGAGTACCTCCCCTAAACCCGTGATTGACACATCACAAAATACTACAAAATCCTCAACACCCTTGGGAAGGGTCAATACCGGGGCCTCACTGAAACATCCCATAAATCAAGGTAAAATTTTCGTTTTTGTAACCAATCCAAAACCATAAGTGTTTACAAAGCATAGTTTCCAAAAGTCATAAACATGAATCAGAGTATCCTAAAATCAGAATCTCATAAAAATCCATGATGATGTGCACGATCAAGCCTTTGCCTTGCCCATATCCTTTGAAATACCTGAAACCATAACAATTGAATTGTAAGCCAAATCTTAGTGAGTTAAAAATACCCCACACAACAGAACATATAAAATCATGCATGTTTGGTCCAATCAGTCATCAGATTGGAATATCCTTGAGTCCACAGCCATTAGGCTGGATTACCCCTGACCCAATCAATCATCACACTAAAATACCTCGACCCAATCAGGCATCATACTAGAATGCCAATATGCAATGGGTCCAATCATTCATCATACTAGAATACCCTAGCCCAATTAGTCATCAGACTGGAATGCCCTGGTTTGTTGGCTTACGTACATAGATAAACATAAACATATAACTAGAAAGTACATTTAATGATACAAATCTACCAAGCTAAATAATTGCTACAACATAGCAACAACCTACACACAAGGATACATAACACAATCTAGTAGGCCGACATCGGCGCATTCGACCCATGAGTACAATGAGGAAACCTCACCTCACGGTCTCAAAAATAGTTGCACAGATCACTTCTCCAAAAGTTATCTCTACCGGTCACCTATACAATTAACATGGACCTAAATCTTAAACTACAATTCAAATTACCCTAAATGCAATTAGCTCAAACTTGGTTAAATTCTTGGACAAAAATCAAAGTAAAAAAGTCAAAGGGTCATGTTGGGTCGTATTTTGTGTTGCGTCTATTGGGATCGTTAGCTAGTCCAATATATATCTCCGGTATGGGCCTGTCCATCCGTGAGTTTTGTAGGGTTTAGTATATATAGATGCTTGCATGCATCCTAGAAAGGGAGGACGATTAGAAACAATTAGAGTATTATTATTCAGCAGATTTATCGTTCTTGTTTTTGTAACCCTAGAATCCTCTACAGTGGAAGTTCTTAGCCGAGCTCTGCTGAGGATCGAGTAATCTAATCATTCGACACATCTTGATTCATACTTGTGATTTGTTCATTGTTTTTACGTTAATCGCATACCTGTTACAAAGATCTAATCGATCAAAGAGTTAATTAATAACTCATCATTTGGTATCAGAGCAGGAGGCTGTGTAATTCATACACATCTTTTCTGTGAAAGAGTTTGCGATTAGGGTTATTCCGCATTAACTAATATTTATTGAGCCGTCACTCCATCATTGACGTAACTCAGCATTTATTTGTTTGCCTTAATATTAAATATTATAAGTCTGATCTTTCAAACAGGTTAAAAACGATCAAACATGGACGAGTCACAATCTAATCCCATCAACATCTCTAACAACATTGGATCGACGATGAAGATTCCTATCCTTTACACCCAGGATTACGAAGTCTAGGCACATCACTTTGAAGATTATATCATCGGATCGGAAGACAATGGATACCTTATTTGGGAAGCAATCGTTTCTGGACCATTTGCTCACTCTGGAACGACAAAAATCATTAAAACTCATAAGGAGTACAATGATCTGTTAAAGGACGTAAAGGATATTGCTCAAGACGAAAAGGAAAAGTTTCAATGCAACATTAAAGCATTGAGACTGATTCGATTCGCTCTGCAATCAGATACATTCAGGCTAGTGAGTTCATGCAGCACTGCTAAAGAAATATGGGATAGGCTGTGAGAGCTATATTCTACAAATGAAGATTTGGAGCATTCTATTCAGACCTTGCTTTTGTCTGAGTTTGGTGAATTTAAGCAGAATTCAGATGAAACTGTTACTCAGACGTTCGATCGCTTCAATCATCTTCTTAGCAAGATGATCAAACACGATATAGAAAGGAAGCGGATTGAGCAAAAAGTAACCTTTTTGAATGGCCTTAGATCCGAGTGGAGAGCGGTTGTGTCCACTGTTAAAGCTCATGAGCAATTTAAATCCTATTCGTTGGCAAAGCTGGTGGGGATTTTGAAATCCCAAGAAAAGATTGTTTTACAAGAGAAAAATGTTGTCTCCACTTTAGGGTCCTTGGCTCTCTTGTCCAAAAGCAAAAGTGTGGTAGAAGATGAAGATCTCAATTTAGAAGACTATGATCTTACTTCTAAAGACTATGAAATGATGGTATCGAATCCAAAGAGGTTCATCAAGAAAAGGTTCCCTACCAATAAGAACCGAAATTGGCAGGGAAGCTACAGTTCTGAAAAGGTCAGGGAGGAACCGAAGACAGACGAACCAAAGAAAGAGGCGAAAGTTGAAGGAGATTCAGGTGTGAACTGCTACTACTGTGGAGGAAAGAACCACTATGCCAAAGACTGCGTTCTAAAGAAAATGGCAGAGAAGGATGAGGAAAAAGATGAAGAGGCCTTGTTGATGAAAAAGCTGGAAGAGATCAAGAGAAAGAAAGCTACTGCTAACCCTTCAATGAATGCTTTAATTGTGCAGGGTTCGACAGCGGATGATGAGTTCGGTGGCGTGCAGGTCTGGTCAACCGACTCAGAGGATGATGAGGTCAGGAAGCCATCTCATGGAAAGGCATACGTTGCAAGAGATGAAGAAAGCGGCGGGAAGTGCTTGATGGTGACAGATGTATCTCAAATGAGGGGATACAATACGGATGGTGGGAATGAGGACACAAAGGAGCGAGAGGACTTATGCTTCACAGTAAAACCTCTCAGCGTGCAGTTCAATGAGCTTGATGAATTAATCAAGAAGGTACAATCTGTTTTTGTTTCATTTAAAGTCCCACAAAATTTGTATGAGAAAGAATTAAAAAACTTAAATTCAAGAATCTCAAATCTAGATAGCAGTTTAACTCAAACACGGGTCACCAATTCTAACCTAACTGACCAAATAAGCAGGGTGTCTTCCAAGAGTGAGGAACGGAGGATGTGGATAGAGCTGAAGGAGTCAGAGCTGATTAAAACCAAAGATGAAAACATTTATTTGCAAAGAGACAATTTAAAACTTTTGAAACAAAGAAATGTCTTTTGTTTAATTGCTAAACGTCTTTATGCTAACATCACATAACTTCACTTGAACTGTGAAATAGGGCAGAAAATTCATCGCATGATTTTACCCTTCCTTGAATTTAAGGAAGATGAAATCGACGCTGAAGCATATAATTGTGAAAGTGTAGTTTCGTCTGATAATGTGAATCCAACGTATATGTATGGTCTGGACAAAATCGAATCCTTTATAAAGTCCAAGGACCATAAGGACATGTTGAAAAACCTTTTGGATGAAAACGATAAACTGAAACTAAAGACCGAAACCATAAAAAAGTTTGACTCATTGAATGCCAACTTAAGCTTAGAAAATAAAATTGATGTTGAAAACGCATCTGAGCTCAATGAGGATGATGATATGAGTGAAATTTCTGTAGAGGATGAAGTCGACTGTTCTGAGTTTGTCAAGAGCAAACCCGAAAACCACAAAAATCTTATTTCTGAAAATTTTGTGGAGTTTGCTCGTTTGTCCCAAAATAAGTCCCCGATTCTAGAAGAAAAGGCAGTTGTGTACCAAAAGGTGAGAACAACACCAAATCAGGTGTATAAGGTCACAGGAGTAACCGAACATCAGACAGCCGAACTCACCGCCATTGTAAACGAAGATAATGAAGATGGCTGTGATGAATTTTTCTGGTCTGCTCCTATAGATAATGCTGACGAAACTGTTGGTCTGTCAGAGCGAACGTCCTGGAAAACCAAAGGCAGATATGTGCCAGAGCCACTAAACAAGCCTGACAACTTCGATGTGCCAAGTACCAGTGGTACAAAAGAAGTTCCTATAGAAGAAGTCACTCCTTCAAGCGAAACATCATCAGTTCAAAGTGAATCGGCTGACAGGAAGCAAAAGCAAAAAGCCAACATCCACAGACAGCCGAAGCAAGTGAAGGATCAAAAGAAGCAAAGGAATCTGAGATACAAAAAGAATCTCTCAGAGCGGAAACAGTTCTAGCGATCTCAAAACGCCCATTTTTCTGATCATGACAAAAATTTAGAGAAAAGAGAAGACAAACCGCAAGAAAGGAATAACAACCGAAGGGAAAGGTTTGGTTCAGAGAACACTAGCTACCGAAAGCATAGGTTTGGTTCCGAGAGCAAAAGCTGCCAAGGTTCAAGGTTCGGTCCCACTAATGACCAAAAACAAAAGGGCCACCTAGAACGTCAAGTCAAGAAAACTTCTCAGTCTAAATTCTCTCATTCTAATTCTTCTCAACCCCATTCTAAATCTAATTTTGTTCAAACTCAAAATGCAAAATCTTCAACAGATTTGAAAGGAAAATTGAAGGTTTCCTCAGTCAAGAATGATCAAAAGCATTCCAAGGCCCAAACGCCTGAACCTGAATCCAAACCGACTGTAACAAATCCCAACAAAATTAAAGTTTTCACTATTAAGAAGAAAGATGAAACAACTTTAATAAAAAGAACATATCTAATTGACATTTCTCTTACTATTCCTGTTCCTGCAAAAGGCTCACGTGGACCCAAGAAACTTTGGGTTCCTAAATCTGCTTGATTTTTGTAGGTAATAAGTGACGAGCAGTTCGACGAAGAATGGTATATTGACAGTGGCTGCTCACTCACATGATCGGAAGGAAGGAAGAGCTGAGGGAATTCCGATCTCTTCCAAACGGCGGGAATGTCAAGTTCGGGAACAACTCATACGGCACGATAAAAGGTTATGGGATGATAACAAATGGAGACGTCATGATTAGAAAAGTTGCATACGTTGAAGGACTACAGCATAACCTCATCAGTTTATCACAGCTTGTTGGAGGTACTGGTCTTAAAGTTTCATTTGATGATGAGGGTTCGGAAATAATAGAGAAGAAAACAAAAAGAGTGATTCTCAAATCAGAGCGCAAAGGCGAAATGTTTCCTCTCAATCTCAAACCTATCAAAGGAAATCCAGCTATCTGTCTATTATCCAAAGCACATTCTGACGAAAGCTGGTTGTGGCACCGAAGGCTCTCCCATCTCAATTTCAAGGATATCAACAAACTTGTCACGGGAGGTCATGTTCGGGGTCTTCCATTGCTCAAGTTCGATCAAGAACATTTGTGTGCTGCATGTGAAATGGGGAAGCAGAGTCGTCAAAGTCACCCATCCATAATCAACACTAAAGTCGTTGAACCACTTGAGTTAATTTACATTGACTTATGTGGACCATCTTCTATCGAAAGCATTGGCGGTAGCAAGTATAGTCTTGTTATTGTTGATGACTTTTCACGCTTTACATGGGTGTTCTTTCTGAAGCACAAATCTGAGGCAACTCTCAAGCTAAAGATGTTTATGAAGCAGATTGAAGTGCAGCTGAGGAAAGTCGTTCGCAACATCAGAAGCGACAATGGGCTGGAGTTCAAGAATAAAGAATTTGAAGACTTTTTAGCAGAAAAAGGAACCAGTCACAACTTCTCAGCTCCCTACACTCCTCAACAAAACGGAATTGTCGAAAGACGAAACTGATCTTTGTGTGAGGCGGCCCGAACCATGCTAAGTTTTGCTTCTCTACCTCTATATTTCTGGGCTGATGCTATTGCTGCATCATGTTTTACGCAGAACATGTCCTATCTCAATAAGCGTTTCACTCTTACTCCTTATGAGATCATCAACAACAGAAAGCCAAATGTCAAATTCTTCCACGTATTCGGCTCTCGATGCTTTATCTTCAATTCTAAAGATCATCATAACAAGTTCGACGTTAAAGCCGATGAAAGAATTTTTCTGGGATACTCTCTTACTTCGAAAGCATACAGAGTTTTAAACAAGCGTTCGAGGAAGATTGAAGAAACGTACTATGTGACTTTCGATGACAGCTATGTCAAGAAGCTGAAGGCCACGGAAGAATCAGTTGGAGAAATCTTTTCTCAAACAACCCAAGTCACAACCTTGATTGCAAATTTGTTTGAGCAATTTGTGGAGTTATTCGATGAACCGGAGAAGGCTACTCTCTTAGAAGCCAATGCAACAGATAACAAAGTTGACCATCTGAAGCAAATCGTCGATGACGCTGCCAAACGACTGGGTGAAGGAGAATCAGTTCTAAATGAATCTTCTCAGCACGGTGCTTCAGTTGAGGGGGAGAATCCATCTTCATCAAAAGTGCCAAGTTCATAGGTTGAGGGGGAGAACTCTTCTCCAGCTGCACCTGAAAGTACTGTAGCTCCCGAAAGCTCAAATGCACCCGAAAGCTCTACTGCACCCGAAGGTACTGTTGCTACCGAAAGCCCAAATGCTCCCGGAACTCCTGTAGCACCAGAAAGTCAAGATACCCCTAAAAGCTCATCAGTCGAGGGGGAGAATGCCGATATGTTTTATGATGATGACAGTCAATCTGAATTAGAAGAAATGGTAAATGCTGAATTGGATCCATCCTATGATCCGAATTACCCTCCTCTTGTCAAATAGACCAGAGATCATCCTGTTTCATTGGTAGTGGGAAATGTCTCTGAAAAGGTCCTGACCCGATCTCAACTAAAGGCAAAGCAAGCATCTCTGTTCTCAAAAGTAGAGTTCTGCATGTTTAACTCTTTCGTCTCAAAAGTTGAACCGAAGACAGTAAATACTGCTCTTGATCACTCCTATTGGGTTCAAGCTATGCAAGACGAACTTAATGAGTTCGAAAGAAATAAAGTTTGGCGCCTCATTCCAACTCCTCAAGATGCCTCGGTTGTTGGTCTCAAATGGGTATTTAGGATTAAAATGGACAAGGAAGGCAATATAATAAGAAACAAAGCTCGTCTGGTTGTGAAAGGATACTGCCAGGAGGAAGGAATCGATTATGAGGAAACTTTTGCTCCTGTAGCTAGGCTGGAATCTGTTCGAATGTTTCTTGCCTATGCTGCACACAAGAACTTTGAGGTCTACCAAATGGACGTGAAGTGCGCATTTCTAAATGGAGAACTTGAAGAAACGGTGTACGTGGAGCAACCTCTGGGATTCTTGAATGAAAAGTACCCCAATCACTGCTATATTCTGGACAAAGCGGTATATGGACTGAAACAAGCACCTAGAGCCTGGTATGAAACGCTAACCAAGTTTTTAAAGATGTCCAAATTCAAACAAGGTTCGGTTGACCTAACCTTCTTTCATAAGAAGGAAGGTAACCACCTTATGATTGTTCAAATTTATGTCGATGATATCATCTTCGGCTCAACGAATCCTAGCTTAACGGCTGAATTCAGAAAGCTGATGGAGACTAAATTTGAAATGAGTTCAATGGGTCCTATTAACTTTTTCCTTGGCTTAAATATTAGACAGGGACCCGAAGGCATCTTTATTAACCAAGAAGCTTACACCAAGACTCTCCTTGCTAAATTCGGCATGATGGGAGACTCAAAGGTTAAAGTTCCAATGGCGTTCGGCACCAAGCTCACTCCATCCCTGGGCAGGCCAACAGTCGATATTACACTATATCGCCAGATGATTGGTTCTCTAATGTACCTTACTGCTAGCAGGCCTGATATAATGTTTTCTGTTTGCTACTATGCTAGATTTCAGGCGAATCCTCGTGAACCTCATATGCTTGCAGTGAAGAACATTCTCCGGTATCTGAAACGAACTACCTCTCTCGGCTTATGGTATCCATCAAACTCAGGTTTCTTTGTTCAAGCCTACTCAGATGCAGACCTTGGAGGTTGTGGACTAGACAGGAAAAGCACCACTGGAGGCTGCCAATTCCTTGATGGGAAGTTGGTTAGCTGGCAATCAAAGAAACAGACTTGTGTATCTCTGTCTACAGCTGAAGCAGAATACATCGCAGCTGCCTCTTGTACATCTCATGTGATTTGGATCCAAAGCCAACTCCGGGACTATGGAATCAATATGAAAAAGATCCCACTATATTGCAACTCTGAAAGTGCAATTAGGATCTGTCATAACCCAGTGCAACACTCCAAGACTAAGCACATAGCACTGAGGTATCACTTTATTAAGGATCATGTGGAAGATGGGAACGTCGAAATTCATTTTGTTCGAACCACTGATCAACTGGCTGACATCTTCACCAAGGCTCTTCCTGAAGCTTCTTTCAACAAAATTCTACAAGGGCTTGGAATGATGGAATCGGAGTCAGTACCAAAAATTACCTCTCAAGATCAAACGTAAGAAGCGAAATAGACCGAACGTTCGGGTTCGGGTCTTGATCTGGTGTGCCGAAATAGACCGAACGCTCGGGTTTGGTTGTATCATCTGATTTTTGCCTATCACTCAAAGGTAGTTTCTATGGTTGTAAATCTTTTGTATCATTTATCTTAATTCATTTATCTTATTGTCAAAGTTCTTCTCTTTTTCAATCTTATTTTTCTTTGGCAACCGAAATAGACCGAACGCTCAGGTTCGGTTACAAAATTTTTCTCACCCGAAATAGACCGAACGCTCGGGTTCGGTTCCAAAGTTTTCTCAACCGAAATAAACCGAACGCTCGGGTTCGGTTCCAACATTTTTTTGTTTTGTATAATTTTTTTTTGTCTTATTTATTTCGATCAAAAATTCCAAATTTTTTTTTTCGTAAATTCAAAAACTCCAAAAATATTTTATTTTGGCTTTTATATTTTTATATTTTTATTATTTTATTTTATTTCATTGTGTCTAACTTATTTCACTAGCTAAGTGTCCCTAGAAGCATGCTGCTGTATGTGACCAAAGCCTCATTTGATTCTGAATAAAAGCCTTACTGACTTGGTACAAACAAACCCTGTCTTCCCAATTAGTCTCTCATATTTATTCTAATCATGAGCTACCTAACTCTCTTCTCACATGAGATAAGAGTTTTCTGCTAAGTCCTATTTTTCATAGTAGAGGTACTTTGGGTTTCTTTACACCATCTACATCATTTTTCTCCATCTCACTCGTTTCAAAAACGTAACCCTTGAGACTCTCAGACATTACCACTGAGGTTTATGGTTGCACAATTTCTATGTTCATGATCTTAGCTTCGTGTCACTATGTGCTAAGTGAAACCCACAATTCAATACCTACTATGCATTGATGGTGAACAATTAAATTGCTCTAGCTTTCACTAATGAATTGACGAACTTATCCATGGGAGTACAACATGAAATCGCTATTTTTCTTTTGAGTGATTCCTATGAAATTGTTAAATCCAATAACATTTCTTCCCTTGGGATCCAGTTTTAATTTTTTTTTTTGAGATTTCACATACACTAGTTTACCTTGCCACTTAAATTATCTCCAACCTACTTGTTCAAACAGACTACATTGGTCTCACAAGTACTTCGTTCGATTTCTATCTTACATCAAGATCAGGAATTATGAATCGAAGCGAAAGCCACCTCATAAGCCTAATTAAAAGAAGCCTTTCAACACTTCTTAATAAGTGTCTGATCGTTATTCAATGGGAAACCACACAAACACTTTAAAGTCTCTCTTGACTTTGAAGGAAGAGATTCGTGCCCGGGATCCACTGTTTCGTGTCTTTATTGACATCACATAATCCCTCAAAAGTGTTGCTTTATTTCTTTTTCTTTTACACACTCAGCACGAAAATCTTTTTGATTTTCCAAAATTCTGGTTTCATTAATTCTAAGGAATTTTAATTGGGTTGGCTGTTATCAAAAGTTGTGGTTAATATTGATCCACGTGGCGATTTTATTTTAAAGATGTTGTTTCACTCTAAATGGATAAGATGACGAAATGTTGAGTCAGGCAGGAGTCCAATCGATTTAATTTCAAACGGCGCAACAGGGAAAAGCGTGTGAATAGGAACTGTTTCATCTCCAAACGGCGCCTGATGGGAAGGCGTGTAATTAGGGACTGACACTCTCTCTCCTGCGTGATCATCGTCAAACCCAACTGTCACGCGTCAATCACCTCCGAAAAACCCTTCATTTTTCAATTGAAGATTTGGGAAAGATCTTTCTCTCTCCTTTACCCACAGTATAAAAGGTAATGTGATCCACCGTTTACCTCTTTACTGCACCTGAATTCTCAGAAAGCAAGAAATTCCTCTAAAACCTCTATTGTTCATCATCTCTCCCACTTTCATCTCAACAATGGCGGATTCTTCATCTGTTCATGAGACCTCTCACATCTTGCCTATTCGTCCCCAGCAGAGTTTGATCATTGATATCACTCCTCAGGCGTACGACGCTTTCATGTTTCCCATCATCGAATGCCTGAAGTTCTCGCCAATCGCTCCTGCTCTTACCAGGGCTGAAGTTGTTCCAATGGAGTTCCTGTCACAAATCTTTGCCACGGCTCACTACGACAAGGTCGTCGATAGGATTTTCTTCGATGTCTTTGAGCACAAGGCGTCGATCTCCAAACAGAGGTTCTGTACGCTGTTAGGGTTTTCCCCTGATTCTTCGAGGGTTAATCCGGAAACCATTCCAATGGGTCATCTGTTTAACATGTTCTACAACATGGGGTACACTGAGGTGCTCACTACTGTCACGAAATTCAAGAAGACGTGCCTGCCCCCTCAGTGGAATGGAATGTTCACTGTTCTTTTCAAGGGTTTATCTGAACGAAGTGCTGGATCCGATGGGGCAAGTCGTTTATTTCTCTCCATCATGTACGGGATCTACAATGGCATCAACATGGACTACGGGTCGGTCCTATGGCAACAACTCATTCAGAGTCTCTCTTCGACTTCTCAACACTCAGAGATTTCTTATGCCCGATTATGGACTATTGTCACGAAATGGGTGATGGACAAGTACCACGTCCCCATTGTCGCTGGTGCTCTAATGTCTTCGATTGGTACTTTCCATACCACGAAGATCATTGTGTCGGATGCTTCGAAATTTCCCTTTAACGGGTCTATCCCGGAAACGATGTATGGTGACGTTCCTACTGACAGTCGGATCATTCAGACGTATAAGGAGTTCAGACGTTCTGGTCCAAGGGATCTTACTCCAGAGATGTTGAAATCAATTCATGACGATGACAAGCCTACTCCTAGAGGCAAGAAAGCTGATAAGGGAAAACAGGTGGCAAAGGGAGCAAAAGGCCCATCTCCCAAGAAAAGGAAACCCACTAAGGCTGCTCAGTCTCCACCGTAGAAGAGGAGAAAAACCCAACCGCGATGAAAGTTGATTATCGCTTCATCCTCAAGCAAATTTGAGGACGAGGGTTCTGATTCGGATGGATCTCAACGTGGCAACACTCCACCACGTTCGCCTACCCCAGAGATACATATTTCTACTTCTCCTATCTCTTCTCCACCCATTACAATTCCTATTTCTATTCCCCCCATAACCTCCACCACTCAAATACCACCTACTTCCATCCCAATACCACCACCAATCTTTACCGAAGCAACAACCACCACCACTGCAGATGTTAGAACCAACGTATCTGATACGGGGGTTCATACTCACGCACCAAGATCCACCTCAGCACCCGGACCCACACCAACAACCGAACACACCACCCAACCCGAAACTACTACTACTACCGAGCCTACAGTTTCTCCACCACCATCTTCTCCTGCTCATGCTTCAGAGGAAGAAGAACCACTCCTTAGCGGGGAGAATATGACTTTTGATTCGGTCTACTATAGTCCGTTTCAAGTTCAAAGTGACGATGATGACGATGCTCCTGTCACAAAGAGACATCTCAAGGAGCTACATAACAAAATTGATTCGCTCATCGCTTCGTCTTCCTCATCTCAGTCCTCCATATCTAAAGCTGCAATTCAGAAAATTGTTGAGGCTTTTTCCAAAGCTCATCAAGTTTCCCTTGATTCCGCCACTGCAGCCATAGATGCCTCAACCAAAGCTTGTGAGGCAGCGACCGAAAAAGTCGATAAGCTATTCACTGATGCTTCTTTCTTGTTGAAATCTTTACAGGAAAGTGCTGAAGCCACCAAGACTACGCTGGAACTTATTATCAACCAGTTGGCTACATCAGTCGCTTCTGAGCTGAAGTCGTTCGCTTCGCTTCATCAAACCATCTCTGACGACAACTCAGCTTTCAGACCCACCATTGAGGAGCGTCTCTCCAAGCTTCAAGAAGACTTAGCTGCCGAGAACTCTCTCATGGATGCTCTCGCAAGGAAGACTACCGCTCTGAAGGTCAAGAGTACTCAACTCTCCAACTGTCAACAGGAGATTGACTCTCTTCGATCTGAAAGAGAGGTGGTTAAATCATGTGTTTCGGATGTCCACTCTGTTATCTCCAACATCCTTGAAGCACATGACCCCATCATCAATTATTCAGTACGTCGTACCCTTGCAGAGAAGCTCGCTCCCGCCCTTTCTCTACTCAGCAAAATTGAGGGGCTCCTTGATTTCGTGTCCATTCCGAAACAAGGGGGTGAAAAAGAACAAGTGTCTCAACCACCTCCTACTTCAGCAACTCACACAACCGAACCTCCTCCAGTAGGTCAAGCCTCCGGTTCTGGTGTGAAAGACAAAGGCAAAAATATTCCTGAGGAGAGTGATGATGATGATAAAGAGACAATTGCTGACCTTCTAAAGCGTCAAGGTCGAGATAAAGAGGCTGACATCAATCCTCGTGTGGCTAGAGAGGCTGAAGAAGCCGAAAGAAGACAGAAAGAAGCCCACGACCTTCTTGAGAGCAGGAAAACTCTTTTTCCTCCGTGGACTCTTGAGAGGCTGATTAAAGAAGCCATTGACACACCAAGTATCTTGTGGCTAGAACCTGTGATCTCTTTAGATCGTTCTAACACTGTCGACTCACAGTTCGACATGCCACTGACCCGAAAGGCGTTTGTTTTTCATGTCTTTGACAACATTGCAGAGTTCCCTCATCCTCATCCACAGGTTGATTGGGACTTAATCGAATTTTATCTGAAGGCCGCTCAACCCCAATACCAGACTTGGAGCGCTCAGAAAATTGTCAATGTTCGGGTCCTGAAACCGTACAGGGAAGGCAACTTCACCAACGTTCGGTTCAAGGTACTAAGGGGATCTGCCAAAGCCGAACATGCCATCTCACTTGCAGATCTTCCCAACCTTAATCCCCATGATTGGATTATCTTGCACAACACCCTTCTTACAAACGAAGCTGAATATGGTCCGATCATTGACCATTTTAAAAGGATGCTTGTATGCTATATTATGGAAGTTGCTTTGATGGATCAGAAGATTGCGAGCGTATTTAAGAAGAAGCCTACCATATCTCCTGTTGGCTCTACCAGTGATCTCAACATGATGCAGATGGGGAAGATTGAGCCAAAGAGAAACCCCGTCATGTTTACCAGGAACGAAGGACAAAAATGCCTTTTCACCTTGGCAGACAAACATCTCTACAACACTGCATGTTTAGAACACGTTTTGGGGATCATCCATCGATGCAAGCAGAACACAGCGGATGATATCAAGTATTTTGATGATATGATTCAATGGTACATTCGGTTCAGACAAACTATCCTTGCTCTTATCACACGTCTGTTCGATACCGTAAAGAAGGCTCCCGCTGCTGGCCCAAGCAAGAAGAAGAAGTAGTCTCGCTCCAATTTGACGCAAAGGGGGAGATTGTTGGGTCATATTTTGTGTTGCGTCTATTGGGCTCGTTAGCTAGTCCAATATATATCTCCGGTATGGGCCTGTCCATCCGTGAGTTTTGTAGGGTTTAGTATATATAGATGCTTGCATGCATCCTAGAAAGGGAGGACGATTAGAAACAATTAGAGTATTATTGTTCAGCAGATTTATCGTTCTTGTTTTTGTAACCCTAGAATCCTCTACAGTTGAAGTTCTTAGTCGAGCTCTGCAGAGGATCGAGTAATCTAATCATTCGACGCATCTTGATTCATACTTGTGATTTGTTCATTGTTTTTACGTTCATCGCATACCTGTTACAAAGATCTAAGCGATCAAAGAGTTAATTAATAACTCACCAGGTCAACACAAACTGAGTATGGCTATCATCCTCAGTCACTACACTTAGCGTAGTAGATCCATGGCCAGATTGGGGGGCCTTTTCTTAGTATGCTCAGTGTACCACTAGGTATGCCTAGCATACTTGACCTGATTAAACTTTTTTTTTCATAAAGCGCTTATTTCATTAAGATATTACTTCCAAAGATCAGATCTAGTCCCAAATATCAATCTAAGTCATAAAGCTTCTAACTTTGTGACTTTCTATGGATAGAAGGAGTCCAAACACCTAAACCCTAACTTAATACACAAACAAAGCATCATAACTCTTACATATAAGGAAGAAAGGGACCAAGATCACATTTTTAAGACTCAAAGCACCCAAAAACGTCTGAAAGGACAACTCATTTGGATTAGAGTAAGCCATACTCATATGAATACCAAGACTATGGGACAAAAATGCATAAAACTTAAGATCTTAGCAAGATCTAAGGAAACATTCATTAACTTTCTAACTTTATACCCTTTGGATTTGAGAAAAGCAATGTAGGTTCTGGATGCACAAGCTTGATCTTCAAAAATCAACAAGCTTTGACTTCTTTTTCTTTCAAAATGCACCCAAAACACATAAAAAGGATCAAGATTTGCTCTTGGGGGCTAGGGTTTTGAGTTGGAGGCTTAAGAGGGTGGTGGTTGATGTTAGGAAGGAGCCCGAGGGGTTAGAACCCTTAAATAGGGCTCAAAACCATGAAATTTGGGTTTTAACACTACGTCGGTATGCTTAGTGTACCATAACTTACCCTTAGTGGAACACCCTAAAACACGTGCCCTTCAGTCTAGTATGCCCAACGTACTAGCTAGTGTACGCCTATCGTACTGCCAGACTCCCTTTTCTAGCTTAACTTTAAACAACCATAACTTCTTTGTTTCTACTCCATTTTTGTTGATCCTTATATCCACATAAATTTATCTACGAGCTCTACAGTTCTATCTAGATACTTATGACTAAAATCATCTCGAACTAAAATCCTTAATTTAAGCTAAAAGCCCGAAACATGGCCTTTCCCATTTTAACCCTCAGCTTCCATCGAACAATCCAACGTTTAAATCACTTATCCAACACGTCCAATAGAGTCTAAACTCCATTCCATTGAAGCACAAGGTTTCCATTTCATCCATTTATTGTCTACACTCCTGAAATAAGAACTTCTCGAAATACGATGATACAATTCACCCCCACTTAAACTAGATTTTGTCCTCGAAATCATTATTGGTTAAGGTCTCTGAAGCAACGTCAACACTTTTCCGTAAGCTCTCTATAACCATCTTGAAACCAAGGCATATTATAAAGAAACTTAGAGAAAACTCGGGAACCTACAACCCTCAACCAACAACCAAATAACTTGAAAATGCTCAACCACAAAATTTTCGTTCTCTCCCTAACTACATGACCCCACTTCTAGGGAAAACCACTCCAACTAGGAACTCTCATAACTACAACTACAAACCAAATCTGATAATATACTCCCTGAGATAGGAACACGTCAATATAAACTTCAGAAACGATAACCTAGGGCTGATGATCCTCCAACAAAAGAATACTCAAAACATCCTTATCGTGAATCTCCTAAAATTCCAAATTTCGGAAATCATGTCTGAAACCCTTGCATACACACTTGACTTCCCGAAAAGTCATCACCGCCCCGTTACTCCCACGAGTAAAATGATGGTCAGTCCAAGAATTCTCACATTGTGTCTAAATCTCTAATTAGCTTTGGTGTATCCCTACCTGGAAAAACACTTGAGACATTTGCGACAAACTTCATAAATCGAGATTTCAGAACTGATACCCGACATTGGTAACCCAACCCCTAAAAAATCACCCCTTAGAAAACATGGTCCACAATTGCAAACATTCATCAAGTGACTTCTGGTGCACAACTAATATCCATCAAGACAAACTTCTACTATCCTTAAGATCCAACCCAGCTAATCATGGAGTCTCCTGACTCCCAACAATGCACTAACACCCAAACATGACAATAAGACTAATGATCTTGAGACCTAAAAGTCTCATCAAATGACTACCGGGTCTCGCCCATATGAAACATAAAACCACTAGTTCATGATACATCATGAAACCTTTTAACCACTAAAATGATAAGCTCACGGTATCATGCCGATCTTGTCGTCATTCTATCACTAGCGTGAAAAATCATTACCAACACCATAGAGGCCTAAAGATACTCAATGTCAATCCATCATCCTGCAGGAAACCAATAAACATCCCTGTCAAAGCTAACCAAACACAAAACGACTATACCCCTTTACCACGTAAAATTCCTTTCACAGCACAAGCTGCTACCAATGCAAAATCTGACAAAAACGTGGTCGCACACGACCAGAGAATGGGATAGGCAATCACACTCTTATTCCAATTCAAAGGCTATAACCTAAATAAGAACCATGCATATAATTCCAACCAAGTGCTCCATTTCTATCTTGTCCAACCCACATACACCCCTTACAAAAATATCTAATAAACTTACCACAATACACAACCTTAAGGGAACCGATAAGAAACCCTGGATCTAGTCCGTTCGTTTTTCCTCAAAACCTAACCCAAAGGGTAAAGTATCCGTATATCTAACAAAATGATGAACCAAAATCATTAAGAAAAAACATCCTCATGAACAACTGAAACAAGATCCCATACCTTGATTGAGACTGAACGGACCCCATCAATACGTAACTTGCTCGATAAAACTTTTAAAGCTATCCAAAAATGTTTCGAAAACCCTGGTCGAATCCATCCAAATACCAACTCTTCCGGCTTGACATGCCAAAAAAACTTTTAAAGCTATCCAGAAATGTTCCCTAACTTAATACACAAACCAAAGCATCATAACTCTTGCATGGAAGGAAGAAAGGGAACAAAATCACATTTTTTATGACTTGAACCACCCAAAAACATCTGAAAGGACAATTCATTTAGATTAGAGTAATCTATACTTATGAATACGAAGATTATAGGACCATAATGCATAAAACTTAAGAGCTTAGCAAGATCTAAGGAAACATTCATCAAGTTTCTAACTTTATACCTTATGGAGTTGAGAAAAGCAATGTAGGCTCTAGATCTACAAGCTTCAGCTCCAACAATCAACAAGCTTGGACTTCTCTTCTTTTTTTAAATTCACCTAACACACATAAAACGACTCAAAATACGCTCTAGGGGGCTAGAGTTTCAAGTTGGAGGCTCAAGAAGGTGGTGGTTAATGTTAGGAAGGACCCCGCGGGGTTAGAGTCCTTAAATAGGGCACAAAACCACGAAGTTAGGGTTTTAACACTATGGTGGTACGCTTAGAGTAACACCCTAAAACGCGTCCCGTTCAGCCTAGTATGCGTAATGTACTACCTAGTGTACGCCCAACATACTGCTAGGGTACGTTTTCCAACTTAACTTCAAACAACCATAACTTCTTCGTTTCTACTCCGTTTTCGATGATCCTTATATCCACAGAAAGGTATGGACGAGCTCTACAATTCAATCTTGATACGTATGAATAAAAACATCTTGAACTAAAATCTTTAATTTATGCAAGAAGCCCGAAACATAACATTTCCTATTTTACCCTTCAACTTCCATCGAACAATCCAACATTTAAACCACTTATTCAACATCTTACATATCAAATAGAGTCTAAACTCCATTACATTGAAGTCCAACACTTCCATTTGATCCATTTATTATCCATAATCTTGAAATAATAACTTGTTGAAATAAAATGTTACACTCACATAACTTCTTCATTAGAGTCTGAAATGCAGCCTGCTGCTCAGCCCCCCCCCCCCCCCCCCCCCAATGTAAATCAAATCTCTTCTCCATCAGGATGGTTAGAGGAACAATAATCTTGGAGAAATCCTTAATGAATCTCTGATAATAACTAGTCAACCCCAGAAAACTCCTAATCTCAGATGGTGACTTCGGAAACTCCCACTACATCACTGCCTCAATCTTGGTCGAATCGACAAGAATCCCGTTCTGATATATGAGGTGTCCAAGAAACTAGACCTCTCATGAACAGAACTCATACTTGGAGAACTTGGTATAATGCCTCTCCTGTCTTAGTACTCCATGTAGCTCTCTAAGGGGCTCCTTATGTTTCTCCTTGGTCTTTGAGTAGACCAGAATGTCATCAATGAAAACTATAATCGAAAGTTCAAGCATCGACCTGCATACCCGTTTCATCAAATCCATGAATGCTATAGGTGCATTGGTGAGCCCAAATGACATCACCATGAACTCGTAGTCACCATAACGATTATGGAACATTGTCTTCTTGACATCCTCCTCCCTGAATCTCAT
Source organism: Lactuca sativa (assembly GCF_002870075.4). Classification (NCBI taxonomy): domain Eukaryota; kingdom Viridiplantae; phylum Streptophyta; class Magnoliopsida; order Asterales; family Asteraceae; genus Lactuca; species Lactuca sativa. The sequence continues at coordinate 36,206,933 of NC_056623.2, forward strand.
CGGGTGGTAACCCAACCTCAGATCAATCTTGATTAACCAAGATGCACCCTGTAACTGATCGAAGAGATTATCAATCCTGGGAGTGGGTAACGATTCTTCACTGTCAACTTCTTCAACTCTCGGTATTCTATGCATATACGATGAGACCCATCCTTCTTCTTAACAAACAAAAACGGTGCTTCCCAAGGTGAACTGCTCAGCTTATAAATTGCTTGCCTAACAGCTCTTGAAACTGAGAGGACAACTCTTGCATCTTTGGTGGTGCAATGAGATATGGTGCCTTATTAATTAAGGCTGCACCAGGGATCATATCGATCCTTAACTCCACCTGCCTCATGGGAGGCACACCGGGTAAATCCTCTAGAAATACTTTTGGGATTAGAAGAATTAACTAAAAGTATATGGACTAAAGTGTAATTTTTTAATAGTTGAGATAGAGGTGATCTAGAACCATCCATAAGGGTTGGACATCTTCTTGAAGCCTAAGGGCTTCTAGAATTGTCCTAGGTGGACAAACAGGAAGATGGATAATTACACGGTTTAAGTTGATCTTGAATTTGGGCTTATCTAGGGCAGGTTTAGATAAGATGTATATCGACCTCAAAAGGTTATATTGGTGGCCTAACATGAAAGCATAAATTGCTACCTTCGTGAGCAAGTGGCTTACTTGCGCCAAGGTTAAGGTCGAATACCAGAAACCCTCAGGTTTTCTACAACAACCGGAGATACCGGAATGTAAGTGGGAGCGGATCACAATGGACTTCATAACCAAGTTGCCCAAGACAACAGGTGGTCTCGATACCATATGGGTGATCGTAGACAAGTTAACCATGTCCGCACACTTCCTGCCTATCAAAGAAACTGACAAGATGGAGAAACTAATGAGAACCTACATTCGGGATATCGTACGACTGTATGGTGTTCCCTTATCCATTATCTCTGATAAAGATAGTAGATTCACTTCAAGGTTCTGGTAGTCGCTACAAGGTTCCCTAGGAACTAGGCTAGACATGAGTACAACCTATCATCCGCAAACCGACAAACAAAGTGAGAGGACTATTCAAACTTTGGAAGATATGTTGCGAGCCTGTGTGATAGACTTTGGAAAGGCATGGGATATTCATCTACCACTTTTCGAGTTCTCCTACAATAACAGTTATCACACGACCATAAAGGCTGCTCTATTTGAAGTCCTCTATGGCCGGAAGTGCAGATCCCCTTTGTGCTGGGCTGAAGTGGGTGACATGTTGTTAGCTAAAGGACGAGTTCCTGACAACACTCTCATAGGTCCGAAAATCATTCGGGAAACGACAGAGAAGATTGCTCAGATTCGTAAACGATTGAAAGCCTTTAAAGACCGACAAAAAAGCTACGCTAACAAAAGAAGGAAACCTTTGGAATTCTAGGTTGGTGACCATGTTCTATTGAAGGTCTCACCCTGGAAGGGCTTGATACAATTCAGAAATCATGGAAAGCTAAATCCAAGATACGTAGGGCCTTTTGAGATTCTCGCTAGAATCAGCCCTGTAACTTACAAACTCAAACTACCTCACAAACTTAATAATGTACACCCTACTTTCCATATTTCGAACTTGAAAAAGTGTCTATCCGATGAGACTCTTGTAATCCCACTCGAAGAGATCAAGATCAACGAGAGCCTCAACTTCGTGGAAGAACTAGTAGAGATCATGGACCAAGAGGTCAAGAAACAAAGCAAAGCCGTATCCCAATAGTGAAGGTTCGCTGGAATGCCAAGCGGTGACCTGAGTGCACTTGGGAGAGCGAGGATCAAATGAAACTGAAATATCCTCATCTTTTTACTTAGTTATTTATACTTGCTTAAACTCTAACTTCGGGAAGAAATTCTCTCGAACTGGGGGATGATGTGACAACCCAAAATTTCTATCTTGTAAAGCCAATCAATTCAATCAAAAGTCAAACTTGTTTATGTTATCTTTTAGTATTGGTAAGGGTCTGTTTGAGTGTTCTAAGCCTAGTACATTAAAGGATTGTGTCTAGGGATGTGTTAACATAAGTTCATTGTGTTGTAATCCAGCCGAAAACTCCATCAGAAGGAGTTCACGGCCGCAAACTAGAGTTTACGGCCGTAAACTCCATGTTGGTCTTGAACCCTTCCCTTAAGTATCATTTTCCTTCATTTCTTCAACACTTCTCACATCTTCAAGTCAAGAACACTCATTTCTCTCTCAGTTATCATAAAAAACACTTCCATTTCTCTTCAAAGTTGTAAGTGATTCTTTAACTATTAGTTGATATCCTTCTTGATCTAGTAAAACCCTTTGAATTCATCCATGAGTTCATCACTTTTGGTTTAGATCTGCAAGATCTTCATCTTTCACCAAGAACACCAAGAACACACACTTATTCTTGGTGGCCGTGAACCCCCCAAGAGCATCCAAATCGTAAGTATCATTTCCATATTCTTGTTACCCATTAGAAACTCTTGAAGCCTCATGAAACAAACACCCTTTTAGCATGAATCAAGAGCCAAAATGCTTGATCTTCAAGAGTTTACAGCCATAAACTCTTCCTTTGGCCGTAAATCCTTCATAAGATCATGGTTTGGCCGTGAACCTTCTTAAGACCATGATTAGGACCACAAACACTTCATAGAATTCAGTTGGGTCGTGAACACATCATGCGTTCTTGGCCGTGAACTCTACTTTGGCCGTAAACACACTTAGTGTGGCTGTGAACTCCCTTAAATCAATAATGTGTGATTTATACACTCCATTGTGAGTGATTCCTAGTCCCTAGGGATGTTTCCACTACATGATTAGTTGTTATATACACTAATTATATACATATAGGTGTCATTATATGCTTAATAGGATCTGTTTGTGCTTAAGACATCACTTGACACTTAGCATCCTATATCGATCTTACCTTCGAATCACTCATTACGGGTGAGTTCATACCCCTAAACTTATCTTCTAAATGATTTTAAATGCTATTATGGGGGAATACAAGTAGGAAACATTATAGTTATAGTATCAATCACATGTGATTTATAACTATCAAAAAAGAGGATTTCTTATGCTTCAAAATTGTGTTATCAAACAAACTTTTTCAAATCATTTTATAAACTAGCCTAAAGTCATCAAAAACCATTCAAATGGTTAAAACTCTTATATATAAAATCTTTATTGTTTTACAAAACTCTTTTAAACTTATATATTGTCAAAATCATGTCTATATAGATATAGTTATATAAATAAGGTTGAAAGGGCTTAGGATTGATAACTCGCTTTATTTCATGTTCCTTTTTTGGTTGTGGACTTAGGGTATCGGTTGTTTGTCCGAGTGTCGTTTGAATCTTAGTTATATATTATGTATATATATATATATATATATATGTAGATATAAAATTTCTTCCAATCAGTTCAATACCTCTGGGTAGCAAAGGTGTACAAACATGACCAGTCATTCAAACAACAGTACTAGTAAACTATAATAGGTATAGTTTAGAGGATTACTACTCACTATTTCTAGAACAATGAAGCTTACAAGAGTCAGTTCATACATGAGTTAGTTCAAACATGTTATAAGAAGAACAGAAAGAACATACTATACACTAAAACAGAAAGAACATACCATACACTAGAACATAAGGAACATACTATACCTAGAACAGAAGGAACATACTATACAATAGAACGGAAGGAACATACTACACTAATACAAGAACAATATAGCATTAATGTGAGCACTACTTCATGGCATGGCAATAGATTAATGTGTCACGTTTTGTAACAAGAGTCTCCTGGAGGGAAAGCGTGAGTTTATATATAGATCTATACGGGATTGACCATCCTACACCTTGCTGCTAGCTATAGTGGGACTTGCAGGTCTACGGGTGAAAAATGTCATACCATTTCGACGTTTTGATCGTCGTGTTTTACTAGTCAATCAAGTATGGTTATAATCTCATCACATTTTACCTTAATTAAACAATTGGTTTAAGGTAGTTAGTACATCGGTAGTTACTATATACTATACTACAGTACATATTCATTTTCCCATTACATTCATATAGTGATCTTCTCACATAAACATAAATGTAAACTATTTTATGGTAATGATAGTCATACTTGGGAAAAACACTCACTTTTACAAAAGAACAAACATACAGAATAGTCGGGTCTTGGTAGAAGACTACATTTCATTATAAGTAGAAAATATAGGATTTTCTAGGAGATACAAACATTTACATCAAACTCTTACAAACATTTACATCAAACACTTACAAACACTTTCATCAAACTTATACAAACATTGGCAGTAAAATACTTATGAATTCACCAGCTTAAATGTTGATCTACTCTTTCAAAATAACTTGTATTCTCAGGTCACCAGTAGACAGGTACACTGGAACAGGTTTTGAGAAGACGGAGCACATTCGAGACTCATCTTTCATTTTGATTCATATTTTGGTGTCTTTCAAACTATACACAAAACACACTTGTATTAAATTATATTATTAATGCAATGGATGATGTTGTTGCTTGTTTACTATTGTGCATTGTTATGATATTGTACATGACGTCCTCTGCCCCCGAACGTTTTCGCCTTTCTGGCTTGGGGGTGTGACACCACTCACTTTAGAAACTTCTTAAAACACGGTTGTTTAATCCTAAGGCCATCGGGTGGGTGGGGGGATCGCGTGTAAGGATCTAGGTGGAGGGGTTGTTCATGTGTGAACACCACCCCTAGTATGAGTAAGTGGATATGGATTGATGTTGGTTACGGACATTCACTAACGATTTCAATGGTTAATTCGAATTTTAACTGTTTGGCATTCAGTTTGGGACCATTTAAAATGAAAACTAGAACTTCAAATATATATACAAATACATAATACACATTAAATATCTCACAATAAATACAATCAACAATATGAATAATATTTTGGGTGCCATTTCTTCTTCTTCATCCGATGAAGATGATTCTGATGATGATGAGTTTATTATGCACACGTTGTTATCCGCGACACACGAAGTCGTGCGTCAGAGAGGTGAAAGTTTAAATGTCGAGAAGAAACGTAGAAAGTCGATCAACCGTGATCGTATCATGGAAAACAAACTTTTGGTATGTGACTACTTTACCACTGATAGTTTATACAATCTATCAAAATTCAAATATCGTTTTCATATTTGTATAAATTTATTCGTACGTATAGCTAGAGATTTGGAAAACAATTATGAGTTTTTTCAGTTGAGATGGGATGCTAGAGGTAAATGTGGTTTTACTATATTTCAAAAATACACATCAGCTATTAGACAGTTGGCATATGTCATAGCCGTAGTGTAACACCAAGAATTTAGAAATAATTTTTCGCAATTAATAAAGATAACTTCATTTAATATTCATAAAAACATCATTGTTTGTAATTCATTTCATAATATATCTAAAATCCCCAAGATCACATAATATAAAAATCCCGCGTGTGTGCACTGATCAGGCCGACGCCTTCCCGCGATCCTCACTAGTACCTGAAACAATTAACACCAACACTATAAGCATAAAGCTTAGTGAGTTCCCCAAAATACCATATAACACATATTAACCACTCGAGGCTATAACTCTGTGGGTCCGTGCACCCATACTCTGTGAACCCTCAGGTTCTAACTCTGTACACAAGCATAGCATAAATCACATAGAAGAATGCAGTGCAACACATAACATACATAGCATACAAATACTCTATCATATAAATCTGGTTACCTACTCAAGGTAAAGTATAGTGAGAAGACTCACCTCGCGTGTCTCGATATCTCACAACCTGGGAATCCCTCGTGCCCGATTCTCCGAGCTCTAATCCTCCTATAACATCATAATGTCCCTAGTTAACACTTTATATCTCTAATGTTGACTATCCCTAAGAAGTCAACACAGGTCCACTCTGGTCAACGGTCAACAGTCAACGGTCAACTTTTACCGGACTCGGCGAGTGCTAGGGCGACTCGGCGAGTCTAGACGTCCTCACCAATTCTATAAGATTCCCTTTCTACTCGTCGAGTATCTCCCCTGACTCGACGAGTTCCTCCTGGAAGAATCGCGGGGCCACCCCGACTCAACTCGCCGAGTCTGAAGAACAACTCGACGAGTCCCAGTTAATCTTCAAGCTACTCGCCGAGTCTGTTCATCGGACTCGGCGAGTCCATGCCATCCAACCGCTCAAACTGCTTTCTAAGGTGAGAACTGCTCCGACCATTCATAGGTCTGGCCTTCCTAGACTGATTCATCACGTAAGGTCCTCATTTCGGTGCTCATAATACACCCCATGACTCATAATTTACATTTTGACCTAAGGCATAAGGATTCCAATCCAAAACCTCCATTGATTTCCGAAATGCTCAGGCATGGGACATTCTGGACTTCCAAAGATCCCAATACAGGGTTCCAATCGTTTGGGGGACTAAGGTAACATTCAATCTAGCCACAAAAGGGTTCAATAAACCCTAAATCCATATACACATCAACATAGAAGAATGCAACTCGAAATATTACCTGAATAACGTGCTCTCTGTGTCCCCAATCCTCAGAACGTGGCTTCTCTTGTTGTTCCCTTAACCAAGCCTCCTCTTCCTTGCAAGACAATACTTCCAAAATCAACAATGGTCTTCTACCTTGCTCCAGATGCTCACAATCGAATTAGGGTTTCTCTTAGAGGGCTAGGGTGAACAATGACGGCCATAAGGTCCCTCATATACGTCCCAAACCTTAACGGTTAGGGTTTTCGCTAAACAGCGCAGACTCGCCGAGTCCATATCCGGACTCGTCGAGTCCAGTCGCGAACCCGCGACCAGATCCGCGATCCTACTCGGCGAGTCTAGGCTCCAACTCGCCGAGTCCCCTCTTAAAACACCCAAAATCATAAATATAACAATACCTGAAATTCCGGGCTGTTACAACTCTCCCCCACTAGGACTAGACTTCGCCCTCGAAGTCTCACTCTGAAAATAGCTCCGGATGCTGCTCCCGCATCTCACGCTCCGGCTCCCAAGTCATTTCCGATCCCTTCCGGTGTTGCCACTGAACCAACACCAGAGGTACCTCCTTGTTCCTTATAACCTTGATCTTCCGATCCTTGATGGCCACTAGTCTCTCGGCATAATTCAGGCTCGCATCCACCTGAATATCCTCTAATGGAACCACTGCCGACTCGTCGGCTATACACTTCCTCAATTGCGACACATGAAAAGTGTCGTGGATCTGCCCCAACTCTGCTGGCAACTCCAAACGATAGGCTACCCGACCTATCCTCGCAATCACACGAAATGGCCCAATATACCGGGGTCCCAACTTGCCCCTCTTCCTGAATCGAATCACCCCTTTCCAAGGAGAGACCTTCAGGAGAACGAAGTCGCCGACTTGAAACTCAAGCTCGGATCGGCGTCTGTCTGCATAACTCTTCTGTCGGCTCTGGGCGGTCAATAACCTCTGTCTAACCTGCTGAATCTGCTCTGTCGTCTGAAGCACGATCTCTGTACTGCCCATCACTCTCTGCCCCACCTCTCCCCAGCAAATGGGAGTCCGACACCTCCTTCCATACAACAGCTCAAAGGGTGGCATACCAATGTTCGAATGATGGCTGTTGTTGTAGGAAAACTCTGCCAAGGGTAAATACGCATCCCAGCTACCCCCGAAATCTAACACACACGCTCGAAGCATGTCCTCCAGCGTCTGAATCGTTCGCTCGCTCTGACCGTCTGTCTGGGGATGGTATGCGGTACTAAAATGCAATTTAGTACCCAGCTCCTCATGGAATTTTTTCCAGAATCTGGAAGTGAAGCGCACATCACGGTCTGAAACAATCGAGATCGGCACCCCATGCCAAGATACCACTTCTCTCACATATATCTCCGCCAACTTCTCCGCTGAAGAACTCTCACTGATGGCAAGGAAGTGAGCTCTCTTCGTCAACCTATCCACAAACACCCAAATTGCATCGACTCCTCTGACAGTCCTCGGCAATTTGGTGATGAAATCCATGGTGATCTGTTCCCACTTCCACTCGGGAACCTCCAATGGCTGCAACTTGCCATGAGGTCTCTGGTGCTCGGCCTTAACCCTACGGCAGGTCAAGCACCTCTCAACGAACCACGCGACGTCCCTCTTCATGCAGGGCCACCAATATTCTCTCCTCAAATCCAAATACATCTTTGTAGCCCCGGGATGGATCGAGAATTTCGATCGATGTGCCTCCTCCATCAAAGTAGTACGCGTACCGCCCACAAACGGTACCCAAATCCGACCCTGAAAGGTCATCAACCCTCGATCATCAGTAACGAACTTTGAAACCAAACCAACGACCCGTTCCCTCTTCTGCATCTCCGGTTGCATAGCCTCAGACTGTGCCCCACGAATGGCATCCAGTACTGGAGCTATCACGGTCAACCTCAAACATACATTTCGCAGTGGAGTGCTCCCCCCTTACGGCTCAACGCATCTGCTACCACATTAGCTTTGCCCGGGTGGTACAGGATCTCGCAATCATAATCCTTGACCACATCCAACCACCTCCTCTGACGCATGTTTAGGTTGGGCTGGTCCATCAAGTACTTCAAACTCTTATGGTCAGTGTATATCGTGCAACGAACTCCATACAAGTAATGACGCCAAATCTTGAGGGCGAACACTACTGCCCCCAACTCTAGATCATGCGTGGGATATCTCGTCTCGTGAGGCTTCAGCTGCCTCGATGCATATGCTATTACATGTCCTCTTTGCATCAGAACTGCACCCAACCCCGAAATAGATGCATCACAATAAACTACAAAATCCTCCATCCCTTCTGGGAGAGCTAACACCGGGGCTTCGCACAATCTCTGGCGAAGTGTCTCAAAAGAGGTCTGCTGCTCGGGTCCCCATGAGAATGCAACCCCCTTTCGGGTCAATCTAGTGAGTGGCACCGCAACTTTGGAGAAGTCCTTAATGAATCTCCGATAATAACCTACCAATCCAAGGAAACTCCTGATCTCAGAAGGTGACTTCGGCACCTCCCAACTCATCACCGCCTCAACCTTGGCCGGATCGACCAATATCCCTTCCTGATTAACAACATGTCCTAGGAATTGGACCTCCCACAACCAGAAGTCACACTTGGAGAACTTTGCATAAAGCTTCTCCGATCTCAAAACCCCAAGGACCTCCCTCAAATGTTCTTCATGCTGCTCTCTAGATCTCGAATACACTAGAATATCATCGATAAATACAATCACTGACCGATCCAACATCGGCCTGCATACCCTGTTCATGAGATCCATGAACACAGCCGGTGCATTGGTGAGCCCGAAAGGCATCACCACAAACTCATAATGCCCATATCGCGTCCTAAACGCTGTCTTCGGGACGTCCTCATCCCGCACTCTCACCTGGTGGTACCCCGACCTCAGATCGATCTTGGAAAACCAAGATGCTCCCTGCAACTGATCGAATAAATCATCGATCCTCGGTAATGGGTAACGGTTCTTGACCGTCAACTTGTTCAACTCCCGGTAATCAATGCACATCCGGTGTGAACCATCCTTTTTCTTGACGAACAGAATAGGTGCTCCCCACGGCGAGCTGCTCGACCGAATGAATCCCTTTCCCAGCAACTCCTGAAGTTGCAAGGATAACTCTTGCATCTCTGGAGGTGCAAGACGATAAGGCACCTTAGCGATAGGCGCGGCTCCCGGAATCAAATCAATACCAAACTCCACTTGCCTCACGGGAGGTACTCCCGGCAGCTCCTCGGGAAAAACATCTGGAAACTCACACACCACCGGTACCTCCTCAACTGAACTCGGTCGCTAGGAAGTAGCTCGCGTATCCATCACATACGCCACAAAACCCTTACAGCCCTATTGTAGACACTACCTCGCCCTAGCGGCCGAACAAAAAGCTGATCCCGAGTGGGTACCCTCGCCGTACACCGAAATAACTCCCCCACTAGGGTCTCGTATAGTCACCAGCTGATGCTCACAGTCAATGACTGCGCTGAATCGGCTCAACCAGTCCATGCCCACAATGACGCAGACATCACCCATCGCGATAGGAATTAGGTCAATCGGGAACTCAACCCCAAAAATCTCTAACACACATCCCCGGAAAACCGCCGTGGCACATATCACTCTATCATCAGCTATGGAAACTCTCAGAGGCCGACTCAATGCCTCACGACTAGCACTGATATGCTGACTAAAGGCCAGAGATACAAAAGACCGACTCGCACCCGAGTCAAATAACACTAAAGCAGGCACATAATTCACAAGGAAGGTACCTACGCATAACCTAATATAAGCATAATATTTCAACATCAATATAAATACATGAAAAGGAAACGTACCAGCCACCACATCGGGCGCAGCGCTGACTTCCTCTGCAGTCAGCTGGAAGGCTCTCCCTCGAGCTCTCGGTGCCTCGATCTTCATAGGCCGACTCTCTGAAGCTCTAACGGCGGCAGGAGCAGATCCCTGAGGTGCTCCACGCAGCTGCGGACACTCAGCCTTCCGGTGTCCAGTCTGGTTGCAGTGAAAGCACACTGCAAACCCCTTGGGGCAGTCCTTGGCCATGTGCCCCTCCTTGCCACATTTGAAGCAAGACCCCGCTCGACAAACTCCGTCATGCCCCTTGCCGCACTTTCCGCAAGTGCGGCCCTTCTGGCTCCCCGGTCTGGGATCAGCAGGCTTGGCCCGCTTGGCGGCCGGCTGCGACTGTGCCGGTCGTCGATCCCTCCCCTGAGACTCCGCCTCCTCCCTAGCCTGAGTCTCAAGCTCGATCTCCCTCCTCCGGGCATTTTCCTGAAGTTCAGCAAATGTCCGGTACGAGGAGTTTGCAGCAAACTCCCGAATATCCCGCCTCAAGACACTCAAGTAGCGGCTCATACGTGCCTGCTCAGTGGGCACGTGCTCAGGGCAGAACATCGCCCTCTCGTGGAACATCCTCGTGATTGCTGTAACAGACTCAGTACCCTGCTTGAGGGTCAGAAACTCCTGTGCTAAACGCTCCCTCTCCACCTGGGGAACGTACTCATCTCGAAACATGGTGGTAAACCTCTCCCAGGTCACCGTAGCAAGCTCGGCAGGCGTATAATGCGCCGTTGCAAACTTCCACCAGTCCTTCGCTCCCAAGCGAAGCTGGTTCAGCGCAAATCGGACCTTCAAATGCTCAGGAGACGAGCAAGTGAAGAAGCACCCCTCAATATCAGATATCCACCTCATTGCTGCCACCGGACCCGAGGTCCCATCGAACTCTGGTGGTTTTGTGTTGCTGAATTCCCGGAATAATAATGCGTCCCCACCCTGCGGCCTTGCAGCAGTCACCGTTGCGGTAGCCGCTGCAGCAGCAGCCTCAGTAAGAGCAACATAACGCTCGTCGAATGTCTCGATCAGTGTGGTCTTTATGGACCCAAACATCTCCGGAATCTCGGCCCTGATGGCCGCAGCTACCTCCTCCTGGATGATCCGGCGGATATCCTCCTCATTGGTACCACTGCTCTCAGACGTGAAACGTGTCCTCACCATGATCTACCGCTGAAATACGACATACAATAAATTTAGAATCCCCACGAACACACTCACACTCATCAACTCTTTCCTCCTTGATTCTTGGCATTCCAAAGATTCTTACTTGAGCTGTACCCCGCTCCGGTGCTTCCAGTAGTACGGGCCCAATACTACTGTCCACACCGCACCAGAATACACTCCAAGTCCTCCTCTTCGGATTCCAGGTCTCAAGTACTCTATCATGCGTAAATTACTCTCTAATAGATCTCTCATAAGTCCCTCGCTGCTACCTACTCACTCTTAAGTATCTCATAGCAGCTCACCTCTCCCTAGGCTAAGGCAACACAATCAGGCCAATCTAGTTCTAATAGCAATGCCTAGCCTACTCTAGCATGCAGATACATCATAGCAATATTAACATCACATAATGTAAGGGTATTTTGGGAAATCACCGTTCTGGCGCGGACTGATCGTACACACATCTCTTGCTCTGTGTCTTTTCAAAAATCTTTTAATCTTTTGAAAACTACATCTCAAATCCTCAGTTTGAGTTCAAATACGCCCGAAGGTGTACTCGAATCCCTCAAACCAAGGCTCTGATACCAAATTGTAACACCAAGAATTTAGAAATAATTTTTCGCAATTAATAAAGATAACTTCATTTAATATTCATAAAAACATCATTGTTTGTAATTCATTTCATAATATATCTAAAATCTCCAAGATCACATAATATAAAAATCCCGCGTGTGTGCACTGATCAGGCCGGCGCCTTCCCGCGATCCTCACTAGTACCTGAAACAATTAACACCAACACTGTAAGCATAAAGCTTAGTGAGTTCCCCAAAATACCATATAACACATATTAGCCACTCGAGGCTATAACTCTGTGGGTCTGTACACCCATACTCTGTGAACCCTCAAGTTCTAACTCTGTACACAAGCATAGCATAAATCACATAGAAGAATGCAGTGCAACACATAACATACATAGCATACAAATACTCTATCATATAACTTTGGTTACCTACTCAAGGTAAAGTATAGTGAGAAGACTCACCTCGCGTGTCTCGATATCTCACAACCTAGGAATCCCTCGTGCCCGATTCTTCGAGCTCTAATCCTCCTATAACATCATAATGTCCCTAGTTAACACTTTATATCTCTAATGTTGACTATCCCTAAGAAGTCAACACAGGTCCACTCTGGTCAACGGTCAACTTTTACCGGACTCGGCGAGTGCTAGGGCGACTCGGCGAGTCTAGACGTCCTCACCAATTCTTTAAGATTCCTTTTCTACTCGTCGAGTATCTCCCTTGACTCGACGAGTTCCTCCTGGAAGAATCGCGGGGCCACCCCGACTCAACTCGCCGAGTCTGAAGAACAACTCGACGAGTCCCAGTTAATCTTCAAGCTACTCGCCGAGTCTGTTCATCGGACTCGGCGAGTCCATGCCATGCAACTGCTCAAACTGCTTTCTAAGGTCAGAACTGCTCCGACCATTCATAGGTCTGGCCTTCCTACACTGATTCATCACGTAAGGTCCTCATTTCGATGCTCATAATACACCCCATGACTCATAATTTACATTTTGACCTAAGGCATAAGGATTCCAATCCAAAACCTCCATTGATTTCCGAAATGCTCAGGCATGGGACATTCTGGACTTCCAAAGATCCCAATACAGGGTTCCAATCGTTTGGGGGACTAAGGTAACATTCAATCTAGCCACAAAAGGGTTCAATAAACCCTAAATCCATATACACATCAACATAGAAGAATGCAACTCGAAATATTACCTGAATAACGTGCTCTCTGTGTCCCCAATCCTCAGAACGTGGCTTCTCTTGTTGTTCCCTTAACCAAGCCTCCTCTTCCTTGCAAGACAATACTTCCAAAATCAACAATGGTCTTCTACCTTGCTCCAGATGCTCACAATCGAATTAGGGTTTCTCTCAGAGGGCTAGGGTGAACAATGACGGCCATAAGGTCCCTCATATACGTCTCAAACCTTAACGGTTAGGGTTTTCGCTAAACAGCGCAGACTCGCCGAGTCCATATCCGAACTCGTCGAGTCCAGTCGCGAACCCGCGACCAGATCCGCGATCCTACTCGGCGAGTCTAGGCTCCAACTCGCCGAGTCCCCTCTTGAAACACCCAAAATCATAAATATAACAATACCTGAAATTTCGGGCTGTTACACGTAGGCGCTGCAGGTGAATATTTGAAAATGTCTGCGAGGACTGGTCGAGAATGCACGTATCGTTTTTGTAAGTATGTTATATACCTTTATAGTGACATATACTTGTGAAATCTTACTAGAAGTGATGTTGAACTGTTGTATGCCGCATATCAAGCTAAACATGGATTTCCAAGAATGCTTGGTAGCCTTGATTGTACACAATGGGTCTGGAAAAATGTCCCAATGCATGGCGAGGGCAATTCACGCGAGGTGATCATGGCGTGTCGACTGTTATACTAGAAGCAGTTGCTTCACATGACATATGGTTTTGGCATGCATATTTTTGGTATGACGGGGTCAAACAACAACCTGAATATGCTTGGAGCATCTCCATTATTTAACGACATTTTGCAGGGTAAAGCACCAAACATTTCATACGTTGTAAATGGACATGAATATAATTATGGATATTACCTTGTCGATTTGATATATCCATAGTACGTTACATTTCTCAAGTCATACTCATATCCGACAGATGAAAAACAAAAATTATTCAAGTTAGCATAGGAATCTGTAAGGAAGGATGTGGAGTGGGCGTTTGAAGTCCTCAAACAGAAGTGACACATAATCAAACATCCAACACAAACATGGGATAGGGAAAAATTGATGAAGGTGATGAAAACATGTGTTATTTTACATAACATGATAACAAAAGAAGATGGTATGACTATTTGTACATATACTCCGAACGATATACTCAATCCACATGCAACAATACAAGCCGACAACTTAGCATATTTTACAAGGTTTTTGGAAATACAAAACAGTGAAATAGATTTGACTGGGCACATATGGCAACAACAATTCGAAGAACACAATGATAATGACAATGAGGATGATGAGGACGCCGACGATGAGAACGAGGTCGATGGTGAGGACAACGGTGATTTTTTTTTTTTTTTTAGTTTCAATGTTTTATTAATGTTACTTTTTTTATTAGTAAAATATATGTTGAATATTAAAAATATTATTTATATTTAAGTTAATTTTTTATTTATAAAATATTTATTTATGTTTAATAGTTGTGTTTTTTATTTAATAAAATTTCAAAAAAATTTAAAAAAAAAAAAGATAAATAATATGAAATGATAACCATTTTCAAGGGCTATTGAAACATGTAAGAGAGATGATGTGATACATGGATGACATTATTTTTCTATTGAACATCTTGTGACAATATCTATAACCTAATCACCTATTAGTTTAAAAAAATAATAATAAAAATAAAAATGAGTGTTATCATTTTTTTTTTGAAAGTTTATTAGAAAAATGAAGCAGATTTCGACACTTGACGTAGGTGGGACGCGTCATCTCACGTCGACCTCTTTTGATTTTTTTTGTTTTTATGGTTACTTTTTTGATGAAGCCTTTTTATCTCTACAAGAATTATTTTCGAGTGGGCGTATGAAATTATGAATAATGTCGTTATCCCCAGTCATCATGTCATTACCCACGTGTAAAAAATAAAAATTATTTGCATGTAAAAGGATTAAAGTCGATCTTTTCCAAAAAAAAAGTATTTTTAAAATTAAACCTTTAAACTATACTATAATAATTTTAAATGTTCATTTAAAGATCTCTTTTATATATATGATTGAACGTTTGTTTTTAGTGATTATTGTTACTTTTAGTTTATTTTTTAACAACTAAAATACTTTTCTAGATACCCACTGTTATGCTTGATTTCGTTTAATATAAATATAGAATAGGGTTTGGCGAACGTGAACATTGCCATAATATAAAAATTAGTAATATAGTTTTGAAATATTATAAAATTCCAAACTCCCTTTTATATTATACAAAACTACATAAAATTTATATACGTACACTTAATAACAGTAAAATCAATTTAAATATGTAATTATCAAACATATAGTTCTAATTTACACTTTATAACTGACAGATGTGTCATCTACTTATAAATATAAACCGAACATCTATAGAATATGTTGATAGTTATTTTCACCAAAGAGTGAAAAAGACAAGTTATTAACCTATTCATGCTATCATCTTTTGAGGTGGCTTCGTATCAATTACACATAATTTTTTTATTCACTTTTCCACATGAGGACAAACTCGTACTCCATCTATGTTGGTGGTGTTTGTGATTTAACCGTAGTGGTAAACAAAATATTATAGATAACACATTAAATTTCGGGATAGCACACCAAAAAATCTCAAATTTTTTTCACTATATCTGAAAATTTGAGGGGTACTATAAGCTATCCTGGGTGCCTACATAAATCCTCCCCAGATTTAACGAGACTGGTATAAACTAGCAGACTTATTTTGATAACGTATATTAATTAAAACTCTCATATATTTTTTTCAAATATACCCACCAAATTAAATGCACAAGAAATTACCAAATTAGTCTCAGAATATTTTTTTCATTTATTACACAATCCGCTTCACCGACCATATTTCCACATCTAAGTAGATATCTATCAGAGTTATGGCAATAATTAAAAATGAACACGATATAAACTAAACAATTACATATATGATTATATATCGAAAATCAAATTCATTTATATTGAGAATACTGAAACAATACAAGGGTTACGTTAGCTAAGGAGGACATGATTACACCAAATTACAGGTGAAAACTTGTAATGAACAAGTGTACAATTATTTATAGAGATCCGAAGGCACACTTGACATCAAACCAAAATCAATTAGGATCGATCTCAAGCTGCGACTTCAATGGTGTGATTAGCCATAATTGGACTACGCACCGCGTGTGGATTTTGAGTGTATTCAGGTCGTAGAGTTGCATTTAGCTTCACCATATCGATGGTATTATGATCCTTGATTTCTGGGATTCTTGGTTCATCCATTTCACTCATTTTCTCTTTGAATTCAGAGATTTTATCGTTGATGACTGGCTTCCTATTCTTGAATACAAAGTAAAGTATAATTTGGATGATACCGAAGGTGAATCCAAGCGTATTTGGTATCTGTAAACAAGAAATTAATCGTTAGAAAAATTAATTAAGATGAATTTGAAGTTATTGTGTAAGTACTTTGTTTATTTGTTTTTACCGCGATGTTAAAATCCCCAAGAAGTAGACCATAAAAGAACCACATAACGGCACTCAGTGTGAGGGCTAGGGACAGAAGAATTGGCATGTACTCAACACTCTTGGTTTTGATCACTTGTCGCTACAAAAAGAAATTAAAGATCATAAATTAATAAAGAGATGTTCATATTTTCTTAAAAACTTATTATTATATATAGTTCCTGTTCTTGTTATCTACTGTTTGTACTTACCAAGACACCTAAAGGTGCGACAAAAACACACAAAGAGAACACAAGACAAATCCATCCGACTATCACACCGCGCTTAGCTCCTTTTGAAAGGAACTCGGTTAGGAGAACAATCAGTCCAAATCCGACAACTATGAACAACATGATAAGCTTCACACTTTCCATCTACACATAAAATCACAATTATACAAATTATAAAATATGATTAACGCAAATCAATCGAGATATGTAAATGTCATTCTAGATAGTCATGTTAATTAACCGACGTTATGCCAATATAAGAGTTATAAATCATAATGTTTCCAGAAGTAGGATGATGCTTAGGTTTGAACCCAAGACCTCACTTATGATTCCCATCTTCTTACTTCTAGAACAATCATGGAGGACACCAAAACAATGAACAAATACAATAAAACCGAAAAGTAGCATTTGCATACCCTAGCTTTCTTCGGTGCATAAAAGAGGAAAACACATATATAAAACGTTTGTATGACTATGCCAACGGAGTTAATCGTGATCAGAAGCATGGCATTTCCCTTTAGCAACGCGTAGTAAATCCAAAGCATGGCACTAAACAATCCCACAACATAAGGTATGGACTGAAACCCTTCTGTCGATTTCTTCTTATAAACTTTGTAAAAAGTAGGCCTACATATTTAAATACAAAACATCATCAATTTGTAAAGTAAGCTAGCACAAAGATAAACTTCGAATAATCACTAGTGAAGACTGATTTAGGAACAAGAAGCTTACATTGGTGAAAGAAACACCATGAATGAGACAATATTTCCTGCAAATTCATATTGAAACAAGTGTCAGTTAGGGTTAGAGTTTGTTGCGTGCATGCATTTTTTTCCTGCATATCTCCAATATTGAAGCTAGCAAACCGATATTTAGTATTAGGGTTCGTTATATGCATGGTGCTTACGTAGCATGTATATTTTTTCATGCATGCATTGGATGTTTCAGCTTACGATTACGGTGGATGTGTGTGTGTATGTGTGTGTGTGTGTGTGTGAGAGAGAGAGAGAGAGAGAGAGAGAGAGAGAGAGAGAGAGTACCAAGAAGGCCGAAAGTAAGAGTGAGGTGAGGGTATTGTCCTGCAATCACCATATTGACAGATCTTGTTCTCGAAATGATCACTCACTCAGATGAATGAAGCAGTTGCAGAGAACGGCTGCCGGTGATTGTGTTGTGATTGTTGTCTTGGTGCTTCGGATGAATGGTGCATAAGAAATGGTGGAGCAAGTGGTTTATATAGGAAAACATTATTGGGGGTGGTGGGGTATAATATGCAAGCTTAAATTTTCATAAAGTTAATAATTAAATTTAAAAGGGACGCATATGTATCTTTGTTCTTTTTCATAATGTTTCTTTTAGATCGTAGGATGTTAATGATTAAATCTTTTTTTTTTAAATATGCTTATTAAAAAGTTGGTAACAATATTGCAATAAGTTTGAATATGAAGGTTTATAAGCAATGCATCCGCTGTGCTATTTTAAAAGGAGGTCCATGGAAATTTAGAGCGGTCCACAAATTTTTTAAGCATAGTGAGTGCTTAGGTGGCTGTTAAATAGGTCAATGTTTTTGGACATCTTCAAGTTAAACCTGATGAATTTGACAAATAGAAGATATACGACAAACTCAATTCAAACTTCTTGTGTTCATATATTACATATTAGGCTTAGGAGTGATTACATAATTATAAGAAATAGTACATAAGAATAAATAAATATTACTGATTTAAAAATAAAACAAAATGTATATCAGCTTTCCTAAATTAGAAACATTTGAAGATAAAAATAAATTAGATAACTAAGAAAAAAATAAGGTGAGTTCACTAACATTTCTTATGTTTTATATATAAATTACACCTTAGGATTAATTTTTCATTTTATACCCTATCCATTTTAATATGATAGCTTAATATATCTAACAATAAAATATATATTTATACTTAATAAATGTTAAATAAATTTCACCATTAAAAATATCATCGTTTAAATTTGGAAAAATATTGAATATTATTAAGATTGGTTTTATATTTTATTATTATAAAAAGTGATAAAAACTTTGAAACTCTTTTCTATTTCTTTAATTATGTGAAAATAATGCACGTTGTTGTTTAAGCTTTCAAATTAAAGTTGTTTTATAAATGCTACATTTTACGATTAAATTTTAATTCTTCAACCATTTTTAGTGTGATTATATTTTATTTTTATTTATAATTAAAAAAAATAGTCGTATTAATATAAATAACATATGTTAAAATATAAACATGTAGTTGATACTCATTTATAAACCTACAAAAAGTTTACCAATAGTAAGAATATGTTTATAAAATACCGATGTGACAATGTTTTGGACATCTAAAGGTCTAAAGGTATTTAGTATCAGAGACGTTTTTAGTCGCTATTAGTGTTTAATAACCTCCCTCAATTAACTAAGATGAGTAGGTATGGACAACACTTCGACGCGTTATTCCAACGTAGAACCCAAACAACGTCGTTAACATGGCTTGCCCCCCGCCCCCCCCCCCCCCCCCCCCCCCCTTTTTGTGTTTTCCAACGTTACTACGTGGTGTGTTACTGTTGAAACGGGAAGCAACGGAGGGTTTTGGTTTGAATTTGGCATTAAACGGTCATATATAGACTATTGTTAAACCGTCACAATTTAAAAAAAAAAATCATTTTAACTCTATTATAAATACATAATTTACTATTAAATTTTACCTACACAATACATCTATTTCTTTGATTTTTACATTTCTCTCAATTTCATTTTCATTTCTTCTTTATATTTCACATATAATTTCAATAACTCAAAACCAAAAAATGAATCATTTTAATCCGGATTATCCGTCCACCAATGATAACGACGAAGATGATATTTCCGTGACTATGATGTACCAGTATTATACAGACAGACTACTATAGCCAGATTCAGCTCCACTACTCACACGGTGTGCGACGTTAAATAGAGATCGT
Source organism: Lactuca sativa (assembly GCF_002870075.4). Taxonomy (NCBI): domain Eukaryota; kingdom Viridiplantae; phylum Streptophyta; class Magnoliopsida; order Asterales; family Asteraceae; genus Lactuca; species Lactuca sativa. The sequence continues at coordinate 36,226,947 of NC_056623.2, forward strand.
GGGGAAGAACATAAACGTCTAGTTAACGATTATTTTGCGGATAATTGTCTCTACCAGCCAAGCGAAAGTTTCGTTTGCGAAAAAATATGTTTGAAATGATAGCCAACGTCTTGGAAGAAATGTATCGTTTATTTTTAGTGTTTTAATTTATAAATGTCGCTTTTAGATATAATAAATACAACTTTTAACTATTATATATATATATATATATATATATATATATATATATAATATATATATATATATATATATATATATATATATATATATATATAGGTATGAATTTTTTTCAAATGAGATATGATGCTAGGGGTAAACGAGAATTCACAGGGTTGCATAAATGTGTTGCTGCAATTAAGCTTATGGTTATGGGGGAGTCGCCTAATTCTGTTGACGATTTTATGAGAATGTATGAGAAAACCCCACGAGAAAGTTTGTATAGATTAGCAAGAGGTGTTGTCGAAACCTTCGGTGACAAATACTTGCGCAAACCTTTGTTACATCATATGCAACAACTATATGTAGCGCATGAAAAATGATATGGTTTTTCGGATATGCTTGGAAGCATTGATGACACATAGTTGAACATGCGACACGACTTTATGAGTTAGATACTTTACAAGATATCATCTATGCATGTATCATAATGCATATAACATGGTGGTCAAAGATAAATGACACAATATTGCAGCGTATTCGCCTACGAAACTGACACACGTGCAATTTCAACTAGGGACATCGAAATATTTTAATAATAACAATTTCAGTTAATCAACTTTAACAATTATTTCAATTAATCAAGGACTAGCTGAGAGTATGCTGGGCGCACAACGTACTCCCTTTGGAATGCGCGTTTCGAGATAACCCCTACATATGTTGAGCGTACCCATGCGTACGTAAGGCGTACGCAAGCTAGAGGCAAACCCTAACTTTCAGGGTTTACAACCTATTTACGCTCATTAAGTGTAAGTCACAAATCTGCTTGAGTATCAATCAGATCCGTTTGATTGTGCGGAATCCTAATCAAACGGATGATGCAAGATCTAAATGAAGAAGAAGGAGAAGAAGAATATATGAATCTTGAATGTATTGATGATATTACTGAAGTTCCTTACACAAGATTCACTTTCTCTCTCTAGAACACCTTGAGTTTCACACACTTAAGCTCCTCTAGCCGTATACTCCTCACCCACCTAATATATATATATATATATATATATATATATATATATATATATATATATATATATATATACATTTTGCTAGAAAAGTAAACTATAAATAATATTTTTGACCGACCAATCTCCCCCTTGGTTTATAGCTTTCTTTTCTAATTGACCCAACAAACTCCCCCTAAAAATGTAGCTGACTTTTCTTTTCAATCTTCATTTGGAGTTTGGCTTCAGCTTTAATCTTCGATATCTTCAGGACTTCAAGATGAACATATGAATCTTCAATAAATGACTTCATCTCAAGAAGTTGGGCTTTTCTTCAGAATTTGACATTGAACGCACATTGAGTGAGGAGGATTCTTGTACTGATTCTTGAAAGACAGCGCATTTAGCTTGAGAATCTTCAGAGAGAATATCAGAGAGAATGAATCTTTTGGATCACTTCGGCATGTACAAAGATATCATCAAATTGATTGAGGAGGCTTCAATGCAATCTGTCACATAATCTTCAAGTGCAGCTTCACCTTGCTTCTGAGGTGGTTGAAAAATTAAATGTTGAAAGAATAATCTTCATTTCTTGCTCCTTCGAATGAAAATTCTTCGATGATCACGGATGAAGCCTTGGCTCAGAAAATGTCGATATAGTCTCCATGAGTCTCAACTACATCTGAATTCACTTTTCAAGACAAAACAAAACTAAAAGAAAACTAAAAGAAAACTTAAAACAAAATTTTTGGATTTTTCATATTTTCTGAACAATAAATAAAACAGAAATATCACTATTTTTAGATTTTTAATTTTCTGATTTTTGTTCGATTTTTAAATTTTCTGATTTTTGTTTCATTTTTTTTTAATTTTTTTAATTCTCCCCCTAAGTTTGTGCATAGAGGAAAACTATAAATAAATTTAACAAAAGAAAAAATATTCGGGATCAAAGTTGTGAGACAGTCTTAACTTTGTTTATCAGTACCTTCACCTTCATGAATAGATCTGTTCAATTTTCAGTATTGTGGTCCATTTAAACACGAAGGATATCGACAAATCTTTCAAATTTACCATTTAGCTGACGACGACCAGGGGTATTATTGTCCACTTAAATTAAGCAACGAGATTTACAGGCAACCTCTAAATGGTTCAATTTTAGTTGCACTAGAACGTGTTGCCCACTTCCCGATATACCCTGGTTATCAAGAAATTCCTATGGACTCCTTACTTTAGGTGAGTAAATAATTATTAAGCAGGAAGTCAGATTTAGTGAAGGATGCATATGTTGTGTCCCAGGTCGGATCTCTTTCAATCACACAGAGGACACAACATACGGCTAACTAGGATAGAGAGATTGAGAGGTAGAATGTTGCATTTGTTGTGTTCCAGGTTGGATCATTTCAATCACGCAGAGGAGACAACATATGGCTAATAGATAGAAAGAATTGCATAGATAAAGAGGTACATAGAAATAAAGTTGCATATGTTGCATTCCAGGCCGGACCACTTCTAATCACGCAGAAGAAGCAACATATGACTGACAGATAGAAAGAAAGAAAATAATTTCCTACATACCTACTTTATCAGAACCTCCCAGTCGCCGTATCAGAACCAGAATTAAGGACATAAGTTTGTACATCAAGGAAAAGTTGAACCACTATTCTAGATGCGTATTAATTTAGTGTATCCCATGGGTTCCCATGTTTATCTCACTGCTCAATCTACCCGAGTGTCGTATGGTCAGTCAAAACAATCCTATCTAAATCCACACTGTCAAATCCTTCGAGCCTACTAGCACATTGAACACAAAGTCTAGACAATTCAGATTCAGTACCTTACACTGGTTTAGACTTCCCGTTATCACTTTCTTGATATCACTTCCCAACAGACACCTACTAACGAGTAACTATAAGAAAACAAAAAAAATTGTCTTCAAAATGAATCAGTTTAAGATAAACTTAGGAGTATCAAGAAGAAAACTCAAACCGTATGTTACCGATTGAATTTGCATTCAGAAGGTCTGAGAACAACACACATAATCTCATAACAGATCCAAAAATTCTTCATATCATTAAGCACTAACCCCATTTGTGATCCCTTCCTTTCCTCCTTTCTTGCAAAAGGACACATACTCTCAAACAAAGGTCTTAATGTTGTACAGTTGAGAGATGTCCTCTATCATGTGCCTGGAACAGCTACTACCAACAAACTAAAGTCTGATGATATGCCTCCATAGCTGCTCTGATACAGAGCGGGATCAATTGGACTTTGGAACTCAGTCCATTATGAAACTAGGTTGATCTTTTTCATCTTTGCACAATACTCTCTCCCATGACATATCTGTTTATCACAAACAAAAGATGAAGAAATATTAGAGTCATTAGGTGATTTAGGAGATTGAACCTTTGGTACCCATTTGTATTTGGGTTTAACCCATTTCTTGTTCGATCTGATGGGTGCCTTGTCTCTTGCTTTTGAACATGACGTTGGCCATTGAAATGACTTTGATTTTGGCTTCACATGAGCATCTCTTGGATTTGGCTTCTTGGCCGGCATTCCCTTCTTGACCTTGGGATTTTGATTCTTGGCCTTCTGCGCATTCCAATCGTCATTGTTTGAGCGTGGTCTTGAAGGGTTTCTTTTGGAAAATCTCCCTCTTGGCGCGTTCTGCCAGCCTTGTGCGTAGTAGCAAACGTATGCACAATTAGGACAATTCCTGGAAATGTGTCCAGGTGTTCCATAGTGAAAGCAAGTCTTTTTCTTCACTGGGAAGTTGTTTCTTCCTGCCCCTGGTGGCGTGACCTTGTCTTGTCTCTTATTGTTCCCACAAGCACAGTTGCAACAGGCACTCTGATTTGCTTGTTTTGGTGGCCTGTATTTACTAACAACAGGTCGATTAGTGGCAATTGAGTTAGAAGCAATAGATTCAGAGCTCAAGGATTCATTGGTTTGACAGTCAACAGAATTTGCAGAACTAGAATTAGTTCTCTTCTCCTTGTCCTCGTCCTATACTACTTTACCTGCACATGAAGTAGAAACATCATAAACGTTCACCTCAACATTCTCAATTGTCATAGATTGTTCAGTCTTAACTACGGCTAGTTCAGGTAGTGGGCCATACTGAGCAGGAATTTCTTCCTCATTGGTCTCAAGGGGTGGGTTATAATTGTCATTGAAGGGAGGTGGTACACTGTGATACCCTAGACCCTTGGTTTGATTATCTTTAAATGTTAATTGTTTTTCTATCATGGACACAACTACCTCACTTGACACATCAAATTTCTTAAAGTTAAAATCTGCATCTTTATATTTAGATTTCAATGCATCAAATTCGACAGTCATAGTGGCGAGCTGTTCCTAACATATTTATAATTTATGCATTTGTTACTATATTCTTCTTAATATTTTAGAAGTCCTTGATTTTAGTCTCTAATTTTGCTTTTAGGGGTTTTTTATCCTTCCTAATTGTGTATCTTTCGTATTTTAGGTCCTCAACTTCTTTTTTTAGTAAATCTATTTGTTCACGAAGAAACTTAATTGTAGTTTTACAAGATTAAGAGCATGAAACTTCATTGACTAGGAGGGATGCGGAACTCATTTTTATAAAAAAACCCCTTTGACAAAAAAACTCAAAATTCAACCTTAAAAGTGAAATTTAAAAACTCAAACTTAAAAGTTAAACTTGAAAAGTCAGACTTAAAAGTCAAACCGAAAAGCTAAATTTGAGATTTTAAAAGTTAAATGAAAAAGTCAAAGTTTAAATTCAGAGGTCAAACTCTAAAGTCAAAGTCAAAATTTTAAGTCAAAACTCAATTTAGAAAGTCAAAAATTAAAAGCTAAAATTTTTGGGTTGAAAATGAAATTTAAAAATAAAATAAATTGATTTTTAGGAAAAATATGTCAAGATTGCGAAATTAAGAAGAAGCAGTGAAGCCTTCAGATTTAAAAACGGAAGCAGATTAACGAGTTCCTTGGTAGATCAAGTGGAAGAGGCGTTGGTTGATGACACAAGGGACCCGGGTTAGATCCTCCTCCACACCCGGAAATTTTTGAATAAACACGCTGATGCGTGGACGCTGCGTGCGAGGCTGCTGGCCGAGAACCGTTTGCGACCGAGAACGAGACGCGCCACCACAAACCTGCCTGACCGAACACGTGTGAGGCTAGCCGTAAACCCTTCTTCGGAGGTCGTGAACCCTTCAACACATACGAAAAAAAACAACATTGTTCACCCTTTTTGCTCCAAAACTCGATCAAAACTTGTTTTTATGAAACTTCATTGACTAGGAGGGATGCGGAACTCATTTTTATAAAAAAAACCCCTTTGACAAAAAAACTCAAAATTCAACCTTAAAAGTGAAATTTAAAAACTCAAACTTAAAAGTTAAACTTGAAAAGTCAGACTTAAAAGTCAAACCGAAAAGCTAAATTTGAAATTTTAAAAGTTAAATGAAAAAGTCAAAGTTTAAATTCAGAGGTCAAACTCTAAAGTCAAAGTCAAAATTTTAAGTCAAAACTCAATTTAGAAAGTCAAAAATTAAAAGCTAAAATTTTTGGGTTGAAAATGAAATTTAAAAATAAAATAAATTGATTTTTAGGAAAAATATGTCAAGATTGCGAAATTAAGAAGAAGCAGTGAAGCCTTCAGATTTAAAAACAGAAGCAGATTAACGAGTTCCTTGGTAGATCAAGTGGAAGAGGCGTTTGTTGATGACACAAGGGACCCGGGTTAGATCCTCCTCCACACCCGGAAATTTTTGAATAAACACGCTGATGCGAGGACGCTGCGTGCGAGGCTGCTGGCCGAGAACCGTTTGCGACCGAGAACGAGACGCGCCACCACAAACCTGCCTGACCGAACACGTGTGAGGCTAGCCGTAAACCCTTCTTCGGAGGTCGTGAACCCTTCAACACATACGAAAAAAACAACATTGTTCACCCTTTTTGCTCCAAAACTCGATCAAAACTTGTTTTTATGAAACACGCAAAGAACAAACCCCACTATTTTGCCAAGATCGATCCGAAAATGCAAAAACCCTTGAAAAATAAGATCAAATACGCTCCAGATCTGCAAAAATTGATTGATACAATCCAAGTTCTGATACCAATTGTAAGTCCCAAATCTGCTTGAGTATCAATCAGATCCGTTTGATAGTGTGGAATCCCAATCAAACGGATGATGCCAGATCAAATGAAGAAGAAGGAGAAAAAAATAATATGAATCTTGAATGTATTGATGATATGAATGAGGTTCCTTACACAAGATTCACTTTCTCTCTCTAGAGCACACCTTGAGTTTCACACACTTAAGCTCCTCTAGCCATACACTCCTCACCCACCTAACATCTATATATATATCACACATGGGTTCACGACCGTGAACCCAACCACGAACACCTATTACATGACTGAAAAATACATTTTGATAAAAAAGTAAAGTATAAACCAATATTTGTTACCCGACATTAGGTCTCTCAAGTCTATCACCTTATCAGCCTCCTATTCCTCTTGAGCCATATATCGAAACCCTAATCCATTTTCCCTAAAGTTTAAGCTTGTGTATGTGTGTTTTGGGTGTCTATGGTGCTTAGAGAAGAAGAAGAAGATTTGTGAAGAAGCATTGGAACAGAAAACGCTTGTAGATCCAGAGGTTTCTCATCATTTCTAGCTTATTGGAGATAAAAAGCTTCTATCTTGATGACTCCAGGTGTTAGTTTTTAGTTTAGGGATTATTTCATCATAAAATGGTCCTTAAGGTACTTCTTGAGAGTATAAGCCACTCCATAAGATTATAATGTTAGATCCTAGTGTTTCTAACGTCCCTTGCGCATAAAATGGAGTCTTGATGGATTAAGTTCAATCATGCAAGGATTGAAGGTGGTTTTCAGTAAGATAATGTTGTTTAATCCAAGATTTCCCCTATTAAGACATGCAAAGGCATAAAGTTGGCAACTTTATGCCTTAATGCGCTTTAATAAGCCTAGATCCAAAATTGGACGTTAGGTCTTAACTGATTAAGACATTAAAGGAGTTTTTGGCTAGCTGTTGTATACGCCAGACGTACCTAGACGTACATTGTGTGCACGTTCATGAAGTTCCGATGATGCGAGGGACATGAGTACGTCGGGCATACTGATTGGTACGCTGAGCGTACTCATCAAAGTGGGCTTTCGACTTATTTCAGGTCATGTGTGGGACTTAGGGACTTTGTGGCCCTTGTTGGACCGTAAGCTTTTCTGTGATGGGTGTTCGGGATTGGGCCCATTTTGGACATATATTATCTTTTAGGCCTCATGGCTAGTAGAATTAGGGCCTTGATGGGTTAGGCCTAATAAGGCAAAAAATAAGTAAGTTTTTCCCTTAAGGCCAGGGTTTAGGGTTTGGACTCGCGAGTTGGATTATTGACCTAATTTATAATTAGGGTTTCTTTACTTGATATTTATTGGGGATTTTTCCAGTTCATCAACCCGATCATTTGTTTGACTGTCAGCAGACTGAGGTGAGTTTGCACACTATACTTTAGGACACTAGGATATTTTATGTGTTTGTAGTCTTTATGGCTCCTGATGTATGTGTTATATACATGTGTGCCTGTTTGCTATATGTATGTAGGGTGAAATAGACCCAGTATAGCCTTGTGATGACATATGAGTTGAAAAAGACTCGAGGGTGAAATAGACCCAAGGGTGAAATAGACTCGGTACGACGTGAGCCGACGCATGAGTTGAAATAAACTGGGGGTGAAATAGACCTGAGGGTTAAATAGACCCGACAAAACCTTACGCTGGCAGATATGTATGGTATGTGATATTTTGGGGAACTCAGTAAGCTTCGTGCTTACAGTTTTCAGTTTATGTTTCAGAGCCAGACCGAAGGGGAAGGGCTAGCGATGATCGCATCGCACACAACATGTTATTGCATATTTTGTTGACTTGATGCATTTGGATTATTATTGACATACTCTGATTTTCTTTTGTGGTTTTATGAAAGCGTTTTGGATGATGGTTTTGTTATTATAAAATGGTCTTAAATTTTGGGGCGTTACAAGTTGATATCAGACCTTTGGTTTAACGGATTCAGGATCGGGTGTGTCTGAACTCAAACTGTGGATTTGGTAGATTTTTCAAAAAAATAAAATGTTTTATAAAAAAGAGTTTTCTAATAAAAGAAAGGGGTGTGATGCATGAAATCGACCGATATCAAGTAAGCTTTCCCCAAATACCCATACATGTTTTATGACATGCTTTGAATTGTGAATATTTAAATTGCATGCTAGATTAGGGCTATGGATCTGCTTACTATTGCATGGTAGAATGATAGGAGAAATACCTTTGCATGCCTGATATATGAGCTTGTAGACTTGCATGTTAGTACTGATCAGTCAATGATACAATGGCCTATTTAGGTTATGTTTGTTTCCGATTACTCGATGATCGAATGTTGCTTGCTTTGTGCTTTTAGATGTGGAATGTAGTATGGGCCCGTACTACTGGAAGCAGAGGATCCATAATCGAGTCAAGGAAAGTCGTGCTGGTACTAGGAAGCTGTAGAGTATGGGATTCCTCAGTTTATATGTATTTATGTGTTCCTGCTATTTTAAATGGTTTGTTTCCAATATGGTGGTCACTTGAGGAGGATCTGGTAGTGGTTCTAGTGTTGGTGAGCGTTCGGGCTCTCAGGCCGTACATATGGATGATCAAATACTGTGACAAACCGAAATTTCTATTATGTACAACATATCAAGTCAATAGAAGTCAGAACAGTTACTGTTAATTTTCAGACTTTTTAGAATAAGTTTGAGTATTTTAGGATTAACACTTTAGGAGATATCAGGAGAGAGGATGCACTAGGGTTTATTATGCAACAAAAAAGTCCCGACACATAAAAATATAGGAGTTTATGGCCTAAAAAATGGTGCTTACGGCTGTAAAACCCATCGAAGGGGGTATATAAGTGACACTTAGTCATTTATATAATTTTTCCACCTTTTCAAGAACAAACCTTAAACTCTCTCAAGTGTCATCCAAGTTTTCTTCAAGATATCCAATCTAGTAAGTGTTTCTAGCCCTTTCAAGTTAGTATATCACCTAATCTAGTGTTTTAACACACATCCATCCGTAAAAATGTTCCAAAAGGTTGATTCTTCAAGTTTCACCAAGAACACCAAGAACACACACTAGTGTTCTTGGACTTTTAGCTCATTTCAAGCTTCTATATTGTAAGTACTTCTATCCTAGAGTATCATAGAGATTTTTATACTTCTTTACATCAATAAAACACATAGAAACACCAAGATCAAAGGTGTTTACGGTCCAAGAACACCTTGGACCGTAAACCTTTCTTTAGGTGCCAAAGTGACCCTAGTCCCTTCCTATGCCTTGGTAACTATCATGGATCCCTTCATTGATATGTTAAGGACTTGAAAACACCAAAATACCATTTCTATAGGGGTTTACAACCGTAAACCCAAAGGGAAATGGTCTTAGGGCCGTAAACTCCTCAAAGGTGGGAAATGGTGCCCTAACTTCTTCCTTAGATTTATACATCAAGTAGAAATGCTTCTAGGGAATTATAAACCTTCAAAGCAACAAATGGTCAAAGGAGTATCAACTTACAGCTGTAAACTCATGGGTTTACGACCGTAAACTCAATGAGTTGAGGTCACAAAACCGTAAACTCAAGAAAGGGGTTCTTTTGAACCCTAAACCCAATAGCTTTGTCCTACAACACTTAGATGCAATCCTAGTGCTTATAACACTTATATAAAGTGTTTAACTTGTCTTAGGATGTCTTAACTTTGTAAATTAGTTGTTTAAAGACTAATTGGGCACATATATGTGTATTTATATGTTAACTAGGATCATTGTGCGTGTAGAAGTCTTCACTTGACACCTAGCAATCCTATATCTTCAGTTCATCCCTGCCACTCACTACAGGTGATTTCATACCCCTTAATTAACCTTTTAAATGTTTTTAAATGCTTTTATGGGGGGGGAATACAAGTTGAACAATTCTAGTTATTATATCAATCACATGTGATTAATAACTACCAAACTAGTGGATTCTTACTTTTCAAACTGTGTTACCAAACTGCTTTACTTCAAACTGTTTTACAAACTCTTTTACTTGTCAAATACTTTTACTTAACGTCTTTCATACTTATATATTTTCAAATTCATGTCTATGTATGTATGGTTATATAAGCAATGTTTAAAAGGCTTAGGAAGGCCAACTCGCTTTAATTCCTTTTCCTTGTTTGGATGTGGCTTTAGGGCATCGGTTATCCGTACAAAGGTCGTTTAAATATTAGTTGTATATCATGTATACATACATAGTCATAAAAGTTCTTTCAATCAGTTCCATACCTTTGGGTAGCAAGGGTATACAAACATGATCATACATTACTAGTAAGCTACCATAGGGGTAGTTTAGGAAGATACTAAAACTATTACTAGAACAATGAAACATACAATGAGTCAGTTCATTCATGAGTCAATACATGATAGATAAAGAGAGAACACACAATACAGCTAGTACACACAGTACATTACTATACATGCTAGATAGAGAGAGAACACACATTACAGCTAGCACACGCAGAACATTATAGTACATACAGGCTAAACAGAGAAAGAACACACAATACAGCTAGCACATTCACTACATATACATTCATGCAGTTATGTGAGCCATTAAACGGGGCATGGCACTACCTGTCATGACCGTTTTTGTATCCAGAATCTCCTTAATTGGGGAGCGTATGAGTTTGCGTATAGATCTATACTGGATTGACTATCCTACACCTTGTTGCTCGCTACAGTGGGACTTGCAAGTCTACGGGTTCCAAATGTCATTTCTTACAGCGTCTTACATCGTCGTTTTACTAGAGTCGGTAGCAGGATACAAGTCGATCACATGTTACTTTAAATTACAATTGGTTTAAGGTAGTTAGTACGGTAGTAGTTACTTACTACAATACTACAGTACTATGATATTTTACCATTACATTCACTTCGTGAATATTCACACGATTCACGGTAATGTAAAAACTATATTTTTGGTTAATAATAGTCGGATTTGGGAAAATACACATTCTTACAAGAGACACACACAGATACTAGATGCCTTGGTAGAAGGCTACAATTAGTAGGAAACATAGGGTTTTCTAGGAGAGTTCAGACAAATACAAACCTTACAAAACTTATACATTACAAACATCTTAAAAATGCTTTCATACAAATATAGACACTAATATACTTATGATCTCACCAGCTTTAAAGCTGATACTCGCTTTCAAAATAACTTGTATTCTCAGGTCACCAGTAGACAGGTACAGGTGCTAGGTTTTGAGAAGATGGAGTTCGTTGAAGACTCGTATTTTATTTTGATATGTATTTTTGGTGTCTATATAACTTGAAAGAACACACTTGTATGAAATTATATTATTAATGCAATGGATGATGTTATTTCTTGTTTACTACTATTCATTATTGTGATAATGTACATCACGTCCTCCACCCCAGAACGTTTCCGCCGTTCATGGTTTTGGGGTGTGACAAATATGGGCGTTTATTTCATCATAGATTACCCACAGTATTCTTGAGAAGACTCATGTGATCTCCGGTGTGGTCAAGGAGGGTATTTTGGAGATTCTAGATGAGAGATTGGGCACTTTTCATTATGAGATGATGGCGATGGTGGGAGTCCTCTCTTTGACTTTCCGCGAGTTCCATCCATGTGGGGCTCTAGAGTTCGTCGGGAAGAAGGACCCAATTTTGAGCAGGTGTTGGTTGGCAGACATCAGGAACACCTTCCAATCTAGTCTTTGTCCTGAGGAGGCGAAGGTCAGACTTGCACCCTGTCTTCTGAAAGACAGAGCTCGAGATTGGTAGGAGGAGGTTTGGCACCCCTTAGGAGGCGAGGAGATTGAGTCCATGACTTGGGAGGATTTTGTGATGAGGTTTCGGGCAAAGTTTGCACCAGTGATTGAGGTCCAGTAGTTAGCAAGGGTGTTTCAGGACCTTCGTCAGATTACTGAGACAATGGCGGAGATCACTGCTATGTTCTATAAGAGGGCATTATTGGTTTCATAGTATGTGGTGCACGAGGAGATGAAGAAGGCGAGGTACCATGAGATGTTGAGGAGTGATATCTGGCAATTTGAGAGTCGATCCAGTTGCAAGACTCTAGAGGATATGATAGCACGACAGAGAGAGGGAGATTGACTTGGAGATGTAAAGGAAAAGGAAGCCAAATCAGGTTCACGGTTTACAGTTTTTAGGAAAGAGGCCCAGGGTATTTGACTCGAGATCGATAAGCTAGCAGGATTGGGGCCGTTGTGGCAAGTGCGTTAAGACGCACGATGTAGCTTGCATGGGTGGTGGTGGTTCAGGATGCTATAAATGCAGAAAGAATAGGCATTTTAATCGATATTGCACAACCACTACACAGGGATCGAGCTTGATTTACTTCCATTCGGATTAGAGGGGCCATAAAAAGGCCGATTGTCTGAGTCCAGCAGTGGCAGGACTGGTTGCAACTCCCACTCCGGTGACTTTGAAGATTACAGATGGCTACCAAGGTAAGGCAGATGTGCCTGTTGTGAGGAGTAGGACTTTTCAACTGATAACTGAGGAGGCTCGTGAAACACGTGATGTCATGACCGGTATGTATCTTCTCCTTATCTATTTATTTATGCGAATTTTTCTTCTTATATGTGTATTTTTTATTTAGGATTGTTCCTTGTGAATGGTATCTCTGCTTTCGTATTGTCTGATTTGGGGGCTACCCGATCCTTTGTATCTCTTGCGCTCATCAAGAGGTGTGCCATCCAGGGAAGCTGGATTGCCCATTAGAGGTTGAGATTGCCGACGATCATCCTATACGAGTATCTAGGGTTTTTCAGGGTTGTGTTCTGGATTTGTTCACAAGCGGTATCCAATCGATGTGGTTCCTATTCCCTTGTGTGGGAGTAAGGTTATAGTGGGGATGGACTGGCTGAGCCCCAATGGGGCAATGATTGATTGCGAGCAGTAGTTGGTGTGTATCCGAGCCGCAAATGGGCGAGAGTTGGTGATTCAGGGAGAGGGTGTTCAGAGCGAGTCAGTTTGATGTTCAACGGATAGGGTCAGGCACTATCTTCAGCAGGGTTGTTCTGGATTTGTCGCATATGTTATGGATACCCGGGAGAAGGGTAAGGCGAATGTGGATGATGTGCTGGTTGTTCGGGAATATCCAAATGTGTTCCCGGATGACTTGCTTGGAGTGCCTCTATAGAGGCAAGCGGAGTTTCGGATTGATCTAGTTCCCAGTGCGGCTCCGATAGCCAAATCACCTTGTCGGTTAGCACCTCCAGAGATGCAGGAGTTTTCTACACAACTATAAAATTTGTTAGACAAAGGATTCATTCAGCCAAGTAGTTCTATAACATCCATAAACTATGAGGTAAAAATTTCATTTTTAATTTAACTAAAGCATTAATTATTTTTAAGTCAACATTCAATATCTGCTTAACCAAATATTCAAAACTACTTTTATAATAAAACAGTTATCAAAGCACAATCCCAAAATCATCATAATGCGGAAACATGGGTGGATGTGCTGCGAGCAAGACAGATCCTTCCCTTTTCAAACCGGAAGTTCCTGAAACCATAACAATAACCACCATAAGCACAAATCTTAGTGAGTTCCCCAAAAGACCACATAACATAGATAATAAACACATACTAATCCCCCGCCTTTCATCGTGCCCTACCTGACATCGAGTCCCACCCGGCCTCGGGCCCCGCTCGGTTTTCAGATCTGTCAATCAACAGGCCCCACCTGACATCGGGCCTTGCCCAATACATATAATCCTGTAAACATATAATCATACTAGCACATGCGATAATCACAAAGACAATAGCATACCATATAGTCATCGACCCCTGCTCGGCATCGGGCCTTGTCTGGTAAGCATAAAAACATATACTAATAACTAGCATACAATATACTCATTAGGCCCCGCCTAGCATCGGGCCTTGCTCAGTATGCATACCATCACATAGCACATGCAAGATTTATGCAGACATCTATCATCCTAACATATAAACCATGGGCCGACATTGGTGACTTCGACCCGCTAAAGTCAGTGAGGAGACTCACCTCAATCCGTCAATAATCAAATAACTGCTCGGACTGCTGAACCAGATAACCTTGCGCCAACTAACAATAAATACAGTCTTAATCAATAATTAACCCAATAATCCAAAATCCGAGGCCCACTCCATAAACCAACTTCCTAAAGGGTAAAAGACCATTTTACCATTTTCTTACTTGTTCCATAAGCAAGGTCCATCCCAAAAGCACAAAAGCCCAAAATGGCAACCCAAAGCCCAAGTCAGAGGCAACAAAAGCCCATTATGGCCCAATAACCTGATTGGGCCCCAAAACCATCATTTACCTACTTGCAAGAAAACGTTAAGTCCATCCATGTCCCAAACTCAGAAGTCCAATGGACCAATAATGCCCAAATCTCAAAAAGCCCAAAATGGAAAATTAGGGAATATGCCCCGATTACCAGAATGGTACGCCCATCATATTCACCCTCAAAGCACAGAGTACAAATGGCTGATACACAAAACCTCCATTACGCTGAGCGTACTTCCTAAGTACACCCAACGTACTCATCAAGGACCAAAAATTCATATTAAGCTCTTAATTAATGGTTAAGACAATGACCTCCAAACTCAAATATGGCCCTAATGAGATGTCTTAACACGTAAAGTTGGCAACTTTACTCCTTTGCATGGCTTAATGGGACCGAAACCATAATAACATCGAAAATAAACATCCAAACCCATGCATGATCCAACATAATTCATTAAGATGACATTTTTAAGTACAAGGGACCACCCAAAGGCCAAGATCCAACATTCTAAGCTCTTGGAGTAGCTTATGCTCTCAAGGATGACTCTAAGAACAAAATGAACCCAAAATACTCCTTAAACTAGAAGTAACACCTAGATTCATCAAGATGGAAACTTTATACCTCCAAAATTAGATCAAGATGCAACAAGCCTGGATCCAAAAGCTTCAAGTAATCGCACACTTCTCCAAGAGGTTCCTTCTTCCACTATGAACACCAAAAAAGCATGAAATACCACCAAAAGCTCATAAACCACTCAGATGGGGGCTAGGATTTTGATTATATGGTTTAGAGGGATGGAGGCTAAAGATAATAGGGTTTGGTGGTGATTTATGTTGGATTAGGTGTCTAAGTTCATAACTATTTCTAGGATGTACTCGACCCGGTTGGCATGGTCCATTTGGGTTGCATGGCATTGCAACACTTGGATAGACCAAATGAGAGAAAGGACACTTAAGGATTATTAATATATTATAAGTTCTAATATATTAATAATATTATTTAATTAGTATTGATCGAAGAATTAATTTGGAATTAATTAAGTGATCAAAAAGAGACTAATTAAATATATGGGGTTGATTGTGTAAATAATCTATTCTTATATAGTGGGCTAATGATCCATGGTTTGTATGGATTGGGCTAAAACCCATAAGGTGCTCCATGGATAATCCATAGAGGTTACAAACCCATGGATCATGGAATACGAAAAGCCTTGACAATTAGGGTTTACATGGTGTAACCCTACTTGTGCCACAACTATATAAAGACCCCTAGTCTAGCAAAATTGGCACTACTTGTACAAGATAGAGGGATGGCCGATTTTGAGGTGTAAGTGAACTTCTCTCAAGTCCATTCCAAGAGTTGTAGTATTGTGTGAGACATTTGAGGCATCACACTTGAGGTGCTAGGCTCACAAGGTTCTCAAGGAATCCAAACTACAAAAGGTATGTTCTTCTTCTAGCATTTATGTTTAAAAGTTCCCCACACTACGCTAGATAGCTTAAGAACCTTGGAAAATCAATTTTTCATGTATCATAGTAAAACATAGATCCAAGGTTTCTAGGGTTGCATGTACACCTTAGGAGTATTAGAATGCTCAGAACCCAATAGTGGTATCAGAGCCTAGGCTTGTTTTCATGATATTTGATGCAAACTTGCTGAAAATCTCGAAAAATTGGCTGTCTGGATAGTGGACTCGCCGAGTCCATGGGGGGACCCAACGAGTCCATGCCTATATTCAACCAACTTGACAATTCAGTTCATGCACTCCGCGAGTTGGCTTGTCAGAGTGTATTTTTTCGACTTTTGTTGCTAGAAATTGACTAGAAACATTACCCTAAACTGTTTTGGTCTTATAAAACTTGCTTTAGATGGTGTAATGGTTATGCTAATCCATTTTCAATAGCTATTATCAAAATTTCAGGTTTTATATGGTTAATTTTATAATTCTTGAAATTGTTGATATGCATGTTCATGAACTTATGAGTTTAGAAGATCATAGGAATTATTTGTAACTTTCTTGTTAGTTTAATTCTTGATCATTATGTGTTATAATGGAATCCATAATTTGTCCTCAAGTTATGGATTACCACAAGTCACACTTTGAAAGTCCATTAAAGAAACACACAGGTTACATAAAATGAAAAGTCACTCATTCTAATAAACCATTTAACTCATAAGTTATGAAAGATGAAAAGTTTTGAAAGTTACAAAACTTGCCCTCAAGTTTTGGAACATGTAAAGTCACTTTTAAAAAACTTTAGTTCCAACCCCTAGAATTTTAAGAGTTAAAATTCAACCCTTATGCTTTATAATATTATAAGTTTAATAATAATTATATATATATATATATATATATATATATATATATATATATATATATATATAAGAAAAAGTCGTTTTACCGTTAGTAGGCCTCATTCACGAAGCTGGTCTATAAAGGGAGGTATAAGGTTGCTGCCTATAAAATGGCAGCTTAATGGGTGTCTACTCTCACCCACCGCTTCCTTAATTTGTGGATGGTCATTAGCCGAACGGGTAAGACAAGGACTTTAAATCTTCATTAAAAGTATGATGAATATAGAGTAACTAAATGTTTCTATAAATTCTCAATCTTAGTTGCTTTAGGAAAATGTGAATAAGGTGCTAACCCATGAAATTACACTTTGCACTTTGCTTAAGTCGGTTAGTGGAGCGCGTGTGGTTAACCGAAACACTAGCTGGACTTAACAAGGTAGGCAAAGGGTAACTTAATGTTTATCATAGTATCGATGGAGCGCGTGTGGTTAACTGACACATTGATTAAGGGGTAAACATTAAGGGTACCAAGTAATTTGCATGGTTACTTCACACCTTGTTTTGTGATCCTCGACATGCCAGTCACAAAACTTGAAGGGCACACTCGAGATTGATACATGCCACAGAAAAGTTCAATGAACCCCAAAGAATCTAGGAGTTTCAAAACCAATTAAAACCTAATAATTTATTTCATTTTTCATGGTGCAAATTGGTGAATCGTCATTCACCTACCTTCAAATATTTTATAGCTTGGATTACAACATCGCTTTTCTAAGTTATAAAATATTATGTTGGGTCCTAGCCTTAATATTTCATATTGGGTGTTATATTAAGGACTTAAAACAACTAACTTGAATATCTCCCAATGTAGATGTCTGGTTTAGACAATCATGATCTTCCCAAATCTCATGGAAATCATACTTCTCTACTTCCACCTCCTCCATTGATTCTCCCTAACGCACAAGCTCGAAGAATTGAAAAATTCAAGGTCACTCAAGCCATACTAGCAATGAAACATAAAGATGGAAGACCTGTGTGCACTCATGTTTTAGGAATGATGTCACACATTGATAGGTTGAGAATGTTGGGTGTCGTTGTCCCAAGGAAGTTGGCTATTGACTGGGTTCTTCAGTCACTTCTTGAGTCGTATAGTGAGTTCATTAAGAACTACTATGTGACAGATCACGACATGACCCTAAGAGATTTATCGTATTTGCTTGTTGCTGTTAAGTCAAAAATGATGTGGCGCAATGGTCAAGCATATATGGGTGGAAGGGCTATTTCTCAAACTTCCATGAGCATTGACAATGGTAACATTGGAAGTCCATAAAAGCTTTCTGTTCCCAATGGAAAGGGATCGGCATTGGTCAACCCATGTACCATTCCCAAAGATTTTGTATGTTTTCATTGTCAAGAGAATGGGCATTGGTTGCGAAACTTCCCTAACTACCTGAAAGATCTAAGAGAAAAGGAAAAATCAAAAAGGTTTGACTCTGCTTTAGGTAAGTCCACTATCTAACTCTGTTAAGTTCCTTATTGATGATTCTTAATACAAAATGTGACTCGATTACATTTTGGTGTTTGGTAGGATCAAGCAAAGGGGAGGACACTTAAAGAAAGAGTATGCTGAATCAGATCGCGAAGATGGATTTCAATCGCATGGTTCGAAGATCGGAATCTTAAGCTACTACTTAGGTGTTATGATAGATTGCTAGAAAATATTTAATAGCATCGTTTTTCATTTAAAGTTGCATTATAAGGAAAAAAGTTTACCGCATTTATAAATAAATAAAATTTTGTTTTATTTTATTATATCTCCTTGAAATGACATTTTATGAAAAAATGGTGTTTGTATGGTTCTAGCAATAATGGAAATGTGAATTTGATTCTTTCATTTGTGGTAGTGTCTAAATTTACCAAATAAAGAAGATTCTCATCAACCAAGTTTCAATTGGACTGAAACTTGAAATCATGCAAGTTGTATAGTATGACGAATGAGAATTTTCATTTGGAAAATTAAGACTAATTCCTTGTTTACATGTATATGTGAGTCAAGTGAAGGACTAAGGGATCCAGTACACGTTCTTGTGCACTGGTCAAGGTCCACCACAAAAGATCGATAAGACTATTCGTCATGATTTACTAAAGTTGAGTAAATATGGTTATACTTACCAGTATAAGCATAATTCTGAAACATTGGAAAAGTTTCGATGTATTGCAGGACGAATGAGAAGAATCAAATTAGGCAGAAAGATAAAAGTTTCTCAAATCTGAAAAGATGGGAAAGTACTTTAGTATCATGTTTTGTGATCATCTTAATGATTAAGAAACCATATTACAATTGGTCCTCTAAGGACATCTTAGTGCATTCTTATGGCTAAGAAGAGGAATCATGAATTGTTGAAGTGGTTAAATCAAGAAGATGAGTGATACTTCATTCCAAAACAAATCTTACAGTCATACTCCAAGATTGTAACTTGAGTGACATATCTTAAAGAAAGGTTTATAACACTTGTCAAATGTAAGAGTAAAATGTGTCCTACTCTTGTATACTACTCTTGTATATTTGAAATTGGTAAGTTGTGATGTTTTGGATAAAACAAAGACCAACTAAGGCCAATTGTGTGAAGTGTTTGTCTTGATAAAGAATCTGCACTATCTCTTGAATATTTGGCAAGTGAGTCTTATATGTCAAGAGGACAGTGGGAGTCTTAAAGATCTTGAAAAAGCTTCTAGATCTAATCAAGAAGAAAAACCTATAGTTTATCACTAGCACATGACTTAAGGTTTATAACCTATCGTGTTGACATATTCCTATTTCTATTCCCATTCCATTTAAAGTTGGCTTTGCATATGAGTTTTGAGAGTTCTCAATTAGTTGCATAACAACTTGGAAGCAATGGCAGGCCGTTGTGCTGCTAGGTGGCAAGAAGTTAAGACTGCACAAGTTCAATCCATAAGAGTTTGGATTTGTCACTAACCTTGTCTTGTGATTATGGTTTTGACAAATTCACATGGATAGGAACACATACACCATAAAATTTAAGTGTCATAAGGTTTCTCTCTGATTCATGAAAATGATGGTGCGGAAACGATTTCACTAAGTAGATTTTAAGTAGATAGCAATTGTGATATTTGAATTCTCACAGTCGTTAGTGGAGTGTGTGTGGTTAACCGGCACACTAACATGTACTTGTGAGAAATGGCAAAGGTCTAAACAATTGAGACTATGATTACGACATTCCTTTTTTCATAGTTCTGAAATTGTTTAGACACACATGTGTGCTATCTAAGGAAAGGTGTATGATTTTGATAAAGTTTTATCAAAGCATCTCGTATCATAAATATGAACTTTGGTAAGAAGGTCAATAAAGTATTGATTTCTAGAAGTCCAGCTAATTTCTGAGTACATGTCAAAGCTAGAGGGATCATAAGTGTTATGCTAATAATCATCATGCAAGTGCGAGCATGATAATTATAATAAGTGTTGCAAGTTAGCAATGTTAATTATAGAAAACAAAAGGTTTCAATTAGGAAAAAGTTGTTTTGCTATAATTAAGGGAGAGGAAGTTATACTTCATTTCAATTCTAAAACCTTAGATTAAGGTTTTAATCATCTTTAGTCAAGGATATTTATATATGAATTTTATGTTGGAATGGCTCAACATAAGGAAATTCTATATATGGGTCCATTATTTGTGTTCTAAAATTCGGTTATGATTACGACATCCCTTTTCATAATCTGAATTATGAGAACTTGGCAAATAGAAATAGATATATTATAGCAAAAGACTGGTCTAGTATCATGTCTTTATGAATCGTGTCCTATATGCTTCGGATATAGGATTGATTGCATGTGCTATAATATTCATCTGTTCTAAATTTTTCCAAAATGCCCAGAGCATTAAGAGGGAAAAAGTACTAGAACTAGATATGACTAATTTGATTAAGCAATTATCGAGGACAATCTAAGGTTTACCAAAGATTGGTTGTTGAGGGACAGTTGAAAGTATAGTGTTAATTTTGGAAGGACCATATTGACATATTCTGAAAAGAGGCAACTCTTTTTTAGGAGTAATAGTCAAAAGGGGAATATGGAAATGTTCCCATAGGTGGAAGTTATTCATTAAATCTGTGTAAGATTAGGAAACTTAATGCAAGAAGAATGTTCAAAGGAAATGAACTTTGAATATGAGACTTTGTTTCCATGGAGTTGATCTCCATTGGAATACTCTGTAATGTCTGTTGACAAGTCTTTATGACTCTGTGCATAATCATTACAAGAGGACCAATTCATATAAGTTTAGAATCTAACAAATTTAGGTAAATGGCAGGAATTTGGAATTCTTGCGTTTCCGATAAGGATTTGGGATTGTGGAATGAGTATCATTGGAATTATGTTCAATTGATCTCTTTCACAGAATAAAGATCATAGACAAACTTAGTGTGCATACTTGGTGTGCGACATAACTAATGTTTGGAAAAACATAGTGTGCATAATTGGTGTATGGAATGAATAGTGTATAGAAAAAAACCATAGTGTACATGCTTGGAGCATGGGACAACTATTGTTTTAATTCAAGTATAAAGTTGATAGTTTGACATAGTATGCAATGTATAATGTGTAATCAACATGGTGATAAATAAAAAATGTTCTATTTATATTCATAAGTTCCGAGACCATATTTGATTCAATTATTCTTGTGTTTCACTTTGCATGTTTTGACTTCCAGGATAACTAGGTCATTCTTCCCGAGTGACTAAGTTATTCAAACCATCCTTAGTCAGCCGTATGTTGGAAGTAGATATGAATCAAGACTTTCATGAAGCTGGATTGCAGATGTCCAAGGTATGAGATATATCACGAGTTGCTGCAACATTCATGAGTGCTCATAAGTTCTGAGTATTGGATTCAACCCATGCTCACTGGTATCACTTCATGGAATTTATCTCGAGTGTTTGTGAGATGGTAATATCCTATAAGTCTTCAAACCTAGATATATGACTTGTTTCCTATGAGTTGGTTATACATTGATTGTACGAAAACGCATTAGTAACTCGATGTTATAAAACGTGCCTTTGTGTATGATTCAACAAGTAGCAGAATAAGTGTATGAGTCGAAGTTTATTTGTTCCTTCTTGGATTAGAAGCGATATCTGGGCCTCTCGATGATTTTGTGTTGACCCATGTACCGATCCCGGTCAGAACTAAGTTGACGTGTTCAATTAAGTTCTATGTCAAACAAATCGGAAATCAGGAAACAAACTGTTGGACAATAAGTAAGACATTGTTCCATGTATTTTTACAACTGATATCTAGAACAAAGGATTATATGATCACTTATCTTAAATGGCGTATCATCATCATCTCAGTTCCGCGAGACCTTGAAAGAGTTACGATTGCTGATCGGTTCCTAAAGTTATTCTTGCAGATATAGTTATTAGACTTATCCAAATGGGAGACTGTTGGATTATGTGTCTAAGTTCATAACTATTTCTGGGATGTACTTGACTCGGTTGGCATGGTCCATTTGGGTTGCATGGCATTGCAACACTTGGATAGACCAGATGAGAGAAATGACACTTAAGGATTATTAATATATTGTAAGTTCTAATATATTAATAATATTATTTAATTAGTATTGATCAAAGAATTAATTTGGAATTAATTAAGTGATAAAAAAGAGACTAATTAAATATATGGGGTTGATTGTGTAAATAATCTATTCTTATATAGTGGGCTAATGATCTATGGTTTGTATGGATTGGGCTAAAACCCATAAGGTGCTCCATCGATAATCCATGGAGGTTTCAAACCCATGGATCATGGAATATCAAAAGCCATGACAATTAGGGTTTACATGGTGTAACCCTACTTATGCCACAACTATATAAAGACCCCTAGTCTAGCAAAATCGGCACTACTTGTAAGAGATAGAGGGCTAGCTGATTTTGATGTGTAAGTGAACTTCTCTCAAGTATATTCCAAGAGTTGTAGTGTTGTGTGAGACATTTGAGGCATCACACTTGAGGTACTAGGCTCATAAGGTTCTCAAGGAATCTAAACCACAAAAGGTATGTTCTTCTTCTAGCATTTATGTTTAAAAGTTCCCCATACTACGCTAGATAGGTTAAGAACCTTGGAAAATCAATTTTGCATGTATCATAGCAAAGCATAGATCCAAGGTTTCTAGGGTTGCATGTACACCTTAGGAGTGTTAGAATGCTTAGAACCCAACAAGTTAAGGAGCTTAAATAGGGTCCAAGACCCTAAATTAGGGTTTGGATATGACTGGGGTACGCCCATCGTACTCCTTAGAGGACCCGCGATTAAATTGCTTAGTACGCCATGCGTACACTTGTGTACGCCCCACATACTCGATTTAACCCTAAAACTACCAAACTTCCGAAGGCCATAACTTCTTCATTATAAGTTCGTTTTCGACGATCCTTATATCCAAAAAATGTAACGAGAAGTTCTAAGCTTCTATCAACTCATACTTTCCTTAAAACTTCCCAAACAAAAATCCAATTTCCATAAAAGCCCGAACAAATACATTACCGAAATCCCCCTTGGCCCCGAAACAGAAACCAAATTCCCAGATCATCCAAATTACATTACCCACATCCAATTAGGTCTAAATCTCTTTTCCTCAAAGGCCCTAAGCTTGATGATATTCGGTCTTTGGTTCACAACCCTGCATTAGGAAACGATTCGGAACAAGGCGTTACAACTTTCCCGCACCTAAATTAGATTTTGTCCTAAAAATCACTCCTTACCCCCCCCCCCCCCCTCCTAGAAACCAATGCTCTGATCATAACCTTCTAGTGCTGAACAAATAAATGACCCCATAATTGTCGATCCAACATCATACTTGATGAGATGAAAACTCAGATCGTTTAGATCTTTCACAGGTAAAGATGATGAACAAACAAATCAAACACAATAGAATAAAGTACACAGAATAGAATCAAAGTAATGCTTATGATTCAAAAATAGTCACGCCTCAGCAGAGCTCGATGAAGAACTTCCACTATAGAGGCGATCTAGGGTTTACAATACTTGTGTGAGAAAATAATAAAAGCGTTACTTACAAAGGATGCATGCATGCACCTTAAATACTAAAACCCTAGTAGAAAAACATGAACAATTGGACAGGCCCAAATCGGCAACCAAAACTGGGCTAAGGACCGAGCCCATGACGCAACACTATAAGCCCAACAATCTACCCATGTGCATCAAATGAGGCGAGAGATTATTTCTTCTGAGTTGGCTTCACAGTCCTTACCACCTTGAATAGCCGAGGGATGATAGCAAGAAGTGTCTGCCGAAATTGAATGTACCATCTCAGCATATCAGTAAACATCTTTTTGTCGGCTGTTGTGTTCTAATTACACCTCTGAATAATCTCCAAAATGTGCTCCAAGCAAGCGGTTAAGAAGAGGTGTTTGTCAACAAGAGCGAACAAGCATTGTTGGCCTTCGCCTCTGATAAACATCACAGTGTGGTACTTCGAATCAATCTTCCCTTTGACCATCAAGTTAACATCGCCAGCCCTTCCCATTGGTTTGATCGTTGTTCGCTTGTGAATTGCTGAGGCGATTTCTTGATCCATTTTTGTAACTTCGTGAATGTAACAGAAAAGCATTCACTTGATAAGGTCAATAATCGGCTGATACTCTTGAGGATTTGACAGTAAGATGTTGTTGAGGAGTATCCAGTCGTGGGGATTAAGGTGCGGTAGATCAGCAAGAGTGAAGTTGTGAACCGAGCCATCAGATCCTCGACTTACTTTGAATTTCACGTTAACAAACTTCCCTGTTGTATAGGGATTCAGTACCTTGACAGTTGTGATTTTCTGCAAACTCCAGGTCAAGTACTGAGGCTTAGCGAACTCCAGATAGAATTCCAATAGATCCCGATCCACCTTCGGGTCTAGAGATGGGATGGCAACAGTCTAGTTGAAGAAGTGAAAGATGAATGCCTTTCGTGTGATTGGCATATCAAACTGCTCATCCTTAGAGTTTTCAAGCCCGAATGACATCACAGGCTCAAGTCAAAGTGTACTTGGTTCATCAATAGCACACCTTTGGAGTGAATCAAGAGTCCACTCAGGAAAAACGGACTTCTTCTTTTCCAGAAGCTACTTTTCCTTTTGCTTCTGCTCTAGCTCAGCCATTTGTTTCTTAAACTTTTCTTCAAGCTCCTTATCAGAAGATTTTGTTTTCTGAAAAGGATTAGCAGGATCCTTTTCATAAACATCTTCTTCATTATCAGTGTCATCCTCCCCAATTTTCCTCTTCTTTTTGTCTCTATTACTGACCGAAGCTTCATTAACCTTCGGTTTAGCAGTTGGTTTCGGTTCAGGAGGAGGTTTAGTTTTCGCTACCTTCTCTCCCCTTTGTTTCGTCTGGACACCAGTCACCTGAACACCCTCAATACGACTAAGGATGTCCAATGCAGGCCTGAGTTTCTCAGCCAAATGCCTGCGGATGGTAATGGTTATGATGGGATCATGGGCTTCAAGGAAGTGAAGTAAAATGGAGTGAATATCGCCAGCAGAGCTTCGTATAACCTCCCTCTCAGATTTCAAATCATTGAGCTCAGATGTGGCAGTACGAAGCTTGAGGTTCTGCAGCTTCAGCTGAGAGGTTCTTTTGTCGAGCTCATCCATGATACGATTTTCCACAACCAACTCTTCCTCCAGTTGAGTCAATCGATCATTGAAATTATCATGTAGAGTGGCATTGGCAGCTTCAATTGCTTGTCGTACAACTTCAAGGTTTGACCGTTCAGCTTGAAGAGAGCGCTGAAGGTTATCAACCGAAGCGTTCACAGTTTGAGAGCTCTTCTGAGCAGCCGCCTGCAAAGAATCAAAAAATAAGTGAGCCTCAGAAATTAGTTTATCGACTTTTGCGGTCACTTCTTTGCACTCCTTTGTGGAAGACTCAACAGCAAGGGAGGCCCGTTGGCACTGGGAAGTAGAGGCATCAATGGCCTTGGCTGTAGCAGATAGGGAAGCATTGTGTTCTTGGACGACGGAGGAGAACAAAGCCTATAAAGCAGCGTCAGAATAAGCACCGGTTGAAGAGGAGGAAAGCAGCTGATCAAGTTTGTCAGTGACTGCTTTAAGATGGCGCTTGGTTATAGGAGCCTCTTCACCTTCATCACTTTATACACGGTAAGGAATGAAATAAGTGGAATCAAATTCCAAGTCCTCATCGCCAAGAACTGGAGTGGTGTCAGTGGATTGGGTAGGTGACAAGGGTTTTGTAGTGACGGGAGGTTCGGTTGTAACTGGTGGTTCGATTGTAAATGGTGGTTGTGGTGCGGAAGAATGAACCCCCTTAGTGGTTGTGGTATTGGTAGTTTTCGTGAAGATTGGATCAGGAATGGGAATAGAGGTTGATGGTTGAGAGGTAGAGATGGGAAAAACTGGAGGGATGGAGATTGGTATAGAAACAGGTGGAAGTGAAGGGGGTTGGGAGCGAACAGGTATTTCTGGGGTAGGTGAGCGAGGCGGGGTATCACCATGACCCGAAGCCTCCTCATCAGAACTTTCGATGTCAGATTCTGAAGGAGCAGTAGATCTGTTTTTGGGAGGAACATACTCAGAGTTTGAATCGCTTGAAGATTGGAGTATGAGTCTCCGAGCGTTCTTCTGCCGCTTCTGATTAGGCTGTGAAAGAGCAGCCTTGTCTGATTTTTGCTTCTTGGGGGTTTGACCCTTGGTTGGTTTAGCAACGTTCCCCTCCTTCTGGGTTTCGGTTCTCTTTCCCCTCTTTGCTGGCTTATCAGCCTCTTTAATGGAGCGAACCATGGCTGGTGTAAGAACCCTTGGACCAGAACAAGGAAGTTTCATGTATTGTTGAAGAACATTGTGGGCTTCAGACATACAGGCAAGCATGACATCAGGGATCGATCCAATGAAGGAAAACTTAGTGGGATCTGTGACGATAATCTTGGTGGTATGAAAGGTGGAGATGGAGGAGAGAAGAGAGTTTGCCATGATTTGAACGTGGAGACGATCCATTGCCCATTTGGTGATGATGGAACAATACCTCACACAGGAGATTTCTGAGTGTCTTGATGAAGAAACCAAGCTTTGAACCAGTTGTTTCCAGATGATGGTTCCATAATCCAAATTGATCCCTTGATATAGCCCATAAAGAATAGTCATAAATGACTTGTTTGCTCCATCTGAGCCGGCGCTTCGCTCAGAGAGTCCTTTGAACAGGAGAGTAAAAAGACCATTCCATTGAGGAGGAAGGCAGGACTTCTTGAACTTGGTAATGGTGGCGAGGGTTTCAGTGTAACCCATTTGATAGAACATGTAGAACAATTGACTTGTAGTGATCGATTCAGGGTTTACCAAAGTTGGTTCTTGAGAGAGACCAATTAGGGCACATAAGTGGTTCTTGGAGATGGAGGTCTTCTCATTGTGGATTTAAAAGTGAATCCGCTCAGCGACCTTGTCATAGTAAGCAGTTGAATAGGTGAGTGAGAGGCAGGACATGGGAACAACTTCGACCTTGGACAGAGAATCGACCAGAGGCAAGTACTTGAGACATTCAACGACATACAACATGTAGGGTTCATAGATGAAGGGAGTAAGATCAATGATCAGGTTTTGTTGAGGTTTGATTGTGAGAAGGGTGGAGTGAACAGATGTGTCGTGAACTGAAGAGGAGTCTGCCATTGTTGAAGTTTGGAGAGGAAGATGAACAGTGAGATGAATCGCCTTTGTTCTTTTAGAGAGTTTTGTAAGTGATAAATGGGTTAAGATCAGCGTGCCAAAACCTTTTATACGTACAAGTAGGAGAGAGAAAAATCCGGCTGATATCTTGGATTAATTCGAAAACTGCGCCTAATTTGACAGATGAACAGTTGTCATACCCGATGATGACACAGGAAAGAGAAAGGATGTTTCCTTTTTACATGCCATTCCATAAAAAGCACTTTTTCAAATCGTCAAAACGATTGGATAACTGCTGAGTCAGCCTTAGCTTTATCCCAATCGTCACCCCATATTTCACATGAACCGTTATTGCCTTTTAACTTTATTGAGCATTATAATACTTGAAGAAACGAAGCTGGAACAATTAGGGCACCATTAATAGAACCAGATTTTGGAAAATCAAAAAATTTCGTGCATAGAGTGTAAAAGATAAAGAAATAAAGCAAACTTTTTGTGATAATTTGTGATGTCTTAAAAAAACATAAAGCAACTGATTATGGGCACGAATCTCTTCCTTCAAAGTCAAGAGAGACTTTAAAGTGCTTGTGTGGCTTCCCATTAAATAACGATCAAGTACTTGTTAAGAAGTATTGAAAGGCATCTTTTTAGTTAAGGCTATAAAGGGTGGCTTTCGCTTTAATTCATGATATCGATACTTAATATAAGACCGAAACTGAACAAAGTACTTGTGAGACCAATGTGATGTGTTGAACAATTAGGTAGGGAAGATAATTATTGACATGTGGGAAAATAAGAAATCTAAAAAAATTTAACTGGATACTTGGGGAAGAAAAAATCTTGGTAACAGAAATTTTTAGAAGAATCACGCAAAATAAAAAGGGATTTCATATAAAAACTGTAATATAGTGATGTTGTACCGTCAATTCATTAAAGGTGTTGAATTGTGGGTTTCACTCAGTACGTAGTGACACGAAACTAAGATCATTAACACAGATTTTTGTGTAACCATAAACCTCAGTGGTAAATGCTGAGAGTCTCAAGGGTTACGTTGGTGAGATGAAGTGAAATGAAGAAAACTGATATAGGTGGTATAAGAAACGAATGTACCTCTGCTATAAAAGAAGAACCAAGAAGAAAACTCTAAGCTCAATGTGAGAAGAATAAGGTAGCTCATGATTAGAGTGAATGTAACAGCCTAGATTGGGAAAACATGATTTGTATGTATCATGTTATTAAGGCTTCACTCAAAATCTGTTGAGGCTTTGGTCAACATGCAGCAACATGCTTCTAGGGACACATAGAAAGTTTATAAAAGAGTAATTATACCGTCTGGAGCTTCATCAACGAGAGTCACACTTATACAAAAGAAAGCATTAGATTAAAAGCAAAAGAAGAAATATTTTTGTGTTTTGTGAGAACTGTTAAAATTAAACGAAAAAGAAAAATATTTTTGGATTTTATGAAAATAAAATTTAAAAAGAAGTATTTAAAAGAGTGTACAAAGGAATACAATCAAAATGCCTTGATAAGAAAAAGAAGCGAACAAGTTCAGAAGGACCGAACCTGAAATAGACCGAACGTTCGGTTCATTTCGGTTCTTGGTCGAGCTTCACCTGAAATAGACCGAACGTTCGGTTCATTTCGGTTCGCTCTATTTTGCTCCTTACCTTTATTGAAGCGAAGATGATTTTGGTACTGATTCTGCTTCCATCATTCCTAGCCCTTGCAAAATCTTGTTGAAGCTTGCTTCAGGTAAAGCCTTAGTGAATATATCTGCCAGTTGATCAGTCGTCCTTACGAAGTGAATTTCCACGTTGCCATCTTCCACGTGATCTTTGATGAAGTGATACCTCAGTGCTATATGTTTAGTCTTCGAGTGTTGCACTGGGTTGTGACAAATCCTAATTGCACTTTCAGAGTCGCAATATAGTAAGATTTTCTTCATGTTCAGCCCGTAATCTCTAAGCTGACTTTGTATCCATACAACTTGTGATGTGTATGATGCAGAAACGATGTATTCAGCTTCTGCGGTGGATAGAGAAACACAGGTTTGTTTCTTTGATTGCCAGCTAACCAATTTACCATCGAGAAATTAACATCCTCCGGTGGTACTCTTACGATCCAATCCACATCCACCTAAGTCAGCATTGGAGAACGCTTGGACAAAGAATCCCGAGTTGGCTGGATACCACAGACCAAGAGAGGAGGTTCGCTTCAGATAGCGAAAGATGTTCTTCATAGCTTGCATATGAGGTTCGCATGGGTTAGCTTGGAATCTGGCACAATAATAGACTGAAAACATGATGTCAGGTCTACTAGCTGTGAGATACATTAGAGACCCAATCATTTGACGATAAAGCGTCATGTCAACGGCTGGCTTCTCCAACGAGGGTGTAAGCTTTGTCCCAAAAGCCATTGGAATTTTAACTTTCGAGTCTCCCATCATACCAAACTTAGCAAGCAGTGTCTTGGTGTATGCCTCCTGATTGATAAAAATGTCTTCGGGTCCCTGTCTAATTTTTAAGCTAAGGAAAAAGTTAATTGGACCCATTGAGCTCATCTCAAATTTAGTTTCCATAAAATTCCTGAATTCAGCTATTAAGCTGGGATTCGTGGAGCCGAAGATGATGTCATCAACATAAATTAGGACTATCATAAGGTGGTTACCCTCTCTCTTACGAAAGAAGGTTGGGTCAACCGAACCTTGTTTGAATTTAGACATTTTTAAGAATCGAGTTAGAGTTTCATACCATGCTCTGGGAGCCTATTTTAGGCCATATACCACTTTGTCAAGTATGTAACAGTGATCTGGATACTTCTCGTTCATGAAGCCTGGTGGTTGCTCAACGTACACAGTTTCTTCAAGTTCTCCGTTGAGAAAGGCACACTTGACGTCCATCTGATAGACTTCAAAATTTTTGTGTGCAGCATAGGTGAGAAAGATACGAACGGACTCTAATCTTGCAACAGGAGCGAAATTCTCTTCATAATCGATACCTTCTTCCTGACAGTAGCCTTTCACAACCAACCGAGCTTTGTTATGAATCACGTTCCTCTCCTTATCCACCTTATTTCTGAATACCCATTTGAGATGGACAACCGAAGCGTCCTTTGGAGTTGGAATTAGGCGCCATACTTTGTTGCTTTCAAACTCATTCAACTCATCTTGCATGGCTTGAACCTAGTCAGAATGATCAAGTGCTGAGTTAACAGTCTTCAGTTCAACTTTGGAAACAAAGGAGTTGAAAATGCAAACTCTTCTTGATAAAAGAGTGCAGCTTGTTTTGCTTTGATCTGAGATCGAGTTAACACCTTTTCTAAAGATTCCCCAATGATTTGACTTTGTGGATGATCTTTGGTCCATTTAATAAGAGGTGGGTAATTTGGATCACAAGAGGGATCCAATTCTGCATTGATTTCTTCTTCCAACTCTGACAATATTTCATCATCATTGACATTGGTGTTCTCCCCCTCGAATGATGATATCTGTTCAGTATCTGGATTAGAATTTTCTCCTTCGTTTGGACTTTCTGTAGAACTTAATGATTGTGACATCGAATTCTCCCCTTGGAATGAAGACCCTTGATCGCGAGACGGACCCTCCCCCTGGACAGAAGGACGGTCATTGGAAGATTCGCTTATGTCTGGCCTTTCGGTGGCTTTAGGATAATCATCAGACATCTTTTGAGCAGCATCGTCGATGATTTGCTTTATACTATCAACCTTGTTGTCTTTCGCCTTTGATTCATAATCAATTGTCGTTTAAGGCTCATCGAAAGGAAGCATATATTGCTCGAAAAGATTTGAGATAGAAGCTGTAACTTGACTAGTCTTTGGAAAGATTTCCTGCATTACACCTTCAGTTGTCTTCATCTTCTTAACATAGCTATCGTCAAAAGTGGCATATTATGTTTATTCAATCTTCTTAGAGCGCTTGTTTAGAACTCTATATGCCTTAGAATTCAGAGAGTAGCCTAAGAAGATTCCTTCATCAACCTTAGCATCAAACTTGTTACGATTCTCTTTAGAGTTGAAGACGAAGCATCTTGAACCGAACACATGGAAGAATTTCACATTCGGTTTGCAATTTTTCAAGATCTCGTAAGGAGTGATAGAGAATCGCTTGTTTAGATATGATCTGTTCTGATTATAACAAGCAGCAGCAATTGCATCAGCCCATAAATATAAAGGAAAGGATGCGAAGCATAACATACTTCGAGCTGCTTCACACAGAGATCAGTTTCGCGTTTCAACGATTCCATTCTGCTGTGGAGTATATGGGGCTGAGAAATTATGAGTCGTTCCCTTCTCAGCAAGAAAATATTCAAAGTATTTGTTCTTGAATTCCAAGCCGTTGTCACTTCTTACGTTACGAACAACTTTTCTCAGTTGAATTTCTACCTACTTTATGAAGAGCTTGAGCTTTAGAGGTACTTCAGATTTTTGCTTCAAGAAAAACACCCATGTGAACCGAGAGAAATCGTCCACTATAACCAGAATATACTTGTTTCGACCAATGCTTTCAATGGAAGAGGGACCACATAGATCGATGTGCAATAGCTCCAATGGTTGTATCACATTTGTATTTATAATAGAGGGATGACATTGTCTACTTTGCTTTCCCATTTCATAGGCTGCGCATAGATGTTCTCTATCGAATTTAAGTATTGGAAGACCTCGAACATGATCTACTAAAACAAGCTTGTTGATATCCTTGAAATTAAGATGAGAGAGTCTTCAATGCCATAACCGGCTTTCATCTGAGTGAGCCTTCGTGAGTAAGCAAACTTCCGGTTTCCTCCGAATTGGATTGAGATTTAAAGGGTACATTTCCCCCTTTCGCTTCGATTTCAATAGAATGTTGTTGGACTTCTTCTCGACTACCTCTGAGCCTTCATCATCAAACGATACCTTCAATCCGCTCCCAACCACCAACTGTGATACACTGATAAGGTTGTGCTGCAATCCTTCAACGTATGCAACCTTTCTTATAGAGAAATCACCATTTGTAATCATGTCGTAGCCTTTGATAGTCCCAAACGAGTTGTTGCCATACTTCACGATTCCACCATCCTTTAGAGACCGAAACTCTCTCAGATCTTCCTTTCTTCCTGTCATGTGACGCGAGCAACCACTATCAATATACCATTCTTCGTCAAACTGCTCGTCACGAATAACCTGCAAAATATTAAGCCGATTTAAAAACCCAAAGTTTTTGGGTCCTTGTGAGCCTTTTACAGGACAGGTAATGGTAAGAGAAATATCAACCAAATAAGTTCTTTTAATTAAATTATTTTTCATCTTTTCTTTTTATTGTGAAAACTTTAATTTTGTTTGACTTAGATTCAGTAGGCGTAGGATTTGAGGTGTTGACGTCTGCATTCTTTTGGATCTCTTTTGGACGTCTGTCATCTTCTAGAAAGAGCTTTCCTTTCCCCTTTAAATCTTTTGAAGGATAAGAATTAGAATGAGAAGAGTTGGGTTTAGAAGTGACATTGGATCTTCTATTTGTCTGATTGAACTTGTAGGGTTGACGACCGAAACCGCTCTTTTGGTTGATATTGGGTTGAGGACCGAAGCCGCTCTTTTGGTTGTTGTTGGGTTGAGGACCGAAATCGCTTTTTCAATTGCTGACTCTGTGAGGACCAAAGCTATCCTTTCGGTTATTTATTTGCGTCGGACCGAAACCTTCCTTTCGGTTCTTTACCTGTTGTGGACCGAAACTATCCTTCCGGTCACTTCTTGATTCTTCTCGAGACTTATGCGTCCTTTCGTACCTGACATAATGAGGGTTTTGAGATCTCCAAAACTGTTTTCTTTTTGAGAGATTCTTCTTGTATCTCAGATTTCGTTGGTGTTTTCGATCTGCCATCTGTTTTGGATTGTTGTGGATGTTAGCCTTTTTCTTCGGAACACGAGCATTGCTTTCGCTCTTAGACGAAGATGTTTCACTAGTAGTGACTGTTGGTTCGCCCAGAGACGTTTTGGTGCCACTAGTACTTGGCACATCATATTTTGCAGGCTCATTCAATGGTTCGGGCACATACATTCCCTTCACTCTCCATGAGGTTTTCTGAGATAGGCCTTTTGTCTCATCAGCATTGTCTATTTGCGCCGACCAGAAGAATTCATCACATCCAGCAGCATTGTCTTATTCCACCATAGCAGTTAGTTCTGTTGTTTGTTGAGGAGTGACTCATTGGACTGTGTAGACTTGCTTTGGATTGGTTTGTACCTTTTGATACACAACGACTTTGGCTTTGAGAATTTTGGTCTTGTCTGTTGACGAGCGAGCGAACTCAACGGAATTTTCAGAAATCAGATTTTTGTGAGTTTCAGGTTTGCTTTTGACAAATTCTGAACAGTCCACCAAATCATCTACAGAAATTTCACTTAGATCATCATCCTCATTAAGTTCAGATGCATTTTCAACATCAATTTTATTATCTGAACTTAATTTGGCATTCAATGAGTCAAATTTCTATACAGTTTCGGTTCTTAACTTCAATCTATCATTCTCATCTAACAGATTTTTGAGCATGTCCTTATCGTCTTTGGACTTTATGTAGGATCAATTTTGTCAAGACCAATTTTGTATGCAGGTGAGACCTCATCAGAAGATACAACGTTTTCACAGTTGTAAGGTTCAGCATCGACTTCATCCTCCTTTAGTTCAAGGAAGGGTAAAATCATGCGATGTATCTTCTTTCCTATTTCACAATCGAGATGCAACTGAGTGATATTAAAATAAAGTCTTATAGCAATCAAACAAAAAACATTTCGTTGTTTTAAAAGTTTAAGATTGTCTCGTTGCAAATAAATCGATTCATCCTTAGACCTAATCAACTCTTTCTCCTTCTGCTCAATCCATATCCTCCTTTCCTCACTCTTCGTCGATATCCTGCTAATTTGATCAGTCAGGTTAGAGTTTGTGACACGGGTTTGGGTAAGACTGCTATTTATACTTGAAAATTTAGATTTTAAGCTATTCAATTCCTTTTCATAGTTAGTAACAGGTATTTTTAGAGAAACAAGAATATTTTGTACCTTCTTGATCAACTCATCACATTCATTGATTCTGTACACTAACAGGTTTCGCAGCAAAGCACATGTCCTCTCGCTCCTTTTCGCCTTCTATCCCACTATTAGTTGTATATCCTCTCATCTGAGATACACCTTCGGTCACCATTAAGTACCTTCCTGCAGCAGGTTCTTCTTTCACCAGCATTGCCTTGCCATGAGTGGGTTTTCTTACTTCTTCATCCTCTAAATCTGTGGACCACACTTCTACTCCACCGAATTCGTCATTGATACATGTATCCTTTACAATCAAAGCATTCATGGTTTTATTATTAGTAGCTGATTTTCTTTTCTTGATTTCCTCCAACCGTCTCAGGAGACTCGCTTCCTCGTCTATCTTTTATGACTGTTTCTTCAACATACAATCCTTAGCGAAATGGTTTTTCCCTCCACAATAGTGACAATCAAATCCTGAGTCACCACTGATCTTCGCCTCTTTCTTGGATTCTTCTGACTTTGAACCTATCTTCGGTTCCTCCTTCACCTTTACAGAACTGTAACTTCCCTGCCAGTTTCGGTTCTTATTGGCTGGGAACTTTCTTTTGATGAATTTCCTAGGATTGGACACCATCAGGGCATACTCTTCACCGGTTAGATCATAGTCAGCAAGATCCAATTCTTCTTCTTCTTCAACAGAACTTTTCCCTTTAGAAACCAGGGCTAACGAACCCAAACTGGAAACCACATTCGTTTCCTTAGACAATGCACTTTCATAGGATTTCAAGATTCCCACCAGTTTCTCTAGAGAATACGATTTAAACTGTTCATGTGCTTTAACAGTGGATACGACAACCATCCATTCAGGTCTTAGACCGTTCATGAATGTAACCTTCTGTTCAATAACCTTCCTCTCGATCCCATGCTTTATCATCTTACTTAAGGGATGATTAAAGCAATCAAAAGCCTGAACCAGTTTCTCTTCGGGCTTCTGTTTGAAATCACCAAATTCAAAAAGCAAAAGAGCTTGAATCGGATGTTCCAGATCTTCATCAGTGGAATACAATTCTTTTAGCCTGTCCCATATCTCTTTAGTAGTAGCGCAAGAACTCACCAAACGGAACGTATCTGAATGCAGAGCAAACCTAATCATCCTTAAGGCCTTGATATTGCATTGAAACTTTTCCTTCTCGTCTTAAGGAATATCTTTTACATCATTCACAAGCTGATTGTACTCCTTCTGAGTTTTGACAATCTTTGAGGTGATTGAGTGAGGGAATGGGCCAACAGTGATAGCTTCCCAGATCAAGTACCCATTATCTACTGATCCGATCACATAATCTTCAAAGTGATGCGTCCAAACTTCATAATCTTGAGTATACAAGATTGGAATCCTTGTTGTTGAACCAATGATGTTAGAGATGTTGATTGGATTGGTTTGAGAATCATCCATGGACATCGTGATGACGTTTGATCGATTACCTGTTTAAGATCAGACTTGTAATTTATCATTAGATTAAGATCGACAATTAATGAGATCGCCAATATGGAGTGACGTCTCAATTAATATCAATGAATGCGGAAAAAAACCTTAATTACGTCTTCAATAGAAGATATGTGTATAAATTACACAGCCTCCTGCTCTGACACCAATTGATTAGATGAAAAATCAGATCGTTTAGATCTTTCACAGGTAAAGATGATGAACAAACAAATCAAACACAATATAATAAAGAACACATAATAGAATCAAAGTAATGCTTATGATTCAAAAATAGTCACGCCTCAGCAGAGCTCGATGAAGAACTTCAAGAAATCATAATGATCAATCGAGGAAGTGTACGGTCACGCCTTCGCCTTCCCGCGGCCATCCGCTGAACCTGAAACAATAAACTGAAACTGTAAGCCCGAAAGCTTAGTGAGTTACCCCCAAAATACCAACACCATACAGATAACCATATCATATAAACATATAAGTAACAAAACAACCATGCATCATGAGTCTACAGTGTGACTGGTCCGCCCGCATCGGGCCTTCAGTCCACCTGGTCCACTCTCTGAGTCTATAGTATGACTGGACCGCCCGCACCGGGCCTTCAGTCTATATGGCCCAATCTCCGAGCCTCGACACGTCTGGAACGCCCTCTCGGGGCATTCAACCTATCCGGACCGCTAGTCGGGCTTACGGCCTTACTAGGCGCCCTCCTGGGCCTGCGGTCTATCCGGTCTACCTTAGGTATGTTGGCCTATAGCACGAAGCAAGACCCGCCTCAACCCAACCTCCATACTAATGAAACAATCATGTGCATATAAATATCATACGCTAGCATGTATATAACAGATAATCGTACTGATCTAACATTTCACTAACACAGCACCCATCCTATAACTAGGATACCGACCTAACCGGTCACTAACATAACATCATCTTATATACCAAGATGCCAACCTAAACCATGCCACTAATATAACACCATCCTATCTATCAGGATTTAGATCTAGCAGATCAATAAACATATCAAGAAAATAACCATATACAAATCCGATAAAGGGTCAGCCTTGGCGCCTTAGACCCTGTTGATATACTGAGGATAACTCACCGTGCAATGCCAGACTAAACCACAAAATCACGCTCACGAAACATAGCCCCAAACTCTAACACGTATAACCATCAATGATGTAATTCATAAATACCCGCTTACCAATTATCCTCAAAAGTCAAACCGGTCAACCCTTGGTCAAAGTCAAAGTTAACGGTCAAGGTCAACAGTCCATGTTGACCTCAACTCGCCAAGTACCCTTAGCTACTCGCCGAGTTCCTTGCATAACTCGCCAACTCGCCGATTCACTAGAGTGACTCGTCGAATTCCGGAGATTTGCGGCCGTAAACTCCTTTGCCGACTCGTCGAGTCTCCCTTGCAAATCGCTTAGCTCATACATGTCCAAAGGTTGGGAAAACCCTAGCCGACTCGCCGAGTCACTTTTCTAACTCGTCGAGTCCACGACAATCTTCATCGGACTCACCGAGTTGACCATGCAACTCGCCGAGTCCCTTGAGTCCTTCATCTATATAGAAGCTTCTTCGTGAAACCAAGGCTCCAAACTGTAGATCTAGGCTCCTAGGGTGTTGTTATCACGTAAATTTGCTAACTTTACGTGCATGCAAGGCTTTATGGAACTAAAACACTCATAACTAGCATTAGGAGAAGGTTTTGGACATTAATGAGGGTCAAAGCTTCATAAAGCTTGAGGCTTTCTGTCCATAAAGCTTAGGGAGTCAAGATCTAAAACTTTGCCCTTGTGACAAGCTCAAACCCGAAAATGACTCTATCTTGCCCTAGAAATGACCATTTTCTTCCACAAAGGGGAGATCTAAGCAATGAAAAGTAAATGTGGTAGCTTTATACCTTAACCTTGATGCTATAATACTGGAAAGGCTGGATCTACAAGCTCTTTCTTGTCCCAAGCTCTCAACTCTTCAAGAAATGCTCCAATACACTCTCTTTTGGTCTTACACACTCAAGAATAGAGACTAGCTGGCTATTAGGGTTTCTCTGGACGTGAAGGTGACAAGGGAGGCTGGGAAGGAAAGTTAAGGACCTTTAAATAGGGTGCAAAACCCCGGAATTAAGATTTCATCCTCCAGCTCCTACTCGTCGAGTCCCTTCTTGGACTCGGCGAGTAGATCATTTAAACACGTGGGCCAACCCGTTGCTACTTGGCAAGTCGGGCAACTAACTCCTCGAGTAGACCTTGAAATCATGAGAAATAATAACCACAAATTGATACTCGGGAATCGGGGCGTTACAGAGAGGTTGTATGTGAAGTTTTTCAAGTACGAGTTTTGGTTGCGTGAGGTGCAGTTTCTGGGACACATTGGTCTGTGATTGTGTTTATTTGGTGTTGTCATTTTCACACTTCGTGTTATAACACCAAAAATAACTAGGGTGGTGATGTGACAACTTTTGGGTATGATAACATGAAATAACATGTTGCTCATATCTACCAGCCTACCAGTATTATATACATTAAAAGAAATTATACTTAACATCATTTATGTTATCTAACCATTTATGTATTTATGTTTTAAAGAATTATACAATATATAAATTATATAATTATCTAAAACATAAATAATTATATATAATGAAAAATTATTATATACAAGATCACTTGTCTTGCCTAATAAAAAAATTCACCCACTAATACAAAATATATTTATTAATATATTCTATCTCATAATTTTTCTTGTATAGTACATGCAATAGTCCAGACAATTAATCGATCCACCGTCACCCACCGATAGCACCAAGACAACTGGACCCCCTCTTTCTCTTTTTCCAATCACTCGTGTAATTACCTCTCCCCTTCGTTGCTTTTTAATGGTACGATCATCATACACTTCATAAATCATAACGGGTGATATTTTTGTTCAATGTTACAAGATTTTGCATAAATATCAAAAAATTAAAAGTTAGTTATCTGTTTTTTATGTTTTCATAGGGTATGATGTTTGAAATATTTTACAATTGTCATATCTTCTTGTATATATTATCCGTAAAAGTGTAAAACAAATATACATATGAGTGTATATATAGATTATATCTTCTCACAATTATGTCTTTCTATCTTTGAAAATGGTTATTTTGAATCCCAAATTTGGATCATTTCGTAGGAGTACCACCCACTTGACTCACGGAAACACTTGCACACTGCTTCCCATTTTAAGGGGTGCGACCCTTAACCAGTGGGACCCTCAGGCGCTACTTTCTTACGTGTCACCCACCCATCCAATTGGGTTTAAGGATTACAACTCATTTTTTCCCTATTTTGCCACCATAATTTTTGCTTTAATTCTTTCTATCCTAGGCACAAATATATGCATCTGAATCTAATCCAGAGGGTTGTTATTGAACCAATAAACTCTTGCCATGCCAGCATCAATAATATGCGTTGGGTCCCAATCATACGCCGCTTAGTGGGTGGGATTAAACATAAAAACAAGATGTGCTTTGCAAAGCATATCTAGCTAGCTTTGAGAGGTGTGCTACGTATGGATTATCTATTCTTGCATTTCGAGGGTATTTTGGTAAAACGCCATTTGAGATAATGAGATTTTAAAGGCTTCCTTTATTAAGAAATAATTCACTAAAGTGACGGTATAAGATTTTGTTTACAGATAACTATATTTTTGCGAGATTTGAGAAAATGTCCACTAACTCCACGAAAATAAGGCTGCAAGTTCGTATAATGAATGGTTCTAATTAACTTGCATGAGAGATAAACGATCATGTTTTGTCAACAAAATTCGCAATAACAAAATTATCCAATATAAAATTCTCGCTTACATTAATAAGATAAAAAAACACGAATATTCTTTCATTAGATCATATAAAGTTGTTCCAACATGTTGTTTGGTCTAACTCTTGATGGTGAGTGGCATTCGATATTTTGAAAATAGTGTTGGGAAGTCGGATCAATGTATGTATATCGGTATCCATATTTGCAACATCTAAAGTTGCTCCAACATGTTTTCACATATCTCTTGGGATTTTGATGGAATTTGTAGAAATAAGCATATGGTAGGGCTGATAAATTGTCATTAGTTGGAATCAAAAATTGGGATTGACAGTGTAGATATGTTTAATGAAGAAGAACCATTGGCAATGGAAAAATGAGAAGGTGGATGGAAGGTGGTTTGTTGACATATTCCTCTATTGGTAGTTTATTCGACTTAAGTTTACTCGTCATCCTTTCTTGATCATGAAATAATTTGAACCTATCTTTGGTTAAGCCAAAAATCTCCAATCGATGATATACATACACATAAAACTGAATCTCATGAACCATCAATGACAATTCATGATTTGCATTAACAATAGGATACAGTATTTACTCTTACATGGTAAACGAACACTTTAATAAATGGCCCTCATAGAGGATGCCGGTGATTTGGAGTTTTCATTAACAATTGTACATGAAATTTCACATACATAAATCTACCACACGAATATTGCAAATGGTTGGTGTGATTATGTTACCATTTAAATGCTCGTGAATGTGTGGACTATTATGAGGTGGTATCGCTAGATATTAGTGAAACACATTTGATCTAATTAAGTATCATCGGCTTGATCTCATTCGATAAGTTTTTACAACTCGTTACCTTTTACTGAAAATAATATCATTTCAATTACTCTAAATGAGCTAATGTAACATCAATAAAATAATCGTGATCATCGAGTACACCTTGTGAGGAAAATTTATGATTTTGAGGCTTGGAAGAATAATTGTATCGAGGTGGTATAAGTTGGGATACTAGTTAATGCCTAGGATTGATTTGACTTCTTTGGCAGTCGGGCACTCTATAAACATGTGTGCTTTTATGTTTCAGGCTTGTTGCTGGATGCCTAGGACCAGGAGGATCCAATATTGGTTCCAATTCGCTCCAAATTTCTATAGATGGGATTGGGAAGTATGTAATGTCTTGTTCTCAACAAAAGCAAATTATTTCTAGGAGCTGTTTTATTCCATATGGTCTCAATAGTACTTAGTTCCAAAAGTTTTTCATATGTGATCTTCCTTAGGGACGAGATTGAATAAGTTCAATCCTTGTCACCTTTATATAACCACTAACCATTTTCTAACATATACAAGTTCTTTAAATCAACGTCTTAAAGGGCAAGCATGAAATGTTAGTGACTAATATTTCACCACACTATACTCATGTTAGCAATAAAACATATATAACCGATACATCTGCCCACGTCATGTATTGATTGAATAACTTCCTTCCACAAGCCTCTATTTTCACTTCAAAAGCGCCCCCCACCATTTTCCAAACAAGGTGATGCTAAAAAACATAAAGTGTTGCAATGTAAAGCCGACCTTTAACTTTGTAATTGAGAGTTTTTTTTCAAGCAATCCAAGTCACACTTTGCTTATCTATGCCTCCCCTTAAAAGAACTCACTACATATGCTCTCGAGTTGTTTAATCGCGATACAAAGGTATTTGAAGAAGGAAAAATGGTAAGTACCAGAGGTATAGATATCGACATAGCATACTATTAATCTACTACTAAAATAAAGGTTACAAACTTTCCACAAAGAGAGCTTTTGTTGGGATTTTCCAATCAAATGCAACCAAGTAGACTTTCTAGCCATCTTGGCTCCAACCGGAACACCAAGGTAGTTAAAAAAACGACACATTCACCACAATTTAGCTTAGGAGCCATTTCAGAGCTTTCAGAATTGCTTACCCATATACCTATCACATTGATTTTATGGAGATTAGCTTTGAGGCCGGAGGCAATGTAAAAGCATCTAATAATTCAAATAATATTTTTAGCATTGTCTTTGGACCATTCTCTAAGAAAAAAAAACACATGGTTTTTATTTTGAAATATAAAAAGACATAGGTTCTTGTTTGGGAGGCTCACCCTTTGTAAATACCCTTCTCCAAAGCCTCTAAAATAGCCACTCTAGGACCTTCCATACCGATGATAAAGAGGAAAGAATATAGTAGGTCACCTTGCCAGACACCCCTCTTAAGCACAAACTCACTGGTCGGATTACGGTTGACAAGAAATGACACCTTAGCCGAGGAATACAAGTGAAGATCCTGGAAATCCATCTTTCTAATAAACCCCATTAGTAAAAGATCATATCGTTTTTCTGCCCAAATATTTGTTTCATTAACAAGGTTGCTATCATGAATGTTTCTACTAATGTATTGAGCCGATAGAGTTTTTCAATCCTCACCGCGAGCAAGGTCCTTTAAGATTATTTTATAAGCACACTAGATGAGATTAATTAATCTATAATATGTGAGGCAAAGTGGATCATTCATTTTAGGCACCAACATTATGAAGAGGGTGTTACTTACAAGGTTGATAGTTGCGTGCTCTTCAAAGAACTTGACAGTTGTTAAGATGTCGGGATGATAATGTCGTAAAAAAGATTTATGAAGGCGATGGAAAAACTATCCATCCTCGGGGCTTTTCGCTGCCGCAACCCTAACACAACAACTTTATTCACCTTATCTAAACCATTTTTTTCCTCGAGAGTAACTAATTCGAATTTCTTCCTAAAGAACTTTACGTTTCATACTTGAAAACACTTGTTTTTTTTTTGCCCACGACAAAACCTTTTTCCTATAACTATAAAACTATGAAACAAAACATAACTGGTGTTTGTTTTTTCTTAGAAGCTCTTTTTTATTCAAACTAGCTATCCTAAAAAGCACACCGAAAAACATAAGTAGTGTTTTTTTTTTCTTAGAAGCTCTTTTTAAGCTTTTAAATGAACCCGATTTGTTTTTTAGAAGAATACATACCTAAAAAGTTCTATAAGTACTCTTCTTGTAGAAGAAACGTAAAAGTTTTTAAATCCGGAGACCTTCTAACCCTAACAAAATCAGCCCTGGTTTTCACGCTTTCTTCTTCGGTGAGTTTTTTTTACATCTCCACTATGACCTATGCCACCACTACCGCTACCGCCACCAATTTCACAACCACTGTCACCCCCTCTGCCACCACTGTCGTTGTCGCCGCCACCACCACTGTCTTTAACTATCATCTAAAAATCATTGTGGTTAATATATGTGTGTGTATATATGTTTTTTCTCGTTTTATTATCTATGATCAATATGATTTAGGTGTTGTTTGTTTTTCTGAAGCCAAAATGTCTGCAGTCTGCGGACCACATCTGCAAGCCTCTGCAGCAGAAGAGGTGGACCAAACGTCTGCAGTCTGCAATAAGAAGACTGTTTGTTTTTTAACATCTGCAGGCTGCTGAAATAAACTGAATTTTAAATAAAATGATTTTACAAACTTAAAATGAAATTTCTACACCAAAATTTTAATAATAACAGTCTTATAAAATCCATGCA
This sequence comes from Lactuca sativa, assembly GCF_002870075.4. NCBI lineage: Eukaryota > Viridiplantae > Streptophyta > Magnoliopsida > Asterales > Asteraceae > Lactuca > Lactuca sativa. Next base: position 36,270,414 of record NC_056623.2, read on the forward strand.
ACCAAATTAGTAATACAATAGTCTAATAACATTGAAAATAAAATTCATGCAACCAAATTAGTCATACAATAAAAAAAAACTAGTTTACAATAACAATTTTATTTAAAACAATTCAATCTATATTGTGCATCAACTGATCAGCAATTTCATCCCGTAACTGAGTCATATATTCACGGTCTGCTGTAGTACCATGTGTTGGAATCTCGTTTTCATCATCATCAACGGCCACATTGTTATTTCGAAATGAGACATTGGGTTCATCGTATCGTGCGAAATACTCATCACTTAGTCCTTCTCTCCTTATAAAATTATGAAGCGCGAAGCATGCCATGACAATGTTTCTTTATGTCACAAACGGGAATGGTGCCATCCTCTTCAATATATGGAAGTGTGCTTTCAAAACACCAAAAGCACGCTCAATGACATTTCGAATTTTTGCATGTCCATGGCTAAATTTTTCCTTATTGGTCAATGCACGTCTTTGACGAAAATCTCCAAGCCAATACCTCACATTACGATGAGGGGCCATAAATCCTCGAGTGTGTGCATATGCGACATCACAAAGATAATACTTGTGTTTAATAAATGCAAAACACTAATCAATTTTCAAACTAAGATAAGAGTATTTAAAAAAACAAAAACTTACCGGGTGGTGGAAACGGGAATGATGCTTGTGGATCGGTTATTGCTTTTGATAATATTCTAGAGTCATGCGCTACCCCTTCCCACCCGACCACAACAAATGTAAACATCATATTGAAGTCACAAATTGCCAATACGTTTTGGTAGCAATCTCCCTTTCCCCTACTTCGATATAATCTTGTTTATTAGCAGGGACAACAACATGTATCAAAGTGTCATCAAGTGCACCAACCGCCCCTTTGAAAATCCGTCGTAGCCTCCTATTATGTCCTGGAATGTTTGGATTCAGATTAAAGAAGTTGGTACTATAACATCTTGTGCGAAAAGCATCATTTTGTCCAACACTTCATAAAAAAATTTATGAATTGTTTGCTTCGAGTGTTGAAATCTCCGCTTGATAATCACGTAACGTTGATTATGGCCGATCATCATCAAAAACATAGCCATCTTTTCCTCAACCGATATGTGTTTGCTGTCCTTTAATGAGTAATTCGCTCTAAAATGAGCACATAGTCGTACAAAAGAGTCACGGGACATGCGTAGTACTTCAACACATTGTAAACGATTACGATGTAACAACTCCAATGTGTATTCATGTCCCGTCATTTCCGAATCATTATCCCGCAACCGTTTCACACCTCTCTTCCAAAAATAACGGATGTATAGATACATAAGAATTACGAGAAGCAACTTTTGATCGTGATCCATTATGAACCTAAAATCAAAAAAGTAAAACTTTAAAAAACATTACATTAATCATATTTCAAGTAGCAAAAAAGCATTACATAAACCATATTTCAAGTAGCAAAAAAACATTACTTAAACCATATTTCAAGTACCAAAAAAACATTAGGTAAACCAGATTCCAAGTAGCAAAGTAACAAAAAATAGTTCCAACAAAGGCAAAAATACCTAACAAAATAGTTCCAACAAATGCAAAAAGACCTAACAAATAGTTTCAGCACTAGAAAAATCAATGGACAATCTTTCCATCCTTCAAAACTCCTAAACTTGTACCCGTCATCTCAAGCCATCCTCGTAATATCTCGGGAACATCAGGCAAATGCATCCACATCTCTCTCATGTTCATGGTCCCTCCGAAAATATGATATGCAACAAAGTGTAAAGGATCTGTAGGGCCTAATTGAAGCACCTCTAACTTCTCTAAACATTGAGGGATTGTATACCCTTTAGTCAAACTTTGTAGAGCTTTTTTCATTTCTAATGCTAAGTCCTCAGCAGTAATAGAAGTTCCATCAGGTGAAGAAGCTGATGGTGAAGCACATGGAGGTATAGGAGTTGAGGGTTTAGCCCTTTTGTTGGGTTTACCAGATGGTGAAGCAGTATATGGTGAAGCGGCAGAAGGTGAAGCTGCAGAAGGTGAAGCAGCAGAAGGTGGTGGCTCATGGTGGGAAGTGTCATCACCATCATCATCTATTACACGAAAAGGGGTGGCGGTAATCTGAAGTGGTGGAACACAACAAGAGGATGCTCCAGCTACTGATGATGATTGGGTTGAGTAACTCCTACAATTACCAGTGGCACTATTTCCATCAAAAAGACGTGCACAAAGATCTGGAAAAGGCAGTGGAATTGTTCTCAATGAAGCAGCCTTCGGATGCCCCTAAACCCAAATGTAACAAAAAATAGTATAAGAATATTTAACAACTTCAAACTTAAATGTATAATATGTGTATATATACCTTCTTAAAGTCATCCCACTCCTCGGTTGTTAAGTTAAAAGTGTTTGTTTGAGAGTTGTATATGTTACCAGTTTTGTTTTTTAAATACACTCATCCTGTGTATTTGGCTTTCAGATTGTCATATGCGTTTTTCATTTGCTTTTGAGTCAACTCAAACCCAAATTTCTCCTTAAGAACTCTTCCAAGCCTTATCCATGAATCTTTCTGCAAACTCAATCCTTTTCTACCGACACTCTCTACTTCTTCGATACAAGTATCCAATAAGCATTTTAAATGCTCATTGGTCCATTGTTGTTTTTCTCCCATTTCTAATAAGCAATATATCATAGATAATAATAATTTAATAAGGTATTGTAGCATTCATAAGGTATTGCATATCATACACATTCCAACAAAAAAAAAATAACGATTTGAAACAATAAAGATTATTTTTCAAAACCAAATAACAATAAACAATCAACAACTAACATCATTATTTCATAAAGAGTGTTTTAAAGTGTGATTTTCCAAAAATAATCGTTAAATATTGTATTTCATGAGAGAACAAAATATATTAAACGTGATGTACATTTTATGCGAGATAAAGTCATGAAGGGAGTTGTGAAAGTTATAAAAATATCCTCTCAAGAACAAGAACATATATATTTATTTATTTGCCAAAATCCTTGATTATGTTTAACATTAGTATTTAATTGAAAATTTGAAGTTGTTATACCCGTTTCCAAAAGTAAAATTAGGGGATATTGAAATGGTAATGGTCAAATTCAATCTTATTTTTGAAATACATATATAAATAAAAGGACAGTGACTTTGTCAATTTGGTGAAGGTAATCTTTAGACGTGTTATAAATTCTAAGATTGGCCTAAAGTGGTCTATTGGGTCGATCCATATTGTTGACCCGGTGTATAAGACCTTTCTAATGTGATAATTTTATTTAAAGGAATTTATTAAAAATAGTCAAAATCGTTAATGTATTTGCAATTTTTAGCCAAAAAGTAAGAGATTAACATTTTGAGCAAAGAAATAAGAGGTAACCTGTGATTTAACCAAGACTAGTAGTACTACATTGAATCTAAAAATAACATTTATTTTCATACTTTTGAGTTCTTGGCTCTAGTTTTTCTGAAACTGAAAAATGAAGTTGTTTGGATTTTTTTTTTGGAGGAAATCATAAATAATAGAGGTAAATCATAGGTGTAAATGTGGATATACAAGTAATTGATGCATACGATTATTTTTGCTCCTGCACTACTAGTGAGAAATCGTAATCTTTTATATATAAAAACCAAATCTGATCATGTATTAAGCAGAAATCGAAACTGATGGAACTGATCATGGAGAATTTCATGTTGAAATTGAAAAAAAAAAACATAAGGCAAAAGGGCGAAACCTGCTGTTCGCAGGTGGGTAGATCGCAATGTCGGCCGGTCGCTTGGTCGCCTGGTCGCTCAATGCCTTCAATCGGAGAGGATGCTCGCGACGGCGGTCCTGATCGGTGGTCATGCTCGACGAATTGAAGATGGAGCAGTAAAAGGTTTGCTGGGTGGAGAAATATTGACAGGTAAGAAAGCGACGATGGAGGCGGATAGAAAAGAGGGACACGTTTTTTTTAGGTTAAAAACAATTCGCAGACGTGAGAAGAGGTTGGGCCAAGTTTGTGTGGTGAAGACCTCACGCAGACATTTTTATGTCTGCGCACTTCAGAAAAACAAACACACTACAAACCTATAGGTCTGCGCGTGGTCTGCGCCGCGCAGACAAAAGAGCTCACGCAGATCTGCAGAGAAAAAACAAACAGCCTCTTAGTATCTTGTATACCGTCTGCAGACTTTTAGAAATAGTTTTAATTTAGACTACGAACGTTTGATTTATATATCGTTCTGCAAAATGGTTTGCAAACTACAAACGTTTACCTTTTCAAAAACAAATAACATGGTAATCATAGATACAAGGTGCAAATCATTTTCAAAACTTCAATTATAGTTTAGATAAACAATGATTCTATGCGTAAAATTTTTGCCCACATTGATTATTATTATTACCGTTAAGACCCTCCAATCATTTATTTTTTATTAATTGTTTTGGTTATAATTGGCATTTGCGGTACATCAACATATTGTTCCGTCAAACTAATGGTAGTGTTGTTTTGTACATTAAAACATCTATAAATTAATAATGTTGAGATTGTGATGTTTTATTAATTTAACAAGATATTATTATATCCATAAATTAATAAATTATTAATTTAAAGAGTTGGCTTATATTTGTGAGCAACTCTCAAATTGATGTATCGACCTTCAAAATTTGCATGTGTGTTCACTTTAACTATTTGAATAAAACATAAACAAAGACCTTCAAAATTTTCATATACATTCACACATTAATGAACTTGTCAAGTTCAATGTATATAGATCTAGATTGATCACTATAAAATGTCTAATGATAAATTTTAAAATCACATCAACTGTGGCTTCTAAACTAAAAGGTGTTAAAAAATCAATGATGACCAATCAACAACGAAAACTATTATGCGAATATTAGATAGATCACCAAGGATAACATTCAAAATTCGGTTGATGATGATTCGGTACCTTTGGAACTGGTCACTTGGAAAGAAGCATTGGAAGCAACAACTCTTCACGACTTTTTGTTGCAATACGAAAATACGGTGTCTCAACTCTTAAGTGCAGTCGGAGATTTAAACATGAACTCATTATAGATTTGAAATTCACACAAAAAAAAACACCTGATTACAGATTTATTTTTTAGTAGACAGTTTTAGAATTTTGGAATATTTTAGTAATTATTAATTTATTGTTTCGTTGGAACCAATATATTTACATTGGGATTTCAAAAAAATTATTATTTTATTATTTTGTATTGGTCCCAAGTTGAGACCAGATGAATTATTAATTTTATCGAGGTTATTAATTTATCGAGTATTAAATTATAGAGGTTCTACTGTATACATTTAATGGTTACAATTTTGATCCCATTGCTCTCATTTTTTTAACTGAAATAATACATATAATAATATTCATTTTCTCATTCATTTCTTTATTTTTATTTAAGTTTTAACATTTATCCCTATGCTTTATTTTAGCTTATAGAAAATGATTTCCCAAATTGAAATAATATTTTCGTTTCGTTTTCTCATACTTTTGCAAAAAAATAAAAAATAAGAAGTAAACCAAACAACGAAAACCCGAACTCATGTAAATAAGTAACGTAAGTGTGTTTGTTGTATGTTTTTCCATCGTAGCTTCAATTTAGGGGGTGTTTGGCTTAGCTTTTCACAAGCCAAAAGTTCTTTTTAGAAAAGTAAAAAAACAAAAGATGTTTGGCAAAACTAGTTTTAAAAGATACTTTTGGAGTTTTTATACAAGGAAAATGAACTTTTTGAGAAAGCCAGAAAATCCTGACTTTTTGTAACTTTTCCAAAAAAGACTTTTAGCTGTGAAAAACTAATACAAACACCCCCTTAGCATATTGGACTTCTTTTGTAAATTTGTTTTATGTAACTTTTCGTACAATTGCTATGTGTTTGCTAAATATTTCATACATGTTTTACACATGCATCATTTGTCAAATATATTGTCTTCTCCGCAACGCACCACAATATATTTACTAAAATCCCACACCTCCATCCCCATTTATTTTAAGAGATAATGGCAAATGTAGCCATTTTCCCTAATTACTACTCACTTAATAGTCAAATTTTTCCAATTAGCCTAAAATAGCCAAGGAAACCGTAAACGAGCAAAAGTGCCTAATGTTTCATGGATGAACTCTGGTTTGTGTTCCCATATAATTTCTTTTTTTCATTTTTGCATGCAAAACCATAGGTGATAAACTCACCTACGATATGCTCTCTATGAAATACGGTTTCCCTAATCATCGATGAGACTAGCTACTGTTTCCTTCTAAAAAGTATTATTTCCTTTTAAAATTGACTGTATCCAACTAATAACTATTGTTTTGTTATTGGCTTTCAATTAATTTTTTGATCAAACTACGAAATCAACCCAAAAATGACCCAAAACCCTAATTTTCGAGTATTTAATGGAATGAGAGAGTTAGGGCTGCTCATCCTTAACCTCTCTCACACTCTAGAGTCCTGAAAACCCTAGATTCGACCTCCTTAAGATCTTTGGCCATTGTTGGTCACCTTGAAGAGCTTATTTGGTGGTTTTTGGTCCATTGAAGTGGAAGGGGACTCTTTCGATGCTTCATTTTGGCAATCTAGCCTCTACATCTTGGTCTTACTGAGCTTTTGGACCTCTGTAAGTCATAAAGCTCTTACCTTTTTCCTCTTACATGCTAGATCTAGGTTTTGGAGCGTTTCTTTGCATGTTTGGGTTGTGTAACATGGATGGGATCCATAAAGTTGGCAACTTTATGGATCATTGAGATATCTTTTGTGTACGAGGCTTTGGATGTGAGTTTTGGTGTTGGTTTTAGACTCCAAGCATGAGTCTTGATCTTATTACGTTTCTTTTGATCTAGTTAGTATCTAATTCATGCTTTGGACATGCATGACTGAAAAGCTATGATTTTTATAGTCCTTAGGGTCGAGGATGGTCCCAAAGAATGTCCTAAAGGATTAAGAACTTAATGCTCAAAGTTGGTCAAAATAGGTCTCAGGGCGTAAGAAATGGGAATCTCACGACTTGAGAAATGAGGTTGCCCCGATCTGAGGAATCTGGTTGGATGAGTTATGACTGAGTCGAATCGCTGAATGAGGCTGGGTCGATTCCATTCTCACGACGTGACTAGAGATCAGGTCACGACGTGAGGCTGAGCTGATGGGAATGTCGACCGTTGACCTTAGGCATTGACTTTTGGTCAACTCTTGGTTTTGAAGGATAGACTAAGGTTTTGCCTTGTATGATTATCTAGGTGTGGTGTAGCATCGGTGTAGCTGACCGTGAGAGCAATAGTAGTTGATTATCGATCGAGAGGTGAGTTTCCTTCACTATACTCATTGATCGAAGGCAACAATGTCGGTCCACCGAATTATGTTGAAAGGTTGATAGTTGTCTTTGTGATAATTTCCTGTTATGCTTGTATGTGTGTGTTGTCTCTATGACTCTTACAGTTATGATTATATGCTAGTTGTAGGGCTGAAATAGACTTGATACCGGTTGAAAGATACCAAAGGGGGTGAAATAGACCAGGTACCGGTTGAAAGATACCGAAGGGGGTGAAATAGATCCGGTATCGGTTGAAAGATACCGAAGAGGGTGAAATAGACCCAGTACCAGTTGAAAGATATCGAAAGGGTGAAATAGACCCAATATGTTTTTGACTGTTATGTATGTATGGTATGAGGTATTTTGATGGATCACACTAAGCTTGTGCTTACAGTTTTCAATTTATGTTATAGGTACTTCCAGCTCTAAAAAGAAGGGCCCGGCTTGATCGCACCACATCCGCCCATGTTTTCCGCATTTGTGATTTTGGGATTTGTACTCTGATATTATTCAGTATGATACACTTTCGGTTGTTTTGACATGATTATTGGATGTTTGAAATGAATTAAAAGTAAAATTTTGCCTGAAAATTTGGGATGTTACAAGTTGGTATCAGAGACTTGGTTTGAGGGATTCAGGCATCCTCTCGGGTGTGCTTGAACTCAAATCAAGGGTTTGGTAGATTTCTTTTTTCCATAAAAAGAAATATTTTAATTAAGGTATTTTATTAAAAGAAAGGGATGCAATGTATGCAATCAGCCGAGCTCGAGTAAAACTTCCTAAAATACTCATACATGTTATATGTTTTGCGCTATGATATGAGAATTTCATGCTAGATTAGGGCTAAAGATCTACTCAAGATTACATGATAGAATGTTAGGAAAGATGCCTTTATGTGCCTATTGTATGAGCTTATATATTTGCATGCTAGTATGAGATCAGTTATGTAACATCCAAAATCAAGGTATTTCATTTTAAGCCCTTGGTGAATTTTACTTTGGCAATTCAGGACCCTCGGTACGTTGGGCGTACAGGCATGTATGCGGGGGGTACGAGGCCAAAGACTAAAACCCTAATTATCGGTCTTGAGCCCTATTTAAGCTCATTTAAGACCTTGGACTCCCTTCCTTACCAGCCTCCATTATCCTCAAACGTCCCTAAAACCCTAGATATCATTGAGAGTGATATTTGAGCTTGCAAGTGCCAAGAGTAACCTTTTTGGTTTCTTGGCAAGAAGAAGGAAGTGGTGACCAATCCTTGAACGTGGGAAAGATTTTGGATCCTGCATCTAGATCATCTCCAAGAGTTTCTGGAGGTAAAAAGCTCATATCTTGCTCATTCTTTTGTTAGTTTAATTTAGGGTTTAGTAATGGGTCCATTTTTGGTCCATGGGTTCTCTTATGTGAGTTTGAGCAACTCCAGAGGTTAGACATGTTAGATATGAGTTTGTTGTCCATGTTAAAAGCATAAAAATACTATCTTAATGGTTGTTATGGCATCATGCAAGAGTTTAAGGTATTAAAGGAAGTCTTAATGGCCAAAATGTAGTGTTGGGCTCCCATATGAGATGCAAAGGCATAAAGTTGCCAACTTTATGCCTAGGACCTTAGGAATGACCAAGATCTGGATTTGGGCAAAGTGTCTTAACGTATTAAGTAATTTATGGCTTTTGTGTAAAATCAGCTTGTACGTTGGGCATACTATATTGTATGTTGTGCGTACTTCTCAGGAGCGTAGTACGCTAAGCGTACTGATGATGTATGCGGGGCGTACGCTTCCTATGGGCTTTGGGCTTCCGTTTAGCCTTCGAGATATGTTGGGCCCTAACTGAGCTTAGTCTTGGACCTATTAGGATGTTTGGGCCTTGGATTTTATTATTGGACCATAGGTAGCATGGTTGGGCCTTCTGGGCCTTGTGTACCATAATTGTTTTGGACCCTAGATGCCAGGCCCATTAAAGTAGGAATACTTTTGGGCCTTATTGAATAGTTTGGGCCTAGGTTTTGGGCCTATGTCTTGATTTATGATCTATTTCTAATTAGGTTAATTTGTATATATTCAACGTGAGATTTTTTGGACCGGTAGCCGAGAACTATTTTTAGTAGCAGACTGAGGTGAGTCTTCTCACTATATCCATGGGTCGAAGGCACCAATGTCGGCCCATTACTTGAGTTTTGGTATGTATTGATTGTGCATGTACTTATGTGAAGACATGGGGGTAGCCCTTGGCGTTCCATGTAAAGACCATGGGGTAGCACATGGCATATGGATGTCAGACCATGGGGGTAGCCCATGGCAACTTTATACGTGTTGTATCTTATTTTATGGTTGTATGTTATGTGATATTTTGGGACCTCACTAAGCTCTAGCTTACAGTTTATTTGGGAGTTTCAGCTACTTCTAATACTAAGGGGAAGGGACCGGCTTGACGGCGCGACATTCAATCTCCAGCTTTTTTAGCAATTATCTAGTTTGATACTCTGATATTTGATACTATATGATGTAATGGATTTGAGAATAAACCATGATTGTATTTCTATTTTCAAAATTGAAAAAAACTATTCGGGTTTTTGGGCTATTACAAGTTGGTATCAGAGCCTTGGTTTGAGGGATTCGGGCACACTCTCGGGTGTGTCGGAACTCAAACTGAGGAAATGGTAAACCTTTTCAAAATAATCAAAAGTCAAATTTTTCTGAAAATCGTTTTCTTAAGTAAAAAGGAGAGTGTGTTGCGCGGAATCAGTTGAGCTTAAGTAAGTGTTTTCCGAATGTATTAACCATTCTAGAAATACAATTCTTAGAATTGATGTTGATTATGTGACTTGCTAAGTGTATGCTTTCAAACTTGTATATGTTTAGGATTGTATAGCCCTAGAATGATGGATTCTTCCTTATTACATGTTCCTTGTTTGGTTGTGGTCTTAGGTTAAAAACTTTATTAGACAATCTATGTGATTCTATTTGGGTATAACTTGCATGCATAAGGCAATCTATGGTATGGGTAGAGGTTTCAGGTTTTGTGAGGACTGAGAAATCCTAGGGGATTCTAGGATATATGTGTGTGTTGTATGTTGTAGGTCTTGTTTTATCTATAGTTGGGTGAATTAGAGGTACCGGGTTTTACTGTGGAGAAGGTATAGGTAGGTGTGTCATTAAAGTCGTTGTACCAATCAAAAATAAATCAACTAACCTAAGTAGATAGGGTAAGTCGGGTCGAATCCAAAAGAAGTTCGTAGTTAAACTTTGTGTCAAAATAATCAATAAAAATAAATGTATTACTAGTAATTGTCACGAAAAAACAGATTAAAGCAAGACCGAACAAAATCTTGGAAATTTATTAATTAAAAATGGAAATCTCAATGAGACAACTAGATTACTCCCGGTTCAGTTATGGACAGTTTAAATTCACACACTCTCTTCCCTCGAATCCTAATTCAAATACTTAGATGCAATTGAGATTTATCAACTTGTAGCACATAGTTTTGGGCACACAATATGTTCATTTAACTAATTGTCTTACTCCTTATTTCTAAATGGATTAGGAACAATTAGTGAACTAGCAATAAAGTGTCTTACAACTACCTATTACCATATTAGGAATCAATATCATAAGTTGGAACAATATATGTTGATTCAATCACTTGTCTTTATTCCTAAACTAATTGAACTTGGAACAAATGATGAATTGACAATAGACTATCTTAATTATGACATCAAACAAATTCATACAATCCAATTTCAATTATCATTACCAAAGATCATCACATGAAGCATACAAACAACAACTGAAATTAACTAGAATAAGTAATAATCAAGTGTCTTCATCCAAACATTCCTAACATCCCTGGAAGTAACACAAATATTTAGCCTTCCATTGAGTTCATAAAAACAATAACTTGAATCAAATAAATGAAATGAATAATAAAATCTATAAACAAAATTGGAATCATCAAACAATGTAGCCTAATGATTATCAAAGTATAGAAAAGAAAATAAACCTTGAGGAAGAAGAACTAATTTATGGAAAATAACTAGAATTGATGAGAATCACCGGTTGAATGATCTTCAAATGTTGCTTGATGATGAATTGAATTGAATCTTGCCTTGAATCCGAATTGAAATGGAATGGATTTGTGTTTCCAAATATTTACAAGGGTTTTAGAAGCCTCAAAAATGCAGGAAATAGCTCTAAAATCGAAGGTGGAACCCTAAAAACGAATGTCTAGGTCCTATTTATAATATTTGGCAGAAAATATTGAAATCGGGCGATGTGGGACGTTGGACGTCCCAGGAGACGTCTTAGACGTCATGTATAATGCCTAGGCGTTATTTGTATGTCTTTGCGTACCTTCTGACGTACTAGAAATAAACTAAAAATTGACCGAAAATGCTAGATGTCTTAGTAGACGTCTAAGACGTGTTCTAGGACATTCTTCATTGATTTCTATGCTTTTCAAAACACACCGTTCCAACACGGGACACCCCTAAAAGGCCAAGACATTCTAGGGGACGTCTTAGATGCCATGTTAGACGCCGACGAGATCCTCGCCTTTTTCCTACTCCGAAATTTGCCCAGACGTGACCGTTTGAGTTGGATGTCCTAGGGGACATCATAGACGCCTAGAGGAATCCTTCATATTCCGTGCAAGTTTTGGTGGTCAAAATGATAGAGTTAGCAGAAACTCAAAACACGGAAGTTGTAGGAAATATTTTCTAGTTTCTGAAACATCTTATCGGAGCTCCAAAACTTGATATATGACCAAAACAATGAAGAGTGGTCAGTTTTCCCAGCAACATTTCTTCATTACTTTAGCAATTTGTTTTACTTGCAGGTTCCGCCCACTTTTAGTACGATATATTGACCTGCATATGAAGCTCAACAACTCATCAAAGTAGTTCCATTTTGGACAATTATACATCAATTAAACAGATTTATGACAATTTAGTACATTCATAAAATAGACTTATCAGTGTGGAAGGTGGTATTGGGCTCGTACTTCTGAAAGAACAGGACCTGTACCCGAACAAGGACAGACTTGGGGACTCTAAGCAGTCAGTTGGGGGAAATCCCTTCAAACTTCCTTATTGATTGTTTTCCTTGTTGTATTCTCAGTTGAGGATGGTGATGGTTACTCGAGGAGGTTCAGGTTCGGGATCAGGTTCAGGATCAGGCTCGGGCTCTGGTGCAGATTTAATTGATGAGAGGCTGCGTGAGCTAATTGCTGCCGAGGTTACTTGCGGAATCCTTGACGCTACCCTGGTGATTTTTAGTACCATCAGGAGGGGATCGTGGAGGTTTTGGAGGAGCGGATCAGGTCTTTTCGAGTCGATATCGTTGTGGGTCAGATTAGGGCTGGAACTCCCTCATTCTGGGAGTTTAAGGCGTGTGGAGCGCTCGAGTTCTTTGGGGTTGAGGACCCCACTGCTAGCCTCCGCTGGATCTCTGACATGGAGAATGCTCAGCGCACGAGCTTTTGTCCTGAAGCGGTAAAAATAGGATTCACATCCTGCATGTTGAGGGACCGTGCACGGGATTGGTGGGAGGAAGTGACTTGTGAGGTTGGGACAGCGGGAGTGACGGTGATGACATGAGAAGAGTTTGTGCAGAGGTTTGATCAAGAGTTTGCACTATAGCGGTTGGTGAGGGAGTTTTGGGACCTTCACCAGACCACAGAGACTATGGAAGAGATTACCGCCAGATTCAGGGTGAAGGCACTGTTAGTTCCGTAGTACGTTGTGAATGAGGAGATGAAGAAGATGTGTTATCATTCTATGATGAGGGATGGTATCCAAGAGTTTGTGAGCTTTTCAGGGTGCAAACCCCTGAATGACATGGTTGAAAAGTCCCGGGAACGAAACCTTAAGTTGGAGTTTCGGACGAAGCAGAAGTTGGAGCAGGTTCAGATGGCAGTGGGTCAGGCTAAAAAGCCTAAGACCTCTGATCCTCCTAGCAGAGGCCAACAGAGCCAAGGCCAATGTGCCAAGTACGGCAAGCCGCATAGTGGAGCCTGTTAAGTAACATGCTCGGTAAGTTATGGTTGTGGCCATCCAGGCCACATGAGTAGGGACTACCCAAAGAAGGGCTTGATTTCTTTTCATTGCATCCAGACCAGTCATAAAAAGGCCGATTGTTCGAGGTTATCTAGAGGAGCAGTGGCGGTGCCTGCACCCACTACAATGAGGATTACGAATGGCCGCCCGATCAATGCAAAGGCTCCCGCGGTGAAGAGCAGAGCATTTTAGCTGACTACATATGAGGCCCAAGCAGCACCGAATGTCGTGACTGGTATGTACCTTATCTCTATCTTTATTGTTTTATTCTTATTATGCTTATGTTGTTATAATCTCACATAGGGACCTTTTTGGTCAATGGATTGTCGGCTCATGTTCTTTTTGATTTGGGGTCACATGCTCATTTGTATCTTTTGCGCTCAGCAAGAACGTCCGAGATGCTCCAATGACATTGGAGTCCCCTCAAGAGGTAGAGATCACTGATGATCGTATGGTGAGCGCTACAAGGGTATACCTTAGGAGTCTTCTGAACATGTTTGGGGAAAGGTTTCCTATCAACTTGGTACTAATTCCCTCGAGGGGATTGAAGGTGATCGTCGGGATGGATTGGTTGGGATCCAATGGATCCGTGATTGATTGTGAGTGACAGTTGGTGAGGGTTCGAACCCCATGTGGGGGAGATTTGGTCATTCATGGTGAGAAAGCCTCGCATGAACCAGCTCTCTGTTTGGCTACGAGGGCTAGTAGACTTCTTCAATAGGGTTGTTAGGGTTTTCTGGCTTATGTTTCGGATTCGAGGGTGGAGACCACGACAAAGTTGAGCAAAGTACCTATTGTGCGGGATTTGCTCAATGTTTTTCTAGAGGAGTTTCCTGGAGTGCCTCCCGAGAGGTAGGTTGAGTTCCGAATTGTTTTCATGCCTGGTGTGGCTCTGATAGCCAGGGCGTCATATCGCCTAGCTCCGCATGAGATGTAGGACTTGTATACGAAGCTGCAGTAGCTTCTAAATAAGGGTTTTATTCGTTCGAGCAGTTCCCCATGGGGGCAGCGATCTTGTTCATGAGAAAGAAGGATGGGTCACACAGGATGTATATTGGTTATTGGGAACTAAATAAGTTGTCGGTGTAGAACTATTACCCGCTTCCGAGGATCGACGACTTATTTGATCAGCTTCAAGGTGCTTCTTGGTTTTCTAAGATTGACCTTCAGTCAGGGTATCATCAGATAAGGATTAGGGATGAGGATATACAAAAGACGACCTTCCGAATTCGATATGCTCATTACGAGTTCGCGGTGATGCCATTTGGGCTTACCAATGCTCTGGCCACGTTCATGGATCTCATGAACCGGGTGTGGAGACCAATGTTGGATCGGTCTGAGATTGTTTTTATTGATGACGTCTTGGTCTACTTTAAGACCAAGCAGCAGCATGAGCAATATTTAAGGGAGGTATTGGAGACCTTGAGGAGGGAGAGGCTTTTCGCCAAGTTCTCCAAATGCGGTTTTTTGATGCATGAGGTGCAGTTTTTATGGCACATCATTAATCAAGGTGGTATTTTGGTAGACTCGGCCAAAATTGAGGTAATGATGCGTTGAGAGGTTCTAAAGAGCGCATCTAAGATTCATAGTTTCTTGGTCTCGCGGGGTATTATCGGAGGTTTATTTAGGACTTCTCCAAGATTGTGGTTCCTTTGACTCTTCTGACGAAGAAAACTTTGACCTTTTGGTGGGGTCCAAATCGACAGTTAGCCTTCGAGACTTTGAGACAAAAATTGTGCGAGGCCCCGATTCTTGCATTACCCGAGGGATTGGATGATTTTGTGGTATATTGCGATGCTTCTATTACGGGTTTGGGAGTTATCCTTACGTAGGGGGGCATGTGATTGCTTACGCCTCAAAGCAACTGAATCCTCATGAGGCGAACTACCCTACTCAAAATTTAGAATTAGGGGCGGTGGTGTTTGCCCTCAAGATCTAGAGGCATTACTTGTAGGGGACCGATGCACTATTTACACCAATGATAAGAGTCTGAAGTATTTGATGGATCAGCCGAACTTGAATATACGGCAGAGGAGGTGGTTAGATGTGGTGAAAGATTATGATAGCGAGATTTTGTACCACCCCGGGAAGGCCAATGTGGTGGCTGATGCTTTGAGCCGTAAGGCGGCAAGTGCTTCGATCGATATATTTGTTTGAGGATGACAGTTACCTCACCACTGATGGATATGATTAAGGAGACTTAGATAGAGGATTGAAAAAGGAAAATTGGAAGACTGGGCAAATTAGGGGCCAAATTCTGTTGTTTTTCAGAGACTTCCAGGGATTATTGATGTAGTGTGGTAGGGTTTGGGTTCCAATATTTGGTTGTGTGAGGCAAAATATTTTAGAGGAGGCGCATAAGTCCAAGTTTTCTATCCACCCGGGGGCCACGAAGATGCACCGAGACCTAAGATTGAGCTATTGGTGGCCCAACATGAAGCGGAAAGTTTCTTGGTTTGTTGAGCAGTGTTGGACCTGCAGGAAGGTCAAAGTCGAGCACCAGAGGCTTCATGGCAAGGTCCAACCGTTACCCATCCCCATGTGGAAATAGGACGAGATTACCATGGATTTCATCACAAAACTACCTAGGACGGCACAAGGTGTTGAATCTATTTGGGTTATTGTGGGCAGGCTGACCACGAGCACACACTTTATTCTGATTTTTGAGCATATATCTGCCGAGAAATTAGCAGATATTTATGTTCAGGAGGTGGTAGTCAGCACGAAGTACCGGTATCTATGGTCTCGAACCACGATGTTCGGTTCACTCAGTTGCATTTCAGTACAACTTACCACCCCTAGACCGATGGGCAAAGCGAGCGGACAATCGAGATGCTCGAGGAAATGCTTCGGGTGTGTTTTCTAGACTTTAGAGGAAGTTGGGATACTTACCTCCCACTAGCAGAGTTCTCCTAAAACAACAATTATCATGCCAACATTGACTTACCTCAATTCGAGATGTTGTATGCAAGGAAGTGTAGGACTCCGGTTTGTTGGGGGGAGGTTGGCTATTGAGTCATGGGAAGCACCGAGGTGGTGCTTAAAACCACCGAGTTGATTTAGCAGGTGCGCAATAGGCTGCGAGTCACGCAAAGTCGTCAAAAAAGCAATGATGACCGATGCCGGTCGGACCTCGAGTTTCAGGTGGGGGATTTCGTATTGTTGAAGGTGTTATCCGCTTTTATAAGAGGGGAAAGTTGAGTCCCTGATTCATTGGTCCATTCAGGATTTCTTCCCGAGTTGGCAATGTTGCTTATAGGTTGGATCTCCCTGAGGAGCTCAGTTAAATCCATAACACCTTCCATTCGTCTTAGTTTCGGATGTGTGTATCAGATGAGGTTGTAGTTAACTGAGCTCAAACGTCCCTAAAACCCTAGATATCCTTGAGAGTGATATTTGAGCTTGCAAGTGCCAAGAGTAACCCGTTTTGGTTTGTTAGCAAGAAGAATGAAGTGGTGACCAAGCCTCGAACATGGGAAAGCTTTTGGATCCTACATCTAGATCATCTACAAGAGATTTTGGAGGTAAAAATATAATATCTTGCTTATTCTTTGTTAGTTTAAGTTAGGGTTTAGTAATGGGTCCATTTTCGGTCCGTGGGTCCTCTCATGTGAGTTTGAGTAACTCCAGAGGTTGGAAATGTTAGATCTGAGTTCCTTATCCATGTTAAAAGCATAAAAAAGCTATCTTGAAGGTTGTTATGGAATCATGCAAGAGTTTAAGGTCTTAAAGTAAGTCTTAATGGCTAAAATGTGGTGTTCGGCTCGCACATGGCATGCAAAGGCATAAAGTTGCCAACTTTATGCCCTAGGACCTTAGGAATGACCAAGATCTGGATTTGGGGAAAGTGTCTTAGCGTAGTAAGCACTTTATGGCTTTTGTGCAAAATCAACTTGTATGTTGGGCGTACTAGATTGTACATTTCATGTACTTCTCAGGAGCATAGTACGCTAAGCATACTGATGATGTACACGGGGCGTACGCTTCCAGTGGGCTTTGGGCTTCTGTCTGGCCTTCAAGATATTTTAGGCCCTAACTGACCTTAAGCCTATACCTATTTAGATGTTTGGGCCTTAGAATTTATTATTGTACCATATGTAGCGTGGTTGGGCCTTGTGGACCATAATTTTTTTGGACCTTGGATGTTAGGCCCA
This sequence comes from Lactuca sativa, assembly GCF_002870075.4. Taxonomy (NCBI): domain Eukaryota; kingdom Viridiplantae; phylum Streptophyta; class Magnoliopsida; order Asterales; family Asteraceae; genus Lactuca; species Lactuca sativa. The sequence goes on from NC_056623.2 coordinate 36,287,938, forward strand.
TTAAAGTAAGAAGACTTTTGGGCTTTTTTGAAGAGTTTGGTCCTAGGGTTTAGGCCTATGCCTTGAGTTGTGATCTATTTCTAATTATGTTAATTTGTGTATATTCAGTGTGAGATTTTCCGGACCGGTAGCCGAGGATTATTTTTATTAGAAGACTGAGATGAGTCTTCCCACTATATCCATGGGTCGAAGCCACCAATGCCGGCCCATTACCTGAGTTGTGGATTGTTAGTGGTTGTACATGTACTTGTGTGAAGACCATGAGGGTAAACCATGACATTTAGATATGAGACTATGGGGTAGCCCAATTGCGTTCCAGGTAAAGACCATGGGGGTAGCCCATGGCATATGGATTTCAGACCATGGGGATAGCCCATGGCATTCCAGATAAAGACCATGGGGGTAGCCCATGGCAACTTTATATGTGGTGTATGGTATTTTATGGTTGTATGTTATGTGATATTCTGGGAATCCACTAAGCACTAGCTTACAGTTTATTTGGGTGTTTCATGTTCTTTGGTATTAAGGGGAAGGGCTCGGCTTGATGGCGCAACATTCATTCTCCAGCTTTTTCCGCAATTTTCTATTTTGATACTCTGATATTTAATTCTATATGATGTAATGGATTTTGAGAACAAATAATGATTGTATTTCTATTTTCAAAAATGAAAAAAAAATTGTTCGGGTTTTTGGCTTACAAGTTATATAATAGGATGGCATGTTTAGGTAGTGTTCTGATTTGAATTGCTTAATGCTCGAAATGCTTAATGCTTGAAATGCTTTTAGGAATTTTATTAGTACCAGCTGACTAGTGGACGAATACGTTTGGTTACATATTATTGAGATTAGATAATTTTTGAAGGATAGGTTTAACTCTACTTCACTGCTCTTGTTTGAGTCCAAACGTTGTAGTGTCAGACCCTTCATTTAAAGAATTATCTAGTACCAATAGTATGTAATTGTATTCATATGATAGTTAGATGGTATTAGTGAGAGTTCCTTCTGAAGCTGATACCAGAGAGTCGTGAGGAAAGGAACCTTAGGAAGTTTCCGGAATATGTATTGGCACATAGGACGACTTATAGTATGATGAGAGTATTAGATAGGAATGAGTGACTTGGAGGTGTCAGGGTAGTCCTTAAGGAGGGTATAGCTAGGTGTGGAAGGTAGTATTGGGCCGTACTACTGGAAGCACAAGATTTATACCCAAGACCAGGAAGACCACAATTAATCTAGGAAGCTCGAGAGTGTGAATCTCTTCGTGTGTTTACTGATTGTTTATGTGGTAATGTTTCAACGTGGTGGTGACAGGAAATGGACCAGGGGGCTCAGGATCTGGATCTGGTTCGGACACGGGCACCGAACCAATTGATGAGGGATTACGTGAGTTTATTGCCTCAGAGGTTACTAGAGGCATCCTCAATGCGACACCGATGATGTTTGGGTCGATCAAGGAGGGTATCATTGAGCTGATAGAGGATCGCCTTCGGATCTTCAGGGTCAATCTGGCCACTAACCAGTCTAGGGAACGCATTCTTTCCTTTAAGTGTTAGGTCCAGTTAGTGTTGCGTCTTGGGCTCGATTCTTAGTCCATTTAATCTCTGGTATGGGCCTGTCCATCCGTGACTTATTTTGTAGGGTTTAATATTTATAGATGCTTGCATGCATCCTTAAACGTAAGATTTTAATAGAGATTTTTACAGCGTTCATCGTAAATATCTTTTGTAACCCTAATATCCTCTACAACGGAAGTTCTTCATCGAGCTCTGCTGAGGATTGAGTTAATTGAATCATTCGACACATTCATATTCATTCTTGTGTTTTATCTTACTGTTTTTGCTTTCTTGATTTACCTGTTATAAGATCTAATCGATCAAGTAGTTTTATAAACTCATCAATAGGTATCAGAGCAGGAGGCTGTGTAATTCATACACATCTCTTTTGTGAAAGAAGTGATTAGGGTTTATTCCGCATTAACTGATATTTATTGAGCCGTCACTCCATAATTGACGTATCTCATTATTTATTCGTTTTGCTCTAATATTACATATTACAAGTCTGATCTTGCAACAGGTTAAACGATTAAGCATGGATGATTCTCAATCTAATCCTATCAACATCTCAAACAGTATTGGATCTACAACAAAGATTCCAATTCTTTACACTCAAGATTACGAGGTTTGGGCGCATCATTTCGAAGACTACGTCATCGGATCTGAAGATAATGGGTATCTAATATGGGAAGCCATTGTGTCTGGACCATTTGCTCATTCAGGAACATCCAGAATTATTAAAACTCAGAAGGTGTGTAATGATCTGTTAAAGGATGTGAAAGACGTCGCTCAAGACGAAAAGGAGAAGTTTCAGTGCAACATCAAAGCATTGAGACTGATTCGATTCGCTCTTCAATCTGACACATTTAGGTTGGTGAGTTCCTGCAATACCGCTAAAGAAATCTGGGATCGGCTGCGAGAGCTGTATTCCACAGATGAAGATTTGGAGCACTGCATTTAGACCCTGCTTTTGTCTGCGTTTGGAGAGTTCAAGCAAAATTTCGATGAGTCCGTTACTCAGACGTTTGATCGCTTCAATCATCTTCTCAGCAAGATGATCAAACATGATATCGAAAGGAAGCTTATTGAACAGAAGGTTACCTTTTTGAATGGCTTAAGATCCGAATGGAGAGCTGTTGTGTCTACAGTTAAAGCTCACGAACAGTTCAAATCGTATTCGCTGGCGAAACTGGTGGGAATTCTGAAATCCCAAGAAAAGATAGTGATGCAAGAGAAGAGTGTGGTCTCAAACTTGGGGTCCTTGGCCCTCCTGTCTAAAAGTAAGAATGCAGTAGAAGACAAAGATCTGAACCTGGAGGACTACGATCTAACTTCAGAAGATTATGCTATGATGGTGTCCAATCCAAAAAGGTTCATCAAGAAGAGGTTTCCCACCAATAAGAACCGAAATTGGAAGGGAAGCTATAGTTCTGAAAAAGTTAGGGAGGAGCCGAAGACTAAAGAACCAAAGAAAGAGGTGAAGGCTGAAGCGGATTCTGGTGTCAGCTGCTATTACTGTGGAGGAAAGAATCATTACGCCAAAGATTGTGTTTTGAAGAAAATGACAGAGAAAGATGAGGAGAAAGATGAAGAGGTAATCCTGATGAAGAAGCTAGAAGAGATTAAAAGGAAGAAAGCAGCTACTAATCCTTTTATGAATGCTCTTATTGTACAGGGTTCGGCAGAGGATGACGAGTTCGGTGGCGTACAGGTTTGGTCGACCGACTCAGAAGATGATGAAGTGAGAAAGCCTTCTCATGGAAAAGCTTATGTTGCAAGAGGTGGTGAAAGCAGTGGAAAGTGTCTGATGGTGACTGACGTATCTCATATGAGGGGATATAACACTGATGGTGGAAACGAAGACGCCAAGGAGCGAGAGGACTTGTGCTTCACAGTGAAACCTCTTAGTGTGCAGATCAGTGAACTTGATGAACTGATCAAGAAGGTACAATCTCTTTTTATTTCGTTCAAAATCCCATAGAAATCATATGAAAAGGAATTAAATAACTTAAATTTAAGAATCTCCAATATGGATAGTTGTTTAACTCAAACACGGGTCACAAATTCTAACCTAACTGACCAAATAAGCAGGGTGTCATCCAAGAGTGAGGAGCGAAGGATGTGGATTGAGCAGAAGGAGTCGGAGCTGATTAAGTCTAAGGATGAAAACATTTATTTGCAAAGAGACATTTTGAAACTGTTAAAACAAAGGAATGTTTTTTGTTTGATTGCTAAAAGACTTTATGCTAACATTACTCAACTGCATCTGAACTGTGAAATAGGGCAGAAGATACATCGCATGATTTTACCCTTTCTTGAGTTTAAGGAGGATGAAATCGATGCTGAAGCATACAACTGTGAAAGTGTTGTATCTTCCGATGATGTGAATCCTACTTATATGTACGGTCTGGACAAAAAAGAATCTTTTATAAAGTCCAAAGACCATAAGGACATGCTTAAAAATCTTTTGGATGAAAACGATAAGCTGAAACTAAGGACCGAAACCATACAAAAATTTGATTCATTGAGTGCCAATTTAAGTTCAGAAAATAAAATTGATATTGAAAACGCATCTGAACTTAATGAGGACGATGATATGAGTGGAATTTCTGTAGAGGTTGAAGTTGACTGTTCTGAGTTTGTCAAGAGCGAACCCGAAAACCACAAAAATCTGATTTCTGAAAATTCAGTGGAATTCGCTCATTTGTCCAAAAATAAGTCCCCGACCCTTGAAGAAAAGGCTGTTGTGTACCAAAAGGTGAGAACCACACCGAATCAAGTATATAAGGTCACAGGAGTAACCGAACATCAAACAGCCGAACTCACTGCCATAGTGAACGAAGAGAACGTAGATGGTTGTGATGAGTTTTTCTGGTCTGCTCCTATAGATAATGCAAACGAAACAGTTGGTCTGTCAGAGCGAACGTCCTAGAAAACCAAAGGAAGATATGTACCAAAGCAGCTGAATAAGCTTGACAACTTTGACGTGCCAAGTACAAGTGGTACAAAAGAAATACCTGTAGAAGAAGTCACCTCCATAAGCGAAACCTCATCGATGAAGAGTGAACCGGCTGTCAAGAAGCTAAAACAAAAGGCTAATATCCATAGACAACCGAAACAGGTGAAAAATCAAAAGCAGCAGAGAAACCTGAGATACAAAAAGAATCTCTTAGAGCGAAAGTATTTTTGGCGCTCTCAAAATGCTCACTATTCTTACCATGATAAAAATTCTAAGTCAGAGAAAAAGACTTTCGGGCCACATGAAGTACAAAACCGAAAGGATAGGTTCGGTCCCGAAAGCAACAGCAACCGAAAAGCGAGTTTCAGTCCGCCAAGTAATAACAAGCAAAGACCTAGTTTCAGTCCTTCAAGCTTTTACAATAAAAGATCAAGTTTCAGACCACCAGCTAACAACAACCAAAAATCCAACTTCAGCTCATCATCGAGCAGCTATCGAAGGTCCAGGTTCGGTCCCTCAAATGACCATAAACAAAAGGGTCATTTCGAACCTCAAGTCAGAAGAAATTCCCATTCTAAATTCTCTTTTTCTAACTCTTCTCATTCTCAATTCTCTTTTAAACCCAATTCTGTTCCTGCACAAAACTCAAAATCATCAACAAACTTGAAAGGAAAATCGAAGATTTCCTCAGTCCAGGAAGACCGAAAGCAGAATAATGCCCAAACACCAGAATCAGAATCCAAAACACCTGTAGCTAACCCTAACAAAATCAAAGTGTTTACTATTAAAAGAAAAGATGAAACAGCATTAATAAAACGAACATATCTTGTTGATATTTCTCTTACTATTCCTGTTCCTGTGAAAGGCTCATGTGGACCCAAGAAACTTTGGGTTCCTAAATCTGCTTAATTTTTGCAGGTTATAAGTGACGAGCAGTTCGACGAAGAATGGTACATTGACAGTGGCTGCTCACGTCACATGACAGGAAGGAAGGAAGAGCTAAGAGAGTTTCGATCTCTTCAAAATGGTGGGAATGTCAAGTTCGGTAACAACTCTTATGGAACGATAAAGGGTTATGGGATGATAACTAATGGAGACTTCATAATAAGAAAGGTGGCGTACGTTGAAGGGTTGCAGCATAATCTCATCGGTGTATCTCAACTGGTGGGCAGTACCGGTCTAAAGTTTTCATTCGACGATGAAGGTTCAGAGATTATAGAGAAGAAATCCAACAAGATCATTCTCAAATCAGACCGAAAAGGCGAAATGTTTCCTCTCAATCTAAAACCAATCAAATAAATCCAGCTATATGTCTTTTGTCTAAAGCTTATTCTGACGAAAGCTGGTTGTGGCACCGAAGGCTCTCTCATCTCAACGTCAAAGACATCAACAAGCTTGTCACCGGAGGTCATGTTCGGGGTCTTCCCTTGCTCAAGTTTGATCGAGAACACTTGTGCGCTACATGTGAAATGGAAAACAAAGTTGTCAAAGTCACCCATCAATTATAAATACAAAAGTTATTGAACCACTTGAGTTGCTCCACATCGACTTGTGTGGTCCATCATCAATCGAAAGCATTGGCGGTAGCAAGTATATTCTTGTTATTGTTGATGATTTCTCACGCTTTACATGGGTGTTCTTTCTGAAGCACAAATCTGAGGCTACTCCTAAGCTAAAGATGTTTATCAAGCAGGTTGAAGTGCAACTGAGAAAAGTCGTTCGCAACATTAGGAGCGACAATGGACTGGAGTTCAAGAACAAAGAATTTGAAGACTTTTTGGCAGAAAAAGGAACCAGTCACAACTTCTCAGCCCCCTACACGCCTCAACAGAACGGAATTGTCGAAAGGCAAAACCGATCCTTGTGTGCGGCGGCCTGAACTATGCTAAGTTTCGCTTCTCTTCCCTTATATTTCTGGGCTGATGCTATTGCTGCTGCATGTTTTACGCATAATAGGTCTTATCTCAACAAGCGCTTCTCTCTTACTCCTTATGAGATCATCAATAACAGGAAGCCGAACGTAAAATTCTTCCATGTGTTCGGCTCACGATGTTTCATCTTCAACTCCAAAGAAAATCGTAACAAGTTTGACGTTAAAGCTGATGAAGGAATTTTTTTGGGATACTCTCTTACTTCAAAAGCTTATCGGGTTTTAAATAAGCGTTCTCGAAAGATTGAAGAAACTTATTATGTGACTTTCGATGATAGCTACGTCAAGAAGCTAAAGACTACTGAAGAAGCAATTGGAGAGATCTTCTCTCAAACAGGTCAAGTAACGGCCATGATTTCTAACTTGTTCGATCAGCTTGTGGACTTATTCGATGAACCTGAGAAAGCTACTCTATCGGAAGCCAAGGCGACAGACAACAAAATCGATCATCTGAAGCAAATCGTCGAAGATGCAGCCAAACAAATGGGTGAAGGAGAACAAGTTCCAAACAAACCTCCTCAGCACGGCACTTCAGTTGAGGGGGAGAATCCATTTTCTTCAAATCAACCGAACTCACACTTTCAGGGGGAGAATTCTATTCCTGTAACACCCGAAAGTCATGTAGCACCCGAAAGCTCTGCTACACCCGAAAGTCCTATAGCACCCGAAAGCTCTGCTACACCCGAAAGTCCTGTAGCTCCAGAAAGTCCAGCCACACCTGAGAGTTCTGTTGCACCCAAAGGTATGAACCTACCTGAATACCAAAGAGATTCATCAGTCGAGGGGGAGAATTCTGACATGTTTTACGATGACGACAGTCAATCTGAAATGGAAGAAATGGTCAACGCCGAATTGGATCCATCTTATGATCCAAATTATCCTCCACTTATTAAATGGACCAGAGATCATCCTGTATCTCAGATAGTGGGTAATGTCTCTGAAAAGGTCATGATCCGATCCCAACTGAAGGCAAAGCAATCATCTCTATTCTCCAAAGTAGAGTTCTGCATGTATAATTCTTTCGTATCCAAAGTTGAGCCAAAGACAGTTAACACAGCTCTTGATCATTCCGATTGGGTACAAGCCATGCAAGATGAACTCAATGAGTTTGAAAGAAACAAGGTATGGCGCCTTATTCCAACTCTTAAAGATGCCTCAGTCGTTGGTCTCAAATGGGTATTCAGAAATAAAATGGATAAGGAATGTAATGTAATTCGAAATAAAGCTCGTCTCGTGGTGAAAGGATACTGCCAGGAAGAAGGAATTGATTACGAAGAAACTTTTGATCCGGTAGCAAGGCTGGAATCTGTTCGAATATTTTTGGCCTATGCTGCACACAAGAACTTCGAGGTCTACCAAATGGACGTAAAATGCGCCTTTCTGAATGGAGAACTTGAAGAAACGGTTTATGTGGAGCAACCTCCTGGTTTTGTGAATGAAAAGTACCCAAATCACTATTATATTCTGGACAAAGCAGTTTACGGTTTGAAACAAGCACCTAGGGCATGGTATGAAACGCTAACTAAGTTCTTAAAGATGTCAAAATTCAAACAAGGTTCGGTTGACCCAACCTTCTTTCGTAAGAAGGAAGGTAACCACCTTATGATAGTTCAAATCTACGTCGATGATATCATCTTTGGCTCCACGAATCCTAGCTTAACAGCTGAATTCAGAAAGCTGATGGAGACTAAATTTGAAATGAGCTCAATGGGTCCGATTAACTTTTTCCTTGGTTTAAATATTAGACAGGGACCCGAAGGCATCTTTATCAACCAGGAAGCATACACCAAGACTTTTCTTTCTAAATTTGGCATGAATGGAGACTCAAAGGTCAAAGTTCCAATGGCGTTCGGTACCAAGCTCACACCATCCTTGGAAAAACCGGCAGTTGATATTACGTTATACCGCCAGATGATTGGTTCCTTGATGTACCTCACCGCTAGCAGGTCTGATATAATGTTTTCTGTGTGTTATTGTGCTAGGTTTCAAGCGAATCCTCATGAACCACATATGCTTGCAGTGAAAAACATACTCCAGTATCTGAAACGAACCACCTCCCTCGGTCTATGGTATCCATCAAACTCAGGTTTCTTTGTTCAAGCCTACTCAGATGCAGACCTTGGAGGATGTGGTTTAGATAGGAAAAGCACCACAGGAGGCTACCAATTCCTAGATGGGAAGTTGGTTAGCTGGCAATCAAAGAAACAAACATGTGTTTCTCTGTCTACAGCCGAAGCAGAGTACATTGCAGCTGCCTCCTGTACATCTCAAGTGATTTGGATCCAAAGCCAGCTCCATGATTATGGACATAATATGAAAAAGATCCCACTATATTGCGATTCAGAAACTGCAATTAGGATCTATCATAACCCAGTGCAACACTCCAAGACAAAGCATATAGCACTGAGGTATCACTTTATTAAGGATCATGTGGAAGATGGAAACGTCGAAATTCACTTTGTTCGCACCACTGATCAACTGGCTGATATCTTCACCAAAGCTCTTCCTGAAGCGAGTTTCAATAAAATTCTACAAGGGCTAGGAATGATGGAATCGGAGTCTATACCAAAAACTACTTCTCAAATCTAAAAGTAAGAAGCGAAATGAACCGAACGTTCGGGTTTGGTTAACACGTGTGCCGAAATGCACCGAACGCTCGGGTTCGGTCCTATTCTCTTATCTTCGCTTATCACTCAAAGGTAGTTTCTTTGGTTGTAAACCTTTTGTATCCTTTTCTCAATTTCATCTCTCTTATTTTCAAAGTCCTTTTCTTTTTCTACTTTTTTTTGCAACCGAAATAGACCGAACGCTCGGGTTCGGTTCCAATTTTTTTTTTTGTGTGTCTATTTTTTATTATTTTTCAAAAACTCCAAAAACATTTTTTTTATTTTTTTGTGTTCGTTAATTTTTTTTGTTGTGTGGATATTTGTGGGAAAATTCTTTTATTAGTTAAGTGTCTCTAGAAGCATGCTGCTGTATGTGTCCAAAGCCTCACCTGATTCTGAATAACAACCTTACTGACTTGGTATATACAAACCTTTTCTTCCCAATCAGGCTTTTATATTTATTCTAATCATGAGCTACCTTACTCTCTTCTCACATGAGATAAGAGTTTTCTGCTTGGTCCTTATTTAAATAGCAGAGGTACTTTGGTTTCTTTACCCATCTCAATTATTTTTCTCCATCATATTCCGATCTCATACACGTAACCCTTGAGACTCTCAGAAATTACCACTGAGGTTTATGGTTACAAAATTTCTGTGTTCATGATCTTAGCCTCGTTTCACTACGTGCTAAGTGAAACCCAAAATTCACTACCTTCTATGCATTGACGGTGAACAATTAACTTTGATCTAGCTTTCACTAAAGAATTGACGAATTCAGCCTTACGACTGTACCTGGAAATTTCTGCATTTTATCTTTGTGTGATTCCTATGAAATTGTTACATCCCATAACATTTCTTCCCATGGAATCCAGTTTTAATTTTTTTTTTTGAGATTTCACCTACAAATCATTTTTTTTACCAAGTCACTTAAATTCTTTTCAAACCTACTTGTTCAACAGACTTCATTGGTCTCACAAGTACTTCAGTCGATTTCTGTCTTATGTGAAGATCAGGACTTCTGAACTGAAGCGAAGCCACCCAAATTAGCCTGAGTAAAAGAAGCCTTTCAACACTTCTCAATAAGTGTCTGATCGTAATTCAACGGGAAACCAAACAAACACTTTAAGGTCTCTCTTGACTTTGAAGGAAGAGATTTGTGCCCGGGATCCATTGTTTCGTGTCTTTATTGACATCACAATTTCCCACATATGTGTTGCTTTATTTTTTTTTTTTACACACTAAGCATGAAAATCTTTTTGATTTTCCATAATTCTGGTTTCATCATTTACAAGGCATTTTTTTTTGAAAGAGTTGTGGCTCACTATGTTACACATGGTCATTCTGCTTTATGATGACAGCTAACACAAAAAGGGGATAAGCTGTTGACTCAGCCGGGAGTCAAATCACTTTGATTTTTAAATGGCGCTTGAAGGACAGGCGTGCGAAGTGGAACCGTTTTTTTTTCAAACGGCACCTGATCGGAAGGCGTGTGAATCGGGATAGTTTCTCTCTCCTACGTAATCATCGGGGCTCCAAACTGTCACGCGTCAATCACCTAAGGAAACCCTTCGTATTTCCCTCGAAGATTTGGGAACAGATTCTTCTCTCTCCTCTCGCCACAGTATAAAAGGTAACTTCGACCCTTATTTACCTCTTTACTGCACCCAAAATTCAGAGAGCAAGAAAAGCTTTGATTATTCTACTGTTCATCATCTCTCCCAACTTCTTCATGTCTATGGCGGATTCATCTTCTGTTCATGCCACTTCCCACATTCTGCCGATTCGTCCTCAACAGATTCTGACCATCGATCTCACTCCATACGTTTACGATGCCTTTATGTTCCCGATCATCGAATGTCTCAAATATTCGCCGCTAGCTCCCGCTCTCACCAAAGTTGAAGTTGTTCCAATGAAATGTTTATCGCAAATCTTCGCCACAGCTCATTATGATAAGTCTGTCGATAGAATTTTCTTCGACATTCTTGATCACAAGGCATCCATCTCCAAGCAACGATTATGTTCGCTTTTAGGGTTTGAATCCGATTCTTCTAGGGTTAACCCCGAATCTATTCTAGTGGGTCACTTGTTTTCCATGTTCTATAATATGGGATACACTGAGGTTCTGACGACGGTCACTAAGTTCAAGAAATCGTGCTTGCCTCCTCAATGGAACGGGTTATTTACAGTGTTATTCAAGGGGTTATCGGAACGGAGTGCCGGTTCAGACGGAGCGAGTCGTCTGTTCATCACGATTCTTTATAGGGTATACAACGGCATCAACCTGGACTATGGGTCGGTTTATGGCAGCAGCTGATTCAGAGTCTTGCCTCTACATCTCACCATTCCGAGATCTCCTACGCTCGCTTCTGGACTCTGATCACAAAATGGGTGATGGACAAGTAGCACATCCCTATTGTTGCTAATTCTCCACTCTCTTCGATATGTACTTTCCATACTACGAAGATAATTGTCTCCGATGCATCTAAATTTCAGTTCATTGGCTCCATCCCTGAGTCGATGTTTGGAGACGTTCCTAGCGACAACCGCATCATCCGAACCTACAAGGAGTTTCGTCGCTCTGGTCATCGAGAGCTCACTCCTAATATGATTAAGTCGATCCATGAGGCCGATAGGCCCGCTCCAAGGGGAAAGAAAAATGAAAAGGGTAAAGACAAGCAGGTTGGCAAGGGAGCGAAAGGCCCTTCTCCGAAGAAACATAAACCTACTAAGGTGGCTCAATCTCCTCCACTGAAGAAGAGGAAAACCCAACCTAGGCGAAAGCTGATACTTGCTTCCTCCTCAAGCGAATCTGAGGAAGAAAATTCAGACTCTGACGAGTCCCCTCGTGGTAACACTCCTCCACGATCGCCTACCCCAGAGGTGCATGTCTCCAGCTCTCCTGTCTCTTCTCCACCAATCATCATTTCTATTTCCATTCCCCCCCATAACCTCCACCACTCAAATACCACCTACCTCTATCCCAGTACCCCCTCCCATTTTCACTGAAGCTACCACAATAACCGCTGAAGTAAGAACCAACGTATCTGATACGGGGGCTCTTACTAAAGCACCCGAACCCACTCCCACTACTGCACAAACATCTCAACCCGAACCTACATCCACAACCGAGCCTCCACCCTCACCTACACCCTCATCTCCTGCTCACTCCGCAGACAATGAAGAACCTTTTCTTGGCGGGGAGGACATGACATTTGATTTGGTCTATTACAGTCCGTATCAGGTGCAAAGTGACGATGATGATGATGCTCCTGTCACCAAAAAGCATCTCAAGGAGCTTCACGAGAAGATTGATTCGCTCATTGCTTCCTCCTCTTCTTCATCACAGTCTACCCTCTCTGAGGCCACTATTCAGAAGATTGTCGATGCTTTCTCTAAAGCTCATGAAGCCTCTATCAGCTCAGCCACTGCATCCATTGACGCCTCCACCAAGGCATGTGCTGCTGCGACCGAAAAAGTTGAAAAACTATTTGCTGATGCCTCTTCTCTTTTGCAGTCTTTACAAGAAACTGCCGATACCACTAAAACGAAGCTTGACCCTATTGTCAACAAGCTGGCTACCTCAGTTGCCTCAGAACTGAAGTCCTTCGCCACTCTTCCTCAAACTCTCACCGATGACAACTCAGCGTTTAAGGTGACTATTGAGGAGCGCCTCACTAAGCTACAAGAAGATCTAGCTGCCGAGAACTCACGCATGGATGCTCTCGCTCGAAAGACCACTGCTCTCAAGGTCAAGAATCTTCAACTCTCCAATTCTCAAAAGGAGATTGAATCTATTCGATCTGAATGAGAGGTTGTGTCTTCATGTGTTTCGGATGTCCACGCCGCCCTTTCCAACATCCTTGATGCACATGATCCAATACTGAATTACTCAGTCAGGCGTACTCTCGCCGAAAAGCTTGCTCCTGCCCTTTCTCTCCGGAGCAAAATTGAAGGGCTCCTTGAGTTCATGTCCATTCTGAAACAAGGGGGAGAAGATGTATCTCAACCACCGCCTCCCACTTCTACAGCAACAAAAACAACCGAACCTCCTTCAACAGGCCAAGCCTCAGGTTTGGGTGTCAAAGACAAGGGGAAGAAAATTGCTGAAGAGAGCGATGACGATAAAGAGACTATTGCAGATCTCTTAAAGAAGCAAGGTCGAGACAAGGATGCTGATACGAGCGCTCGCGTTGCCAGAGAGGCTGAGGAATATGAAAGAAAAATGAAAGAGGCTCATGACCTTCTTGAGAGCAGAAAAACCCTCTTTCCTCCGTAGACTCTTGAGAAGCTGCTGAAAGAAGCGATTGAAACTCCCAACATTCTATGGCTTGAACCGGTGATTTCACTGGATCGCATCAATTCTGTCAATTCACAGTTTGATATGCCACTGACCCGAAAGGCCTTCATCTTCCATGCCTTTGATAATGTTGCTGATATCCCTCATCCTCATCCAAAGGTTGATACGGATCTCGTCGAATTCTACCTGAAGGCTGCTCAACCACAATATCAAACTTGGAGCGCTCAGAAAATAATCAACGTTTGGGTCCTCAAGCCGTTTAAAGAAGGGATCTTCACGAACGTTCGGTTCAAGGTGTTGAGGGGTTCTGCTAAGACCGAACATGCCATATCGCTAGCTGATCTTCCCAATTTGAATCCACATGATTGGATAATTTTGCACAACATCCTCCTCACAAATGAAGCAGAATATGGTCCGATCATTGATCACTTCAAGAGGATGCTTGTATGCTACATAATGGAAGTTGCCAAGATGGATCAGGAGATCGCTAGTGTTTTCAAGAAAAAACCCACTATCTCACCTATTGACTCTGCCAGTGACCTAAACATGATGCAGATGGGTAAGATTGACCCGAAATGCAATTCAGTCATGTTTACCAAAAACGAGGGCCAAAAATGCCTGTTCGCTTTGGTAGACAAACATCTCTACACCACTGCATGCCTGGAACATGTTTTAGGAATCATTCATCGTTGCAAGCAGAATTCAGCGGATGACAAAAAGTACTTCGATGAGATGATCCAGTGGTACATTCGCTTCAGACAGACAATCCTCGCTCTTATCCCTCGTCTGTTTGATACCACTAAGAAGGTTCCTGCGGCTGGACCCAGCAAGAAGAAGTGATAGTCTCGCTCCAATTGACGCAAAGGGGGAGATTGTTAGGTCTAGTTAGTGTTGCGTCTTGGGCTCGATTCTTAGTCCATTTAATCTCCGGTATGGGCCTATCCATCCGTGAGTTATTTTATAGGGTTTAATATTTATAGATGCTTGCATGCATCCTTAAACGTAAGATTTTAATAGAGATTTTTACAGCGTTCATCGTAAATATCTTTTGTAACCCTAATATCCTCTACAGTGGAAGTTCTTCATCGAGCTCTGCTGAGGATTGAGTTAATTGAATCATTCGACACATTTAGATTCATTCTTGTGTTTTATCTTACTGTTTTTGCTTTCTTGATTTACCTGTTATAAGATCTAATTGATCAAGGAGTTTTATAAATTCATCATTAAGGATTTTGGGGATGTAGAATTCTTTGAGGTGAAGGACCCTCTTTCCACAAAGCGTTGGCTAGTGGATATTAAGTGTGCCCAGATGACGAGCTTCTGCCCAAGGGGTCGAAGGTGAGATTCGTTGCAGGATGTTTGAGGTAGGGAGCTCGGGATTGGTGAGAGGAGGTTGGATATACTTTGGGAGCCCCAGCCATTAAGGCCATGACATGGTCAAATTTTGTCACCCGATTTCCTACGGAGTTTGCGGCAGTTGTTGAGGTGTAACAGCTAGCGAGGGAGTTTTTGGATATGCGACAGACGACAGAGACCGTAAAGGAGATCACCGCCAAGTTCAGAGAGAGCCTTATTGGTACCCCAGTATGCCGCAGACGAGGAGATGTGGAAGACTTGGTACCATGACATGTAGATATCAGATATTCAGGAGTTTGTCAGTTTTTATGCATGTCCGGCATTGGATGACATGATATCCAGGGTTCGGGAATGGGAGATTGATTTGGAGCATATATGGAAGAGGAAGGCAAAGCTCGGGCAGATGACGGGGGTTTCAACAAAAAAACTCAAGGGCTTCGATTCTAGATCAAAGGGTCAGCAGGGCTGGAGCCACTGTGGCAAGTGCTGCAGGGTACATGATGGGGTCTGTAGCACGGGTGGTTCAGATTGTTACAAGTGCGGCGAGATGGGGCATTTCAGCAGGGATTATACTGTTACTACCACCACCACCACCCAGATATCAAATTTGATTTGCTTCCATTGCAATCAAAGGGGCCATAGGAAAGCCAACTACCCAAGTTTAGTATCAATATAAGCAGTAGCAACACCTACTTATGCGACTTTGAGGATCGCTAATGGCCACCACGGCAAGGCAGAGGCGCTAGTTGTTCGGGGAAGGGAATTTCAGCTGACAACCGAGGAGGCTCGTGCAACACCCGATGTGGTCACTGGTATGTATTTTCTACTTATCTTCTTATTTATGTTATTTTTCCTACTTATATGTTTGTATTCTTGATTAGGGTCGTTCCTTGTGAACGGTATTCCTGTGTTGCTCTTGTTCGATTTAGGGGCTACCCATTCTTTTGTATCCCTTACGCTTAGCAGGAGGTTCGACGATGTCCGTGGAGAGTTGGATTATCCATTAGAGGTTGATATTTCAGATGACCATTTGGTGTGAGTGTCGAGGGTTCACCAGGGATGCACTTTGGAGTTATTCAGTAAGTAGTATCTGATTGACTTGGTTCTGATTCCCCTGGGCGAGAGCAATGTCATTGTGAGGATGGATTGGTTAATCCCCAATGGGGCGATGATTGATTGTGGGTTTCAATTGGTACGTGTTCGTACCCCCAAGTGGGTGAGAGTTGATGATCCACGGTGAGGGTGCTCAACGTGGGCCGGTTCTATGTTCGGCAACCAGAGCTAGGCATTATCTTTAGTAGGGATGTTCCAGATTTGTGGCCTATATGATGAATACTGTGAGATTACCATAGATGACGTACTGATTGTTTGGGAGTACCCAGATGTGTTCTCGGAGGACTTTCCAGGAGTGCCTCGAGAGAGGCAAGTGGAGTTTCGGATTGATTTGGTTCTAGGTGTAGCTCTGATATCCAAAGCACCTTATCGGTTAGCACCTCCAGAGATGCAGGAGTTGTCTATGCATCTACAGTAGCTGCTAGAAAAGGGATTTATTCGGCCAAGTATTTCACCTTGGGGAGCATCACTCTTATTTGTGAAGAAAAAGGATGGGACGCATCAAATGTGTATTAACTACCGAGAGATGAATAATCTAACAATGAAGAACTGTTACCCGTTCCCAATGATTTACGATTTATTTGATCAGTTTCAGGGCACATCTGGTTCTCCAAGATTGATTTGCATCTGAGTTATCACCATATAAGGGTCAGAGAGGAGGACATTCGTAACATGGCCTTCCGGACTCGTTATAGTCATTACGAGTTTGTGGTGATGCCTTTTAGACTCACCAATGCTCCATCCGCATTCATGGATCTTTAAATCGCATATGCAAGATCATGTTGGATCGATATATGATAGTATTTATTGATGACATCTTTGTCTATTCCAAGACTCAGGAGCAACATGAGGATCGTCTGAGGGAGGTATTGGAGACTCTAAGGAGGGAGAGACTGTATGCAAAGTTCTATAACTATAAGTTCTGGTTGCGTGAGGTGCAGTTTCTTGGGCACCTTGTCAACCAAAGTGTCATTCTGGTTTATATGGCCAAGTTCGAGGTTGTGATGAGGTGGGAGGTTCCAAGGTCTCCATCTAATATTCGAATTTTCCTTGGATTGGCATTTTACTATCGGACATTCATTTAGGATTTCTCCAAGCTAGTGGTTCCTTTGACTCGGTTGACGAAGAAGATCGTCATGTTTCGTTGGGCGCTTGAATAGCAGGTAGCCTTTGAGACTCTAAGACATAGATTATGTGAGGCATCGAATCTGACCCTGCCAGAGGGTGTTGAGACTTTGTTGTTTATTATGATGCTCCGATCACGAGCTTGGGTGCAGTTTTGATGCATCAGGGTCATGTGATCGCTTATGCCTCAAAGCAGTTGAAGCCTCACGGGGCAAACTATCCTACACACGATTTGGAGTTGGGGGCTAAGGTGTTTTCCTTCAAGATTTAGTGACATTACCTCTATGGGGTTCGTTGTACTATCTACACGAATCAAAAGAGCCTGAGGTATTTGATATATCAACCAAATCTAAACATGAGGTAACATAGATGGTTGGATGTGGTAAATGAATATGTATATGAGATCCTTTATCACTCGGGGAAGGTCAACGTGGTGGCCGATGATCTCAACCGCAAGGCGGTTTCTACCTCGATTAGGGATGTATGTTTGAGGATGACGATGATTACCCCACTATTAGAGCAGATTCAAGAATCTCAGGTTGATTATAAGAAGGAAGAGCACCGGAAGAGTGAGCGCATAGTGGGGAAGGTGGCTTCCTTCTATTATTATAGTCGGGGGTTATTGACCCTTCATCGAAGGGTGTGAGTTCCATACTGGGGTGGTGCGTGGAAGGTTTTGATGGAAAAGGCGCACAAGTCGAGATTCTCTATTCATCCCAGAGCCACAAAAATGTATAGAGATCTCCGACCTGATTATTGGTGACCATGTATGAAGAACAATGTGTCATGGTATGTGGAGAGGTGCTGGACTTGCAGAAAAGTCAAGGACAAGCATCAGTGACCCCATGGCAAAATGGAGCTGTTGGATATTCTCGTTTGGAAATTAGAAGAGAATACGATGGATTTTATCACCAAATTACTTTGGACAACGCGCGGAGTGGATTCGATATGGGTCATTATAAACCGACTGACCAAGTGCCCGCATTTTATATCGGTTCTAAAGAGTATCTCTATGGAGAATTTGGGAAACATCTACATTCAGGAGGTTGTGGGACGTCATGGGGTACCGGTTTCTATGGTCTCCAATAGGGATGTTTGGTTCACTTCCAGGTTTTGGAAGAGGTTCCACGAGGAGTTAGGTATGCGTTTGCACTTAGCACGACTTTTCACCCAAAAAATGATGGTCATAGTGAGAGGACTATCTAGACATTGGAGGATATGATGCGGGCATGCATTATGGATTTTGACGGCTGTTAGGATATGTACTTTCTATTAGCGGAATTTTCGTATAACAACAGTTACCATGCCGACATCGATTGAACTCCTTTTGAGATGCTCTATGGGAGAAAGTGTAGAACCCCGATATGTTAGGGTCAGGTCAGTCAGCAAATTATGGGGAGTATCGAAGTGGTACCCAAGACGACGGAGATGAGTAAGCAGATAAGTGGTATGCTTCAGACAACACAAAGTCGGCAGAAAAGCTATGCTGATAAACGCCAATCATATCTAGAGTTTAAGCTTAGGGACTTGGTTCTCCTGAAGGTGTCACCTTGGAAAGGTGTCATCCAATTCAGAAAGAGGGGCAAGTTGGGCCCCAGGTATATCGGTCCTTTCATGGGTTTGGCCCAGGTGGGCAGGGTTGCTTATCGTTTGGATCTACCCGAAGAACTTAGTTAGATCCATAGCATGTTTTGAGTCTCTAAGTTGTGGAAATTTTTGGTTGATGATTCCGCAGTAGTTCCATTGAAGGATATCCAGGTGGATGATCTCCTGAATTATATTGACAGACCGGTGGTGATCCTTGATCGGGTGAAGAAGGCCTTGAGGAACAAGGTCGTGGGTTTGGTGAAGCTGCACTGGCAGCACCGAAAAAGTTCAGAATGGACATGGGAGCCTGAGGATGAGATGAGGGAATATTATCAAGAGTAATTCGTAGTGGCGGACTTCGAGGATGCAGTTTGATTCAATTGGGGGAGAATTGTACATTCGAATACTTGAGGTACTTAATTTATTGAATTCTTGTATTTTGGGAGGAGGGTCACGACGTGAGCCATAATGGTCATGTCGTAAGTGGAAATTAACCATTTGACCCACATTCTTGAACCTCACAACGTGAGAATGAGGCCGCACGACGTGAGCAAGGCCTGATGACCCAAAAACCTAACAATGAGAGAGCTAGGGTTGCCCATCCTCAGCCTCTCTCACTCTCTAGCCTCCTGAAAACCCTAGATTCGACCTCCTTGAGACCTTTGGGCATTTTTGGTGACCTTGAAGAACTTATTTGGTGGTTTTTAGTCCATTGAAGTGGAAGAGGACTCTTGTGGTGCTTCATTTTGGCAATCTAGCTTCTACCTCTTGATCTTGCTGAGCTTTTGGACCTCTATAATTCATAAAGGTCTTACCTTTTTACCTCTTGCATGCTTGATCTAGGTTTTGGAGCTTTTCATTGCATGGTTGGGTTGTGTTACATGTATGGGATCCCTAAAGTTATCAACTTTATGGATCATTGACACATCTTCTATATATGAGGCTTTGGATCTGAGTTTTGCTATTGGTTGTAGACTCCAAGCACGAGTCTTGATCTTATTACCTTTCTTTTGACCTAGTTATCATCTTAGTCATGATTTCGGACATGCATGACTAAAAAGCTATTTTTATAGTCCTTAGGGTCGAGGAAGGTCCTCTGGAAGGTCCCAAAGAATGTCTTAAAGGATTAATAGCTTAATGCTCAAAGTTGGTCAGAACATGTCACGTGACGTGAGAAATGGGAATCTCGTGACGTGAGAAATGAGGTTGTCTCGATCTGAGGAATCTGATTGGATGATTTGTAACTGAGTCGACTCACTGAGTGAGGCCGGGTCAAGTCCATTCTCACGACGTGACCATAGATTAGGCCAAGACGTGAGGGTGAGCTGATGGGAATATCGATCATTCGCCTTAGGCGTTGACTTTTGATCAAAGTTGACTTTTGGTCAACACTTGGGTTTGAGGAATAGACTAAAGGTTTGCCTTGTATGTTTATCTAGGTGTAGTGTAGCACCGGTGTAGCTGACCATTAGAGCAGCAGTGGTTGATTATCAATCGAGAGGTGAGTTTCATTCACTAAAATAGAACCAATATGTTTTTCACTGTTATGTATGTATGGTATGGGGTATATCGGGGGAGCTAACTAAGCTTTGTGCTTACGGTTTTAAGTTTATGTTTTAGGTACTTCTAGCTCAAAAAGGAAGGGCCTGACTTGATCTCACCGCATCCATCCATGTTTTTCTCATTATATGATTTTAGGATTCGTATTATGATATTATTCACTATGGTACACTTTCGGTTGTTTTGACATGATTATTGGATGTTTGAAATGAAGTTAAATTAAAATTTT
Organism: Lactuca sativa; assembly: GCF_002870075.4. Classification (NCBI taxonomy): domain Eukaryota; kingdom Viridiplantae; phylum Streptophyta; class Magnoliopsida; order Asterales; family Asteraceae; genus Lactuca; species Lactuca sativa. Next base: position 36,308,253 of record NC_056623.2, read on the forward strand.
TGCCTGAAATTTTGGGATGTTACAAAAAAAACTACCTTTACAAACAATTATATCACTATACAAGTTTGAAACAAACAAATTAAGCTAAAAAATAACAAGAAGCATAGGCGTCGTTAGCCACCTACAGTGTACAACATGATAATGCACAATTTGTGCATTAACAGCTTGTACACCGTAGGTGGCTTACCATACCTACAATTTACTTTTTTTATTACGTTTTTTGCAAAGAAATGTAACCAAGGCTAATAGATTTAATACTACACAAAAAAAACAGAAAAAAATGAGAATGCATCATCCGGAACCCTAAGGTACTAAAAAAATTCATTCTTTTTGCATTATGAGGGTCCTCACGACGTGAGATCTTGGGGATCACGCCGTGAGTGACCATTGACCTGTTGACTTGTCTTTTTGTATACTCACGACGTGAGGCATAAGGTCTCACGGCGTGAGAGTGGCTTAATGAACCCAAACCCTAATTTTCAGGTATTTAAGTGAAATGAGAGGCTACGATTATCTATCACTAGCCTCACTCACCCTCTAATCCTTTGGAAAAACCCTAATCTCGAACCTCTTGAAGTTCTTAGGCATATTTGAGATCATTAAAGAATTCTTTGGTGGTTTTTAGCTACTTGAAGTGGAAGAAGACCTTGGTTGAGCAACCTCTTGGCGTTTTGACTCCTACCTTGCAATCTCTTGGAGCTTTTGGACCATTGTAAGTCTTAAAGCTCGGTCCTTTCTACCTTTTCCATTCTAGATCTAAGTTTTAAGCTCCTTTTTGCATGTTTGGGTGGGATTTCTTGCATGGGTTCCACAAATTTTGCAAATTTATGGATCATTGATTCATTCTGTTCAATATAGTCTTTGGATATGAGTTTTGGAGTAGTTTGGGACTCCAAGTTTCAGTCTAGATCTTATTGTCCCCGATTTTGATCTATTAAGAGTTTGAGTCATGCATTGGACATGCATGATTGAAAAGCCATGATTTTTATCATCCTTTGGGTAAAGGGAGACCCCATGTAAAGTCCCAAGTTATGGCTGTAAGGAATAAGAACTTAATGTTTTATGTTAGTCAGTACAGATCTCACGACGTGAGGATTAGGACCGTCGCATCGTGAGAATGCTAGCCATCTCGGCTATTTTTTCCGAATTAGGTAACAACGTGACTCAGGGTTAGGTCGTGTCGTGACAGGCACTGAAACCTTCTTGATGGGCTGAGTTGACTCGCTGAGTCGGGGCTGGGTTGACTTGGTCCTCACGACATGACCATGGGTTGGTCACGACGCGGGAACCTGTTGCTGGAGTTTAGACCATTGACTTTGGGTATTGTTGGGCCATCAGGTTTATTTTGGGTTGATGTTTTATTTTGGGTTATCTTGGATGAAAGCCCACGAAGGGACTTGGGCTCAATTTGGAAAATTGGGCCATAATTGGGCTTTGGGTGACCATTTTGGAATTGGGCCTTTTAGTGTAGTTGGTTTTGGCCTTGGTTTTGAACCAAGCTAGGTAAAGGGTAAAATGGTCTTTTTACCCTAATTTAGAATGGTGGTTATGGATTCGAATCCAGTTATTAATTGGATGTTATTTAATGATGATGGCGTGGGGATTTTCGAACGACCGACTAGAGATTCATATGTGAGATTCAGCAGTCTGAGGTGAGTCTTCATCACTATGTTTAGTGGGTCGAAGGCACTAATGCCAACCCATGGTTTGTTATGTTAGGGGTGCTAGATGTTTGTGTGACTCTTGCATATGTATGTATGCTTAGTGGGTAGGGCCCAAATGGTAATTTGTATGTCATTTTTTATTTGTATGTTTGTATGTTGGGTGGGGCCCATTGTGAGAGTTAGGGTGAGGCTCGTTATACTTAGTAGGTGGGGGCCATTATGTGAGTTAGGGCGTGGCCCATTATACTCAGTGGGTGGGGCCCATTATGCGAGTTAGGGTGGGGCAAGTTATACTCATCAAGCAAGACTCATTATATGTTTGATATGTGTAGTATGTGGTATTTGGGGGAAACTTGCTAAGCTTTGTGTTTACGGTTTTCAGTTTATGTTTCAAGTACTTCTGATGCAAAAGGGAAGAGCTCGGAGTGATTACAGTGCACACACGATATAGTTTCGCATTTTTATGATAACTCTAGTAATTTGTGATGTTTTGATACATTTGATCCCTTTGAGATTTATGTTGATGTTTTGGGATAATGTTTTTTAATTGAAAAAAAAATTTGGATCTTACTTTTGGGATGTTATAGAGAAAATATATGGTTGTTCGGAACCACCATTGAGAGAGTTTTTCTAGCTTGAAACCATGAAAAATCACTTAAATGAAAATTTTCAATATTATATATTATGTTAATGGGTCGTCAAATAGTAGAAGAGCTCTAAAACAATAGCCCAATGCCCCGAAACCGTATTTTATTTAAAACTAGATTTCACCAAACCACATGTCTCGTTCTGAAATTATAGTTTTCACTAATAATCTACTATTTTGATGGTTATTTTTTTTTTTGCTAAAAACTAATTTTTAGCTACTAGATTTGTAATTTTGTCTATTTTGTACTGATCCATTGACCAATGGAACCAAATTACAAAAGAGCCCTTCTAAAAACTTCTCACACAAAATTAATTCTTCAACCTTGGTTTTATACTTTTATTTGTTAATAAATCTTTGTTTGGAATGAGAATAACAAAATATGTTTTATGTGAATATAGATTTGAATAAACTGAAAAAAATACACCTACTTTTTGTAAGTCAATAAATTTTAATATGTTGGAAGTTAGAAATAATTAAAATACAACGGTCTCTATTTAAATTCATCAAATACATTAAGTCTGTATTGTGTTATATCTTGAGAAAAGGACAAATCTAGCCATTTTTCATAATTACTTCTCATTTAATAACCAGTTTTTTGCAACTAATCAAGGAAACCACATACGACCAAAAACATCTATTGTTTCATGGATAGGCTATGATTTAGTGTTCCCATATAAAAAAATGATATTTTCATATGAAACCATAGGTTATAAACTCACCTACGATGTGCTCTCTATTAAATACGGTTTCACTAACTTTAGATCAGGCTTGAAACCGTATGGCATACCTCACATACGATTTCCTTCAAATAACTATTGTTTTCTTCTAAAAACTAATGTTTCCTACAAATAACTAATGTTTTGTTCTTGGCTTTCAAATAGTTTTTCGATCAAACTACGGGTTCAACCCAAAAAAAAAACCTATCTTTTCGTACAACTATATCACTATACAAGTTTGAAAAATAAAGAAAAAAAATACTCGGAAACTGTAGGTGTTGTATGCCACCTACGGTGTACAACCTGGTAATGCACAATTTGTGCATTAATAGCTTGTACACCGTAGGTGGCATACAACACCTATGATTTCCATTTTTTTTCGTATTTTGAAAAAAGAAATGTAACCTATGCTTAATAGATTTCATACTAAACAACAAATGCAATATATATATATATATATATATATATATATATATATATATATATATATATATATATATATATATATATATATATATATATATATATATATATATATAAAAGAGTAGTTATTTTGTCAAGTGTCATAATATTAGAACTCCTAATTAATATGATGCCACTTGTCATTCTATTAATTCTTCATTTTAAATTCATTAAACCTCCTAATTAATGTAATGTTATTTGTCAATCTATTTATTCTTTATTTTAAATTTTAAATTTTATATTATTGTTTTCATTAGTTCACAAATAAAAATAGTCTAATATATATGATAAATTAATTACACATATTTATTTGAATCAATAATTATAATTTTACATAACTAATAAAAAAATCTCTTAATTAATAATGTATTTAAAATTTTATATAAAATAATTAATTAATAATTTTGAATTTTTTACTATGAATATTTAATTAATTTTGTAACCATGGTTTCCACGGGTTATAAACTAGTATATATATATATAAAAGAATACGAGAAAATATATGGTTGTTGTTCGGAGCCGCCATTAAAATAATTTCCTTAGTTTCAAACAATGAAAAATGACATAAATTAAAATTTTTAATTTTATATATTATTGGCTAATTGATCCTCAAATAATAGACGAGCTCTTAAACAGAAGCTAAATGCCCCCTGCTATATTTCATTTAAAAACATTGTCATCAAATGGTAGGTTTCATGTTGAAATTGTAGTTTTCACTGATCATCTACTATTTTGATGATTATTTTGGCTAAAGGTTAATTTTTAGCCATTAAGTGAAAAGTAAATAGGAAAAATGACTAGGTTTTTAATTTTCTCTTATTTTAATTACCGATTAATTATATTTTATTTGGCTTAATCTGTGTTCATAAATAGGTCTTTTGCGGTCCTAATTTTTTATTAATTTCGGGTTAATGGATGATAGTCTGTGCTTATTATCATTTGAAAATTTTTGAATATTGATTTTTGCAAAGATCGGTGTATTTTATTTAGACGATTTTTTTTATAAATTTATCTTTCAATATTACAGACTCTATTATGATATTCGGATATATAAAATATTTTAATATCTTATATGATTTAAGTGCCTATGTCATGAAATATTGTCTCCGTCCCTTGACATAATTAACTGTGTCGAGATGCTTTGTCTTGATCATCGTTATCTTCAGTTTCCTCTCTTAAAATCAAGATATAAAAACTATTGAGAATGCAAGAGTTTTAGAGATAAATATTGATTATATAAAAGTGTATTGAGTGAAGACCTTTGTGTCATCACGAGATGCTATCAAAGTCGGTTTCAGAACGAAAGCGAAAATGGAAATGATAAGGTGTTGCAAAAACAAACTGCTTTATTTTGGGTGAGACTGATCTATAGCTTTGATTTTTAGCTTTATATCAATGTTGTAATATGGGGTCTATGTGCAGTCGAACAAAGTTTTGGTCGGAGAGGCCATCTATACCGAAAACTACTAACGACCATTCATTTGTAAATCCTTCGTAAAGAAAAGATGACAATCAGACAATGCAAAGAGCAATCCGGAAACCAAAATGCGAAGAAAAAGTGACTGCAAAACAGCAAAAGATCACAAAAAGTGCGCCACATGTAATTAAAGGAGAGAAACCATTAAAAACACTACTAGCTATTTGCTTTATTGATTTTGTTTTTGCTACATACATGATACAACTAGGAATTTAAAGAAAAGTAAAACCGAACTACAAATCCAAAATAACAAAAATGAATATTAGGGTTCTTATCTATAAAAGTCAAAATTTTAGGGTTTGTTCTGTATTTTGTTTGAATCACAAAAATAAAAAAATTAACCAAAGTGTTTTAATATGATATCATTTTTACAACATGTATAAGTTCCTTACTTAAATAATTATATAAAGTGTTTTAGGTTTTTATTACATTCCAATAAGTAGTTGTATTGTTAGATATAAATTTCTATTTCTGCCATAATTATATATTGTGGAAATTTTCTAACATATTCGTGTATTCGCTTGCCCTTTTATTGGTTTAAGCAACCGAAAACCTTTAAAAAAATGTGACTTTATAATAACCATGTTCAACAGATATACAACAATTTTAAATTATAATTACATTATGTATAAATGTTTTGGTTTAACATTTTAAATAATTGATTCAACTAGCTTTGAAGATTATACCAAAATAAAAGAGGTCATATATGATTGTATAAAAGTGAAAGCCTTTTTTTAGGGAGGGTCTACCACTCCTTCACAAAAGGGGAATCAAGCTTCACTTTCCATTAGATAACCTGATTGGAGTCCTACCTGCTTTTTCTATTGTTCTATCTTCTATAAACATATGGTGGGTTTACTCAAGCATCAATGAGTTATACGTTACAAGGTGTAACAAATTGACATCTCAAGTGGAGTTTATTTGACAATGACTTCTTTTATAATCCAAAAACTAGGCTACTAAATGTAATGCATAAAATATTTTAGCAGTTGCATTTATATTACGAAAAGTTAAAAATGTTGGCACGATGACATATATGGAATATAATAAAGCAACTTGATATAGCGTTAACCTAATGGGTCATTGTAAACAAAGCATCTCTATACATGATATGTCAAAGTTTTGTGAGGAATTGGTAATTTAATAAAAGTATAAGGTAGGAGAACTAAAGTCTTATAAAGTTCAAGGAACCATTGTAAACAATTTTTTCGCTTTCGGGTGTAATTTCTATGACAATGAATTCTCTCGTAGTCGTAGTCATTGATGGACCCATAAACGAATCATTGACTGATCAATTGTAATGTGCAACGCATCTTAGCAGTCGGGCAATTACAAAAATTGAAAATGTTGACACGACAAAGTGCGGTTTTAAAGAGGGCCTGAGCTAACAATAGAGTTGAACATGGTGCGGTTTTAGGTCAAAACCAAACCACAAACAACATGCATCGACTTTCGTAATCTTAAAATCATGACGTGCATTTATTTTTTCAAATGGTGCAGTTTTTGCTGTTTTTTTTTTCCAATGGTGTGGTTTGGTTTTAAATCATACTATAATGAAATGGTGCCGTTTTCTTTGTGGTGTGGTTTAAGATCACAAAAGACCATCGAAAATTATGGAAAAACCAAATACCATAGACATAAACAATTTCAGGAACAAAAACTTCAAAAACATTGCATCGATTGTAACAGTGGAAGAAAACAATGAATCAAAGAATGAAATAATCATATCAAAATGGACAAGGACGACCCAACCATTACAACTTCTTTATTGCCTAAGAAAGGACAAACAAACCTACAGAGTCTCAGGTGAGGCATGCATGGTTTGATCTCGTTGATGAAACGTGAATTGGATTAATCGGAGATAGACGTGTACGTGGTCTTTTTAGCAAAATCAATAATGGAGGATTGTAGATCCTGGCCTGGTGGGAGTCGTAGAAACTCAGCAAGCATTAGGATTATGTTTCATCATCAAAATAGGAAAGAAAAATTGAAATATTCCACTTCAATTTCGTTAAAGTCAAATGAATATCAAAAAACTACTACTAGTATTATTATTATAAATAGACAAAATTGCAAAAATGGTCCCTGTGGTATGTAAAATTTTAGGGTTTTAGTCCAAACAGTGACTTTTTTGGTTTCGTAGTCCTTTTGGAGTGGTTTGTATGTGAAAATGGTCCCTCCAAAAATTGAAATGACTATAATACCCTTGGGGTATTTATTTTTCATTTTTCTTTCACTATTCTTAAATTTTAATATTTATTTATTTATTTTAACAATTAAAAAAAATAATAAAGGACCCCTCTCTCTCTCTCTCTCTCTTAACCTTTTCCCCTAAATGTTGCAGTTCTAACAACCTGATGAACCTCACATGGACATTCAACGAAACCTTCCCAGTGGGCACAAAATCGACCTACAAGACCATAAAAGTGAAGCTACGCAATGCACCAATTAGCCAGAAAGATCAATCATGGAGGAAAACAGTTTACAATTTCAATTAGAAGCTCAAATTTCACAAACATACACACTAGTTTCTTGCTTCATCGACAGGGTTTCTCCACCAAGATTGCATCCAATCTCGCCCCAATTCATCCCACCCTCATCAGCAAAAGAACAAAGAAATATCATCTCTAAAAGTTTTTTATTTGAATCCACAATTACAATAACAATAGGGGATCTGATGGCGTTTTTACATTGTAGGATATGGGTTTATTTCACCGTTGTAGAGGAGGCTGAGGGAGGGTCGACGTACTTTGCGTTGGGGTAGCGGGAGCAGATGGAAGCTTTCAGTTTTAATGGAGAGGAGGCTTCTGTTTGGTGGAGCTTTCGTACGTTGTGGTGGCGATTTGGTCCTTCCCTCATAATGGCAGCGCCGACGGTGGGCAAACATCTATTCTTTTGGTGAGTTCCATGTGATGACGTAGAACTCCTCCACTCTAGCTTTTCTTAGCAACCCACCGGTGCTTCCGACGAAGATTGGAGATGAGGTGTTGGGGTCGAGTTCGGGTGGGATGAATCCTATCAGAGCTTCTTTAGTGGGGACCTCCCATGTCGCTGCAACCTTGATGGTGGTGAAACAGGTGGTGGGTTTGGATGGTTTGACGGTGTTGAAGGAGATGGGTTGCGATTGTTTCCATGGGGAGGTTTGATTGGGGATTATGAGTGCAAAGAGGGAAGCTTGGGTAGCCATACCATTAGTGTTGGTAGATGATTGGAATCAAGAAGAAGAAGAAATGGGGACATATTTTTCGTACAGTAGAATACACATTCAAACACACACACACACACAGAGAGAGAGAGAGAGAGAGAAAGGTGGACCCTTCTTTTCTTAAATTAACTATTAGATTTAAAAAAATCCAAAGAAAAATGAAAAATAAATACCCCAAGGGTATTACAGTCATTTCACTATTCAGAGGGACTAAAAACGCAACGAAACTAGCTCAAAATGACCACCAATCCAAAAAAATCGTAGTTTGGACTAAAACCCCAAAAAAATGCATACCACAAGGACCATTTTTGCAGTTTTGTCTTATAAATGATATAATGATTTAACATTTCAATATATATATATATATATATATATATATATATATATATATATATATATATATATATATATATAGAGAGAGAGAGAGAGAGAGAGAGAGAGAGAGAAAGAGAGAGAAGGGTTCAATTGAGAAAAAAAAAAGTTGAGAATGAGGAATCATTCTCAGCCACACATTTATTTTGCCGCAAAATATTTAGACGTACCGTCGGAAATGGATAAACATGTGTTTTCCAACCAAACATATTTCCTTAAACTATGTTAATCATTACCTTCATATACACAAAAACATACTTTTTTTCGTTTTTTTTTTTTTATTTTTAGAAAGCCATTATTATCGAAAAATTATTTTAAGTATATCAAAATTCATAATTTTTTATTCTCTATAAATAGACATCCATATTGATATACTTTTAAGATAAAATAAAAAATTTATTTTTTTTAGAGTTTCAGCTCTCGTTATTCATAAGTGAATAAAAAAATCTATCAGACTTTTATTACAGTATATTCGTTATTCACTTATGAATAAAACGTATGCGTAATTTTTTTTATAGTTTAAGTATCGTTCATATATGAATATGACACGTAATAAAGTTTTCTTACTTAAAATATATCTTTTACATCATCTTTCATCATATATTATATTTATATATGAATAAAACATGTATTAGTTGTCGTCATATTTTATATTTATATATGAATAAAACATTTATCAGATTTTTGTTACAGTTAATTTGTTATTCACATATGAATAAGTAATATAAATGATATTTAAACTGTAAAAAATTGATTATATATTTTTATTCATAAGTAAATAACGAATGTACTGTAGCAAAAAAATGATGTATTTTTATTCACTTATGAATAACAATAGCTGAAAATTAAAAAAAAATTATTTTATCGTAAAAGTATATCAATATGGATGTCTATTTGTAGAGAATAAAAAATCATGAATTTTGGTATATTTATAATCATTTTTCGATATAAATAGCTTTTTAAAAATAAAAAAAAAACTATGTTTTTGTATATATTAAGGTAATAATTAGCATAGTTTAAGGAAACATGTTTTGTTGGAAACACATGTGTATTCTTTATCCATTTCCGCTGGTACAACAAAGGTTTTTGCGGAAAAAATAAATAAGTGGCTGAGAACGATTCCCTCATTCTCAACCTTTTTTATTTTCTCAATTGAACTTACCTCTCTCTCTCTCTCTCTCTCTCTCTATATATATATATATATATATATATATATATATATATATATATATATATATATATATATATATATATATATATATATATATATATATATGTATGTATGTGTGTGCGTGTGTGGTTTGGTCTTGTGGGTCGGTTTCCAAGGTAAACCGCACCGAACAAACTTTGATTAGTTTTTTTCAAATTAAAAAGTGTAACATCGGTTTTGGTTTGTTGCGATTTTTTTAGTTATCTGGATAGATTTGGCTTTTGCTCACCCTATCTCATAGGCTTAAATTCAACACACTGCATTGCCCGTGCGGTGTCCCAAGGTTCCCGTTAGAACAAGGGGACCAACCACACATGTATAGGGTCGGGATCTTCGGCATGTAGCCCCCAGTCTACTCTTACACTTATGCAAGGAATTGGACCAGTCCTCGGAAGGTCGCTGTAACGCCCGTGTTTCTGGGCTAAACATTAGTATAGTGATGTAATAGTCGAGGTCAAACATTGTAACTCATTTTGAAGTAATAAAGATGAATTATTTGAGTATTATGTGAAATTATGTGTTTTATACTTATTTATAAAGGTATAATAAATAAAGGATAAAATTAAGCGTCAAAATTAAAGTGTTAGATAAACCCGATAAAGAAAGTTGTAGTGGTTGTGACAAGGATTACAGACATATAAAGAACGCCGAAATCCAAGTTATAACGAAAACGTTATAGCTTGTTGAAGTTTTGCGACAAAACCGACACAACACTGCGTGACGTAAATAGTGAATTTACGATAGAGTGCCTTTTAGCCTTACCAATTTAAACGAAAGTCATGACATATGTTAAACTGAGACGGTGCATAAAAAGAACGCCCAAATCTGACTTCGTATGAGGAAGTTATGATTTTTCTAAGATTTGGCATAGTAGTGCACAACCTGGAATTCGAATTTTAGATCGAGCGGTTTTTGACCAACGCAACCTAAATGAGAATTGAAGATCTCATTATTATTAGTGCAAAGGTAAAAAAACAGACGAAAAAGGACGTCGATGAAGAAGTTATGAATTTTTAACAGACTTTTCCTGTCTCGGTCTGTTAAAAATATAACTTTAAAAATAAAGTCAAAATTAGCCAACAGAGTCTAAACGAAAGTTGTAGAGTACGATCCCACTTACGTGTGGATATAAAGAAAGTCAAAAACGGAGCTCGTATGCGAAAGTTATGGATTTTAGAATATAATTAGTTTTAGAGTAACCAGCGAGTGACACGTGGCGCAATCTGAGTCGCATCTTCTTCCCCACGGCTTTGCATGAGATCGCGACACGTGGCACATTACGCCCATCATAATTTCGAGTATGCTTAGCGTAACCCTTCAAAACCCATTACGCTCAGCGTACTCGGCGCTGGCAGCCTATAAATAAATGCGTTTTTCCTCATTTTTCTTCACACCTTTTTTCAACTTCTCTCCCAAATACCCCCAAAGCCTCAAGGATTTTCTCTAGCCTTTCTTAGGAGTTCGTAGTGAGTCCCGGAGCGCCACAAGGTCCCGAGAAGAAAATCTTTCGGCTCAGAAGTTCTGCCCGTGCAGAGCTCGGTTCTTCACTAAACTCCAATATAAGTGAGTTATGTCTACCCTACTTTAAATATAGCTTATGTTTAAATATAATATTGTTATTATGAACCTATAAATAAGATTTATCAATGATTCAAATTCGTTATACTGATTGATCTACTTACGGGGATGATGTATAGGCTGTGATTTAGAGAGGTGTTTAAAGTGTGATTTCCAAACAGTATACTTCGTATACCAAACGGACCCTACCTCCGATATGATCCTACTTGGTTGTTCCTTACTTGATAGATCATGAAAGTAGACTTTAGGTTAATGATGAATCTAGACTAATAATTAGTCGCAATAAAGATTAGACTAAAACTTAGCGATAATAATGATAGGTTTCGTCGAAGGAAAATAGAATCGTTAGAAGCGAAGCGCTGCCCGAGTTTGGACTCATCACTTTGACAAGTGTTTGCATAGTTACTTTCATCTTAGTCATAGATATGAAGTATTTTATATAAATTACGTGCTATGTATGCATATTATCTGAATACTTGTTGTCTATGCTGGATGAACGTTTTTATACATGTTTTAAATGATTTAAAGTGTATATGTATTTTATATCTACAAAATGTGTTGGGTAAAACATGAGTAGAAGTAATAGTTGGTGTGTGATGAAATAAAATGATGAGAGACCTCTATGTCGATGTTGATCTAGTCATCTAGCAGAGTATAGATGACGACCATAGACTCTTCTAGACAATCCAGTGGAACGCTAACAGGTTTGCAACCTGTAGGTGTTTGTAAACGATGTGTTCACCAGTATACTCCATCCCCCTCATGGTTACCTTAAGGACATTTATTGCTGAAGGACCCCCTTAACAGTAGTGTCCATCTCAATGATGATCCTTAGGCTAGGTCCCTTATGATAGGTGTTTTAGGGACGTAAAGTGAGGATAACGGGAACAGGTAATCGAGTTATTGTTGGTTGATGAAATTAATAAACTTATTTATTGTGGGTTGAAAACTCTATGTGCTCACCAGGATCCCAAGTCTGACCCACTTAGTTTCTTGTATTACAAGTAGTGGCACTTGAGCATAGATGTGATGTTTGGATGAGGGATTACAGGTTGTATGCATGTAGATATGAATAAATGTTGTAAGGCTTATATTGTACTGTTTATGATTTTGATTTGTATCGAACATGACATCCCGTGGTTTTTAATGAAATACATTTCTTTGGAAATGCTTTGATAAATATTTATTTTATATTATTTTGGGAACAAATTCCGCAACACTTTTATTTAAAATGTTACTCTGATTATTAAACAAGCATAAACAAAATCGGTTTTTTCTAGCCGTGAAAATGGGGATGTACTAGTTGGTATCAGAGCATTAGTTTAAGCGAACTAGGAATTTGTAGGAGTTCTAGACTTAAACTTACAATGCTAAGCGATGATTGTGAGGTGAGTGTCTACTATATTTTAGAAACGAGCACTAGCTTATTTTAGGGAAGATGCCTAATATGCTTTTATGTGCTAAATGCTTTATGCCTTATATGCTAATATTTGTTCGGATCTATGGTCTGTTGCCGACCAGATCTAGAAACCTTATGTGTTCAGGATTCGAAACGTACAACTACGATATTATAACTAACATGTAAACGTTTCAGAGCGATAAGGATGATTTAAACGTATATCGAAAATAAAGATCTAAATTCACCTATTTCGTTGTATAGATCAAAATGGCAAGAATCCGAAGTGGAGTTAGGAACGCGAATGGGAAACAGGAATCAACAGCCCCCAATGATTGAGAAAATACATGTTGTGGTAGCCGCACCTGAGCCAATCATAATGGCTGGAGTACAAGCCATGATACAGGCTATGTTGGCTGAACAACGAGAAAAGAGGAGGCAGATGTTGCTCAAAAATAGGGATGAGCCTACCATACCCATTGTACAACCTGAGTTGATCCCCAAGCAATCGGAGGAAGGAAACTATAGCCGTCCTGTGAGTCAAGTTGGGACTCTAAAGGAACGGAGGAATACCCCGGGGAGGGGAAAGGACAAGGATGGGAGAATGTATAAGAACTTCTTGGGTGCAAGGCCACCAAGTCTTTCCGGAAGCCCAAAGACGGTTGAGATTATGGACTGGATCTCCGAAATGGAGATGGTGTTTGAGAGTTGCGAATGTAGCGACAAGTAGAAAACCGTCTTTTTAGCTAGACAACTGAAGACCGAAGTCTTGAGTTGGTGGAAGTTATTAGCAGATACAATGCCACGATGAGAAGCCCTGAAGATGTCTTGGGAAACATTCTTAGAGTAGTTAAAGATATAGTACTGCTCAGAGATAGATCTGATCGATCTGAACAATGAGCTCCAAAACTTGAAGAAGGGGAGAATGAGATTTGACGACTATACTACTGCATTTATTGAGAAGATGAAGTTGTTTCCATACTTGGTGCCAACCGAACTCTCCAAAATTGAGAAGTTCGCAAATAGAATGCCATCCGACTTTGGCCCAACAGTCAAGATGGAAACCACTCTGAAAGCGGTTGTTCGAGCAGCTAAGAATGTGTAGACCTAGCTAAAGGAAAGGGGTCTAGAGAGGGTCTAGGTTGGTGAGAAAAGGAAATTCGATGGATCTTCGAGGTCCAACAAGAAAAGTAAATTCTCGAAGTCTAGTTCGAGAGGGGGAGGAGCCGAAGTGAAGCGGTGCGACAAGTGCAAGAATAAGCACTCTGGGAAATATGACAGAGAAGTCACTTGTTTTAAGTGCGGAAGGCCCGAGCATTATGCCAACGAGTGCATGTTCAATAAGAATGTTTGTTATGGGTGCAACGAGGAAGGGCACATCTCGAAGGACTGCCCGAAGAAGAAAGAAGCGGCAAGACCCAATGATCCACAGAAGCCAAAGGCGAGAGCCTTCTAAATGATGCTAGAAGCTGCGAAGGAGGCAGCAGATGTCGCTTCAGGTACCTTTCTTGTAAATGGATTACCTGCCAATATACTATTTGATTCGGGAGCGAACTACTCCTTTGTATCGCATAAATTTGGTGGGAAACTAGCATTACCTGTAGCAAAACTTGATAATGCCTGAATTGTGGAAGTTGCAAGTGGAAAATTCATACATGTTAGTGATCGTATTAAGAACATCGTCATCGACCTAAACGGAAACGAATTCCACGAAGAGCTGTTACCCATAGAGTTGAATGGTTTCGACATCGTTCTAGGAATGGATTGGCTTAGCGCTGACAATGGCGATATACTTTGCAGGAAGAAAATAGTAAGGGTAAACCCACACGAAAAAGATTCATTTATGGTGTACAGAGACAAACGCAGAATAAACTCTGAAATCATTTTCCTAATGAAAGCCAGAAAATGTTTATCTAAAGGATGCACATCATACTTGGCATTCATGATTGATGCTAAGAAGGAAAAGGAGGAAATGCAAAGTATACCAGTGGTGTGTGACTATCCGAAAGTCTTTCCTGAAGATCTTCCTGGATTACCTCCTGATAGACAAGTGGAGTTCTGAATAGACTTGTTACCAGGAACAACACCGATAGTGAAAACACCATACCGATTAGCAACGACGGAGATGAAGGAGTTTATGGTGCAACTTTAGAAGTTGTTGGATAACAGTTTCATTAGACCTAGTTCATCACCCTGGGGAGCTATGGTGTTATTTGTAAGTAAGAAGGACGGAAACATGAGAATATGTATAGACTACCTAGAGCTGAACAAGGTAACGGTAAAGAACAAGTATCTTGCCAAGGATTGATGACCTATTCGATCAGATGCAAGCTTCGAGCTACTTCTCAAAGATCAATCTTAGGTCAGGATAACATCAATTGAAGGTAAGAGAGCAGGATATTGAGAAAACTTCATTTAGAACAAGATATGGACACTATGAGTTTTTGGTTATGTCGTTTGGACTAACCAATGCTCTAGCAGCATTCATGGATTTGATGAAAAAGGTTTGTAAATCATTCCTCGATAAATCTGTGACAGTGCTCATAGATGACATTCTGACTTACTCAAAAATCCAGGAGGAGCATGGAAAGCATCTACGAGAAGTGTTAGAGGTATTGAAGAAGGAGAAGTTGTATGCAAAGTTCTCCAAACATCATTTTTGGATCCGAGAAGTTCAATTCTTGGGTCATGTGGTTAACTAATAAGGGATAATGGTTGACCCAGCAAAGATCGAAGTTGTGATGAAGTGGGAACGACCGAAAAGTCCCATGGAGATCCGAAGCTTTCTAGGATTAGCCGGATATTACTGAAGATTTATCCAAGGATTTTCTTCGATAGCTGCTCCATTGACAACTTTGATCCATAAAGGAGCTACATATACTTGGAGTGAGAAGCACGAAGAAGCATTCGAGAAGCTAAAGAAGAAATTATGTGAAGCATCAATTCTTTCTATACTCAATAGAGTTGAAGACTTCGCAATGTATAGCGATGTGTCGAGAGTCGGGTTAGGATGTATTCTAACTCAAAGAGAAAAGGTGATAGCATATGCATCTCGACAATTGAAAGAGCACGAAAAATACCCCACTCATGATATTGAGTTGGCAACGGTAGTATTCGCTCTAAAGATATGGAGGCATTACCTCTATGGCACAAAGTGCAAACTTTTCACTGATCATAAGAGGCTCCAATATCTATTTAATTAGAAGGAATTGCACATGAGGCAACGACGCTGGCTAGAGTTACTCAAGGACTACGACTGTGAGATACTTTACCACCCCGGTAAATCAAATGTTGTAGTTGATGCTCTAAGTTGAAAAGTCAACCTTGAAAGAAAAAGGCAAAGAGCATTGAGAATAAAAATTGTCTCGACAATTGTGGAAAGCATAAAGAAACTCAGGAAGAAGCCTTAGTGAAAAATGACTGAAAGGAGGAACGTTTGGGCAAAACATTGGAGTTCGATACAAACAATCAAGGATTGAAGGTATTCCAAGATAAGATTTGGGTACCTAAGACGAGAGGAGTAAAAGATCCTTTGATGGAAGAAGCTCACAAGAACATGTACTCGATTCTTCCCGGTAGCACTAAAATGTATAAGGATCTGAAACCCTACTACTGGTGGCCGACGATGAAGCTCGATGTTGCAAAGTATGTGGCCGAGTATGTAAAATATGCAAGAGTTAAGGCACAACATCAGAAACCGTATGGGAGTTTAGAACCTTTACGTGTACCCATGGGTAAATGGGAACACATCACCATGGATTTCGTAACTAAACTGCCCAGAATGAAGAACGGTCACGACATGATTTCACTAGGAGTGCACACTTCATAGCAGCCAATGAGAGGTGGTCTATGGATAAGCTTGCAAATGCTTACGTGAAGGAAGTAGTAAGACTTCACGGTGTTCCTCTAACAATTATATCGGATCGTGATAGTCGTTTCACATCAAGGTTTTGGAGAAGCCTACAAGAGGAATTGGGTACGAAGTTGTGTTTAAGTACAGCTTACCATCTGCAGACTGATGGTCAGAGAGAAAGAATGATACAAACACTTGAAGATATGCAAAGAGCATGTACCCCAGATTTCCAAGGTAACTAGGATGAGCACTTACCTTTGGTAGAATTTTCCTACAATAATAGTTTCCCCTCGAGCATCAAGATGGCACCTTATCAAGCTTTGTACGGGCAGAAGTGTCCGACGCCATCTTGTTGTCTTGAAGCTGGAGAAAAGCAGTTTATGGGCCCCGAGATAGTCCATCAGACTACTAAAAAGCTAAAAGTGATTAGGGAAAGGATGTTAGCCGCTCAAGATCGTCAAAAGAGCTATGCTGACAAGAAAAGAGGACCGATGACATTCGAAGTTGGAGATTCAGTTTTGCTTAAAGTCTCACCATGGAAGGGACTTATAAGTTTTGGGAAACGAGGAAAATTAAGTCTGAGGTTTATTGGACCATTCAAAGTTCTTCAGGAGATTGGGAACCAAGCTTACGAGCTCGATTTACCCAAAGAACTAGATGGTATTCATAACACTTTCCGTGTGTGTTATTTGAGGAAGTTTGCGGGAGAAGTTCCTGACATAATTCCAATCTCAGAGTTAAGGATGGATGAGAATAAGGGGCTAATCGAAGAGCCCGAGGATATATTTGACCGTAAGACTAAGAAGTTACGACACAAGACGGTCGACGTACTGCTTGTGCGTTGGAAACGTACGAATGGACCAAATCTTACCTGGGAAACAGAAACTGACATGATGAGTCGCTATCCACATCTGTTTGCTGATGCATGATTCTGGGACGGAATCATCCTAAGGGGGAGAGAATTGTAACGCCCTTGTTTCTGGGCTTAACATTAGTATAGTGATGTAATAGTCGAGGTAAGGGTTTCAATCGGTTCGTTTTTTCAGTTTCTTTGAATCGGTTTCCTCGGTTTCAAAAAATAATTCCAGTTCGAAAACCAAACCAAATCGAACTCAAATTCTCTAGACCAAACCAAAAACCGAATTCTAATTCAGTTTGGTTCGATTTGAAAACCGAGGAAACCAAAGATAAACTTAAAAAAATTTCAAACATAAATGAAAATGTTTTTAACACAGAAACCAAAAGTTGCAAACAGATATCTACAATTTCATACAAAATGATCCAAAGAGTAAATGAGTTAAAATGATTTTTACCTTATAATTAATATTTTTATTTAATATAAATATAAAATATATTTTTTTAATTAATTTATTTATAAAATTTAGTTTTTCGGTTCGGTTTGGTTTAAACTTAATGAGACCGAAACTCGAACCAAAAACCAAATTCAAAATTTGGTTTGGTCTCAAACCGAATTTAAATATGGCTCGGTCTGAAATCGATTTCGATTCAATTTGGTTTCGGGTTTTTCGGTTCCAGACCAAATAATTCCCACCCTAAGTCGAGGTCAAACACTGTAACTCATTTTGAAGTAATAAAGACGAAATATTTGAGTATTATGTGAATTTATGTGCTTTATACTTATTTATAAAGGTATAATAAATAAAGGATAAAAATAAGCGTCAAAATTAAAGTGTTAGATAAACCTGATATCGACAAAGAAAGTTGTAGTGATTGTGAAAAGAATTCCGGACATATAAAGAACACCAAAATCCGAGTTATAACAAAGAAGTTATGGTTTGTCGAAGTTTCGCGACAAAACCAGCACGACATTGTGTGATGTAAATAGTGAATTTACGATAGAGTGCCTTTTAGCCTTAACAGTCTAAATAAAATTTGTAGCGTACGTTAAATCGAGAGCCTATATATAAAGAACATCCAAATCTGACTTCGTATGAGGAAGTTATGATTTTTCTAAGATTTGGCATAATAGTGGACAACCCGAAATTCGAATTTTAGATAGAGCGCTCTTTGGCCAACACAACCTAAATGAGTATTGAAGATCTCATTATTACTAGCGCAACGGTAAAAAGACAGACGAAAACGAACGTCTGATGAAGAAGTTATGAATTTTTAACAGATTTTTCCTGTCTTGGCCTGTTAAAAATATAACTTTAAAACTAAAGTCCAAATCAGCCAATGGAGTCTAAATGAAAGTCTTAGAGTACGATCCCACCTACACGTGGATATAAAGAATGTCAAAAATGGAGCTCGTATGCTAAAGTTACGGATTTTAGAAGATAATTAGTTTTAGACTAACCAGCGAGTGACATGTGGCGCAATCGGAGCCGCACCTTCTCCCCACGGCTTTGCATGAGATCCCGACACGTAGCACATTATGCCAAGAGTAATTTTGAGTATGCTTAGCGAAACCCTTTAAAAACCATTACGCTCAACGTAATTCTTGAGTACGCTCAGCGTACTCGGCGCTGGTAGCCTATAAATAGAGCGGTTTTCCTAATTTTTCTTCACACCTTTTCTCAACTTCTCTCCCAAATACCCCCAAAGCCTCAAGGCTTTTCTATAGCCTTTCTTAGGAGTTAGTAGCGAGTCCCAAAGCGCCACAAGGCCTCGAGAAGAAGAGTTTTCGGCTCAGAGGTTCTGCCTGCGCAGAGCCCGATTCTTCGCTAAACTCCAATATAAGTGAGTTATGTCTACCCCAGTTTAAATATAGCTTATGTTTAAATATAATATCGTTATTATGAACCTATAAATAAGATTTATCAATGATTCAAAGTCGTTATACTGATTGATCTACTTATAGGGATGATGTCTACGATGTAATTTAGTGAGGTGTTTAAAGTGGGATTTCCAAACAGTATACTTCGTATACCAAACGGACCCTACCTCCGATATAATCCTACCTGGTTGTTCCTTATTTGATAGATCATGAAAGTAGACTTTGAGTTAATGATGAATCTAGACTAATAATTAGTCATAATAAAGATTAGACTAAAACTTAGCGATAATAATGATAGGTTTTGTCGAAGGAAAATAGAATCTTTAGAAGTGAAGCACTGTCCGAGTTTGGAATCATCACTTTGAGAAGTGAGTGCATAATTACTTTCATCTTACATATAGATATGAAGTATTTTATATGAATTACATCCTATGTGTGCAAATTATCTGAATACTTGCTGTCTATGCTGGATGAACGCTTTTATACATGTTTTAAATGATTTAAACTGTATATGTATTTTATATCTACAAAATGTATTGGGTAAAACATGAGTAGATGTAATAGTTGATTTGTTATGAAATAAAATGATGAGAGGCCTCGATGTCGATGTTGATCTATTCATCTAGCGGAGTATAAATGATGACCTCAGACTCTTCTAGACAGGCCAGTGGAACGCTAGCAGGCTCCCAGCCTATAGGTGTTTGTTAACGATGTAATCCATCCCCCTCATGGTTGCCTTAAGGACATTTATTGCTGAGGAACCCCCTTAGCAGTAGTGTCCATCCTGATGATGATCCTTAGGCTAGGTGCCTTATGATCGGTGTTTTAGGGATGTAAAGTTAGGATAACGGGAACGGGTAATTGGGTTATTTGTTGGTTGATGAAATTAATAACCTTATTTATTATGGGTTGAAAACCCTATATGTTCACCAGGCTCCCAAGTCTGACCCACTAAGTTTCTTGTATTACAAGTAGTGACACTCGAGCATAGATGTGATGTTTGGATGAGGGATTACAGATTATAGGCCTATAGATATGAATAAATGTTGTAAACCTTATATTGTACTATTTATGCTTTTGATCTGTATCGAACATGACATCCTGAGGTTTTTAATGAAATATTTATAATACTTAATTTGGGTCATGAGGGAAACCCAAATGACCTTATTATTATTAAAAAAATATTACCAATAGTTAATGACCTTGGACACTCTTTCAACATTTATCCTAACTCCTTCCCTTGGTCTTATGCATTCCAATAGGAAGGCCCAAATAAGTCAAGGGAAATCTCGATGTTCCACATCATGTATTAGTAGCCAGAGTGATAACCTCAACCAATTTCACCCGTATGCCGAAAATGTTTTCGCATATTAATATTTAAACCCAACAATAAGTAAAAAATGAAGGATCATAACTAACTTCTTGGCATTTCATTTATCCCGCTTCCGCATGAAAAGTTTTTCATCTACATAAAGAAGGTGAGACATATACAAACCATCACCACTGATGCTAGTTGTATGTAAGAGCCAGGATGGACCATATATTCTATTGGTATGTGAAGGCCATGCATAACAATGATAAAGAGAAACAGGGACAAGCGGTCACATTGGTTAAGGCCACCTTGTAGCTAAAATTCTTAGTCATGCTTCCATAAGTACCATTAACCAAGACTACAAATCACAAAGGCATCAAGAATGTTTTAATCTAAGAAATCCATATAATCCTGAAACCTATAAGTTCCATAATCTTAAACAAATACTCCCAACACACCGAATCAAACACCTTTTCAAAATCCACTTTACAAAACATTAGTTTCTTTCTTTTTATATATATCACTCAATGATCTCATTAACCAACCATCAGAGTAGCATCAAGGATTTGTCTACCTTTAATAAAGGTGAATTGTTCGTAACTGACAACATCATCATGAACTTAAGCTAATCGGTTCCGTTAAGAAGTAATGTGGATAAAACACGAAACCAGAAGCACACAAGAGACAATATTGATGGGTTTTGAGCATAACAAATAAATTCATATGTGTGCATGCAAACGTAATTCCCGATCTATTTTTTCACTAATTGAACATACAACTTTAAACATCAAAAGGAAAATCCTAGGAAATCTATACTAATTTCGAAAATAGTAACTAGGGTTAGAATATATCCCTTTTATTTTTATTGATGAATAACAAGAAACCCTTTATGTTGTTGAAGCTTATAGAGCAAGAACCATAAATGTCGTGCCTCTAGTAGATCACACCCAACACTAGCAAGAGGATGAGAGAGAAGAGAGGAGAAGGAGAGCTAAGAATTTTGGCTATCACTCTAGGGTTTCAGGTGGTCGAAAGGGTCTATCTGTAGTCCAACAAGGATGTCATGGATAACCTTAATCTAGATATAATAATAATATTTCAATTTGGTAATTATCCAGCTTCTTATTTTTCAACATGGGACAATCTGGAAACCCTAGATTATCCATATAGAAACCATCCACTCCTTCCCTAGGAAGGTTCTGGACATTCTTGGTCAAATTATTGAACAATTACACTTTAGACCCTATTCGTTTAATCCCAAAATTAATTCTAATTAATTTTTGATTAAATATTAATTAAATATTAAAATTTATAATTAATATATTATTCTCATAATATATTAAAAAATTAGTTATTTCAATTTATTAGTCAAATAATAAATTCAACATCTCTCTCCAAAAGTCATCATATCTAGTTGCTAGTTTTGAGAGCAACCCAAAAGGATTGTGCTACCATCAGTTCAAGTATACACCAATTATATTTATGGGCTTAGACACCTAATCCAACAGTCTCCCACTTGGATAAGTCTAATAATTATAGATGCGAGTATAATTTCTAAACTAATCAGCAAATTGTAGCTCTCAAAAGTTGTTGTCGAACTCTGACCTAATCAGTTATGTGTCCTAAGATAAGTGATCATATAATCCTCCATTTTGAAAGATATCATGTGGACAAGTGACAAGGAACATAATCAATCTCATTTGTCCAAAACTTTGTTTCCCGATGTCTAATTTGTAATGACATAGAACTTCAAATTGAACACATCAATCAAGTCCTGGCTGAGCCCGACACTATAAGCAACACCAAATCATTGAGGGGCCCAAGATATCACACCCCCAAACCAGAACGGCAGAAATGTCCGGGGGTGGGTGACTTCAAGTCAAGCATCACAACACATGCATTATAGTAATCAAAGTACAACAACCATTGCATTAATAAGGTATACGTTTTTACATAAGTGTTCAAACATTAGATATTTGACATCAAAAGTAGATACAGTAAGAGACAAAAGACGTAGTGTGATGCTAGGTTGTCTTCTCGAAAGCTCTTGGAGTGTACCTGTCTACTAGATTCCTGAGAATACAAGTTGTTTTGAAAGAGAGGATCAACATTTAAGTTGGTGAGTTCATAAGTGTTAGTTACATTTATGGATGCAATAATTTTAAGAAATTGATTGATTTCGTTCTAGAAAATCCTATATTTTCTGCATTACAACTGAAAAGTAGTTTTAATCCCATAAAACCGTTCCGTTCAAATTTTATTGTACTTATAACATAGTACGACATGATTTTAACGCACCATAAAACTATAAGAAGAATGTTTTCTATTTTGGTTTGTGAAAAATGATTGATGCACTAGTATTTCTTAAAAATACACTACCGGCATAATAACTACCTTATAGTTAAGTTGGTTAATTAGGGTTAAAATGTGATATGGTTGTAACCATGCTGATTGACTAGGATGAACACGACGACCTTCTGGCGTCGAACAGTGTGACATTTATCACCCCATGGCCTGCCGGCCAAACTGTAGTAAACAGTCGGGATGTGCGTATAGATCTATACACGCCATGCTCGCTCTCCCTCCAGGAGACTCTGGTTACAAAACGCGACATAACAAGTATATTGTTACGCCGTGAAGTAGTATCTCATGTTTTGGTTTATCTAGTTTAATTAAAGATTGAATTTTATCCTTTTCTTAACAAAGTAGTTTAAACCTTATAGACTTATCTAGTAAAAATAGGTTTATGGTTTGTTCAGAAATTATACCTATTATAATATATATGTTCTATCTGGTTAACATGATCTCTAATGAGTGTACCCCTTTGCTCAGCGTGATACAAAGGTAATGATACCGACTGACGTAACCTTTTATATTCATATATATATATATATATATATATATATATATATATATATATATATATATATATATATATATATATATATATATATACAATACATAATTAAGAAGGAAATGACTTTCGGACAAATAAACT
This sequence comes from Lactuca sativa, assembly GCF_002870075.4. Lineage (NCBI taxonomy): Eukaryota > Viridiplantae > Streptophyta > Magnoliopsida > Asterales > Asteraceae > Lactuca > Lactuca sativa. The sequence goes on from NC_056623.2 coordinate 36,331,882, forward strand.
CACCTTAAGTCCACATCCAAACAAGGAAAAGGAAATAAGGCAAATCATCAGTCCTAAGTCCTTTGAGTCTTATTTATATACCTATACATATATGAACATGATTTTGACAAATATAAGTCTAAAGAGTTTATGAAACATTTAAAAGAGTTTAACAATATTCTACATGAGTTTATGTGACTTTAACAAAGTTTACATGGCTTTAAGTCATTTTGGAATTATTTGGTAATCTTTTATTGTAAAATACAGTATTTAAAAGCATAAGAAAACCTTTTTGTGTGATTATTATCACGAGTAAATATTAACACAATTTAATTGTGTTCAGCTTGTATTCCCCCCTTAAAAGCATTTAAAACCATTAAAGAGGTAGATTATAGGGGTATGAACTCACCTTATGTTGGAGTTTCGATTTGAAGATTTGGTTTAGGACTTTAGCTCTACAAGTGAAGTCTTGTCAACAAAACCGGTCCTAAACACAATTTAGGTAATATATAGGTATACTTATTAATGAATATACTCATAAGAATAATAGGAAATGAACTAATCTGCAAGTTTAAGTTGAAAATTAAGATGTTGGAAGCAAATTTTGAAGAATGCAAGAGGGTTTATGGCCAGCTGGGTTTTCACGGCCCAAGGACAGCTTGTGTTCTTGAGTTTACGGCCCAACAAGCTTGATGAAAGATGAACACTTGAAGATTCTAAAAATATCCTAAGAAGATTCAAAGGAAAGTAGATGCTAGTTTGAGAGAGAATGGTGTTTTTTGTTTGAAGATTTAGAGAGAGCAGGAGGGGTTCACGGCTGGAGATGAAGAAGTAAGGTGAAGTTCAAGGTTCAGCCCTTAAATAGGGTCCAAATGTGATGGGACACATTGGTTGGAAAACGCACCGACAGGATAAGACCGGAGGTTCACGGCCGTGAACCTCGTATGCGGCTCGAAGGTGGTTCATGGTCCGAGGGTTTTTCACGGTCCGAGGGTTTGCGGTCATGAACCTCGCATGAAGAAGGGTTTACGGTCCGAAGTTTTTTTGTCACGCATGGGTTCTCGGTTCAATTTGTTTCACTTCTTAAACATATAACACCTCATTATAATAGGATTTTATACCTATAAATTTATTACCCAAATTTTATTAAGATAATAATGAACATAAGTTTGACTTTTGATTGATCAAAGTTGAATTTTATTAGAATAAAATTTTCAGTTTGTCACATCATCCCCCTATTAAAGCGAATTTCGTCGCGAAATTAAGTCTAAGAGATAGACATAGGCGAATGTGAAAGATATGGATACTTATGTTCCATTTGATCCTCCAGTTCTTAAGTGAATTCAGGATCACGTTATGTATTTTAGTGGACCTTCACTATCGGGATATGATTTTGTTTCGTTCTGCGGACTTCACTGACTAGGATTTCTACGGATTCTTCTACAAGGTTGAGGATCTTGTTTACCTCGATCTAATCTAGTGGGATAGCATGAGTCTCGTCGGACAACACATTTTCAAGTTAAAGACGTGGAAGGTAGGTTGTATTTTATTGAATCCCCAAGGTAGTCAGGGTCTATAAGCTACCGAACCAAATCTTGTAAGAATCTCGAATGGTCCTATGTACCTTGGATTTAGTATTCCTTGCTTTCTAAAGCGTATCCTGCCCTTCCAGGGTGAGACCTTCACATGACGTTGTCACCACCCTGGAATTCCAAGGATTTTCTCCTATTGAAGTCGTAGCTTTTCTGTCCGACTCTGGAAGCTTTACGTCGCTCCCAGATTCGTACTCTCTAATCGGTAGTTTCTCAGATGATTTCCGGACCAGCGAAGGTGTTGTCTGGAATTTTAACCTCTAGCTAGTTGCATGTTACCTACTTTAGTCCAGCGCAGAGGAGATCTGCACTTGTGACCATAGAGGGATTCAAATAGAGCAACTCTAATGCTAGTATGGTAAGGAACTCAACTAGTTGGCAAATTGTTATCCCATGCTTTACCAAAGTTGATCACATATGCTCTCAACATGACTTCTAATGTTTGAATCATTCTCTCATTCTGTCTGTCGGTTTAAGGATGGTAGGCTATGCTCATGACTAGCCTAGTTCCCAAAGATTTCTGAAGTGACTAACTGAACTGGGAGATGATTCTACTATCTCGATCGAAGATAGCAGATACTGGAACACCGTGTAGTCTAACTAATCTCTCGGACACACGTTCTTGTTAGCTTCTTTATCTTTCCATATTCCTTCTATGGCAAGATGTGTGCGGGTTTGACTTATTTGTCCAAGTTCTTATCTATCCCTCTTAGGTTTTCACCGGTCACCTTTTCAGGTTTCAAGGCTTCCTGCTGAGCCACCTTAATTTGTGTGGACAGATGTGAATGGACTGTCATAGTCAATGATTTGACTTTACAACCTGAGTACTCTTTCCGACTAAGGGAGTCAACTACTACATTGGATTTACTAGGATGATAACGAATTTCGCATTCGTTGTCCTTTAGTAGCTCGACCCTCCGTCGTTATCTCATGTTGAGCTCCTTCTGATCAATATATACTGAAGGCTTTTTCTTTGAAGTTCATGATAAGACTCATACTTGTCTCGTCCATCATCACCTCGTGCATACAAGTCGTATATAATTAAGATTAACAAGACGTTCAGATGGGTGGCTCTGCCCCTAGTCCACAACCGGACAAGGAACAGGAAATATGGCGGAATCATACATCCTAAATCTTGTTGAGTCTAAATTATATACCACTCTTGTGTATACACTTAGTAGTGATAGGTTAACCTTATGAGTTCTTAGTCTCTATTCTCGAACTTGACTTGCGACACAAGTCGTCTCCCTATGAGATCTATTGGCGATACTTCAGATGGTTACAGTCTCCTGAGACTTCTTTGGTGTTTTTCGTTTCAATATTCCTATCTACTGAGTAGGTTAGGAGGGTGTGGTACCCCTCGCATGGGTATTTCTAAAGTTTTGAAGTGAGAGACGATATAAGGGTTTTGTGTTATGGATTGAAAGAATTTCATTGGACGGTTGATTAAGGGAAAAGTTCTTTACACAAAATAGGAAATTGGTATGGTGAGGACCAAACCAAACCATGTCGACTAATGACGTCTAAACTCCTCGACGTAAAAGATATTAAGTCAATTTGGAAGAAGAGATTATTAGGACGATGAACTATCCTACGTACATATGTTTTCAGCGCTTTTAGTTTTATCCTTTTATCATTACTATGAACTCTTTTTGTACCGAAATTAACAAGTACTAACTAAACGAAGGTTCTGATGATTTGAAATAATGAAATTTCATGAAATAATCCCTACTAGGTCTCTCTATAATCGCTTGGTGTATACAAGTCATGTATAATTAAGATTGGAAAGACAGTTAACTGAGTGACCCTGCCCTAAATCCACAACCAAATAAGGAACAGAAAATGAGGCGAAATCACTCACTCTAAGTCTACAAATCATAATTATAAATGACCCTAATGTATAGACTAAGCCATCATAGCTTACCCGCTAGAGTTCTTAGTTTTATACGAGTGCTGTGATTTGGTTCAAACGAGCAGGTATTTATTATTTTAATTAATTATTGGGGTTTGGAAGCATACTAGAAATATAGCAGGGTTCTTTGATGCTTCCCCATGATCTAGGGTCAAACTCCTCCTGCTCCCCCGTCATTCTTCTTTATTGGACAGTCCCTCTTGAAATGTCCTATTTCACCACAAAGATGGCATATTGGACTGATTCCAACATTGGTGGATAAAGTAAGGTACTCAGTCGGAATCCTACAGAACCGGGCAGTGTGCCCCTTCATGTTGCATCTAAATGTGGTACTCGGCAGACTCCGTAATGATGGTAGTTAAACTTGCTGCAGTGTGGGAGGTTTCCTAGGTACGGTGTGGTCGGTGTTGGAATAGCAGGGCTGATAGGGGTATTGACTGCCCCAGATTGTTTCCCTTCGATAGGTCCTTGAGTTGAACAACTCCCTTTCTCGTTCTCGAACTTTCGTTTCAAGATATTAGGTTTGAGGTCCGGGGTGTCTTTACAAGTAGACACTAGTTGCTGAAATTGGTTATCACCATGATCGGGATTGCCGATAACATTTCCACTAACATTTTCATTGTTAGCATTAAGGTGAGCCATGACAGCTGCTACGACTGCTGTGAATGCAGCTTGAAACTTAGCCGAATCTATCTGAAGGATTGGTGTTTTGTTGATGGGTTGGTTACGTTTCTTTGGAGGTGTGATTATGTTACATGATGAGAAAACAAGCTTGTGAGCAACGATGGTTGTCTCTAGATGTATTCTAATTATTTATATATACATATAAAATTTATGTTTTGTTATACGGTTCTCAATATTTCGAACTACATCCCTATGATGCATTCTTGGTAAAGGGCAGAAGTAAGTTTTTAGAAAGGGTTATAAACCGAGTGTCGTCCCAACTAAGTTATCTTTGACTGGTGGATTTCATGTTCCACCTTTCGAAAAGAGTTGAAAACAATTCATAACAGATTCTACATGGAATAGACTTATGAATTTTTAGAAATAATCACTCTTAATTGAGATTTCGTGATCCGATTTACTGTTATTAGTCGTGATGGGAAAAGGCGATAAGCTTAATATCGAACGTGAGTAGTATAATCACTAACTCTTTAGGTTGTATTAATTTATTATTTATTAATGTGACGAAAAGACACTCAAACACTTTGCATGTATCACGCGTGGTTTTCCTCTTTTCTCCATTCTACTTTGGGCGGTAATGATTTGTTCTCTCTTGGTATCTATATGGTGCCCTTCTCCTCCGTAGGTATATTGAATTCCTGTGCCGTCTTACTTCCGATTCTGACACTAATCCCCATTACTTCATAATGGAGAGTTCGAATCCTGGAAGTTCATGTGAACCACTCATCGGTACCCTTAATAGGGTAAAGGCACTCAATGATTTCTATAATTTATTTACTGCTCATTGGTTTCCTTCTCGGAATCCTCCTAGTGAAACTCTTTCGGATCCTCGTTGACTCCTTTGTTGGTTGCTGGAGTGGTTACATCTATCTACATGGTTTATACAAGAATGGGAATGTCTAAAGAATCTAAGAGATTAATAAAACATTTTTTTGTAAATTTTTTTTACGAAGATGTTCCTTTCCGGTATTTCCATAACCACGTAGTGTGTACAGATTATATATAATCCAGATCAAATAGACCCTCGAATAAGTGATCCTACACTCTAAAACCACAACGAAACAAGGAACAGGAAGTAGAGTGAAAATCACCTATTCTAAGTCTAAAAGATCTCAACTATATATAACTTTAACGTACACACTTAGTAATTATATACTTACCGGTAGGGGTCTTTTAGTTTTCACTTACGTTATTTATAGTACCTAAAATACTCCTATAGTATTTTAATTACATGTTTGATTCCAGAACTTCTTGGTATAAGAAGTTGATAAGTTTTCAGTTTTGTTACTATAGCATCATAAAATACTCTTATAGTATTTTAATTACATCTTTGATTCCAAAACTTCTTGGTATAAGAAGTTGATAAGTTTTCAGTTTTGTTGCTATAGCATCATAAACTACTCCTATAGTATTTTAAACTTTATGTTTGGTTCTAGTATTCCTGTATGTATATGGTTGGTAAGTTTTAGACTCGTTGCAACCCCACTATCACTGCCAAAAACAAGTTGGTCGTATCTCAAATAAATATAGTTGATCGGGCTATATTGATCCTAGATATAACTACATAATTGTACAGGCTTAACTGTAATGTCCAACCTCCAAATACTTTTATTTTGTTCTACTCGTGATACTCGTTCGAGTATATATATATATATATATATATATATATATATATATATATATATATATATATATATATTCTGCATGTACTTATACTTTTATTAAAACAATGTTATATTTTAAAGTATAACTCTTGGTCAGAGTGTTTTTATCCCAATGTGTTGTACTTGTATATCTTTTATTAATTGATATACTAAGTTCACTATAAACAATGCTCTGATACCAATCTATCACACCCCCAAACCAGAACGATGGAAACACCCGGGGGTGGGTGACTTCATGTCAAGTATCACAACACATGCATTATAGTAATCAAAGTACAACAACCATTGCATTAATAAGGTATAAGTTTTTACATAAGTGTTCAAGCATTAGATATTTGACATCAAAAGTAGATACAGTAAAAGACAAAAGACGCATCACGATGCTAGGTTGTCTTCTCAAAAGCTCCTGGAGTGTACCTGTCTACTGGATTCCTGAGAATACAAGTTATTTTCAAAGAGAGGATCAACATTTAAGTTGGTGAATTCATAAGTATTAGTGTCATTTATAGTTGCAATAGTTCTAAGAAAGTGATTGATTGCGTTTCATAAAATCTTATATTTTCTGCTTTACAACTGAAAAGTAGTTTCAATCCCATAAAATTGTTCCGTTTAAGTGTTATTGTACTTATAACATAGTATGACATAATTTTAACTCACCATAAAATTATAAGAAGAATGTTTTCTATTTTGGTTTGTTGAAATTGATTGATGCAGTAGTATTTCTTAAAAATACACTACTAGTTAATTAGGGTTAAATGTGATATGGTTGTAACCATGTTGATTGACTAGGATGAACCCAACGACCTTCTGGCATCGAACCGTGTGACATTTGTCACCCCATGGCCTGCCGGCCAAACTGTAGTTAACAGATGGGATGTGGGATAGTCGATCCTATATAGATCTATACACACCATGCCTTCTCTCCCTCTAGGAGACTCTGGTTACAAAACGTGACATAACAAATATATTGTTATGTCGTGAAGTAGTATCTCACGTTTTGGTTTATCTAGTTTAAGTAAAGATTGAATTTTATCCTTTTACTAACAAAGTAGTTTAAACCCTATATACTTACCTAGTAAAAATAGATTTTTGGTTTGTTCATAAATTATACCTATTATCATTTATAAGATCTATCTGGTTAGCATGATCTCTCCTGAGTGTACCCTTTTGCTCAGCGTGATACAAAGGTATTAATATCGTTTGAAGTAACCTTATATATATATATATATATATATATATATATATATATATATATACACACACACACACACACAAAACACAATATATAATTAAGAAGGAAACGACTTTCGGAAAATAAACCCACCTTAAGTCCACGTCCAAATGAGGAAAAGGAAATAAGGCAAATCATCAGTCCTAAGTCCTTGGAGTCTTATTTATATACCTATACATATATGAACATGATTTTGACAAATATAAGTTCAAAGAGTTTATAAAACATTTAAAAGATTTTAACGGTATTCTAAAAGAGTTTATGTGACTTTAACAGAGTTCACATGACTTTAAGTCATTTTGGAAGTATTGGGTAATCCTTTATTGTAAAATACAATATTTAAAAGCATCAGAAAACCTTTTTGTGTTATTGTTATCACAAGTAAATATTAACCCAATTTAATTGTGTTCAGCTTGTATTCCCCCCTTAAAAGCATTTAAAACCATTAAAAAGGTAGATTATAGGGGTATGAACTCACCTTATGTTGGAGTTTCAATTTGAAGATTTGGTTTAGGACGTTAGCTCCACAAGTGAAGTCTTTTTAACAAAACCGGTCCTAAACACAATTTATGTAATATATAGGTATACTTATTAATGAATATACTCATAAGAATAATACGAAAACGAACTAATCTGCAAGTTTAACTTACAAATAAAGATCTTAGAAGCAAAGTTTGAAGACTGCAAGAGGGTTTACGGCCAGCTGGGTGTTCACGGCCCAAGAACAACTTGTGTTCTTGTGTTTACGGCCCAACAAGCTTGATGAAAGATGAACACTTGAAGATTCTAACAATATCCCAAGAAGATTCAAACGAAAATGGATGCTAGTTTGAAAGATAATGGTGTTTTTTAGTTGAAGATCTAAAGAGAGAAGGAGGGGTTCACGGCTGGAGATGAAGAAGTGAGGTGAAGTTCAAGGTTCAACCCTTAAATAGGGTCCAAATTTGATGGGACACATTGGTTGTAAACCGCACCGATGGGATAAGACCGGAGGTTCACAGCCGTGAACCTCGTATGCGGCCCGAAGGTTGTTCACGGTCCGAGGGTTTGCGGTCATGAACCTCGCATGAAGAAGGGTTTATGGTCTGTAGTTTTTCGTCATGCATGGGTTCTTGGTTCAACTTGTTTCAGTTCTTAAACATACCACACGTCATTATACTAGGTTTTTATACCTATAGATTTATTACCCTAACTATATTAAGATAATAATGGACATAAGTTTGACTTTTGATTGATCAAAGGTGACTTCTATTAGAATAAAGTTTTTGGGTTGTCACACAAGATATCGCTTTTCCCGTTAGGGAAAAAGGAACAGATAAACTTTGACTTATATGCTTGTGTTGTTTACTGGCCAAATCATGCACAACAATATGTTTTATAACATAAAGTTACTGATGCATTTACATATCATAAATGAACAATTGATTTGTAAACCACGACTCGTATATCTCCGTTTAAAGATTATAAGATATTATCATCTTATAATTACTCGTGATAAACTCCATGAAGTAATTCTCTGAGCGTGGGTTAATCCAATACTTAAATCTCCATTTCAAAGTACTCATGAATATTGTAGCAAAGTCATTGTTATATCTAAAACTCTTTAGGCAATCTACAATCCAATTCATGATAGTCTTAATTCGCTACTTACTTCTAACACTACTAGAAAGCAGGCCTTTAATGACATGCAATTAATGATACACATTGCTTTATGATACGCAAAATTGTGTGACCTAAAAATAATGTCATCTCTCTAGAAGTTTTAAGGATTTAGGATGCGTATTTTTACGTGCCCTAAAATTAGTGTCAGAAAAAAAAACATTAAGGGCGCTTATTATAAACTGTGTGTCTTCTAAGGATGTTGTTTTATATATTTTTTAATGAAATGTGCGCCTCATCTTTAATACATAAGGGGGGAATGAAATCCCCCAAAAATTAAAAACCCCGCCTTCTTCTCATTAACCCTTATTTCTACTACCAAAAACCCCTTTTTTCCTTGTTTCCAAGACTTTGTAGCTGATCCTTCTACCTTTCAACAAAACTGACTATGGTCACCCACCTCTGCAATCAACGATTCACAGTATACGTGATTGATTTTTGTTACTGTGACAAACGAGCATACCACCCCGGCACCCCTACCATCAACACCGCCTCACTACCTAGCCTCCATTAAATTTCTCTAAAAAAACCTAGAGTACCAATTTCAGCTTCTTCTTGTTTGTTTTTGTTTTACGATCTAGGGTTTCTGGGTGTTTTTGAGAACCCAGTTTTTAGAGATATTTCGAGAGATGTAGAAGTATTTAGAGACCAATGTACCAAAATGGCCAAGGAATAGACCTTTTCATACTCGATCATATAATCAATCGACTATTAGAGTTCCAGCTAGCGAGAACCATCCAACAGGTTCAACTTGTGGAAGCAGAGATTCGTCAACTATGTGCTACTGCTCGAGAAATGTTTCTTCTACAACCTGATATTCTAGAGCTCGAAGCTCCCATTAAGATCTGTGGTAAGAAAAACGATAATCTGATTTCCTTGATGTATTCAAATTTCAAATACTATTGGTTTTGTTGCTATTTTTCATTATCTTGATCCATTGTTTATTTGTTGTTTGTCGTAAGCATCTTATCTTCTTTTTTTATTCAGATTGTATGGTGTAGAGTTCATATTTAACTATTTGATCTCTATGAAAACTAAGTGGCATTCATGGACAATATGGTGATTTGTTAAGGCTGTTTGAATATGGAGGCTTTCCTCCAAATGCAAATTACTTGTTTCTAGGGGACTATGTGGATTGTGGGAAGCAGATTCGTGAAACCATATGTGGGAATATTCAAGTCAAATATGGAATGGGCTCTTCTAAAATATGGAAGAAGAGGAAAGCCTAAGTTTTGTCCTTTCAAGTTGGCTAATTGAAGTTTAGCTTTTATCATAAAATCTTATATGGGACTATTCATGTCAATATTGTTATTGCTATTATCACCTTTACAAATATTTGGAAATGAAATTTGAGTGTATTTTAACTAAAGAAATCACACCCGAGATTCAACAGTCAAATGATTTTATAAACCATGCAACAATTTTCAGGGACACATGCATTAAAGCACATCTCACATTAGTCCCAAATCAAAAAAATAGAGCATCAACTTCAGGGGTATATGAGTAAAAAAACACACTTGCATTTTTGAACCCACAAACAAATGGAAGCTTGAAAGACTTTAGGGCATAATAGTCAACTAACAATGCAACTGAGAAAACACAACTAGCCACTTCAGAGGAAAATAAATCAAACAATAACCACATCAACTGCAACATTAATAAACTTTACACACACATCTGACATCAGGGGCGTAATAGCCATAACCCTAAATAGAACATGAGAAACAACAGCAATCGGGTGCAAATGCCATAGCTACAGGGGTAGAACTACTCGTTCAACATCTGCTTGGTTTTATATTCCCAAAATTATACTAAAGCACAGTCGTTAGTCGATTTTCTTTTGTTATTTTTTTAAACATTTTGTCCCTTTTGCCTTTATGTTAATTCATTACTAGAAAAGATAATATCATTATTTATTGTTGAACCTCTACTTTTATTTCGATGGCAGGTCTTCTTTGGGTCAAACATGACCTTAGAACATGAGAAACAACAGCAACCAAGTGCAATTACCACAACTACAGGGGTAGAACTACTCGATCAACATCTGCTTGATTTTGTTTTCCCAAAATTATACAAAATCACATTCGTTAGTTGATTTTTTTTTTAATTTTTAACATTATGTCCAATTTTCCTTTTGATTAATTCATTACTAGAAAAGATAATATCATTATTTATAGTTGACCCTCTATTTTTATTTCCATGGCAGGTCTTATTTGGGTCAAACATGACCATGGTTGTTCAAGATCCATTATACCCGGTAACCATGTTCCAATAATTACCATTTTTGACATTTAAAAAGTCCTCATCTATCACTCACTATACATCTACATTGGATCATGGTTTGTAAGTCCCAAATTCGCTTTGATGTATCAATCAGATTCACTTGATGGTGTGGAATCCCAATCAAGTGAATAATGCAAGATAGAATAGAGAAGAAGAAGAACAACAATATGAATCTTCAATGCACACAGTACTATTCAATAATAATCCAGTACACAAGATTCACACACACACACACGTTCTCCCTTTTTTCTCTCTCTAAAACACGTTCCTTCTATATGGCAGCCCTCAAATCACGTTCCACCCTTGTCTAATCTCTCTTTTTCACGCCTAAATGACACTATTTATATTTATGGACCCAAAGTAGAAAGTCCAAACTCAAAACCCAATAGCTTGACCCAAATAACATGTGATTTCAGTCCAAACAACAAGGAAACTAATGGAGTTTTCGGTCCTAGACTGAAAACCATAAATGCCTAGAAAAGCAAAGTATAAACCATAAATTTAGACCTAACAATCTCCCCCTTGGTTTATAGCTTTCTTTTCTTATGACCTAATAAACTCCTCCTGGGTTTGAAGCTTTCTTTTCTTTTCAATATTCGCTTTGTGCTTGGCTTCAACTTTTATCTTCGATTTCTTCACAACTTCAAGATGAGCAAATGAATTTCTGCATGAATGACTTCGTCTTTAGCAATTGGACTTTTCTTCAAAAATTTGACTTTTAACGCACATTGGGTGTGGAGGTTTCTTGTAAGGATTCTTGAAAATCAGCATTTTCAGCTTTGAGAATCTTGCGAGAAAATAACAGAGAGATTGATTCTTCTGGATCACTTCAGCAGGTTTATAGATAACAACAAATTGATTGTGGAGGCTTCAATGCAATCTGTCATATACCTTCAAGTACAACTTCACCTTGCTTTTGGGGTTGAAAGATTGAATGTAGAAAAATAATCTTCATTTCTTGTTCCTTCAAATGAATATTCTTCAATGATCACCGTTGCGCCTTGAAAAGTAACACATGACTAAAAAGTCCCTGCGGATCACAGAATCATAAAGACCATTCTCACCACAGTTGTTCAAGGACCCAGCCTTGGCTCAGAAAGAGACTACTCGCAATATTTGTGTGATAGTGTTGTCTCCTTGAGTCTCTTCTTCCTTTTAATTCTCCTTAAGTCTCTTCTTCCTTTTTGAAATCGTTTTTTAAGACAAACGAAATTTTGAGATAAGAAACAAAACTAAAAATGTAAAACAATATTTTTGGATTTTTGATTTATAAATTTTCTAATTTTTGTTTGATTTTTTTAATTCTCCCCCTAAATCATGTTCCACCCTTGTCTGATCTCACTTTTTCACGCCTAAATGACACTATTTATATGTATGGACCCAAAGTACAAAGTCCAAACCGAAAAACCAATAAGGAAACTAATGGAGTTTTCGGTCCTAGACCGAAAACCATAAAGGCCTAGAAAAGCAAAGTACAAACCATAAATTTAGAGCTAACACCAAGAGATTGTTGCTCGTCATGGCGTTTCGTTCTCCATTGTTTCAGATCGAGATGTTCGATTCACTTCCTGGTTATGGCAGAAGTTCCACGAGGAACTGGGAATGAGATTACATTTCAACACCGCTTATCATTTGTAGACCGACGGTCATGAGCGAGTAGACCATCCAGACCCATGAGGATATGTTGTGGGCCTGTATCATTGATTTCAGTGGGAGTTGGGATTCCTACCTACCTCTTGTGGAGTTTTCCTAAAACAACAGTTATCACTTTAGCATTGGTGCCCCACCTTTTGAACTCTTGTGTGGTCGGAGATGTTGCACCACAATATGTTGGGGAGAGGTTGGTCATAGGATCATGGGAACAACCGAAGAGTCCTTCATACCATAGAGCTTATTCAACAGATTAGTCAGAGGCTGCAGACTACTCAAAGTTAGCAAAAGAGTTATCCCGACTGACGCCGATCTAAGTTGGAGTTTCAGGTCGGCGATATAGTATTACTGAAGGTCTCACTTTGGAAATGTATGATACGCTTCAGAAAGAGGGGGAATTTTTCCCTCAATATATTGGACCTTATTCGAGTGATTTCCATGGTTGGCAAGGTAGCTTATAGATTGGATTTACCGAGCGAGCTCAGTCAGATCCATAACACTTTCCATGTCTCTCAGTTGCAGAAGTGTGTGCTGGACAGCAAGGTAGTGGTTCCGTTGGATGATATTCAGCTCGATGACCTCCTAAACTATATTGAGAGATCGGTGGCTATTTTATAAAGAAAGGTGAAGGTCCTGCGCAAAAAGGAGATACCTCTAGTAAAAGTTCAGTGGTAGCATCAGAGAGGCTCCGAGTGGACCTGGGAGACAGAAACGTAGATGCGGGAGCATTCTCTTAAGTTGTTCGCCGCAACCGACTTCGAGGACGAAGTCTAGTTCAAGTAGGGGAGAATCGCATCATCCCAATGATGAGGTACTTCTAATTATGACCCTATAATTGAAGTATATTGTATTTTGGTCCCTAAGTTTAAGAAAGAGTGCAAAAAGGGCCCATAGTGGCATATTCGTAAATTTGGAACTTTGAGGGGTATGATGTGCGTATGTGTGCATGCTAAGCGTACTAGGGCGTGCCTTAGTACACTAGGTGTACACCTCGTACACAGGGGTACGTGGGAATCATGCAATCCTAATTTTTAGGGTTTTGGCTCATATATAAGCATCATTAAGGTCCTATATCTTCTTCTTACATAACCTACTTCTGTAACATCAACCCCCTAAGCAACCCTAAGAGCAAGAGAGAAATTTTGGAGCCTATAAGAGAGTTTTGAAGTGGTTTTGAAGAAAGAAGAAGGTGGTGAGAAGATCTTGGAGTTGAGAGCACTTTGGATCTAGGATTTCTACCTTGTTTGCAACTTCTTGAAGGTATAAAGCTTGCAACTTTAACCCTCCATCACGTTTATCTAGATTCTTACTCTTTTAAGTCACTTTTTGGTCCCAAAATGGTGATTCTTGAGCATGGATTGTTCTTGACCCATTAAGTCGTCGTTTTAGACCTTAGGAAGGGTCTTGAATCGTAAAAGTGGGGTCTTAATTGTTGGTTTTGCTCCATGCACTCTTTAGAGTGCTTTAATGTATTAAGATGTTGAGTTACGCACTTAATGGGCATGTAAAGTCATAAAGTTGGAAACTTTATGACTCCTAGCAATATTTTGGCTTTGGATCCAAAAGATGGACGTGAGAGCTTAAGCCATTAAGCTCTTAATGGAGATTTGAGAGGTTCGAGAGTATGCCCCGCATACCTGGAGTACGCATCGCGTACGAGGTCAACCATCCTGATGGTGGTCAACCCTAGAAATGCTATAATGAAGATGAGAGAGAGTAGGGAAGGAGAATGAATTCTTGTTCATAAACCTCTTAAAAAGTTTGTGCACCAAATTTGGCTCCCAAAGGATTCCTATTTATAATTTAGATAACTTGCAGACAAATCCATATTCGAATTGATTAAATAATAGACTTAATCCCAGTTCAAATCATTTTCTTATCTACAACCAGGAGGCTTCCAGAAACCCTAGGAATCCCTCCAAAACCGTGCATACCATGGAGGGTTCTAGAATTGCTTATTTTGTTCAATGATTGAACAATTAGAATTCAATCCTTGCACCTTTAATTAATTCCAATTAATCTAAAATTAATTCTGGATTAATTATGATTAATAATTAATTAATTCTTGTTGATTTCTTATTAATTTATTAACCATATAAAATAACAAATCATATTATTTAACTATTGATCTTATATTAATTTATTAATCACATAAAAAATTAACAAATCAATCCTCTATTGCTAAATAATATATTAATCACATAATATATTAACAAATTATTTCTCCATAATATCCAATTAGTTTATTAATCATATAATAATCTGATAAATTATAATTCTTTCTCCTAATATCATTTATAGTTATTTCTGGTTACGAGGGTCACCCAAAAGGGACTTTACTTTCAATTACAAGTAGAAACCAATTTAGGTATGAGCTTAGACACCTTAATCTAATAATTTCTTCATAGTTCTATACAAAATAACCCTGCTAAGTAATGTCAAAACTTGTCGCACATGGATTACATGCTCATCAAAAGTAACATTGTAATCATTATCTCATCAAAATAAACAACTAGAAATTTACTAGTAAAGGACCCAAACAATTGGTTCATTATACATATAATGTACTAGGAGCATTTGACAAATCGAAAGGCATCACCAACCATTCATACAATTCTTCACGAGTCGTGAATGTAGTTTTCCAAGCATCTCTAAGTCTAAGTCGAAGATGGTAATACTCATTCTTTAAGCCCAGTTTCATGAAGATAGTGTCATTATTGATTTGGTTAAGCAAATCATCAAGTAGAGGAATTAGGAATTTGTACTTTATCATGATCTTATCGATGCTGAAAATATAATCACATATATGTCATGTACCTCCATTTAGGAGTCAAAAAAGCAGGTTCATCACAACGACTCATGTTCTCCCAAACCTGCCCTTTGAAATTAAGTCCTTAACCTTTTTGAGAAACTCCTCATGGTCCCCATGACTCATTATGTAGTTCAGACTATTAGGAAAATACGCTAATGGCTAGTTGGATGTGTTGGATTAGTGTCTAAGTCCATAACTATTTTGGTATGTACTTGACCCGATGGTGCATGGTCCTTTTGGGTTGCCTTCACCAAAGCAGCTTGATAGGATGAATTATGGAGAGAAAGGATTAAATATGATTTATTAATATATTATGGGAATAATATATTAAAGGAGAAATCATATTGTTTAATTAATATTAGTCAATAATTAATTGGTAATTAGTTTTGTGACTAAAAGAGATTAATTAAACTTAAGGGACTGGAATTGTAATTATAAGATAATTGCAATTTGGGCCATGGATTGTCTTAAATCAAGAGGTGGACGAATTCTTATAGGAAGCCCATAAGGAAATCGTCCAAGGGCTTGATTAAAGGAGTCTATGGGTTGCTTAGGGCTTAAGCAACCAAACTAGGGTTTCCTTGTTAGACAACCCTAATAGCCTCACTATATATAGAACCCTTAAGGCTCAAAAACGTGGGGAACTTCTTTTCTAGGGTTAGAACACGTTTTGGGCAGCCTCTAACCTTTCTCCTCTTCATCCTCTTGCTTATGGTGTTTGTGAGCCATTAGAGGAGTGACACTTGTGACTCTAAGCCTTCCAAAGTCAATTCAAGGAGGAATTGGGATTGTTATTGCTACATAACAATCAAGGTAATATATTAAACCCAATTATATGTTAATACTGATTTCCATATGCTAGAATTAGGGTTTATAGTCTTGGATTCAAAGCATGTACAATAGAGAAACCTAGATCCAAGCATTAGGGTTTGTATGAGCACATAGGATGTTCTTCAGACCAAAACCCATTAGTGGTATCAGAGCCTAGACTGGTTTCAATTGTATTGATGCATTGTATATCTGAAAAATTCGATTTTTGGTGTTTTGGAGGCTGGACTCGCCCAGTCCATAGCTGAACTCGCCGAGTCCATGCAGACTCGACGAGTCCAAGCCTGACTCGACGAGTCAACTCGTCAGATGGGGATATTTTCGCGATTTCTTGCTGTTTTTGATTATGGATAGTTACCTTATCTTGTTAGATCAATATAAATCCGATTTTATGATATATTTGACTATATTCTTGATCTAATTGAAGATATTTATCAATTAATAAGATAATTGTTTCCTTATGTGATAATTGTTTAATTATTTTGACTTAATTGGTAAATTGTTTTGCAAGAAATCATTAAATAAATCAAATATGGATAATTATGTAATTAAATGTTAATTTAGTTTATTTGTTATTTGATACTTGTGCTTTGAAAAGTTTCATATTTTTCCCTTTAGGTTTTATAGTTTAAATTTGAACCCAAAAGTTTTGTTGTTTTTGAAATTTAAATAGTTAAAACCCCAATGTTTTGAAAAACGTTTCAAAACTTGCCCTCAAGTTTTGGAATTTAAATTTTGATTAAATGGTTTAATTTTGATGTATATTTAAATTCTAAACCCTAATGTGTTGAAATGTTTCAAAACTTGCCCTCAAGTTTTGGAATTTAAAAGTTGATTAAAAGTTTAATTAGTAATGTTAAATTCTAAAACTCTGGTATTGTTTTGAAAAAGTTCAAATCACACCCTTATGGTTTTATTAATTAATTAAGGTGTATAGTTAAAAGAGGTTTAATAAATCCATAAAAGTTTAGGTTTACAATTTAATTGAATTAAAAGTATAATTGTTAAATTAGACCACCTAATATTTTAAAAGTGTAAAATACACCCTATACTATATATATAACATTAAAAGTCTAACATTATATATATATATATATATATATATATATATATATATATATATATATATATATATGTATGAGTAAAATTCAGTCTTACCGTTAGTAGGCCTCATTCACGAAGCTGGTCTATAAGGGGTGTTTAAGGAAATTGCCTATAAAATGGCGATTGAATGGGTATCCACTCTTACCCACCACACTCTTGACTAGTGGAGGGTCGTTAGCCGAACGGGTAGGATAGGACGAAACCTTCCATTATAAGTATAATGAATTATTAAAGTAACTAAATGTTTTCATAAAATTCTCAATCTTAGTTACTTAGGCAAAAGTGAATTGATGCAATTCCATGAAATTACACTTTGTGCCCTTGCAAAGACGTTAGTGGAGCGTGTGTGGTTTACCGGCACACTAAATGGTTCTAAGCAAAGGTAGCAAAGGGTGACTCAATGTTTGTCATAGTTCGGTGGAGCGTGTGTGGTTTACCGACACATCGAATAGGTGACTGTAACATGTGAGGGCACCATGTAAGTTTGCATGGTTATTCACACCCGCTTTGTGATCCTCGGCATCCCAGTCACAAACAAGAGGGGCATATCGAGATTTAAACATACAGTTGAAAGTTCAATGAATCTCAAAGGATCTAGGACTTTTCATAGATTTAAAACTTAAATTCTTTTTCGTTTTCCGTGGTGGAAATTAGTGAATCGTCATTCACTTACCTTCAAATATTCTGCAATTAGGGTTACGGCATCCCTTTCCCGAGTTGTAGAATATTGTGTTGGGTCCTAGCCTTAGTATTTCATTTGGGTGATTTACTAAGGACTCAATCAATCAACTAACTTGAATTCGTTTTCTCCCGTTTTGTAGATGTCAAAGTTCGACAACTATGGTCTTCTCAAATCCCGTGGAACAAGCATTCCACATGAAGATGATATTCCACGATTTGATCGAGGAACAAGAGATCATACTTCGCTTCCTCCTCCTCAAATTATTCTCCCTAACCCACAAGTTCAAAGGCTAGAAAAGTTCAAGATCACTCAAGCCCTTTTGGCAAGTAAACATAAAGAAGGAAAGCTGGTGTGTGCACACGTCCTAGGGATGAAGTCACACATTGATAGGTTAAGAATGTTAGGATCCGTTATCTGTGAGGAAATGGCTGTTGATTGGGTTCTTCAGTCACTTCCTAACTCATATAGTGAGTTCGTAAGAGAGTACTATATGATGAACCGCGACGTGACCCTTATAGATCTCACCTATATGCTTATTTCTGCTGAATCAGAAATGTTTTGGCGCAATGGAAAAACAAAGTTGATTGGTGAATCTGCCTTTAAGACCTCTATGGATATAGACAATGGCAACGAAAGACATGCTATGATCGAAAAGTTTGATCATAAGAGAAAGGCAATGTCTGAAGTAGTTCCATGTCATGTTCCAAAAGAGTCAATTTGCTTTTATTGCCAAGAGAAGGGGCATTGGAGACGAAGCTGCCCCATTTACCTAAGAGATCTAAGAGATGGGAGAGTCGAAACGTATGGCTCTAATATATGTAAAATCCATTAACTAACTCTTTTAAGCTTCTATTCTAGATTCTTAATACATAATGTGATAAGATTACAATTGATGTTTTGTAGGATCGAAGAAAAGAAAGGAAGCTTAAGGGAAGAAGTGAGCAGAATCTAACCATGAAGGAATGGATTTCGATCGCATTTCTCGAAGATTAGATTCTTGAGCTACTACTTAGAGTTAGAATTAGATTGCTAAGAAATATGTATTAGCATAGTTTTCAATGAATTGCATTGTAAGGACAAATTTTTTCCGCAATAAAATAAATTTTGATTATTTATTTATCCTTGCAATGGCGTATATAAAAAATTGATGTTTGAATGTTTCTAATATTAGAAATAATGGATTTGATTCTTAGTTATGTTGTTTATGGAAATGTCGAGAATTTACCAAATAGGGAGAGTTTCTCATCGCCCAAGTTTCAATTGGACAGAAACTTGGAATCATGCAACTTGGTTGCACGATGAATGAGAAATTTCATATTTGGAAATTAGACTAATTCGTTGACAAAGTGTCAAGTGAAGGACTAGGAGATCGAGTACACAAAGTTGTGTGTTGATCAAAGTCCACCATAAGAGTAACAAAAATATTCGTCATGATTTACTAAAAGTTTAGTAAATATGATTATACTTATAAGATTAAGTGTAATTCTGAATTGGTTGAAAAAGTTTAAATCAATAGCAGAATGAATAAGAATCAAATAGGCAGAAAGATAAAAGGTTCTCCATTCTAAGAAGAACATAGAGTACCTTTTATGCTTTATGATAGGTCTTAATGATTAAGAACCATATCTCAATTGATCCTCTAAGTGAGTCTTAGTACAATTGTATGTCTAAGAAGAGGAATCAAGAATTGAAGAAATGGTTAAATCAAGAAGTCGATCATACTTCGTTCCAAAACAAGTCTTAGAGTTAAGACTGTGACATTGAGTGATAAGTGTTAAGAAGGTTTATAACAATCATCAAATGTGGAAAAGTTGTGATGTCTTGGATAAGACAAAGACCAACTAGGACCAATTTATGAAATGTTTTGATAAAAACTACGCTAACTCTTGAATATTTGTTTGTCAAGAAATGGTTATTGACAAGAGAATCCTATATGTCAAGGAGTCAGTGGGAGTCTTAATGGTCTTGAAAGGCTTCAAGAACAAATCAAATAGACCTTATCGATCATCACTAGCACACGAGTTGAGGTTTACAACCTATCATGTTGACATTATTTTGTTTCTGTGCCAATTCAATCGAGTTAATTATGCATGTGAGTTCTATGAGTTCTCATTTTGAACGCATAAAAGGCAAAGCACCTTAATCAATGAAAGGTACATTGATAGGAAAGAGTGAGCTGCTTAACTACTTGGAAGACATGGTGGGCAGCTGTGCTACCATAAGGCAGGGAATCAAGATTAAGAAAGTTCGGTCCATATGAGTTTGAATTTGTCGTAAACTTTAGTTTTGACAAATTCACATGGATAGGAACACATACACCGTTTAAATCTAAGTGTCATAAGATTTCCTCCTTCATGAAAATGATTGTGAGGAAATGCTTTCACTAAGAGAGATTTTAAGAAGATAGTGATTGTAAAATTGCATTCTCGAATTCAATTATGGTTACGGTATCCCTTTCCATAATTTGAATTGTGAGGTTTGGCAATTGTTTAGACACACATATAAACTATCTAAGGCAAAGGTGTATAAGTTCAAGAAGCCTTGATAAAAGATTATCAAAGCACTAAGTATTAGAAACATGAACTTAAGAAATTCAATAAGCATTGTTTTTCTAAAAGTTAAGTTGTTTCTGAATACATGTCAAAGCTAGTGGGAGCATAAGTGTTATGTTTATAATAATCATCATGATAATGGGAGAATAAATGTTATGATTGTATGATTATTAAGGAAAGTATTGCAAGTTGGCAATATTAATTATAGAAAACAAGAGTCATTCTTTGCAAAGTTGTAAGGATTGAATAGTTGTTTTGCTATAATTAAGGGAGAGAATATTATGCTTCATTTCAAATCTAAAGGCTTAGGTTGAGAAATGTTAATAAATTTAGTGAAGGGTACATAGTGTGTTCTTTAAATTTCGATTATGATTACGGCATTCCTCTTCACAATTCGAATTTTGAGAACATAGCAAATAAAACATTATGCGTCGTGTCCCATACGCTTCGGGTATAGGATCGATTGCAAATGCTTTAATGTTTGACCATTCTAAATTTTTCCAAATGTCAAGCGCATTTAGAGGGAAAAGGGACTAGAATTGGTTTTGACTAAAATAATTAAACGACTATCAAAGGACAATCCAAAGTTTGACGAGGATTGGTCGCTTGTGAGTAATTGGAAGCATGGTATTGAATGGACCATATGGACATTATTACGAATAGATAAGATTCTATTAAGAATGAGTTGTCATATGGAAAATATGGAAGCGTGTCCATATTGGGAATTGAATATTGAAAATCTATGTCTAGATTAGAAACCTTTATGTAATAGGATGTTCAAAGGAATGTACTTTGAGTGAGAGACATCATATCTAAGGAATTGTCTTGTAACAATGTCTGATAGAGGACTTTGTAATATCATTAGAAATAGTCTTTGCGACTTCGGTGCAGTGACATTACGAAAGGATCATTGCATAAAGTGTTAGAATCTAGCATATTTTATAAGTAATAAGAATTTTATATTCTTACACTTATGAAAAAGGATTAAGAGTTATGAAATGAGAAAGACTGGAAATGTGTTCAATTTGATCTATTTCACAAAGTAATAACCATAGGTAAACATTGTGTGCATGCTAGGAGCATGGGACAAGTGTTGTAATTCAAGTAAGAAGTTGATTAACCGAAACGACAAATAATGAGTAATCAATATGGTGATAAATAAAAGGTGTTTTATTTATGCTCAAAGGTTTGAGGCCATATTGTAACAGCCCGAAATCTCAGGTATTGTTTAAATTATGTTTTTGGATGATTTAAGAGGGGACTCGGCGAGTTGGGGCCAAGACTCGCCGAGTAGGATCGCAGACTTGGTCGCGGGTCCGCGACTGGACTCGACGAGTCCAGATATGGACTCGGCGAGTCGACGCTGTTTAGCGGAAACCCTAACCGTTCAGGTTTGGGACGTATAAAAGGGGTCCATTGGCCGTCATTGTTCGTTTTAGCCTTCTGAGAAGAACCCTAAATCGATTAGTGCAGCAGGAGCAAGGATCTTAGGCCATTGTTGGTTATAGAAGAGTGGGTGTGCAAGGAAGAGGAAGGATTGGCTAAAAGAGCAGCAAGGGGTCACATTCTGAGGATTGGGAATAAAGAGAATACATCATCCAGGTAAGAATTCGTGTATGCTCTGCTATATTGATGTATTCATGAAATTAGGGTTTATAAAACCCATTTAGTGAATTGATGAAGTAATGTCTTGTTACCCCACGACTATAATCTTGTATTAGGACCTTTAGAGGTCCAGAAGGTCCCATGCATGTGTACTTCGGGACGAGACTTATCTCAGGAAGCAGTTACTCGTCTGCATGGCATGGACTCGCCGAGTTGTTCTTCAGACTCGGCGAGTAGCTTGAAGATTTACTGGGACTCGCCGAGTTGTTCATCAGACTCGGCGAGTGGAGTCGGGGTGGCCCCGCGATTCTTCCACGAGGACCTCGTCGAGTCAAGAGGGATACTCGACGAGTAGAAAGGGAATATTCAGGAATTTGTGAGGACGACTAGACTCGCCGAGTCGCCATGGTACTCGCCGAGTCCAGTCGAGTTGACCGTTGACCGTTGACCAGAGTTGACCTAAGTCTGACTTCTTAGGGATAGTCACACTTAGATGATATGAGTGCTAATGAGTTATGTAATGTTATAGGAGGGTTGTAGCTCGTTGGTTTGTGCACGAGTGATTTCAGGAGTTGCTAGTTTTCAGCATTTACGAGGTGAGTCTTCTCACTATACTGCACCCGGAAGGGTTTGACTGTGTGACCGGAAGGTCGGTTATGTTATGTGTGCTTATGTATGATATGTGGGCCGGAAGGCAATATGTTACGGGCCGGAAGGCGATTATGTTATGAGGACCGGAAGGTCAGGGCCTGGAAGGGCGTATGTGCGTAAGTGTATATTGGGGAACTCACTAAGCATTTATGCTTACAGTTGTTGTGCATGTATTTCAGGTACTAGCGATGACCGTGGGAAGGCGCCGGCATGATCGATACACACTGAAGATGGTTTTATGATCTTGGGATTTTGAATAATTGTATTGACTGAATAATTAACTGTTTATGCCTTGTTTTTAATGAACACAATTATGTTTTAAAATGGAAAAATTTGTTTGAAAAATTTGAGTTGTTACAATTGGTATCAGAGCCTTGGTTTGAGGGATTCGGGTGCACCTTCGGGGGTAACTGAACTCAAACCGAGGATTTGAGGAAACTTTTCAAATAAAGGCATAAACTTTTGTAAATGGTTTTGTGGTAAGCAAGAAAGAATGCAGTGTGTACGATCAGTCAGCGCCCGAACGGTGAAGATCCCCAAAATACCTTACAATATTACATGATATGAATTGTTATGCATGCTAGAAGACTAGGTATTCATGATAGGACTAGAGTGGCCTGATTTGTGATGCCTTAGTCTAGGGAGGTTGCTTATATGAGATGCTTTGCTAGTATGCGGGTAGATAGAGCGTATCAGAAGTAGAGTACTCACTATCTGGAGTTTGGGGAGGAGGGCTTGGGATGAACATTGATGCGGTGTGGTCGGTAGTATTGGGCCCGTACTACCGAGGACACCGGGTCAGTGGGAGGCCCAAGTAAGAATCCCTGGATATCTGGGACTGAGTAGGGTTGCGTGTCGAGTACGATTATACTCGGTAGAATCTCTGATAGTTTTATGTTGTATTTCAGAGGTATCATGGTTAGACCGCGGCACGGGGCAAGTACGAGCGGTGTGAGTGACGAGGATATTCGTCAGATGATCCACGAGGAGGTGGCGGCGGCGATCCGGGCTGAGATCCCGGAGATGTTTGGGTCTATCAAGACCACCCTGATGGAGACGTTCGACGAACGGTACGCCGCATTGACTGAGGCTGCAACCGCTGCAGCTACCGCAGCTGTGGCCGCTGCTAGGCCACAGGGGGGTGATTCGTTGCTGTTCCGAGAGTTCAGCAACACGAAGCCACCAGAGTTCGATGGGACGCAGGATCCGATTGCTGCGATGAGGTGGATCGCAGATATAGAGGGGTGCTTCTACACTTGTTCATGCCCGGAGCACCTGAGGGTACGGTTCGCTTTGAACCAGCTCCGTCTGGGAGCAAAGGACTGGTGGAAGTTCGTGACGGCGAACTTCACTTTGGCAGAGACTGCGGCAGTGACATGGGAGGGGTTCACTACCATGTTCAGGGAGGAGTACGTTCCCCCGGTGGAGCGGGAACGATTGGTTCAGGAGTTCTTAACCCTCAAGCAGGGTACTGATTCGGTGGCGGCGATCACGCGGAAGTTCCATGAGAGGGCGATGTTTTGCCCCGAGCTGGTGGCCACAGAGCAGGCTCGGATGAGCCGGTACTTGGGTGTTCTGAGGAGGGAGATCCGGGAGTTTGTGTCAAACTCCACTTATCATACCTTTACTGAGCTTCAGGCGAATGCCAGGAAGCGTGAGATCGAGTTAGAGACTCAGGCCAGGGAGGAGGCCGAGTCTCAGCAGGCAGACCGGCGGCCGGCTCAGTCTCAGCCGGCAGCCAAGCGGATCAAGTCCGCCGATTCGAGGACGGGAGGTTCGAAGAACCGCACTTGCGTAAAGTGCGGCAAGGGTCACGATGGGGCGTGTCGAGCCGGTGCCTGCTACAAGTGCGGCAAGGAGGGGCACATTGCTAGGGAGTGCCCCAAGGGGTTTATGGTTTGCTTCCACTGCAACCAGACCGGCCATCGAAAGGCCGAGTGTCCGCAGCTTCGTCAGGGATCTGCACCTGTTGCCAGGACTACTGAGACTCGACCGGTGAAGGTCGAGGCCCCGAGGGCTCGTGGGAGAGCCTTTCAGCTGACTGCGGAGGAGGTCCGCGCTGCGCCCGATGTTGTGGCAGGTATGTTGTAATTCGTGTAATTATTTTAATGTCGATATGTTATGCTTATGTTATTATGCGCGTAGGTACTTTCCTTGTGAACTCTGTGCCTGCTTTAGTGTTATTTGACTCGGGTGCGA
This sequence comes from Lactuca sativa, assembly GCF_002870075.4. Taxonomy (NCBI): domain Eukaryota; kingdom Viridiplantae; phylum Streptophyta; class Magnoliopsida; order Asterales; family Asteraceae; genus Lactuca; species Lactuca sativa. The sequence goes on from NC_056623.2 coordinate 36,356,969, forward strand.
GTAGGTCCTTTGTGTCCTTAGCCTTTAGTCAGCAGATTGGCGTTAGTCGTGAGTCGTTGAGTCGACCTTTGAGAGTTTCTATAGCTGACGAGAAAGTGATTCGTGCTACGGAGGTTCTTCGGGGATGTGTACTGGAGATTTTCGGGGTTGAATTCCCGATTGACCTGATTCCTATTGCGATGGGGGATGTCTGTGTTATCGTGGGCATGGATTGGTTGAGCCGATTCGGCGCTGTCATCGACTGCGAGCGTCAGTTGGTGACCATACGAGACCATAGTGGGGGAGTTCTTTCGGTGTACGGTGAGGGTACTCGTTCAGGATCAGCTTTTTGTTCGGCCGCTAGGGCGAGGCAGTGTCTACAGCAGGGCTGTAAGGGTTTTGTGGCGTATGTGATGGATACGCGGGAGGTTTCCGAGAGACCGAAGTCAATTAAGGAGGTCCCTGTGGTGCGTGAGTTTTCAGATGTTTTTCCCGAGGAACTGCCAGGAGTACCTCCTGTGAGGCAAGTAGAGTTTGGTATCGATCTGGTTCCGGGGGCTGCGCCTATTGCTAAAGTGCCCTATCGTCTTGCACCTCCAGAGATGCAAGAGTTGTCCTCGCAACTCCAGGAGTTGCTGGGAAAGGGATTCATTCGGCCGAGCAGCTCGCCATGGGGAGCACCTATTCTGTTCGTCAAGAAGAAGGATGGTTCACACCGGATGTGCATTGATTACCGGGAGTTGAACAAGCTAACGGTCAAGAACCGTTACCCGTTGCCGAGGATCGATGATTTATTCGATCAGTTGCAGGGAGCATCTTGGTTTTCCAAGATCGATCTGAGATCAGGATACCATCAGGTGAGGGTACGGGAAGAGGACGTCCAGAAGACAGCGTTTAGGACGCGATATGGGCATTATGAGTTTGTGGTGATGCCTTTTGGACTCACCAATGCCCCGGCTGTGTTCATGGATCTCATGAACAGGGTATGCAGGCCGATGTTGGATCGGTCAGTGATTGTATTTATCGACGACATTCTGGTGTATTCGAGGTCTAGAGAGCAGCATGAGGAGCATTTGAGGGAGGTCCTTGAGGTATTGAGGTCGGAGAAGCTTTATGCAAAGTTCTCCAAATGTGACTTCTGGTTGCGGGAGGTCCAGTTCCTAGGACATGTGGTTAATCAGAAGGGGATATTAGTCGATCCGGCCAAGGTTGAGGCGGTGATGAGTTGGGAGGTGCCGAAGTCACCCTCTGAGATCAGGAGTTTCCTTGGGTTGGCAGGGTATTATCGGAGATTTATCAAGGATTTCTCCAAGATCGCAGTGCCACTCACCAGATTGACCCGGAAGGGTGTTGCATTCTCATGGGGGCCCGAGCAGCAGACCTCCTTTGAGACACTTCGCCAGAGATTGTGCGAAGCCCCGGTATTAGCTCTCCCAGAAGGGATGGAAGATTTCGTGGTATATTGCGACGCATCGATTTCGGGATTGGGTGCAGTGTTGATGCAGAGGGGTCATGTGATAGCTTATGCATCGAGGCAGCTGAAGCCTCATGAGGCGAGATATCCCACGCATGATTTGGAGTTGGGGGCAGTAGTGTTCGCTCTCAAAATTTGGCGTCACTACTTGTATGGGGTTCGATGTACGATATATACGGACCATAAGAGTTTGAAGTATTTGATGGATCAACCCAACCTAAATATGCGTCAGAGGAGATGGTTGGATGTGGTCAAGGATTATGATTGTGAGATCCTGTACCACCCAGGCAAGGCTAATGTGGTAGCCGATGCATTGAGCCGCAGGGCGGAGAGCACTCCATTGCGAGATGTATGCTTGAGACTGACTGTGATGACTCTAGTGTTGGACGCTATTCGTGGAGCCCAGGCAGAGGCTGTGCGACCAGAAATGCGGAAGAAAGAGCGGGTTGTGGGGTTAATCTCAGAGTTTGTCAAGGATAGTCGAGGCCTTATGACGTTTCAGGGTCGGATTTGGGTGCCGTTCGTGGGCGGTACGCGTATTACGTTGATGGAAGAGGCTCATAGATCTAAATTCTCGATCCATCCCGGTGCTACAAAGATGTATTTGGATTTAAGGAAGGAATATTGGTGGCCCTGTATGAAGAGGGACGTAGCATGGTTCGTTGAGAGGTGCTTGACCTGCCGTAGGGTTAAGGCCGAACACCAGAGACCGCATGGCAAGTTGCAGCCATTGGAGATCCCCGAGTGGAAGTGGGAACAGATCACTATGGATTTTATCACCAAATTGCCAAGGACTGCTAGGGGAGTTGACGCAATTTGGGTGATTGTGGATAGGTTGACGAAGAGTGCTCACTTCCTTTCCATCAGTGAGAGTTCTTCAGCGGAAAAGTTGGCGGAGATATACGTGAAAGAGGTGGTGTCTAGGCACGGGGTGCCGATCTCGATTGTGTCAGACCGCGATGTGCGCTTCACTTCAGGTTCTGGAAGAAATTCCATGAGGAGCTGGGTACTAAATTGCATTTTAGTACCGCATACCATCCCCAGACAGACGGTCAGAGCGAGCGGACGATTCAGACGTTGGAGGACATGCTCCGAGCGTGTGTGTTAGACTTCGGGGGTAGTTGGGATGCGTATTTACCGTTGGCGGAGTTCTCCTACAACAACAGCCACCATTCGAGCATTGGTATGCCGCCTTTCGAGCTGTTGTATGGTAGGAGGTGTCGGACTCCCATTTGCTGGGGAGAGGTGGGACAGAGAGTGATGGGCAGCACGGAGATCATACTCCAGACGACAGAGCAGATTCAACAAGTGAGACAAAGATTATTGACTGCCCAGAGCCGACAGAAGAGTTATGCAGACAGGCGCCGATCCGAGCTTGAATTTCAGGTCGGCGACTTCGTTCTCCTGAAGGTCTCTCCTTGGAAAGGAGTGATTCGGTTCAGGAAGAGAGGCAAGTTAGGGCCCCGGTATATTGGGCCATTTCGTGTGATTGCAAGGATAGGTCGGGTAGCCTATCGGTTGGAGTTACCAGCGGAGTTAGGTCAGATCCATGACACTTTTCATGTGTCGCAGTTGAGAAAGTGCATAGCCGATGAGTCGGCAGTGGTTCCATTGGAGGATATTCAGGTGGATGCGAGCCTGAATTACGCGGAGAGACCAGTGGCGATCAGAGATCGGAAGATCAAGGTTCTGAGGAACAAGGAGGTACCCTTGGTGTTGGTTCAATGGCAACACCGTAAGGGATCGGAAATGACATGGGAACCGGAACGCGAGATGCGGGGGCAGCATCCGGAACTATTTGCGGAGTGAGACTTCGAGGGCGAAGTCTAATCCAAGTGGGGGAGAGTTGTAACAGCCCGAAATCTCAGGTATTGTTTAAATTATGTTTTTGGATGATTTAAGAGGGGACTCGGCGAGTTGGGGCCAAGACTCGCCGAGTAGGATCGCAGACTTGGTCGCGGGTCCGCGACTGGACTCGACGAGTCCAGATATGGACTCGGCGAGTCGACGCTGTTTAGCGGAAACCCTAACCGTTCAGGTTTGGGACGTATAAAAGGGGTCCATTGGCCGTCATTGTTCGTTTTAGCCTTCTGAGAAGAACCCTAAATCGATTAGTGCAGCAGGAGCAAGGATCTTAGGCCATTGTTGGTTATAGAAGAGTGGGTGTGCAAGGAAGAGGAAGGATTGGCTAAAAGAGCAGCAAAGGGTCACATTCTGAGGATTGGGAATAAAGAGAATACATCATCCAGGTAAGAATTCGTGTATGCTCTGCTATATTGATGTATTCATGAAATTAGGGTTTATAAAACCCATTTAGTGAATTGATGAAGTAATGTCTTGTTACCCCACGACTATAATCTTGTATTAGGACCTTTAGAGGTCCAGAAGGTCCCATGCATGTGTACTTCGGAACGAGACTTATCTCAGGAAGCAGTTACTCGTCTGCATGGCATGGACTCGCCGAGTTGTTCTTCAGACTCGGCGAGTAGCTTGAAGATTTACTGGGACTCGCCGAGTTGTTCATCAGACTCGGCGAGTGGAGTCGGGGTGGCCCCGCGATTCTTCCACGAGGACCTCGTCGAGTCAAGAGGGATACTCGACGAGTAGAAAGGGAATATTCAGGAATTTGTGAGGACGACTAGACTCGCCGAGTCGCCATGGTACTCGCCGAGTCCAGTCGACTTGACCGTTGACCGTTGACCAGAGTTGACCTAAGTCTGACTTCTTAGGGATAGTCACACTTAGATGATATGAGTGCTAATGAGTTATGTAATGTTATAGGAGGGTTGTAGCTCGTTGGTTTGTGCACGAGTGATTTCAGGAGTTGCTAGTTTTCAGCATTTACGAGGTGAGTCTTCTCACTATACTGCACCCGGAAGGGTTTGACTGTGTGACCGGAAGGTCGGTTATGTTATGTGTGCTTATGTATGATATGTGGGCCGGAAGGCAATATGTTACGGGCCGGAAGGCGATTATGTTATGAGGACCGGAAGGTCAGGGCCTGGAAGGGCGTATGTGCGTAAGTGTATATTGGGGAACTCACTAAGCATTTATGCTTACAGTTGTTGTGCATGTATTTCAGGTACTAGCGATGACCGTGGGAAGGCGCCGGCATGATCGATACACACTGAAGATGGTTTTATGATCTTGGGATTTTGAATAATTGTATTGACTGAATAATTAACTGTTTATGCCTTGTTTTTAATGAACACAATTATGTTTTAAAATGGAAAATTTTGTTTGAAAATTTTGAGTTGTTACACATATGGGATTAGTATTATTCTTGTGTTTCACTTTGCATGTTTTGACTTCCAGAATAATTGAGTTTATTAAGAATAATCGAATTATTCGAACGGGCCACAGTCGTTCATATGTTGGAAGTAGGTATGAATAAAGACTGTCGTGAATTGGTGTGTGGATTGTCTAAAAGAGTATTAGACATAAGCAAATGTTTGCTGCAATGTTCATGAGTGCTTATGAATATGATTTGAGCATTGGATTAAACCCACGCTCACTTGGATCACTCCATGGATTGTATCACGAGTGATTGGTGAGACGATAACATCTTATATTCTTGAAACTGAGATGTGTGAGTTGTATCTTGCAAATCGGTTGCACATTGATAATATGTAAACGCACTAGTAACTTGGTGTTATAAAACATATTGTTGTGTGTGATTCGGTGAGTGAGTGCAAGCAAGCATCGTATCAAAGTTTATCCGTTCCTTTTATCCAAAGTAGGATAAAAGCGATATCTTTGGGCCCCTCGATAATTTAGTGATAACAAACGTAAATGCTCGGTCAGGCTAGGGCTAATTTGATTTGTTCAATTAGTCAGTCGTCATAAATCGGGAATCGAGATATAGTACAAAGAGAATGATTTGAAATCATATCTCATACGATATCAAGAATGGAGGAATATATGATCCCTTATCTAAGGACACGCGTATCTGATAGGATCAAGTTGACAGCGGCTTGGGAAAGCTACGATTGTAGATCAGGATCTGAAGTCATACGCAAAATAGTTATTAGACTTATCCAAGTGGGAGACTGTTGGATTAGTGTCTAAGTCCATAACTATTTTGGTATGTACTTGACCCGATGGTGCATGGTCCTTTTGGGTTGCCTTCACCAAAGCAACTTGATAGGATAAATTATGGAGAGAAAGGATTAAATATGATTTATTAATATATTATAGGAATAATATATTAAAGGAGAAATCATATTGTTTAATTAATATTAGTCAATAATTAATTGGTAATTAGTTTTGTGACTAAAAGAGATTAATTAAACTTAAGGGACTGGAATTGTAATTATAAGATAATTGCAATTTGGGCCATGGATTGTCTTAAATCAAGAGGTGGAAGAATTCTTATGGGAAGCCCATAAGGAAATCGTCCAAGGGCTTGATTAAAGGAGTCTATGGGTTGCTTAGGGCTTAAGCAACCAAATTAGGGTTTCCTTGTTAGATAACCCTAATAGCCTCACTATATATAGAACCCTTAAGGCTCAAAAACGTGGGGAACTTCTTTTCTAGGGTTAGAACACGTTTTGGGCAGCCTCTAACCTCTCTCCTCTTCATCCTCTTGCTTATGGTGTTTGTGAGCCATTAGAGGAGTGACACTTGTGACTCTAAGCCTTCCAAAGTCAATTCAAGGTGGAATTGGGATTGTTATTGCTACATAACAATCAAGGTAATATATTAAACCCAATTATATGTTAATATTGATTTCCATATGCTAGAATTAGGGTTTATAGTCTTGGATTCAAAGAATGTACAATAGAGAAACCTAGATCCAAGCATTAGGGTTTGTATGAGCACATAGGATGTTCTTAGGACCAAAACCCATCAGGATGTTATGTAAGTTGGCAAACCATCAAGTAAGTTCCCATAGCCTCGAGAATTTCAACCTCCTTAATCATTTCTTTCCCTATTAACATAAAAATATCATATGTTATCTCCACCTCATCTTCAAACTGAGTAAGGGTCAAAAGAGTACCTCGAAGGCTTGGTGATTAGCATTTTTGGCTTAACGGGAGCCAAAGTTATCTTTACACTACCAAACATAAAAACTATAAGTATTGGATTTCATGTTATGATCTATATTTTGATCATATTCTCAAGGCCTACCAAACAACAAATGACACCAAACATTATCATTATATGTGGCACCAACAGATAAAGGACAAGGGCTTATTTGGATACCCCGTTAGCCCGCCACCCTTTTTAGGCTACTGAAGATTGTAAGGTTTGGTGAAATTCTCTATTTTGAAAACTAAATTTTGAATCGCCTCTTCGGATATCAAATTATCATAGTTATCAGACTCAACAATGAATGTAGAAACCTTACCCAAAATAATACAGTTTGGCTGAAATATGTTGTGTTTGAGCCAATCCGCCAACAACTATTGGTATAAAGTAGGAGTGTCTTACCACCAAATTCACCCTTATATATCCAGTTCCAAATTCTTATCCATATCCAGGCTCTTCGTCGTACACTATGACGTCTTCGGAATTTTCATTGACATCGTCATCTTGCCAACCCTCATATTCAACAGACAAATGTATTTTACCCACCTTCTTGTATTTTGATTGTTGGTGACTTATCTCCCTATAGTTAAAACATTTTAAGCCACTATTTTCAGGCTCCTATGAGGTCTCCATTGATTAGGTACAATACAAGGTATTGTAGTACCTATCCTAGAACTTCCTTCAGTAATGGAAAATGCAGATGAACCTCCCACCTGACGGTTTATTTTTGAAAATCCAACGCTTGCTAGTGTGCTTTGGAAATGGATATCAGGTCAAATAGATTCACAAAATTCATGATTTGAACCATTAAACCCCTAATATATTAATATATTGAGCAAAAAGTTGTTCCTCGGTCTCCTGAATATCGTTTCGAGCGATCAATTGGTATAACTTAGTTGTATAAATCATCAACCAACTTGGGTCCCTATTTTAGATTATGCAAGCGATGGTACATCAACCGTTGAAAGTTATGGGGCTGAAAGTTTCACTGTAACCACTTCTTCATCTTCCTCCAAGTCATAATATTCAACTTACAAAGTTTATCTCGTGTCAGTTTTAATGTTGCCACCATATGGATGCCCTAAAATGCATCATAGTATCGATCAATGATACGATCTTGCTTTTAGGCACCTTTTTGAACTCAAACACCTCCTTAGCTATATCTAACCAATCAATGAACCTACATGGATTCAAACTAACCCTATCAAATTAGGGGATATCAATTCTCATTTCGGCCACCCAATGCCCATTCTTAACCCTATGATGATGTTGCGGCTGCCCTTCTAGACTCTTTTCCGAAAAATTGAACTATCACCATCACCGAACGGACTCCCAAACTCATCATCTTCCACCTGTAAAGGAGTTTGAGGCCCCTTCCCTCCACGATTTATCAATTCAACCATCTGATCAGTTAATTGATCGACCACTTTGTGCTATTAGCGATTCTCTAGCGCCAGTTCATGAACATCGTTGGGTGGTATGTTTCTCCTTGGAGGCATTTTAGACCAGAAATTTGGTTTTGATACCAACTGATGCAACATACAAACACAAAGTACAACTAAACTTATTGATTCTCATAATACACAGGACAATCTATTTCGATTCATATTTATTCAATGAATACCATGGATTTAAGGTTCGAAACATGGTTTCAAGCACATAAAATTTAAGGCGAAAAAAAAAAGAATTTTCATAAAAATGTTGTTTGGCCATCCAACATACATCATTAACACTTAAATAAGAAACAAATTTTTTAAACGGACTCCGAAAGGACCATGAGCCAATCATAAACCAAAAAATTAAGAAAACACATAAAAAACGTTCATAACTCCATTTAGAAAAACGTATTTAGGACTCGAAAATTGGTAAGACCCCTTTGGTACCTAACGAGGTCATACTCCTCGTTTCAAGCTTTAGTTTTATTGGTCGCATATGAAAAAAAAAATGAAGAGCATATCATAAGTTATGACTATTTTCATGAAGCTTTTTTGCAACTTGATCATGAGTCTCTAAAAACATATATTTTTTTATCCACGGCATTAAAGCCCACTATAAGGCCCACCGCCCACATCATAATATCTTACCTAGGAAAAATACTTAAGTTATGAAAGTTTTAAAAATCAAAGCTAAATCCAGCATTCTAGCGGTCAACCAAACAAGGTCAGTAGAAAAGCCAATTTCAAAAACTTCGTACCCAAAGCCTAGGTAATGAAACTCATTTCCTGGATCGAATGGAATTATCCTATTTGTCCTAATCAATTTCAGAAAGTCAGAATGGTATCAACTTATATATAAGTTATAAATAAAATAAATAATTACTGAAACTCTGTTTATACATCTACTTACTCTTTTGATTTCATCATATACTTTTTGTTTTTTATAAAATGAATTATTAAATCCAATTCTCTATATTTTATTGTTTTTTATAATTTGTTGAACCAATTTGGAATCTTGGATATATATTCACAATAACCAATAGCATTTGTTATTTTATAAATTATTCTTTTTAACTAAAAGGTTCTTTTATTATTTTTGTTTTGTTTAAGGATGTTGCCTCATGGGCTTGTCTTTATTGGGGCGAGTAATTATTGATGATGGGATTGATACAGAGTGGAATGCACAATAATGCTAACATATATATTTGAAAATATTTAATAAAATAATAATATTGATAATTTGCAGAACTCTATCGATTTAAAAATGCAATATTATTAGAACGACATGCAATGATCCCATTTACTATATGTTAATAAGACGTGTACGTAGCCTTAGGCTCTTAACACATATACGACATAACAAAATCCAACTTTTAATCATACGTTCTTCATGAAGGATAATTCCCTTTTACTTCCCAATTATCTTTCGTTATCAATTTCCTAAAATATCAACTAACAAATACATCAATCGTTTTCAACGCAAATCTATCTTGCACTTAATAAAAATATACATTCATGAATCACAAAACTTTTATATTGTATTTCTTACGCTGGACATGACTAAAAAAAAACTTATGACTCTGTTTTCGATGAGAACGACCAACACATTTATATATTTTGTAGAGATTAAAGATCGAGATCAAGTTTGTCTCGCCTTATTGTTAAAACTTGCAATTTTTGTTCTATACGCATCAATATGAGTCTCGGTGTGAGCCTAATACATGACAACCACAAAACACAGTACAAGATCATCGTATCTGTTGTTTTCGATAAAAACAAACAGTATGATGGTATGGAAGAGAGTAAAGAAAAAGGAAAACAAGTGGTGGGAATTCGGTATGAATCATAATGCCAAATGCAAGTTGCAAGTATCCAATATCTTATCAAAATAGTCTACTTTCGGAAAATATAACCCGTTCGGTAATGGACGGTCACCCTCATTCAAGCCACAAAAGTGCATTTCCAATACGAGTTATATGGATCATGTCATCAAACACCCAACTCTTTGGTCTTTGTGGGGCCCAATCTTTGGTCCCAAGGTAATTTGTGGACCTCTAAACGAAGTACTAGTAAGATGCATTGTTCTTTGAACACAGAAAGGTATATGTTTATACATGATCACTAGGCTAATACATATGCATTTATGGTCATTAAGAAACACTCAAATACGTAAATATTGTATATGATATGATTTTTGTAGCTAATGTTTTGATTTCTCACAACATGAATAGGGATTTAACTTTTTTGGACACTTGATTAATGGTTACCAAACAATAGACACTAAAAAGTAAATTTGTTTTTGATATTGACATGTTCATTAAAGTGATGCATGTCTATGAAGAGTTATCAAATTTATATGTACTTTGTTATTGCTATTTATCATATTCTTCTTTTTAAACATCACAATAATCACTTTCAAAATCTACGTACAAACGCCCTCTCAAATCTCAATTCATCAAACTTTTTAACAATAATTACAAAATTTTCATAACGTAACCATAAATCATACCATTTTTCTCATTTATCGATATTACAAGTAAACAATTTGTCTTACTAGATGCGTTTTTGTTTGTTGTGTACATGTGGCATTTGTCTTCTAACATCATAAGTTTGTCTGCACATAGTTTGATATAAGGTGCTTTTATTAGATTATAAAGGAAAAAAAATACTTGTAATCTTATGGTTTTATCTATTTAGCTATTTAATCATATTCAATAGTGATTAAGTCATTGTATTTTTTATCATCTAAAAAACTATTTTTCTCGGTTACCCTTTGAATAAAAGGACAAAGGTACAAAATAACACAATGTATTTCACCATTTATCTATTTAGTCACTCGATTATTATTGTTTTATGACTGTTAATCTCTTATAATCATGGTTCTAAAAGGTGCGTCAAGACGTATCATGATGTGATGCGTGGTGTAGGCGTTACAAAAATGTTCAATGCAAGTTTGTTAAACATGACAACCAAATAACATGTCAAGGTACGTCTTATCGTGTTATGACACATGTCTTTTTCTAAAACGCAAGATTTTTTTTTTATAGCGACTAAAACAATTGAGTTTTTGTTAACTTTTTTATATTAAAAGATAACACTCCTACAAACTTGGTATATTTTATATAATTCTATAATTATATGATTTATCTTTTTTAATGTATATAAAATTATCACGCCGTGAAAAACGTCATGGTTCGCCAAGGCTTGTCATGGCTTAGGTTTAACCTTGCAGCCAAGTCACGCCTCCGCCATTTAAAACCTTGGTTATATAATAGTTCGGTGCCAAAATCGATTAAGAACAATAGTTTAATAGTTAAATCAATAAAATAATGAAAATATGTTATGCTTTTATGTGTTTTTTTTTCTTGAGATAAAAAATGAGTAATCGGAAAAATATTAATTTTAAACAGTAAAAAAAACTAATACTTTAATCGCGCAAAATAACATATTTTTGTGGCTAAATGAATATAATATTAATAATATATTGATTTTTTTTTTGTTTTTTTTTGTATTTCACCATAATATAAACTAGTCATACCTAGGGATATAAAATAGATATGAGACAATGGCGCCAAGATAACTATATGGTTTCGGTCAAAATTTTGTTTAACTAAAATAGAAGCATGTAAAGTCGAACCTTACAATCTGATGAGTCAAATTCACTTCATGCTGATCATCTACCATCATCTAATACATTGTCATGTCTTAATCAACACCAGTGTGAAGCTTTCTTGTGCACTACGTTTAGCGGATCTGATGTCTTTGTAATTATGATCTTATCTAGTATAGTTTTGTTTAAATCCTTGATTTGTAAGGATTTCCATATTTTGTGTATTTCATAGTATATAAGTAGTGATAAGGTTCATTGTAAAAGTTAAGGCTTTGTGCATTCTCTCTTTGTAAAAATTATTAATCAAAATTAGTTTTTGATTAGTCCTTGTTTCTTATTGCTTGATTTTAATCCTTACAATGCTTCAATTGGTATTAGAGCGGGTTCTCTGATACTTCAAGCAATGTCTACCTCCTCAAGTTCTATAAAACCAACCTCTGGATCTACGCCTGCATAAAAATTCCATTTTTCGATGAGAAAACCTTTACAATGTTGAAAAGTAAGGCCATGGTTATCCTTGAAACCATGGACTATAACATGTTGGACATCGTCAAAAACAATCCTTTTTATTCTGAATTATACTGAGACAAAAGATGGTGCACCTGGTAAACCAAAAATAACTCCTAATCATTCATACGCTAAAGATGACAAGAAGCTGGCCAATCTTGATGTCCATGCAAAAAAGATGACGGATATGGTGATTGTTGCTTATGAAGGGGCTGCTGAAATCAGACTTATTCAAGAGAAGAACCTTAATTGAATGTATAAGCACTTCTTCACATACATTAATGAAACCTTTACTTAGACTTTTAATTGATTTAATTGTCTTGTTAGTGATACGAAAAGGTTTAACATTTTAAAGCGTGAATTTTTTATTATGCTAAAATCCTTAAACTTCTTAGTTGACAAGTGAGAACATCATGTTGATGTTCTCACGAACAGTGAGAAGATAACAAAAACATGGATCTGCAGAGTTTGTTCGGAAATATGTGTAACCATGAAGAATTCAAGATTTTGCATAAGGAGATAATGAAGGACAACTTCAAGGAAAGATTTTCTAGAAATATGTGTAACCATGATTACTATGTTGATTTAACTTCAAGTGTTGCTGATACGTAATTGATATACTAGTTTTAATCAACTAATTTAACTAACTATTACGTTTAAGATAGTGTACCTAAACGAAGATAAAATAACACAAATAGTCGCGTATCGAACACAGGGAACGAAATTAATAGCTAATTTTATCTACTAAAGCTAACTACATAACGACTAATTAAAAGGGGGGGGGGGGGGGGTGTTCTCTAGTTTTGCAAGTCTAGAAACTTAAACATTCAATTAACACTTTAAAAACAATTAGCAACACAAGAAAACCTAGGAAAACAAGAAACGATTTTTTACCATGATAATTAAGAGACTCTCATTTAGATTTAATATACTTTCTTTTATGGTTGATTTAGTGAAAGTGCAATGGATTAATGATTCGTTGATTACTGATTCCTAAGGTGAGTAGATTAATGTTCACTAACCTAATCATTTAGCAAATAAGTTCATTCATATGGTGATTAAGCAGATAATCTAACAAATTTACTAGCGTTTGGTTCGAGTTATGTGAGACTTATAATAAATTGATCTATTAGGTTAATTAAATAAATACAATATATGATTGGTCTTCATATATTATCTCATACATTCACGTACCCACTTTTCTATCTAACCTTAGGTTTTTGGTCAAAACACTATTCCTACAACTTTGCCAATCACAAGATCATAAGATTCAAGCCAATTAAGAATGATAAGTCATGCAAACTTAATTAAATTAAAAAATAAACAGAAAAGTAGTTATCATAAATACAAAGAGGTTCTTTAATAAGCTAACATAACAAATAATCAACTAGCATAATCCAATCCATAAAATCAACTCATAATAATGCAATCAATCTAGTCTAAACAAAAGTTAGGGTGTTTACAGCAAAAAATATGTAAAAACAAGGTTCACTTTGATAATCATGATCAAAACAAAGTAAATCAAGTAAATAGGAGTAATGTTGCCTTATATCTCTTCAAAAATCAAGATAATAATCGAAATCTGCACTCTACAACTTCCATGGAATGTCGCTAGCCTCCAAAAGTCGATAATTGCTTTTCAGCGTCCGCTAGGTTTGAGAGAAAAGTCGATCTATAGTATTCAAAAATCAGTGCACCACAGCGCAGTAAATAGCCACCACGCTGTGGTTGGTGGATAAATATCATATCCGGCAAGGCATAATATCATCGGGATTCCTCGTTTTACCTTGTCGTGGTGAGGATCACCACGCTGTGGTTCTTCAGCTTTCCTTCCTCTTTTTCTGCCTTAGTCCAAATTCCTAGCTTCTAGCTCCTAATTTGCTTCCTTTTTATCCCAAGCATGTCTTTTACTGCTACAACACAAAGTATAACAAATTAAACATCTTTTGTCCTAATAATATGTATAATTATGGCTACAATATTAAGATATGATATATATATATATATATATATATATATATATATATATATATATCAGTTGCTATGATCGTGAAGCACTTTGGGAAGTTTGATTCATCAACGTCAAGAATGTTTGATGGTGGTAGTTCAAGCAAAGTTGTCACTGACAAGAAAGACGACATCATATGTTACAACTATGGAGGCATTGACCATTTTGCAAGGGACTACAAGATGAAGAAGGATGACTCAAAGTAAGAGTCATATGAGGTAAACTACAAATTGTTGGTTGCTTCTCTTAAGAAGAAAAATCTGGATTCTAAAGTTCTTTTGGCTGAAGAGGAAGAATGGGTCAAAGTTGTTGCAACACTTTTGAAGTTACATCTCTAAAGCTGTCAGGGACTCCATGGATCAGAATTGGGACTCTTCATCCTTGTAGATGATTCATGATGAACAATATGATTATGAATGGTATATTGATAGAGGTTATTTACGTTACATGACTGGAAGGAAATCACAACTAAGAGAGTTTCAAAGTTTAAAGGTTGTTGGAGGTGCTAAATATAGAAAGAATGCAATTAGTGAAATTAAAGGATATACCACAAATAAAGAGTTTACTATACGAAAGGTAGCATATGTTAAAGGTTTACAGCATAATTTGATAAGTGTTTCTCAACTTGTTGTAGGTATAGGTCTGAAAGTGTGTTTTGATGACGATGGTTTACAAGTACAACATAAAGAATCCAAGAAAATTATTTTGAAGGCAAATAGAAAAGGAGAAATGTATCCTTTGGACATGAAACCAATTCAAGGGAAGTCATCTATTTGTTTACCTACGAAAGCTTTTTCTAATGATAGTTGGTTATGACACCAAAGGTTATCATATTTGAACTTCAAAGATATCATTACATTTGTTCATGGTGAATTGGCGCGAGGTCTTCCGATTCTCAAATACAGCAAAGAACATTTGTGTGCTTCATGTGAATTAAAAAAGAAAAATCACAAAAGTCATTTATCCATCATGAATACTAAGATAATTGAACCTTTTGAATGGCTTCATATAACTTTTTGTGGTAAATCTTCTATTAAAAGCAAATGTGGTGATAAGTATATTCTTGTCATGGTTGATGATTTTTCTAGATTTACATGGGTTTATTTTTCTTAGACATAAATTTGACACTACTCAAAAGATGATTAATTTTGTGAAACAAGTATAGTTGCAACTACGAAAGTCAGCAAGAAAGGTTCATAGTGATAATGGAACTGAATTTAAAAACCATATTTTTAGGAATTTTTGACAAACAAAGGAATCAATCAAAAATTCTTATCCATATGCACCTTAACAGAATGTAATGGTTGAAAGGCGAAACATATCTCTTTGCTAAGTTCTCAGAATAATGCTTTCGTTTGCTACCTTACATCTTTATTCTTAGGTATATGCTATCACACTGCATGCTTTATTCAAAACAAATCTTACATTAATGAATGTTTTTTGATTACTCCTTACGAGATATTGAATAATAGCAAAACTAATGTGAAAAATTTTCAAGTATTTGGTTCCAAGTGCTCTATTTTTAATTATAAGGAGCATTGTAACAAATTTGATGCGAAGGTTGATGAAGCTATTTTCTTAGGATACTCACTCACATTAAAATCTTATAGAGTTCTCAATAAGAAGTCACGAATATTGAAGAAAGCTAATATGTTACATTTGATGACAAATTCATTAAATCTTTTTATAAGAAGTGACTCAATGTGAAGATATTTCCATCATCATGTTCCAAAACATCTTAAATTACGACGTTTGATGACGATTTCCTTAGATTCTTTGACGGACCAGAACTTTCTATAAACTCTAAAGCAAAGTTTTTGACAATTAATAAGATGAATTATTGAAGCTAGTTGATGAAGCTCTTAATGATGTTGAAGTTCATTTTTAAGAAGTGAGAATTTATTCTCAAAATGATCATGTGGAGGGGGAGAGTGTTCCCATTATGATTACTAGTGTTGATAAAGAGAAAGTTAATATGATTGCGCAATCTTGTAAAGGTGGACCTCTTCAATTCGAAATACCAAATGGTGAAGCACATATCCAAGGGAGAGTCTGATGAATGTTAATGCTAATATCCAAGGGGAGTCTGATGAATGAAGATGGTAGTGATTATTTTGAAACAAAAGAAGTAAATTATGAAGTCATTCCTGAATATGACCCTAGTTATCCTCCTCTAGTAATCGGACAAAAGATCATCCAAAAACACAAGTTATTGTAAATCCATCAAATGGAATTCTGACTCGTGCACAATAAAAGGAAAAGCAAGCTTTCTTAAATATAAATCAAGAACTTTGCATGGTCCATTCATTCATTTCCAAAATTCAACCGAAGATGGTGAAAATGGCTCTTGACCATTCAGATTGGGTGGAATCAATGCAAGTAGAGTTGAACGAATTGGAAAGAAACAAAGTATGGTGTTTAATTCCAACACCTCCTGATGCTTTAGTTGTAGGTCTCAAATGGGTTCTCAGAAACAAGTTAGACAAAGAAAGTAATGTGGTAAAAAACAAGGCAAAGATCGTTGTAAAAGGATATTGTCAAGAAGAAGGCATAGACTATGAAGTGATGTTTGCTCCTGTTGCTTGCGAGACTTGAAGCCGTTCGAATTTTCTTAGCTTCTGTTGCACATAATAACTTTGAAGTTTTTCAAATAGATGTTAAATATGCATTTTTGAATGGAAATCTTGAAGAAACAGTGTATGTTGAGAAACCTCTAGATTTTGTGAATAAAAAATATCCTTATCATTGTTATATTCTAGACAAAGTTGTTTATGGTCTAAAACAAGCTTCGAGGGAAAGGTATGAAACTCTTACTCGTTTTCTTAAACAATCAAAATTTAAACATGGTTCAGTTGATCTGAATCTCTTTCACAAAAAGGTTGGGGATCATTTGATGGTTGTCTAAATTTATATTGATGACATTATTTTCCGTTCAATAGATCCTAAATTGATTGTTGAATTTCAAAATTTAATGGAAACTAAATTTGAGATGGGCTATATGGGTCCTATTAACTTTTTCTTTGGTTTGAATATAAGACATAGTAAAGAAGGAATATTACTCAACCAGGAGGCTTTCATAAATACTTTACTCACAAAGTTTGGAATGAATGGTGATTCGAAGGTGAAAACACTGATGACATTCAAAAAGAAGCTAACACCTTCACTTGACAAACCAGCTACAAACATCACTTTGTATTGTAGTTGTGGCTATCGAAACCACCAAATAAGAAAACCGAAAAACAACGACATACAAAAACAAATTGTAGTAGTGGTAAGAGGGATCGAATCCACATGGATTGGATCGAATCAAATCTATGCATTCAGTTTATATAAAACAAAATATAAAGATTATAGGGGGGTTCGAAATGTTAAATGTGATAAGAACTAATTTATAAAAAAAAACTAAAATATAAAATATAAAATCTATAAACAAAGTCTTCCAATGTCGGGATGATTCGCAAGTTCAACTAGTTGACTAATCATCATAATTTTGTGGTTCAATTGGTTTGATGGATCCTAATATGGCTATAGCAATCTAAGAAGTTTGAGATCACCTAGACTTTTCTTAGTTAATACAATGGTTAGAGAAGCTTATAACACATTTTTTTAGTTAGAGTCACAATTTCTATGAAGAATGTAATTAATGAAAATTAACTAGCCTTAAGATTTAAAAACCATTAAATCCAAAAGGAGTCAAAAAGATTTAACTGCCATGTTGGAGAAAATATTTTTATGATTGTGTGAAGTGAAAACAACACAAGAACCATTTGTTGCTTGCTAATTTGAAGATCTATTACGTAATCAAGGCATTAAATAACTAATTAAACATTCACATATCTAAACTCTTGATTAAAGACATATGGACATAAATAGATGTTTTACTATAAATGACTTTCACAGAATATCATCAAAACCCACACAAAATTATTCCTAATAATTTAATTGTTCTATAGATTCACCTGATATTGGAAATAAAATAGTAATAACAGTAAAAGGATCGAAAATTATACCAATACCAATCGTGAAACGAAGATAACAAAAACTTCTTGAAATCGTCACTTCTTGTTGCACCAAAAACTTCGTCCACAATCAAAGTATTAATACAAAAATTAATGTAATCTAATGTAAAGAAAATGAATTTAAAATGTTAATAATATCAAGATAATCATATCTTTGATAATATTTAGGTTCCAAAAATACGGAAAGAAAGGAAATAGGAGACACTAATAAGGCACCACCCCTGTTCTTTCTATTCATTGTGTATGAAGAATTAGAGATGCCCATCCTTCTTTTGTTAGAGATGACCCATTCTTCTTTTCTACCCTCTTTACTACATATTTTCTTTACTCCACACAAGACAAAAGGCCTGAATTAAATTAAAACTTGGGCTATTATACAAATCAGAAATGGGCTGGAATATTTGCTCTATTTGGCTGCTATAATTCACAAAGAGGGCTGCAAAAATCAGCCTTGTGTGCTGTTGTTTTCGGGACCAAAACCCATATCAAATCTAGTATTAATCCATTAATTTTTGTGAGATCGAAGATCGACAATTTGGGAAGACGTCCATAAAATTTCAGCTCCACCGGACAATATTTGCACCTCCGTTTGATCGCTTGAAGAAAGTTGCGCAAAGCTGTGAAAATCCGAAAATTAATTTATATCATTTTGTTTTTCTTTTCGCTCGCGGGTTTTGCTAAAATGCTTCAATCGTGGTTTCAAGGAATTCGATGTTTCTTTAATGATGCTTCAACATACCATCTTACTCATACAAATCTATACAAAGATTACATAAACGAGTAAAAATGAATGCTAAAATATATACAATAAATCAAGCTATCACATAGTATGATTGAGTCATTATTTTATCTCTTATCTAGTGGATCTGATATCATGTTTTTTGTTTGATACTATGCTAGGTATCAATCGAATCGAAGGGAACCACATATGACAACGGTGAAGAATATATTTCGATATCTCGCAAAACTACTTCCTCAGGGTTGTGCTCTCCAACAAAAACAAGTTTATTTGTACAAACATACTACTACGCTGATCTTGGTAGATGTGGTTTGGATTGTCAAAGTACTACCGAAGGGTGTCAATTCTCGGGACGAAAAGCTTGTCAGTTGGCAATCTGAGAAACAAACATGTGTTTCAATTTCTATTATGGAGGTTGAATACATTGTTGCACTTCACAAATCATTTGGATACAAATACAATTGATAGATTATGTTATAATTAATGAAGAAGATCCTATTGTATTGTGACTTCGAAAGTGATATCAGAATATGTCACAATCATGTAAAACATTCAAAGAAAAAGCATATCACACTCCAATATAACTTTATCAAAGATCATGTGGAAGATAGGAATGTGGAGATTCATTTTGTAAATTCTTCAGATCAACTTGCAGATATATTCACAAAGGCATTACTTGAAGCTGATGGAATCTGAATATATTCTATAATCAAACTAAAAGGATTGTTATTCAATTGCAATGGACCTCGAGACATCAGAACGCATCAGAGTATGTATAATTTATTTGCTTTATCTTACGTGTAACTTTAACAATTTATGCTTACTGTTCATTTCTAATGGGCTCCATTCCGTTAGAACGCGTCTTAGTCAATTTATATTCTTTTCTTTCATTCTATAGTTTACTGTTCTGTAATGACCCAAAAACAATACAAAAAATTTTCGTTTATAAACTATTAATTTCATTAGTTGATTGTACCAAAAACCATCAATCATTATAGTATTCCAAAACATTAGAGTACAAATATATAAAGTGCATAAATCATAAGGGGAGGATGTTGTGCCATCACGTAGGCTTTCCCTTTTGAACTGGAAGTACCTGAAAATACCACATACAACACACATATAATATAGCATCGCGAGGATGTGTCAGGTCCGTATCAACCCCTGGGCCGTATCAACCCAAAATAACATCAAGTAGCTGTTTCGAGTCCGAATAAACCCTCGGGCCTGTATCAACCCCTAGTCCATAATGAATCTGAGCCCAAACTAGCTCAATATATAAATCATACAATCACGTCATACAAAATCATACGGCAATATACAATTTTACTCGCACAATACAGTGAGTCGGCCTTGGTGCCTTCGGCTCACTTAAGGTGGTTAGAAGATTCACCTCATAGGAAGACAAAAAGTTGAAATGAAACACTGATCTGAAACCCGCGCTACTGGTCACCTTTACGAATAACAGTAACCAAAACTCAAACTACCACTCAAATACCTAAAATACATGTTAGGTGCATTTTATGCACCTTTTTGCACACCTTTTAGTCCCTTTTGTGCATCCATTTAGCATACTTGTCTTTCATTTTTCTTGAATTTCATCAAAATCATGTTATTCTCTAGAACTACCTTATTTGCATGCTTTTATGGTATTTTCAGGTAAACGGGAGGTTAAAACACATTTTGGGAAGTGCCGGGAAGCACGAGTGAAGATTCCGAGTTGATTGGATGCAAAACAAAAAACCTAGAAAAATCAAGATTGGACATGGAAACAGGAGCAAACATGGGGCGTGTTGAATTTATACTAAAAAGTGACCACAGGCCGTGTTTGACCAAAAAGAGGCTATTGACCATGTTGAACACGACCTGTGCCAGTTTAGCCTATTTTGACATGGGCTGTGTTGGTCTAACTAAGCAATTTTTGAGCATTATACTTTAGAAGAAGAACCAAGAATGGCATGCCAATTTCCACTCAACACGACTCATGTTGATTTACAGTATTTTGACACGGGGCGTGTTCGGCGCAAAAAAAACTAACTTTTGGCATTTTTTTCCTATCTTTCATATTACGAGATTTGGGGCATTTTTACACTTAGACTTCATTTCTAGAGCACAGGAGAAGAGCAATTTCAAAGGTTTTTCCAAGGTTTCAATTGTATTCATTTGGAAACATTTTTCTTTGTATTTGTAAGTCTCGTATGCGGATTATTTAATCTTTTCGAGACATGTTGATTGTTTTAGTCACGTGTGGCTAGAACCCTAGTTTCTCCAACTTTATCTCTTGACTTTTTAATTGTGTTTTCAATAATATGACTTGTTGTTTGTTTCTAATTTCTATCTAGTGAATATGATTTCGTTTAAATCGAATGTTTCATTTAATTTTAGTTCTTATTGGCCATTTGAATTAGGGTTAAATTATTCAAGTTATCTATTTTGCAAAATTCATAATTGTTTTGTGAAATAGAGCAAGTAACAAACACTAAATTGAGTTCTTTTGAAAAAATATAGTGAAAATCATATTCACACATTCTTATGCTCTTGAGCTTGTGAGGAGTATTGAATGTTTTTGGGAACATTTACATAAAGTTTAATGAAATCTTTCAATCTAATTCTAAGAGCTTGTTTAGATTAGGTTAGTGCAGTTAGGGTTAATCAAAGAGCTTATTTTGGTTAATTAATGTGGTGAATGGAAAGTGTTAGAGATTGTTAACACTTTTAAGTACCAATTTGGGTAGAATTGAAAAAATTATCGTGTCATTTTGGAGTCACATTGCTAAGTCATTATACATAGAGTTGGAGTCTTTCATAAATTCTTAACTTACTTTAATTAGTTAATCATTTGTTTGTCCCTTGTTATTTACTTATTTCACTTTTGCAAACAAAACCCCTTTGTGACTAAATTACCTTACGCAAAAAGGTGTAGATATTAGCCATGTGTCTCTGTGGATCGACCCTGCTTATCCTATGCTACTTTTTAGTTTAATATAGCAGTGTGCTTTTGGAGTATATTGTACCCTTAACACTTGCTGGATTTGACAGCCTAACAATACCCCTAGGTCAAACCCTAGTCAAAATCCATGTCAAAGTCAACTAAGTCAGCCGAGTTGACTCAATGAGTACGCGGGACGTAGTCCTTACGTACGCAGGGTGTACTGCATGGTTAACCAAGGATTGGGGAGCTGACCACGTACACATAGCATAACCCCTAGGTACGCTAAGCATACGCGACTCCTCTCCACTTAAGCTATTACGTGCTTATCCCTTAAGCATTTATGTCCAAAATCCAGATCTAGGCTAAAAAAGATGTCCTTAACCATAAAGTTCCCAACTTTATCGTTGGGCATGGCTATTAAGACCTTATGTAACGACGTAAAATTTTCAAAACAATTTTTTCTCATTTTAAACACAAAATATCTCAAATAATCATTCTCAAAATCACTAGTGTCTCAAATGTCAATAATAAAACATAAATCCCAGAATCATAAAACAACTCCTTGCCAGTGTGTACAATCATGTTGGTGCCTTGCCGCGATCCTCGGAACTACCTGAAACACATAACACGTAACAAGTAAGCGCACAGCTTAGTGATTTCCTCAAAATACCACACACAACTCATTAGCCACTCGAGGCTATAGCTCAATGATACCTTCCGGTCAATGTGTCTCAGTGGGTCCCTCAGGTCCCACAGCTTAGATGGACCCTTTGGTCCCTCGACTCATCATCTCAATATAATACACATAAAGCATAACACAAATAGATAGCAGGATATCTCATTGCACAGATCATACAAATAAGACCCTCTGGTCACACATAAATATTACCACTCAAGGTAAGTATAGTGAGAGGACTCACCTCGTAAGCTAATGGATGAAAATCTCGCACTCGGGATCTCGATCTCTAGCCACCAGTCTAGCCTCCGCCTAACACATAATAATTATCCCTAATTAATATTGTCCCTCAAGAAGCTAGACTAACCCTTCTTCAACTCATAGAAGGGTAAAAGACCATTTTACCCCTCCAAGGCTTAATAGTCCTCAATCTTGACCAAACCCTAAAAGTCAACAAAAGTCAACAGCAGGGAGTACGCTACGCGTTCCAACTCCCTACGTTGGGCGTACTCGGCTGCTTACAGAATCGGGGGTGCTCGACCCCTACGTTGCGCGTATTGGGGTTACGTCTAACGTACGCCCCAGTTTCACTCTTCTCACAATTTTAGTCTTAATCCGTTAATACATAAGATCATATCTCAAATATTGACCTTCTAATGCCTCTTAGTCCATAAAGTCATTGACTTTAAGCCTTTGCATGGCTGGAAAGTCACCATCCTCCAAAAATACACACTCTTTTGTCCCAAAGGTCTTATAACTCATGCATGGATTCACCAACCAATATTGGATTTTTATGGCTTCACACTACTCATACACTCAAAAGGGGTTGGTCCTAGACTCTGGAGTTCAAGATCTCATCAAGACTCCACCTTTATGGGAAAAACCGTAAAATGCTCTTCACAAAATACTTATAAGAAGGAAAGGTAAAGTCTGAAACTTTATACCTCAAAGAGAAGCTTCACACCCAAATTTGCTTAGATCTAGAAGCTTGGACTCCAACTCCCCTTCTTCAATGTCTTATCTTTCATTCAAAACCACACAAACACTCCTTCAAAGCTCAAACACACACACACAAGCTCTAGAATGGAGATTAGGGCACTATTAGGGTTTTCTCTCTAGAAATGGTGGCCAGAAATGAGGCCATCATGTTCCTTAAACAGGGGACTTACCCCAAATTAAGGTTGCATTCTGGGCCTAGTACGCCCGACGTACTCACGGGTACGCCCAACGTACTTGGGGGGGGGGGGGGGTCTCCGTGTTGCATGCACGCTGACGAGTATGCTAAGCGTACCCTCAGGTATGCCCCATACTCGTGCCTCACTCTTTTATAATTAAAACCAATAATGACAATAGCCCAAAAGATTAAGGTTCTCGAGGTATACCTGTTGGGTTTTGAGCATTCTAACACTCCTAAGTGTACATGAAACCCTAAATACCTTTGATCTATATTTTCCAAAGCTGAAAGTTCTCATTCATCATACTTTACAACTTGTATGATTCCAAGTTTCTATCCAGCTGAAAACTTGGGTGATGAGAAGCTTTCCTTATTTGGTAAATTTAGATACTACCACAAATGAAAGAATCAAATTCATATTGCTAGAAACATACAAACATCAAGTTTTCATAAATGCCATTGCAAGGAGATATAAAATAAAGTAAAACAAACTTTTATTTATTTATAAAATGCGGAAAAAACTTTTCCTTAGAATGCAACTTTAAATGAAAACTATGTTATTACATGTTTCATAACAATCTATCATAACTCCTAAGAGTAGCTCAAGAATCCGATCTTCAATCAAGCGATAGAAATCCATCTTCGCGGTCAGATTCAACATACTCTTTCTTTAAGTTTCCTTCACTTTTCCTTTGATTCTTAAAACACCAAGTTGACTCTGGTCAATCCCTTTCCTTGGGAAGAAAAGGCTTTTCTAGATATCCAATGTTTCCATTGTAAATGTCCATTGGGAAGTTAATCTCCTAATCGAATTTGCTTTACTAGTCCTCAAATCATTTCTGATTCAGCAGCACCAAGCAAATAGATAAGATCATTAAGGGTCATGTCATAGTATGTTTCATAGTTGTCCTAAAGGAACTCACTATGTGACTTAGAAAGTGATTGAACATCTAACTTTATTAAGACTTTGATACCCAACTCTTCTGGCTTGTCAATATGTGACTTCATCTCCAAGATGTGAGCACACATAGACCTTGCATGCCAATAGGGCTAGAGTGACCTTGAACTTGTGGGTTAGGGAGAATAATTGGGGAGGTGGAGGAAGTGAAGTTCCAAGAGATTTGGGAAGATCATAGATGTCTGAACTAGACATCTTTTAGGAGATATTCAAGATAGTTGATCTAAAGTCCTTAATATAACACCCAATATTAAATATTAAGGCTAGGACCCAACACAATATTTTATAACTTGGAAGACGGATGTCATAATCCAAGCTATAGAATATTTGAAGGTAGGTGAATGACGATTCACCAATTTCCACCATGAAAAACAAAATAAATTATTAGGTTTTTTTTAATTGGATTTGAAACTCCTAGATCTTTTAAATTCATTGAACTGTTCAATGGCATGTTTCAATCTCGAGTGTGCCCTTCAGGTTTTGTGACTGGGATGCCGAGGATCGCAAAACAAGGTGTGAAGTAACCATGCAAATTACTTGGTACCCTTAATATTTATCCCTTAATCGATGTGCCGATTAACCACACGCGCTCCACCGATACTATGATAAACATTAAGTTACCCTTTGCCTACCTTGTTAAATCAAGCTAGTGTGTCGGTTAACCACACACGCTCCACTAACCGACTTAAACAAAGTGCAAAGTGTAATTTCATGGATTAGCACCTTATTCACATTTTCCTAAAGTAACTAAGATTGGGAAATATAAAAACATTTAGTTACTTTATATTTATCATTAATACTTTTAATGAAGGGAGAATTATAGTCCTTGTCCTACCTGTTCCGCTAACGACCCTCCACCAGTCAAGGAAGCGGTGGATGAGAGTGGACACCCATTAAACTACCATTTTATAGGCAACACCTTATACCCCCCCCCCCCCCCTCTTATAGACCGGCTTCGTGAATGAGGCCTACTAATGGTAAGACGACTTGCTCTTATATATATATATATATATATATATATATATATATATATTATTAACTTATAATATCATAAAGTATAAGGGTTGAATTTTAACTTTTAAAATTCTAAGGGCTTAACTTGGAATTAAAGTATTCATTAGGGAAAACTTTTCAAATTCCAAAACTTGAGGGCAAGTTTTCAAACTATTCAAAACTATTCAATTTCCATAACTTATTTGTTTAAACTAGTTTTAATCCAAAAACTCTACAAGTTCCATAACTTGAGGAGAAGTTATGGAAGACTTTAAACTATTAAAAGAATGTGACTTTTCTTTATTCATAACCTACGGAAATATTTATGAGTTTTATGAACCTCAAATGTGACTTTTCATATAACTTGAGGACAAGTTACAAAAAAAAAATTTAGAATCAACTCTTAGATTAATTTGGATTGAAAACAACAATTTCACATAACTTTTCCTATTAATCTAAGCAACTCATTAGAGCAAGATAATTCAAATCAAACTTTTTCATGTAATTAGCCTAAACCTTAAACTAATACAAAACATGAATCTATTGACAATTATCTTTGAAATTGGATTAGCATGAACATTACCACATCAAAAAAAGATTTATAAGTTAAAAATAGCTTAGGGTAATGTTCCTAGTCCATTTCCAGCCAAAACAGTCGAAGATATGTTGTCTGGGGGTCCAACTCGTCGAGTGCATGAACCAACTCGACGAGTTGGATTGTTTTGAACACTTTTATGTCATGGACTCGTCGAGTCACCTGATGGACTCGCCGAGTCAGCTGTCCAGACAGCAAAAAAACTTTGATTTTTAAGAAGATTTTGCAAGTATAACAAGAAACAAGCCTAGGTTCTGATACCACTAATGGGTTTTGAGAATTCTAACACTCCTAAGTGTACATGCAACCCTAAATACCTTGGATCTATATTTTCTCTATTATACATGCAAATATGAATATTCCAAGGTATTACCCTATCTAGCATGCAATCTTATCATACTTGGGTAATATAACAAATTAGAATACCTACCTCTTGATGTAATTTGATTCCATGAAGCTCGAGAGCCTAGTGCCCCAAGTGTGACACCTCAAATGGTTCACACAACATCAAATACATATGGAATAACTTAGAGAGAAATGATACACTTCATGAAATCTGCTAGCCCTCACCATTCCTTCATAGTCTCTCATGGTAGCCGATTTTGACAAGAATAAGATGCTTATATAGTGAGTCACAATTAGGTGTTGGGTCAATATTATGGTTTATACTTTGCTTTTCTAGGAATTGTATTTTTCTATAATATTTTATGAGTTTACGGTCAGGTTTACGGCTAGGTGGGTGTTTACGGCCGTAAACAGGTTTACGGTCGTAATCCCTGTTTACGGCCCGGGCGTAAACCCATTTACGGCCCATGTTCCCCTTGTATATATATATATATATATATATATATATATATATATATATATATATATATATATATATATATATATATATATATAGGTGTTAGGGGTGAGGAGTAGAGATTGATGAACAAAAGACAGTTTACGGCCTAGAGAGAGAAAAGAGGGTGTGTTTGTGTGAATCTTGTATTTGGATCTACATTCTAATCATCAAATAATACAAGATTCATCATCTTCTTCTTCTCCTTCTCTTCTATTTGATCTGACATCATCCGTTTTATTGGGATTCCGCACCATCAAAATGGATCTGATTGATACACAAGCAGATTAGGGACTTACAATTGGTATCGGAGCTTGGATTGTATCAATTAATTTTGTCAGATCTGGAGCTTATTTGATCTTATTTTCGAAATATTATTGCGTTTTTGGATAGATCTCTGAAAAATAAGGGGGGTTTGTTCTTCGCGTTTTTCATAAAAACGGGTTTTTGATCGAGTTTTGGAGCAAAAAGGGGCAAAAATCGGTGTTTTTGGTCGTAACCAGCGAGGGGGTGGCGGCTAGGGTTTCCGGAGTTTACTGCCCAAGCTTACTGTCCTCGGTTTATGGTCCGAGGTTTACGGCCGCAGAGCTTGCAGTCCAAGATTACGGTCCGAGTTTGTGGTCTTCGGTTTACAGCCTCGCACCTCGGCCTCACAAGCAGCAGCTTCGCTTCCAATTTAAAAAATAGCAGGCGGATTTGGGGGTGCTGAGGTTCGAACTCGGGACCTTAGGTTCATAAACACAGCGCCTTATCCAACTCGGCTACCTGATCCCTTGTTACAATCTTTCAAAATTTAATTGATAACCCGTTATTCTCGGTTTCAACTTTCAAAATTTGACGCTTTTAACCCAAATTCAATTTTTTTAGTTTTTTTAAACTCATTTTCATCCAAAATAATATATATATATATATATATATATATATATATATATATATATATATATAATAATTATTATAATAAATAAAATTATATTTTGATTTTTGACTTTTATTATTTTAACTTTTGACCTTAAATTTTGACTTTGACTCTCAAGTTTGACCTTTGACTTTAAACTTTGACTTTTTCGTTTAACTTTTAAATTTTCAAATTTAGCTTTTCGGTTTGACTTTTGAGTTTAACTTTTTAAATTTGACTTTTAAGGATTGACTTTTGAGAAAAAGGACATTTTTAAATTTGACGTTTAAGTTTTATTTTAGCTTCGAGTTGTGCTTTTAATGGCTTTTGAGGTCAACAAGGGAATTGAAGACATGAAAGAGAATCGTCAGGATATGTTAAGACAAATTTTTAACATGTTCAAATACATTCCCGGATAGACCCTGGAAGCTTAGTTGCAGCGATTTACCACACTCACTACTTAGATGAATATTGATGGGATCTTCTTGACCAAATATGAGATAAACAAAAAGCTACTAAATTCACTTCCGAAATCGTGGGATATGAACATGGCTGTCATCAAGAAGACAAAAGATTTCGTCTTAGTATTTCTGATGTAATTGAAGAGCTTGATGCTTTGAAATGTGGAGAAACAATGAGTTCTGCAAACATCCCAGTCGATGAAGTTTCATGTACTCCATCTTGTGAAGATACGATTAAAATTCTTCGTGAACATAATGATCTGCTAAAAAGGGAAGTCGAGGACCTAAAATACGAAGGATATCAACTCAGGAAAGGACAGAGACCCCTGAAGGCTGAATTAGAAGCGAAAACCAAAGAATTTAGGAAGCTTCAGGAAGAGTATAGCAACAAGTGTGAAAATTATGACTATATTAAGAGACAACTTGCTGTTGTAACTGAAGAACATGACACATTGAAAATTAAGTGTGGAAAAACAGATGTCAGTTTCAAAAATTATATTGCGTCAAGTTAGACATTCGAGTCCTTATTTGAAACCCAATTAAAATTTAAAGATAATCAAAACAAGGGTCTAGGGTATGATAGTGTTCCTCTACCTTTCAATCATAACTACACATCCATCCCTATGACACAGGAAGAAATTGCCAGGGAGGCACATCTTCAATTTGGCAAACCAGCTGGATTTGTGTCAGGAGGTATTTAGATTGAAAATACTAACGTTTCTACTTCATGTGCAGGTAAAGTAGCAGAAGATGAGAACAAGGAGAACACTACTGAACATACCAATGACTCCTTGAACTCAGAATCTGTTGCTTCGAATTCTGTTACGCCTAACAAACCTGCTGTTGAGAAATATAGGCCTCCAATTCCAGCACAACAGAGTGCTTGTTGCAAGTGTGCATGTGGGATCCAAAAGAGACAAGGCAAGGATACACCACCAGGGGCAGGAAGAAACAACTTCCCAGTGAAGAAAAAGACATGTTTTCACTGTGGAACACCTGGACACCTTGCTAGAAATTGTCCTAATCGCACATACATTCCCTACTACGCACATGGATGAAAAAACGCGCCAAGTGGGAGATTTTTCAAATGAAACCCTTCCAGGTCACGTTCAGACAATGGTGACTTAAACGCGCAGAAGGCCAAGAATCAAACCCACATGGCAAAGAATCTGAATCCCAAGGGCAAGAAGGAAATGTCGGCCAAGAAGCCCAATACAAGAGATGCTCAAGTGAAACAAAGACCGGTTAGGTCAAATTCATCTCAGCGGCCGATATCCAGATCAAAAGCAAGTTCCGACCCATCTGATCCAACAAGAAATGGGTTAAACCCGACTACAAATGGGTACCAAAGGTTCAATCTCCCAAATCAATTAATAATTCTAATATTTCTACATCTTCTATTTGTGATAAGCAGGATATGTGTAACGCCCAGGTTTCAGGGCTAAGCATTTTTGTCAATGTAATAGTCTAGGTCAACTCTTGTAACTCTTTTTGAAGTAATAAAGATGAAATATTTGAGTATTATGTGAATTATGTGTGTTTACGTGTTTATTATTTAATTATAAATGTATAATTAATAAAAAATAAAAATGAACGTCAAAATTAAAGTGTGAGATAATCCCGATATCTCTACATAAAGTTGTAGAATATGTCTCAAGGTTTCATTGCATATAAGGAACGCCGAAATCCGAATTATAACGAAGAAGTTATGACCCGTCGAAGTTTCGCGACAGAACCGGCACGATACCAGGAAGCGTAAATAGTGAATTTACGATAGAGCGACATTTAGCCTTAGCGCTCTAAACAAAAGTCGTAGAATATGTTAAACTAAGAACATCGATAAAAAGAACGCCCAAAATCTGACTTCGTATGAGGAAGTTATGATTTTTCTAAGATTTAGCATAGTAGTGCATAGCCCGAAATCTGAATTTTAGATCGGTCGATTTTTAGCCGACGGGATCTAAATGAAAGTTGTAGTACTCGTAAATACCAACGCGTGGATATAAAAAACGTCGATAATAGAGCTCGTATGCGAAAGATATGGACGAAGCTTAGTCCCTACTTTTCGAGCGCGACGAATTCGATACAGTTTTGTAAATCCTAGATAGAATGAGAATTAGCCAACGAGGTCTAAATGAGAGTTGAAGATCTCATTAATAGGAACTCAACGGTAAAAAGACAGACAAAAATGGAACTCGTATGCGAAAGTTATGGACGAAGCTTAGTCTCTACTTTTCGAGCGCGGCGAATTCGATACAGTTTTGTAAATCCGAGATAGAATGAGAATTAGCTAACGAGGTCTAAATGAAAGTTGAAGATCTCATTAATAGGAACTCAACGGTAAAAAGACAGACAAAAACAAAGCTCGTATGCAAAAGTTACGGACGAAGCTTAGAGACTACTTTACTATAAAACTCCTATAAATAAGAGGGTGAACTCCTCATATTTTCTTCACACCATAAGCCTCTCTTTCTCTCTCTAACTTCTCTCTAGCCTCCCTAAACCCCTCCCAAGTCTAGGGAACCTCCCTATCACGAGAAGAAAGCCCCGGAGTGCCCGACAGCTCCGAGAAGAAAAGCTTTCGGCTCGAAAACGCTGCTCCAGCGAAGCCCGGTTTTTAATAAAAACCCATTGGAAGTGAGTTACGCCTATATTATATTTAATATAGCTTTTATTTAATTATAATAACATTATTAGGACCTTAAAATAATTATTTGGGCTATTATTATGAGTTATATTGAGTGTTATTTAACGCTTATATAATAGTAATAATAGCTAGACTATTAATTAGTCGCGATTAACGTTAAAACTAAACTCTAGTGGTATTAATACAAGGTTTTGGTCAAGGAAAAATTGGTTTAAGAAGTAACGAAGAGCTGTCCGAGTGCCGAGTCACCACCTTACCAGGTGAGTGCATAGTTACTTTCAGCTTACACATAGATATGAAGTATTTTATATAAATTACGTGCTATGTGTGCATATTACCTGAATACTTGCTATCTATGCTAGATGAACATTTTTATACATGTTTTCAAAGATTTAAACTGTATATTTATTTTATATCTACGAAAATGTTGGGGTAAAACATGGGTAGATGTATTAGTTGATGTGTGATAAAATGAAATAATGAGAGGCCTCGTTATAGATGTTATTGATGATCTAGTCATCTAGCGGAGTATAGATGACGACCACGGACTATTCTAGACAGTTCAGTGGAACACTAGTAGGATCGCAACCTGTAGGTGTTTATTCGAACTGTGTGTTTATTTGAACTGTGTGCTCACCAGATGTACTCCATCCCCCACATGGTTGCCTTAAGGACATTTATTGTTGAGGAATCCCCTTAGCAGTAGTGTCCGTCCCGATGATAATCCTTAGGATAGGTCCCTTATGATAGATGCTTAGGGACGTAATGTGAGGATAACGGGAACGGGTAATCGGGTTTGTTTAATTTAATGAAGTTAATAAACTTATTTATTGTGGGTTGAAAACCCTATGTGCTCACCAGGCTCCCAAGCCTGACCCACTCAGTTTTATGTATTACAGGTAGTGGCGCTTGAGCATAGATATGATGTTGGACAAGGGATTACGGATATAGGCCTGTAGATATGAAATAATGTAGTAAGGCTTATATTGTATTGTTTATGCTTTTGATCTGTACGAACATGACATCCCAAGTCTTTTAATGAAATACATTTCTACGGAAATGCTTTTGATAAATCTTTATCATATTTTGTTTTGGGACAAATTCCGCAACACTTTCATTTAAAATGTTACTCTGATTTTTAAACAAAGCATAAACAAACCGGTCTTTTCTGGTCGTGATTTTGGGGATGTCACAGTTGGTATCAGAGCATTAGTTTAAGCGAACTAGGAATATGGATTTATTTCTAGACATAAACTTACGATGCTAAGCGATGATTGTGAGGTGTGAGCACTAGTTTATTTTAGGAATTATGCCTAAAATGCTTTATGTGCTAAATGCTTTGTGCCTAATATGCTATTATTTGTTCGGATCCATGGTCTGTTGCCGACCGGATCTGGAAACCTTATGTGTTTTGGATTCTAAACGTACAACTACGATATTAGAACTAGCATGTAAACGTTTCGGAGTGATAAGGATGATTTAAACGTCTATCCTAAATAAAGATCTAAATTCACCTTATTCGGTGTATAGATCAAGATGGCAAGGACCCGTAGCGGAAACGTGAATGCAAATGGAAACAGAAACCAACCCCCAGTGATTGAGCAAATACCGGTTCTGGAAGCCGCTGCTGAGCCAATAACAATGGCCGGAGTGCAAGCGATGATCCAAACGATGTTGGATTGTCAAATGAAGGAAACTAGACGTTTGCTCCAGCAAAATTGTGAGGAAGCCACTATTCAGATCGAACAGCCCGAGTTGAACGAAGGGCAGACTAAGGAAGGAGACTACAGTGGAACTGTTAGTCAAGTCAACCCACCAATAGTTCACCAAAATAACCAAGATGACGGATTCGAGAGAAATGGATTCAAGTACAAGGATTTTCAGACTTGCAAGCCATCGACTTTCACGGGAAAGGAAGATCCAATCGGAGTCATGGATTGGATCTCGGAAATGGAGTTAGCTTTCATGACGTGCGGTTGCAGAGGAAAGCTACAGACCACGTTTGCAGTGCGTCAGTTTCGAGGAGGCGCTGTACGTTGGTGGAATACCTTGGGGAAGACTTTAAGCCCCAACAAGCCCCTGCAACTGACATGGGCAGAATTTCTGGTGCAATTCAAACGAAAGTACTACTCAGCTCAAAACCTGCTCGAGCTAGAGAACCAGTTTCTAACCCTGAAGAAGGGAAGCATGTCAATCGATGAATACACGAACAACTTCACAGAAAAGATGGAGTTTGCCTTGTGTCTTGTTCCGGATGAGCTGACGAAAATTGATAAGTACGTAAAGGGATTACCATGGGAGTACACGGTGCTAGTGCGTCAGGCACCTACTTTGGAGGCAGCTATCTGGGCTGCCAAGTCTGTGGAGGATATGATTAAGGGAAGAGCTGCCAGCAAAGTCGAGGTTGGCGAGAAGAGGAAATTTGAAGGGTCTGCTAAACCCAATAAAAAGAAGAGCAAGTTCGGTTCAAGGAAGTTCGGGGGAGGAAATGAATTTAAATGGTGCGAGAAGTGCAAGAAGAAGCACTCGGGAAAATGTGGCGAGGAAGTAACCTGCTACGAGTGTCGTGAAGAAGGGCATATTGCTAAGGATTTCCCAAAGAAGAAAGATGCGGGAAGACCCAACATACCACCGAAGCCGAAGGTGAGAGCCTTCCAGATGACGCTCGAGGCTGCGAAGGAGGCAGCAGACGTCGCTTTAGGTACCTTTCTTATAAATGGTTTGCCTGCAAATATACTATTTGATTCCGGAGCCAACTACTCTTTTGTGTCGCATAAATTTGGTGGGAAATTAGCATTGCCTGTAGAAAAACTTGATAATGCCCTGATTATAGAAGTTGCCAGTGGCAAATTCGTACCTGTTAGTAATCGTATTAGGAACATCGTCATTGACCTAAACGGAAACGAATTCCACGAAGAGCTATTACCCATAGAGTTAAATGGTTTCGACATCGTTTTGGGTATGGATTGGCTTAGCGCCAACGATGCTGAGATTCAATGCCGAAAGAAGATAGTAAGGGTGAACCCACCCGGAAAGGAATCATTTATGGTGTATGGGGACAAACGCAGAGTAAATTCTGGGATCATATCCCTGATGAAAGCCAGGAAATGTTTTTCCAAGGGATATGCATCATACTTGGCATTCGTAATCGATGCCTGAAGGAGAAGAAAGAGGTGCAGAATATACCGGTTGTGTGTGATTATCCGGAAGTCTTTCCCGAAGATCTTCCCGGATTACCACCTGATAGACAAGTAGAGTTCCGAATAGACTTGTTACCAGGGACGACACCAATAGCGAAAGCACCTTACCGATTAGCACCGATGGAGATGAAGGAGCTTATGACGCAACTTCAGGAGCTGTTGGACAACGGTTTCATTCGACCTAGTTCATCACCCTGGGGAGCTCCGGTGTTATTCGTTAAGAAGAAGGACGGAAGCATGAGAATGTGTATAGACTACCGAGAGCTGAACAAGGCAACGGTGAAGAACAAGTATCCATTGTCGAGGATTGATGACCTATTCGATCAGCTGCAAGGTTCGAGCTATTTCTCAAAAATCGATCTTAGGTTGGGATATCATCAGCTGAAAGTGAGAGATCAGGATATCGAGAAGACTGCGTTCAGAACGAGATATGGACACTACGAGTTCTTGGTTATGTTGTTTGGACTAACCAATGCTCCAGCAGCATTCATGGATTTGATGAATAGGGTTTGTAAATAAATGGTCCCTAGGAAATATATCTAAGAATATAGGATCAAAATGTCTTGTCATTATTAGTCTGTTCAAAATTGTTACAAATTTTTTGTGTTTAAGTGGACCACAATACCGACGATCGATCAGACATAGACATGAAGATAAAGGTACCGACAAGTAGACTAAGGCTGTCCCACAACTTTGATCCTAAATATTTTTCTTTTTGTTAAATTTGTTCATAGTTTTCCTTTATGCACAAATTTAGGGGGAGAATTAAAAAAATTAAAAAAATAAAAAATAAAAAAATATATTTTTATTTCTGTTTTATTTTTTCAGAAAATATGAAAAACCCAAAAATATTGTGTGCTAGATTTTCTTTTAGTTTTGTTTTGTCTTGAAAATTGAATTTAGGTGAAAACGAAACTCATGGAGTTTGTGTCGAAGATTTCTGAGCCAAGACTTTTTCCATGAGCATCGAAGAATTCTCATTCAAAGGAGCAAGAAATGAATATTATTCTTTCAACATTAAATCCTTCAACCCCAGAAGCAAGGTGAAGCAGAAATTGAAGATTATGTAACAGATTGCATTGAAGCCTCCTCAATCAGTCTGCTGCTATCTATAACATGCTAAAGTGATCCAGAAGATTTGTTCTCTCTGATGTTTTCTCTGAAGGTTCTCAAGCTGAAAGCGCTATCTTTCAAGAATCAGTACGTCAAGCCTCCTCACTCAATGTGCGTTCAATGTCAAATTCTTAAGAAAAGCCCAACTGTTCAAGACGAAGTCATTCATTGAAGATTCATCAAGTTCATCTTGAAGTCGTGAAGAATTTGAAGATTAATGCTAAAGCCAAGCTCTCGATGAAGATTGACAAGAAGAGCCAGCTACATTTTAGGGGGAGCTTGTTAGGTCAATGAAAAGAAAGATAGAAACCAATGGGGAGATTGTTGGGTCAATATTATGGTTTATACTTTGCTTTTCTACGAAATTGTACTTTTCAGTAATATTTTATGAGTTTACGGTTAGGTTTACGGCCAGGTGGGTGTTTACGGTCGTAAACCCTGTTTACGGCCCGGCCGTAAACCCATTTACGGCCCATGTTATTCGGCCCATGTTCCCCTTGTATATATATAGGTGTTAGGGGTGAGGAGTAGAGATTGATGAACAGAAGAGAGTTTACGGCCTAGAGAGAGAAAAAAGAGTGTGTGTTGTGTGTGAATCTTGTATTTGGATCTACATTCTAATCATCAAATAATACAAGATTCATCTTCTTCTTCTTCTCCTTCTCTTCTATTTAATCTGACATCATCCGTCTGATTGAGATTCCGCACCATCAAAACGGATCTGATTGATACACAAGTAGATTAGGCACTTACATTAGGGTTACACCATGTAAACCCTAATTGTCATGGCCTTTCATTTCCATGATCCATGGGTACAAAAACACCATGGAGCATCCTATGGGTTTTAGCCTAACTTGATAATCCATGGATCATTAGCCCATTATACAAGTATGGATGATTTACACAATCGACTCATATTTAATTAGTTTCCTTTTGATGACTTAATTAATTCCAAATTAATTCTTGATCAATACTAATTAAATAATCTTATTAATATATTAGAACTTATAATACATTACCAAACCTTAAGTGTTCTTTCTCTCAGTTTAGTCTTTCTAAATGCATGATGCCATGCAACCCAAATAGACCATGCCGAGTCGGGTCAAGTGCATACCAAATATAGTTATGGACTTAGACACTAATCCAACAATACGTGGACTCGGGATGTTACAATTCTCCCCCACTAGAATCATACTTCGCCCCCGACGTCATGCTCCCCAAATAACTCCGGATGCTGCTCCCACATCTCGAACTCTAGCTCCCAAGTCATCTCGGACCCTTTCCGTTGTTGCCACTGAACTTGAACCAAGGGCACTTCGTTGTTCCTTAACACTTTCACCTTTCGACCCATAATCGCGATAGGTCTCTCGATATAATTTAGGCTCGCATCCACTTGAATGTCCTCTAAGGGTACCACTGTCGTCTCATCGACCACACACTTCCTCAACTGGGACACATGGAAAGTGTCATGGATCTGACTCAACTCCGCAGGTAGCTCCAAGCGATAGGCTACCTTACCCACTCTAGCAATCACCCTAAAAGGGTCGATAAATCGGGGCCCCAGCTTGCCACTCTTCCTAAACCGTATTACCCCTTTCTACAGGGATACCCTCAGGAGAATGAAATCTCCAACCTAAAACTCAAGTTTGGATCGTTGCCTGTCCGCATAACTCTTTTGGCGACTCTGAGCCGTCATTAATCTCTATTTGACCTGCTGAATCTGCTCAGTCTTCTTGAGCACTATCTCAGTGTCACCCATCACTCGCTTCCCTACCTCCCCCAACAAATAGGGATCCAACACCTCCTCCCATAAAAGAGCTCAAAAGGAGGCATGTCGACACTGGAATGGTGGTTGTTGTTCTAAGAAAACTTAGCCAGGGGTAGGTATGTGTCCCAACTTCCTCCGAAGTCCATAACACATGCTCGAAGCATGTCCCTGAGCGTCTGAATCGTCCGCTCGCTCTGTCCGTCTGTATGTGGGTGGTAATCTGTGCTAAAATGCAATCGCGTGCCCAACTCCTCATGAAACTTCTTCAAAACTTGGAAATTAACCGCACATCCTGATCTGACACGATGAATATCGGCACCCCATTCCAAGCCACCACGTCTCTTATATATAAATATATATATATATATATATATATATATATATATATATATATATATATATATATATATATATATATATATATATATATATCCGCCAACCTCTCCGCAGAAGAACTCTCACTAATAGCAAGAAAGTGAGCGCTCTTCGTCAACCTGTCCACAATCACCCAAATTGCGTCAACACCCTGCGCGGTCCTCGGCAATTTGGTGATAAAATCCATAGAAATTTGTTCCCACTTCCACTGGGTAACCTCTAGTGGCTGTAACATGCCATGTGGATGCTGGTGCTCGACCTTGACCCTTCGATAGGTCAAGCACCTCTCACCTACCCACACAATGTCCCTCTTCATACAGGGCCACCAATATTCTTTCTTCAGATCCAAATACATCTTAGTGGCCCCGGGATGGATCGAGAATTTCGATCTATGCGCCTCTTCCATCAGGGTATGTCAAGCTCCGCCTGTATAGGGCACCCAAATCCTTCCTCGAAAGGTCATAAGCCCTCGGCTGTCCATCACAAACTTGGAAACCTGCCCAATCACCCGCTCCCTTTTGCAGTTCTATGGTCTCACGGCCTCCGCCTGGGCCTCTCGAATGATACCTAAGACTGGAGTCATCACTGTCATCCTCATACACACGTCTCGGATCGGAGCACTCTCTGCTCTGCGGCTAAGGGCGTCGGCTACCACATTAGCCTTGCCCGGATGGTACAGGATCTCGCAGTCATAACATTTCACCACATCCAACCATCTCCTCTATCTCATGTTAAGGTTGGGCTGATCCATAAGATATTTCAAACTCTTGTGGTTCGTGTATATGGTACACCGAACCCCGTACAGATAGTGACGCCAGATCTTGAGGGCAAACACTACTGCCACTAGCTCCAGATCATGGGTGGGATATCTCGTCTCATGAGGCTTCAACTGCCTCAATGCGTACGCTATCACGTGCCCTCTTTGCATCAGAACCACACCCATGACCGTAATAGATGCGTCACAGAAAACCACAAAATCCTCCATCCCCTCCGGGAGGGCCAACACGGGAGCCTCGCACAATCTCTAGCGAAGGGTCTCGAATGAGGTCTGCTGCTCGGGACCCCAAATAAACGCGACACCCTTCCGGGTCAAATTGGTGAGTGGGACCCCAAATACACATTCGGTGTGAACCATCTTTTTTCTTGACAAAAAGGATCGGGGCTCCCCTTGGCGAGCTACTCAGCCTGATAAATCCCTTCCCCAACAGCTCCTACAGTTGTGAGGATAACTCCTGCATCTCCGGAGGCACAAGGTGATAAGGTTCTATGGTGATAGGCACCGCTCCCGGTACCAAATCAATCCGAAACTCTACTTGCCTCTCGGGAGGCATTCCCGGCAACTCCTCCGGAAAAACATTTGGAAGCTCGCACACTATCGGAACCTTGATCTCTCTGCAGAAACCCGAGCATCAAACACATACGCCAGAAACCCCATACATCCCTGCTGCAAACTCTGCCTTGTCCGGGCAGCAGAGCAGAACGTTGATCCAAATCTAGTGCCCTCTCGCGTACACCGTAATTACTCCCCCACTAGGGTCTCGTATAGTCATCAGCTGGCGCTCATAGTCGATCACAGCTCTAAATCGACTCAACCAATCCATGCCCACGATGACACAGACATCCCTCATTGCGATCGGCACCAGATATATCGGAAACTCGACTTCGAAAATATCAAGCACACATCCTCGAAGCACATCAGTCGCAAACACCGAATAGTCATCAGCTATGGAAACTCTCAGCGGTCGACTCAACGCCTCTCGATGGATACTGAGGTGACGACTAAAAACTAAAGATACGAATGACTGACTCGCACCCGAGTCAAATAAAACCAAGGCAGGTACAGAACATACAAGAAAAGTACATATACATAATCACAATATAAGCACACAATATCTCAAAAAAATATGATAAGAATACCTACCGGCCACAACGTCAGGTGTTGCGCAGACCTCCTCTGCTATCAGCTGAAAGGCTCTCCTACGAAACTTCGGTGTCTCGGCCTTCACTGGCCAGCTCTCAGTAGCATGCACAGAAGTAGGTGTAGTTCCCTGCACTAACTAGGGGCACTTGGCCTTCCAGTGGCTGGTCTGGTTGCAATGAAAGTAAACCGAGAATCCCTTGGGGCAATCCTTCGCCATGTGCCCCTCCTTGCCACATTTGTAACAGATCCTTGTATGACAAGAACCCTCGTGACTCTTGTCGCACTTGCCACAAGTGCGGCTCTTATGGCCCCCAACTATGGAATCAGCGGGCTTGGCCCGCTTCATCGCCGGCTGCGACTGCACTGGTCTTCGGTCCCTCCCTAGGACTCCTCCTCATCCTTGCTGGTCTGTAACTCAAGCTCAATCTCCCTCCTCCTGGAATTGGCCTGAAGCTCGGCAATGTCCGGTATGACGAGTTCGCCACGAGCTCTCGTATATCCCTCCTCAGTATGCTCAGATAACGGCTCACACGTGCCTGCTCAGTGGACACGTGTTCAGGGTAAAACAACACCCTCTCATGGAACAACCTCGAGATCTCAGTCACTGACTCTGTCTTCTGCCTGAGAGACAGAAACTCATGTGCCAAACGTTCCCTCTCCACCAGGGGAACATACTCATCTCGAAACATTTGAACAAACCTCTCCCATGTCACTGCAGCATGATCTATAGTGGTAAAGCCAATTGTCGCAAACTTCCACTAGTCCTTCGCTACCAAGCGAAGCTGGTTCAGCGCAAACCAAACTCTCAAATGGTCGGGACAGGAACACGGTTAAAAACACCCCTCGATATTGGAGATCCACCTCATCGCAACAATCAGATCCTGTGTCCCATCAAACTCTGGTGGCTTCGTGTTGCTGAACTCTCGGAACAGCAACGAGTCACCTCCCTGTGGCCTAGCAGCAGCGATGACTGCAGTGGCCGTGGCAGCAGCAGCCTTAGTGATAGCAGCGTATCGCTCGTCAAATGTATGAATCAAAGGTGGTATTGATAGACCCAAACATCTTTGGAATCTCTACTCGGATAGCTGCATCCACCTCCTCGTGGATCATCCTCCGTATCTCCTCGTTGCTACTTCCACTGCTCCCAGGGTTGTGGCATGTCCACACCATGACGTCTCTGAAACACAACATAATATCATCAGATACTCGCTCGAGCATACTCATACTCGATCACCCACCCTACTTGTTCCTTAGCATCCCTAGGATTCTTACTTGGGCCGCTTATTGATACGGTGCTTCCAATAGTACGGGCCCAACACTACCTTCCACACCGCATCAGTGTTCACCGCAAGTCCTCCTCCTTGGATCCCAATTTACAAGTACTCTACGCCTTATAAGCTACTCTCACAGTATTTCTCTCACATGACCTCTAGCAGACTATGAAGACGGTGGCCGAGATCACCGCTTTGTTCAGGGAGAGGGCCCTTCTCGTTCCGCACTACGTGGCAGCCGAGGAGATGAAAAAGGCCCAATATCAAGAAATTCTGTTAAGTGATATTCTCCAGTTTGTGAGCCGATCCAGCTACAAGACGTTGTAGGATATGATTTCTAGGCTCGAAAGAGGGAGCTGGATTTGGAGATGGAGAGGAAGAGGAAACCATATGGGATTCAGACAGGTAGTTCGGGCAGAAAACCCAACATATCAGATCACAGATCGAGGTGCCAGCAGGGCCGCAGCGGGTGTGGCAAGTGCGAGAAGATGCACAAGGGGGCGTGCAGGGCAGGGACTTCGAGCTGCTTCAAGTGCGGCCAAACTGGTCACATGACAGGGATTGTATAGCTACCACCGCCACCATAGTAGTTTCAGATCTGATTTGCGTTCAGTGCAATAAGAGGGGCCACAAAAAGGCCCAATATCCGAGTTTAGCACCAGCAGGACAAGTGGCTACACTCGCTCCTGCCACGTTGAGGATTACAGATGGTCGTCAGGGTCAGGCAGAGGCGCCGACGGCGAGGATCAGGGCTTTAAAGCTTACTGCAGAGGAGACACGTGCGGCTCCTAATGTTGTGACGGGTAATATTCTCTCATTATCTCTTTATTTGTATTGATTATCTCTTATGTTTACTTGTTTTGCTATACGATCGTTCTTAGTGAACGATATATCATCTTTGGTACTATTTGATTCGGAGGCTACCCGATCTTTTGTGTCGCTCGCGCTCAGCAAGCAATTCGTAGGGGATCCGGGGGAGCTGGATTGTCCACTTGATGTGTAGATAGCAGATAATAGGATCGTTCGGGTTGCGAGGGTGCATTGAGGATGCACACTATAGTTTTTCGACGAACAGTTTTCCGTGAATTTGGTCCCCATTTCCATGTGATGGAATAAGATTATAGTGGGTATGGACTAGTTGAGCCCCAATGGGGTAGTGATCGACTGCTAGTAGCAGCTAGTGAGAGTTCAAACTCCTAGTGGAGGAGGGTTAGTGATTCAGGGCAAGAGGCCGCAATGTGGACCAACTGTATGTTTAGCAACGAGAGCGAGGCGTTACCGTCAGCAGGGTTGCACAGGGTATGTCGCCTATGTTATGGATACCCGGGATAAGGGTAGGGGGACAGTGAATAATGTACCGGTCGTGCGAGAGTACCCGGATGTATTCCCAGAGGATTTTCCTGGGATACCTCCAGAGAGACAAGATGAGTTCAGGATTGACCTAGTCCCTGGTGCGGCTCCAATAGCCAAGGCACCATATCGGTTGGCTCCTCCCGAGATGCAGGAGTTGTCTACACAACTACAAGAGTTGCTAGACAAGGGATTTATCAGGCCGAGTAGTTCACCATGGGGAGCCCCCGTCCTATTCATGAAGAAGAAGGACGGGTCACATCGGAAGTGCATAGACTACCGGGATCTGAATAAGGTAACGGTGAAGAAACGTTATCCCCTCCCGAGGATTGATGATTTGTTTGACCGGCTACAGGGTGCATCTTGGTTCTCCAAGATTGATCTGTGATCGGGTTATCACCAGATACGAGTCAAGGACGAGGATGTGCAGAATACAGCTTTTAGGACTTGCTATGGTCACTATGAGTTTGTGGTGAAGTCGTTTGGGCTCACCAATGCTCCAACAACATTCATGGACCTTATGAACCGCGTGTGCAAACCGATGCTGGATCGGTCTATGATAGTCTTCATCGATGACATCTTGGTTTACTCCAAGACCAAGGAGCTGCATGAGGAGCACCTGAGGGAGGTGTTGGAGACTCTGAGGAGGGAGAGACTTTTCGCAAGGTTCTCCAAGTGTGAGTTCTGGTTGCGCGAGGTGCAGTTTCTGGGGCACCTTGTCAACCAAAAGGGTATTCTGGTCGATCAGGCCAAGATAGAGGCTGTAATGCAGTGGGAGGTTCTGAGGTCTCTAACTGAGATTCAGAGTTTTCTTGGTCTAGCGGATTATTACTGGAGATTCATCCAGGACTTCTCCAAGATCATTGTTCCTTTGACCCGATTGACCAAGAAGTCGGTGACATTCTGCTAGGGACCTGAGTCGCAGGCAACCTTTGAGACTCTCAGACAGCGGTTATGCGAGGCAACTATTTTGACTTTGCTAGAGGGATTTGATGAC
Organism: Lactuca sativa; assembly: GCF_002870075.4. Lineage (NCBI taxonomy): Eukaryota > Viridiplantae > Streptophyta > Magnoliopsida > Asterales > Asteraceae > Lactuca > Lactuca sativa. The sequence continues at coordinate 36,399,939 of NC_056623.2, forward strand.
TTTGTGGTTTACTGTGATGCTTTGATCATAGATTTGAGCACGGTATTGATGCATCGGGGTCATGTGATAGCATATGCTTCAAAGTAGTTGAAGTCTCACGGGGCTAACTATTCGACGCATAATTTAGAGCTAGGGGCTGTGTTTTTCTCCCTCAAGATTTGGCGGCATTACCTCTATGGGGTCCGTTGTACCTTTTACATGGACCACACGAGTTTGAGGTACCTCATGGATCGGCCAAATCTGAACATGAGGCAGCGTCGGTGGTTAGATGTGGTGAAGGATTACGATTATGAGATCCTTTACCACCCAGGCAAGGCCACTGTGGTGGTCGATGCTCTGAGCCGCATGACAGTAGCGGCTCCGATTCGAGATATATTTCTGAGGATGACAATGATTACTCCATTGATGATGGAGATTAGAGAGGCGCATGTTTAGGGCTTGAAGGAGGAGCATCGGAAGTGGGAGTGGATCATAAGCCAGGTGGCCTCATTTGATTATGACAGTCGCGGGTTGTTGACCCTGTATGGGAGAGTTTGCATTCCATACTAGAGCGGAGTACAACATGTTCTGATGGTTGAGGCCCATAAGTCGAGGTTCTCCATCCATCTCGAGGCGACGAAGATGTATCGGGATATTCGCCCTGGTTGTTGGTGGTCCTACATGAAGCGGGATGTAGCATGGTATGTGGAGAGGTGCTTGACCTGCAGGAAGGTCAAGGCCGAGCACCAGCGACCCACGACAAGATACAGTTATTCGATATTCCTGTGTGGAAATGGAAGGATATCACCATGGATTTATCACCAAGCTTCCCAGGATCGCACGTGGAGTAGATTCAATATGGTTCATTATTGATCGGTTAACCAAGAGTGCTTATTTTATCCCGATCCAGGAGAGTATATCGGCTGAGAAGCTGGCCGAGATCTCTGTGCGTGAGATAGTGGCATGACATGGAGTGCCTGTCTCGGTGGTGTTAGACCGAGATGTATTTTTCACTTTCAGATTTTGGAAGCGGTTTCACGATGAGATGGGTACTCATCTCCACTTCAGCATCGCTTTCCACCCTCAGATGGACGGAGAGAGTAAGAGGACGATACATACTCTCAACAACATGCTACACGCATGTGTCTTGGATTTCGTTGGCAGTCGGGATACGTATCCTCTGTTAGCAGAATTTTTGTATAACAACAGTTACCATGCCAGCATAGACCGACCTCCCTTCAAGATGCTCTACGGGAGGAAGTGTAGGACCCCAATCGGTTAGGGCGAGGTCGGTCAGAGAGTTATGGGGAGTACTGAGGTAGTACCCAAGACTACAGAGAGGATCCAGCAGGTCCGAAGCAGGCTCCAGACTACTCAGAGTCGACAGAAGAGTTATGCCGACAAGCGATGTTCAAACTTGGACTTTTAGGTGGGCAACATAGTCATCCTGAAGGTGTCACCTTGGAAAGGTGTCATCCAGTTCAGGAAGCGAGGGAAGCTAGGCCCCAGGTACATCGGGCATTTTAGGGTTATAGCCCAGGTGAGCAAGGTGGCGTACCGATTGGATCTTCCTGCAGAGCTCAACCAGATCCATAGCACCTTCCATGTTTCTCAACTACATAAGCTCTTAGTGGATGACTCAGTGGTTGTGCCTCTAGAGGACATTCAGGTCGATAACATCCTAATTTACATCGAGATACCAATAGTTATTCTCGAAAAGAAGACGAATGAGGTGAGGAACAAGAGGGTTGAGCTGGTGAAGGTGCAGTGGCAGCACCACAAGGGTTCAAAATGGACTTGGCATCCCTAGGAGGAGATGAGGGAGCACTACCCGGAGTTGTTTCCCAACGCAGCAGACTTCGAGGATGAAGTCTAAGACAAGTGGGGGAGAACTGTAACGCCTGATTCCTAATACACATTTAATTAGAATTTATTCATTTTTGAAGAGCTACTCGACGAGTTTGAAGCCCCAGACTCGTCAAGTAGAAATGGGATTGGATGTAGGCTTTAGGTCTCCTACTCGACGAGTTGAGAGCCTCGACTTGATGAGTAGCGCTGTCAGGATGAAACCCTAATTTTAGGGTTTTACACACTATTTAAGCATCTTAATCCCCACTTTATGGCTCATTTTCAGCCTCCAAGTCCCAAACCCTAATACACGAAACCCTAGATCCTTATGTGAGCTTGTGAGCCATTTTTTAGTGAACTTAGTGTGATTTAAAGCTTGTAGAAGAAAAAGAAGCTAAAGGATTCCAGGAGAAGATTATAGATCCAAAAGCAACAGCTCATCCTCTTCATTTTCTAGTAAGCAAGCCTCAACCTTTCTTAGTAGCTTGTTAGATCTCCTTCTTATTATTTCAAGAGGTTTTGGTCCAAGAAGCTTAGTCCTTGGGATATGGACGTCCTAAGTGATCTACCTTTCAGATCCGGGGTCTAGAAGCAATTTCATGGCATAAAGGTGCAAACTTTATGACCATGGAAGCCCCATGAAAGATTTAAGGTATTATTATGGCCTTTTAAGCCCCAAAAGGCCATACATGGAAGGAAAGCTAGGAGCTTTACGTGTTCAAATGATGTCTAAGGTGTAGACCTATGTTAGTATGCTTTAGTTCGGAGAATTATGGCTTTTGGACCATGATCTACGTCCTAGAGAACTAGGGTTTTAGCTAAACCGATTAAGAAGGACTAATAATGGGGAAGGTTGGAAACTTTACACTTAAAAGGGCATTTCCAGTATGTGGATGAAATATGGAGTATGGATTTGGAGAATATGGGCTTAATCCTTTAAGATGGTCTAAACAAGCTGAGGGACTCGGCGAGTGCAGAGAGGGACTCAACGAGTTGAGTCGTTCTGTCCCGATTTAGTATAAGGTAGAACTCAGCGAGTCTGAGAATGGACTTGACGATTTGACTCGCCAAATCGCGACTATGAGTAGTCAGGGAACTCGACGATTCAGGGGGATGACTCGACGAGTTAGATCACAATTTTAAGTTTTTTGATTCATAGAACTCGACAAGTTGATGAGTCAACTCGGCGAGTGGATTCAACCCAGGATGTTGAATTTGACCAGGGGTAAAATGGTCATTTTACCCTAAGTAGGATTATTAGATTTTGACTAATTGTTATTGTGATAAAGATAGTCGGGGATTCGTTAGACCAGCCTCCAGAGATTCGTCACGCGGGATTTCCCAACTAGCTTGCGAGGTGAGTTTTCCCCCAGTAGGAACGGATCGAAGGCACCAAGGCCGGCCTGTTTATGTATGATAGTATGTTCTGGATTAAGGTTCGATGTCGGGCGGGGCCCGATGTAGGTTTATATGTTTTTCTGGATTTCGATCCGATGTCGGGATGGTACCTAAAGAATATTAGTATGCTTGACGTCTTTATGATTCTTGCATGTGTATACATTTATATGTTTCCGGACTATGGTCCGATGTCGGGGCGGTTCCCAAGGAATGTTTGTATGTTTTTGGATTTCGGTCCGATGTCGGGCGGGGCCCGAAGAATGTGTATATGTCTATAGTTAAGTGGTTATGCTTATGTTATGTGTATTAATAGTTAGGCTCATATGTATGTCGGGCGGGGCCCAATACCAGATGCGGTCTGATGCCGGGAGGGGCCTGATGGCGGACAAGACGATGTTAGGCAGTGCCCGATGTAGTCGTGCGGGGCCCAATGTATGTTATATGCGATTTAAGGTCCTTTATGTTATACTAGTTTAAGAAAGTGAATGGCTATGTTCCAGAAAATCCTATATTTTCTGCTTTACAATGGATAAGTAGTTTTAAATCCCCATAAAACCATTCTGATAAGTAGTTTTAAATTCCCATAAAACCGTTCTGATAAGTAGTTTTAAATCCCTGTAAAACCGTTCTAATAAGAAGTTTTAAATCCCCACAAAACTATTCTGATAAGTAGTTTTAAATCCACATAAACCGTTCTGATAAGTAGTTTTAAATCCCCATAAAACCGTTTTGATTTTGGAAAGTGATTACTACAGTAGTATTTCTTAAAAAGAATAAACTACAGGTGAATAACTACCCTAATATTAACCTGGTTAATTAGGGTTAAAATGTGATAAAGTTGTAACCATACTGGACTAGAATGAACACGACGACCTACTGGTGTCGAAACTAAATATGTGACATTTGTCACCCCATGGCTGGTCTGTTGGACTGTAGCTAGCAGTCGGGATGTGGGATTGTCAGTCCCATATAGATCTATACACACAATTCCCGATCTCCCTCCAGGAGACTCTGGTTACAAGAATGTAACATAGCAAGTATTGCTATGTCCTGAAGACGTACCATCACATTTTAGTTTGAGTAAAGATTGAATTATACCCTTTTCTTGACAAAGAGATTTAGATCTCATATACTTATCTATAAAATAGATTTCTCGTTGGTTTCATAAATTATATCTATTATAATTTATAAGTTCTATCTGATTAGCATGATTTCTCATGAGTGTACCCCTTTGCTCAGCGTGATACAAAGGTAATGATACCGATTGAAGTAACCTTTTATATTCCCATATGTATAATATATATAATTAAGAAAGAAACGGCTTTCGGACAAATAACCCCGCCTTAAGCCCACATCCAAACAAGGAAAAGGAAATAAGGTAAGTCATTAGTCCTACGCCTCTTTAAGTCTTATTTATATACTTATACATATATGAACATGAATTTGACAGTTTATAAGCTAACAGAATTATAAATACATTTAAAGAGTTTAACGGTATCTTAAAAGAGTTTATGTGATTTTGAAACAATTCACATGACTTAAAGTCATTATGGAAGTATTTGGTAATCCTTAAAAGCATAAGGAAATCTTTTATGTGATTGATATCACATGCAATGATTAACAAAATTTAATTGTGTTCAACTTGTATTTCCCCCCTAAAAAGGATTTAAAATCATTTAAAAGGTAGATTATAGGGGTATGAAGTCACTTGATAGTAGTGAAGAATTGAGCAGCACTTCATTGCTTGAAATGCTTTATGTCTGAAAACCGGGCCTTGTGAGGGTCGGGCATACAAACCAAAAGACTCTATTTTTGCTGACTTCTAGCGTCTCGGGATGTTCTTCGTGTGTTGGATATGATACTGAGGCTTCAGGGTAGCCTAGAGAGGTTATAAAGGGTATGAGAGATGAGAGAGTTTGACATTTTCTAAAAAATTCCGGATACCCTCGCATCTTATTTATAGGGGTGGAACTGGTCCATGTACGTTGGGCGTACATGCGAAGAACGCGTGGGGTAACCTCGTACGCGTTGCGTTCGTTGATACGTGGTGCATCTTCGGTTACCGAGCTTCGGACGTGGCTGGTCCGTGTATGAATGCGACGGAGGGGTGACGTGGTCAATCCAAGGTCATGTTCTTGAGTACGTTGGGCGTAAATCAGTACGCGGGGCATACTCCTTCGGACCAGCCTCGTAATTTGTGCCCAGAACTTCAAAAATTCGTAACTTTCGCATACAAGCTCCATTTTTGACGTTCTTTATACCCACGCGTAGGTGAGATTATACTCTACAACTTTCGTTTAGACTCCGTCAGCTAATTTTGAGTTTATTTTTAATGTTATCTTTTTAACATGTCGGGAAAGGAAACGTCCATTAAAAATTCATAACTTCTTCATCCGACATCTGTTTTCGTTTGTCTTTTTAGCATTGCACTACTATCGACGAGATCTTCAATTCTTGTTTAGGGTGTGTCGCCTAAAAATGGCTCGATGTTTAATTCGATTTTTGGGTTCTGCACCGCTGTGTCGAATCTTAGAAAAATCATAACTTCCTCATACGAAGTCAAATTTGTACGTTCTTTTTATGTAAACTCTCCGTTTAACGCATTCTACGACTTTCATTTAGATTTTTAAGGCTAAAAAGCGTTTTATTAAAAACTCGCTTTTTAGGCTAGACAGTGTTTTGCCGGTTTTGTCGCGGATCTTCGATTGGTCATAACTTCATCGTTATAATTCGAATTTCAGTGTTCTTCATATTTTTGGAAACCTAGTTATGATCTCTACCTCTTTATTTATCCCAATTAAGATTATTGAACAATTGTTTTTTACCTAAATTTTATTGGTGTTACAGCTTACGAGGTGAGTTTTCCTCCAGTAGGAACCGAAGGCACCAAGGCCGACCCGTTTATGTATGATAGTATGTTCTAGATTAAGGTCCAATTTTGGTCGGGGCCCGATGTAGGTTTATATGCTTTTCTGGATTTTGATTCGATGTCGGGATGGTACCTGAAGAATATTAGTATGCTTGACGTCTGTGTGATTCTTGCATGTGTATATATTTGTATGTCTCCGGACTATGGCTGATGTCGGGGCAGTTCCCGAGGAATGTTTGTATGTTTCTGGATTTCGGCCCGATGTCGGGCGGGGCCCAAGGAATGTCTATATGTCTATAGTTAAGTGGTTATGCTTATGTTATGTGTATTAATAGTTAGGCTTATATGTATGTCGAGCTTTGCCCGATGCCGGGCGGGGCCCGATACCATATGCAGTCTGATGCCGGGAGGGGTCTGATGCCGAGCGGGGCCCGATGTCGGGCAAGCCAATGCCGGGCAATGCCCGATGTAGCCGGGCGGGGCCCAATGTATGTTATATGCTATTATGTGATTATGTGTATGGTATGTGGTAGATTGGGGAGACTCACTAAGCTTCGTGCTTACAGTTTTCAGTTTTGGTTTCAGGTACTTCCGCTAGTAAGGGGAAGAGCTCGGGATGACTGCATGGCACACACCATAGCATTTTAGCCTGGGAGGATTTACCTTGATATTTTAATATATCACTTAGATACAATGTTTTGAAATGATGTTTTGAGATATTACCACTTATGTTTTTATGTGAAGACTGGATTACTATGATTTTATAATGATTTAAAACGAAACTTTTGGACTATATTTTTGGGGTGTTTCATCTGGAAACCGGGAAACAAACTTTTGGACTATCAGATTAATTGGATTGCATGTCTTGTGTTTTGAATTAAGGTGCCTAAGCTAGTAACTAAATTGGTATATTCTTGTAATTAGAAGCAAATTTCTTTTTGCATTGCCCTCATAACTAGAACTTGATTAGAATGACATTTATAGAGAGATGATGATTTATTATATTATTATATGATTAATAAACTAACTGGAAATTATGAGGAAATGATTTTTTAATATATTATACTAACAATATATTAATTGGGAACAGATAGTTTATTTGTTAATTTATTTTGTGATTAATAAATTAATATGAGATCAATAGTTAAAATATTTGTTTGTTAATTAATATGGTTAATGAATTAATAAGAAATCAATTAGAATTAATTAATTATTAATCAGAATTAATATGGATTTAATTTAGCATTAATCGGAATTAATTAAAGGTGCAAATGGTGAATTGTAATTGTTCACAAGTTGAACAAAAGAAACAGTTCTAGAACCATCCAAGAGTGGAAAGTTTTGGGAGCCCTTCTAGGGTATATAGAAGCCTCTTAGATGCTAATAAGGAAAGGATTTGAATTGGAATTAAATCCATTACGTAATTATTCAAATCTTGCTTTCTCTCTAAGTTACCTAAGCGATAAATAGGACCCCTTGGGACCTCAAATTCGTTGATACACTTCCCTCTAAGGTGGTTAACGAAATTTATACCTCTTTTCTCTCTCCTCAAGTGTCTTCTAATTCTAGGGTTTAGGTGTGAGCCTTTAGAGGCATCATCATTTTGATGCTAGCTTTCCATGCACTTCAAAGGAATGATTAAAGTAACTTGTTTGCTATAACAATTTTGAGGTATGTATCTTTAGTTTCTGATTTTCAAAATTACTAGGATGCATATTAGGTTTTTGTTATTCAAAGTATGTTGCCTTAATGTGAAGACATATATCCTTTTAGGTTGCATGTGCCCTTCTTAATTGTTAAGTGTTTTCCGCATTGAGCATTTTGTTTTAACCTAATAAATCTATAATTGTGTCCATACGTTATTATGAAGAACGAAGGGATAAATGATCACTTATCTTAGGGCCAATTTTTTATTTGAATCAGAGTTTGACAATTGCTTCGGAAAGAACACTTTGTTGCTTGGTTCAAGGTTATACTTGCAATTGTAATTACAGACTTACCCAAGTGGGAGACTATTGGATTAAGGTGTCTAAGCTCATAACTAAATTGGTATATACTTAAATTAGAAACAAAATCATTTTTGAGTTGTCATCATAACTAGTAACTGAATAGAATAACATTTGGAGAGCGATGTTGATTTATTGATTTATTATATGACTAATAAGTTGTAATAAATGATTTGTTAATTGGAAATATTAATAATTAAATGAGAATTAATTAGAAAGTAATTGAAATTAATTTTGGGATTAATTAGATTAATTGTTAGTGCAAGGACTGAGTTGCAATTGTTCAATAGTTAAACAAGAGGGAATTCCAGAACCTTCCAAAGGCTTGGACGGTTAAGAGGGATCAAAAGAGGAACCATAATATTCCATCCGTATAATTAGGAAACTCGATAAATATTATATTTGAAATAATATTATTATATTTCAAATTAGGGTTTCTAGGTTTTCCTATCAGCTATTGTTAGGTGCATTTTGTGCACCTTTTTGCACACCTTTTAGTCCTTTTTTATGCATTTATTTAGCTTAGTTATACTCCATTCTTCTTGCATTTTATCATATTCATTTTAGTATCTAGAACAACCTTATTTGCACACTTTCATGTCTTTTTCAGGTAAACCAGAGGTTGGATTGTGATTTTGGAGGTGCTGGGAAGCATTGGTGAAGATTTTGGGTTGATCGGACGCAAAGCGGAAAAGTTTAAAAAATGAACTTTGGAATTGGAGTCAGAGGGATACATGGGGTGTGTTGGTTTTATACTGAAGAATGGGCACGGGTCGTGTTTGACCATAAAAGAAGAGTTTGACCTTGCTGAACACGACCCGTGTCATTTTAGCCTATTTTGACACGGGCCGTGTTGGCCCAGCTGAGCAGTTTTGAGCATCGAACTTTGGAGTTGGAATTGAGGATTGAAGACCATTTTTCACTCAACACAACCCGTGTTGATTTACTCTATTTTGACACAGGCTGTGTTCGACCCAAAAACTGCCTTTTGGCAGTTTTCCTATTTTTCATATCACAGGAATTGGGTCATTTTTGGAGACACACATGATACCAGAGCACATTTGGTGAAGGAATTTTGAAGGTTTTTGCAAGGATTTAATCGGTTATCATTTAGAAACATTATTTCCCTTAACCATAAGTTGTAATTTCACATCATTTCCATCTTTTCAACTTGTGATTTTTTTCTAGCCATGTATGGCTAGAACCCTAGTTTCTCCAACTTCATGTTTTGACTTCTTGGTTGTGATTTCAATCATATGGCTTGATGTTTCATTTTAATTTCGATCTAGTGAAATTCATTTTGCTTTAATTGAATGTTTGATTCTAATTGTGATTCTTATTGGCCATTTGAATTAAGGGTAGGTCATTCAAGTTATTCATTTTGAAAATTTCGTAATTGTTTTGTGAATTGGACTAAGTAACAAGCATTAAATTGATTTCCATTGAATGAATTTAGTGTAAATCTTTTCACACACTTTTACACTTCTGAGCTTGTGAGGAGTATTGGGTGTTGTTGGGAACATTCACATAAAGCTTAATGCAACCTTTTAATCTAATTCTAAAAGATTGTTTAGATTAGGTCAGTAAGGCTCGGGTTAATCAAAGAGCTTATTTTGGTTAATTAATGTGGTGAATGGGAAGTGTTAGAGCTTGTTAACACTTTCAAGTACCAACTTAGATGGAATTGAGAAAATATCATGTTATCTTGGAATCACATTGCTAAGTTGTCATACATATAGTTGGAGTCCTTACAAATTATGAACTTAATTCACCCGTTTAGCTGATTACTTGTGTCTTTAATTTTTTGTTTAATCATTGCATTCTAACCCCCCCTCTCTTTACAATTGGCGACCATAGTACCTTGTGCAAAGAGGTATAGACTGATTGTCACGTGTCTTTGTGGATCGACCCTACTTGCCTTGTACCACCTTTTAGTGCAATATAGTAGTGTTCTTTTGGAGTATATCATACCCCTTTATTTGTTGGGTTTGACACGCCTAACAAATTAGCGTTGTTGTTGGGGACACGGTGTTACTAACTGTTTATGACAAGATCTTTTCGTACAGGTACACCACTGCCAATTGACTCGAAGATATAGGAGTATTGTGTGTTGTTAGGAACATTCACATAAAGCTTAATGTAACCATTTAATCTAATTCTAAGAGCTTGTGTAGATTAGGTTAGTAAGATTAGGGTTAATCAAAGAGCTTATTTTGGTTAATTAATGTAGTCAATGGGAAGTGTTAGAGCTTGTTAACACTTTCAAGTACCAACTTAGATGGAATTGAGCGAATATCATATTATCTTGGAATCACATTGCTAAGTTGTCATACTTATAGTTGGAGTCCTTACAAATTCTGAATTTAATTCACTCGTTTAGCTGATTACCTATGTCTTTAATTTTTTGTTTAATCATTGCATTCTAACCCCCCCCCTCTCTTTACAATTGGCGACCATAGTACCTTGTGCAAAGAGGTATAGACTGATTGTCCTGTGTCTCTGTGGATCGACCTTACTTGCCTTGTACTACCTTTTAGTGCAATATAGTAGTGCTCTTTTGGAGTATATCGTACCCCTTTATTTGTTGGGTTTGACATGCCTAACAAATTGGCGTCGTTGTCGGGGACACAATGTTACTAACTATTTATGCCAAGATCTTTTCGTACAGGTACACCACTGCCAATTGACTCGGAGATAGAGAAGACTGCAAAGAGGTTACGGAAGCAAGTCAAGCTTTGTAAGAGGCGAACAGGTTCTAGGACTTCTTCATCATCCACCCCTCCAGTCATTAACATTTGGGAGGATATACCCCTCTCAAGTGTATCCGCATCCGAAACCGAAGCTCTCTCACTCTCACCACAACCATCCTCCCCAAAAAATACCACTCCACCCTCTTCATCTACTTATAACATTCCAAATACTATATCCACAGAAACTTCAACTACTACACACACCATGGGAGACAATCATGGAGGGAATCCACCACCCGAGCAAACCCTTCGTCAATGGTTGAGACAAGAAGTTACACAACAACCTCTTTGTATCACGTATCCGGCAGCCACAAATCTTGAACTTAAATCCGGACTCATCCACCTACTTCCTACCTTTAGAGGCTTGGAGAATGAAGATCCTCATAATTTTCTGACTAAATTCCATGTCATATGTGTGGGAATGAAACCACACAATGTTACGGAAGATTAAATCAAGCTTAGGGCATTCCCATTTGCAGTGCAAGATGCAGCAAAAGATTGGCTTTATGACCTCCCATCGGGGACGGTTACTACTTGGGTAGATCTTGCACGATTATTTTTAGATAAATACTTTCCCGAGATGAAAGCTTCAGCCCTACGGAGGGAAATCATTGGAATCAATCAACATAAGAGAGAGGCTTTTCACACATATTGGGAGAGATTCAAGAAACTTTGCGCCCATTGTCCAAAGCATGGAATCACCGAATACCAACTTCTCTAATATTTCATTGAAGGAATGACTCCAATGGAAACACGGCTTCTTAACGCTTCAAGTGACGGGTCTTTACCCAATAAGACTCCAATCGAAATCCACAACTTAATCAAGAACATGGCTGAAGATTCTAAGCATTCAAGTCATGATGAAGAATGGTACACGGATGCACCCTGAGGTGTAAAAGAAGTACAAACTCCTCAAATTGAAGCTTAATTATCCGAGCTTAAAAAAGAAGTAATGATGGTGGCTAAAGACAAGGATGTGCAGCCCACACTCCGTCCTTGCGGTATTTGTACTCAAGTGGGGCACCCAACTGACATGTGCCCTCAACTTCAAGATGAGGATTATGAAGAAGCAAATACTTTGGGAGGGTATTCTGGGTCAAATCAGAGAGGATATGAGTAGCCACGGGGTGATCAGAGACAAAACAGTAATCAAGGCTGGGAGGAAATCAACATGGAGGTTATCAACAAAGACTGCCATTTCCTCAACATCAACAAAGGACGCCCTTTCAACCTCAAAACTTCCAGCCTAGGCCACCACCACAACAGCCTCCACAAGCAGGTTCATCAAGTATATCATTGGAGGATATTGTAAAAAGCCTTGCCACTAGAACTCAAAGTTTCCAACAAGAAACCAAGGCTAGCATAAAAATCTTAGAGCAAAAGGTGTCACAACTTGCTCAATCCTTGAGTAGGATGGAAACACAAGGCAAACTACCTTCCCAAACCAAGAAGAACCCGAAACATAATGCATGTGCCATTACCTTGAGAGGAGGAAAAAGCTATGAAGGCCCAAGGATTTCGAATGAAGAAGAGGAAGAACAGGAGATTGAGGCGGAAGAAGTTGTCAAAGAAGAGGAAAGAATACTTCAAGGTCAAAGAAGCCAATAGATACTGAAGTGAAAGTAACTCCATCACCATTTTCTTCTAGATTAACAAGCACAAAGAGAGAACGCGAAGATGATGAGATCATGGCCATGTTCCGGAAGCTTGAAATCAACATTCCTCTTTTAGATGCTATTACACAGATTCCTAGATACGCTAAGTTCCTTAACGAACTTTGCACATCTAAGAAAAAGCTTAAAGGAAATCAAACAGTGAAAGTTGGGGAAAACGTTTCAGCCGTGTTACAAAAACGGCTACCGAAGAAATGCAAGGATCCGGGTGTATTCACGGTTCCTTGTAAAATGGATAACCTTTTTGTGCCACTTGCGATGCTTAATCTTGGAGAATCAATTAATGTTTTACCATACTCAAGCTATAAAACAATGGGAATTGGACCTCTAGCCGAAACATGAGTCATAATTCAACTTGCCGATCGATCTTCGGTGCACCCAAAAGGTGTATTAGAGTACGTATTAGTGCAAGTCAATGAACTTGTGTTTCCCACTGATTTTTATGTGCTTGATATAGGAGATGATGACCAAACCTCAAGTTCCAAACTTTTAGGTAAACCATTTTTAAAAACAACAAGAACAAAAATTGATGTCTACAATGGTACATTGTCTATGGAATTTGATGGAAATCATTAACTTCAATATTTATGAAGCAATGAGGTATCCAAGTGATGTTCATTATATAAATTTTGTTGATGTGATCCAAACTTTGACCGGAAAGTGTTTTGAGTTGACTATCCATGATTCTTTGGAGTGAGTAGTGAGCATGAATTTTAATAACAATTTGGTCAAATAAATTGCAGCAAACTTCAAACTTGATGAGGAATTACTAGAAATCATGGAGTTCATGGAAGAGAGGAATAAAATGAAGTATGATAATACCAAGTTGAAACTGCCCATTTCTAACACAAAACTTCTTCCTTCTATTGTGTATGCACCAAAGCTAGAATTGAAGACTCTTCTTGAGCATTTGAGGTATGAATATCTTGGAGAAGAGGAGACATTTCCTGTCATTATCTCCAATAAGTTGTCCAAAAAAGAAGAAAATAAGTTGGTGAATTAGTTGAAAGAGTATAAAATGGCTATTGGGTGGACGATTGCTGACATAAAGGGGTTGAGTCCTTCTTTATGCATGCATAAGATTCTCATGGAGGAAGACTTCAAACCAACCCGAGAGGCATAAAGAATATTGAATCCCCCGATGATTGAGGTAGTAAAGAAAGAAATCATGAAGCTTTTGGATGCATGTATGATCTACCCTATCTCTGATACCAAATGGGTGAGCCCCGTTCAGGTAGTCTCGAAAAAGACTGGGGTCATAGTTGTCAAAAATGATGAGGGAAATTGGTGCCAACCCGTGTGCAAAACGGGTGGTGAGTTTGTATTGACTATAGGAAGTTGAATGCTTCAACAAGAAAGGACCATTTCGCCCTACCATTTATTGACCAAATGTTAGAGAGATTGGCGGGAAAATCCCACTATTGCGATTTAGATTGTTTCTTGGGCTTTCACCAAATTCCGGTAGCCCAGGATGATCAAGAGAAAACCACTTTCACTTGTCCCTTTGGCACATTTGCTTATAGGTGTATGCCTTTTTGTCTATGTAATGCGCCCAAAACATTTTAGAGATGCATGAGCATTTTTTCTGAATATGTTGAAAACATCATCGAAGTTTTCATGAATGATTTCACAGTTTATGGAAATTCATTTGATGAATGTTTGAGCAACTTAACAACAATTCTACAAAGGTGCATTGATACAGATCTTGTGCTTAACTATGAAAAATGTCATTTCATGGTGTACAAGGGATTGATTTTAGTTCATATAGTGTCCCAAAAAGGCTTGGAAGTTGACAAAGCCAAGATTGACATTATCAAAAGCCTCCCTTACCCAACCAATGTTCAGGAAGTTCGTTCGTTTCTTGATCATGCAGGTTTCTATCGGCGGTTCATAAAAGATTTCTCAAAGATTACGGTGCCGATGTGTCAATTATTCCAAAAAGATGATGAGTTTGAGCTTACTCAACCATGCAAAGAAGCTTTTGATCGTTTGAAGGTTTTACTCACTTCCACTCCAATCATCCAACCACCCAATTGGGATCTCCCATTTGAGATCATCTACGACGCGAGCAACACCGTGGTTGGGCGGTGTTGGGACAAAAAGTAGATTGTGCTCATCATGTCATTTACTATGCATCCAAGACTTTAGATAATGCTCAAACCAACTACACCACAATAGAGAAGGAGTTGTTAGCTATTGTCTTTGCATTGGAGAAATCCAGACAGTACCTCCTCGGAACCAAAGTGATTATTTATTCGGACCATGCAGCTATAAAGCATTTACTACTCAAGAAAGATTTGAAGCCGAGGTTAATACGGTGAATGTTGCTTTTGCAAGAGTTCAATATAGAAATCAAAGATTAAAGTGGGAAAGAGAATTTGTTATGGATCATCTTAGTCATATTGTGCCACCCGCAGACACCACACTAATCCGTGACACATTCCCAGATGAGCATTTGTTCGTTATCAAGGAAGCCCCATGGTATGTGGATATTGTTAGCTATTTGGTCACAAATCAGTTTCCCCTAGAGTCCACACGTTGGAAAAAGGACAAAATCAAGGAGGCCAAACGGTATGTATGGGATAAGCCTTACCTTTGGAAGTATTGTGCAGACCAAATGATCTGAAGGTGTGTTAAGCAAATAGAGGTACAATCCATCCTTAATTTTTGTCATTCCTATGCTTGTGGAGGTCACTTTGGACCCCAAAGGATATCTAGAAAAGTCTTAGATAGCGGATTCTATTGGCCTACATTTTTCATGATTCTTATGTGTTATGTGCACATTGTGATAAGTGCCAAAGATCCGGGTCCTTAAGCTCTAGGAATCAAATGCCCATTACTCCCATTTTAGTATGTGAGATCTTTGATGTATGAGGTATTGACTTTATGGGACCATTTCTACCCTCTTTTGGTTATTCATATATCTTGTTGACGGTGGACTATGTGTCCAAATGGGTGGAGGCCAAAGCCACCCGTACTAATGATTCCAAAGTTGTGGTGGATTTTCTTAAGGTATATATTTTCTCCCGTTTAAGGCATATATTTTCTCCCGTTTCGGTACTCCAAAGGCTCTCATAAGTGATCATGGGACTCATTTTTGCATCCGGATGCTTGAAGTCGTTCTGAAGAAGTATGGGGTGACTCATAAAGTCTCAACAGCCTATCACCCCCAAACCAATGGGCAAGCAGAGGTTTCAAATAGGTAAATCAAAATCATTTGGGAGAAAACAGTCAATCCAAACTGCAAGGACTGGAGTATAAGGTTGGATGATGCCTTATGGGCATATCGCACTGCTTTCAAAACCCCCATTGGTATGTCCCCATACCGACTTGTGTTTGGAAACCGTGTTGCCTTCCGGTTGAGCTCGAGCACAAATCTTTTTGAGCTATAAAGAAATTCAACTTGAATGAAGATGAGGCGGGAAACAAAAGGAAGCTAGACATTCAAGAGTTAGAGGAGATCAGAAATGATGCATATGAAAGTGACAAGATTTATAAAGAGAGGACAAAGGCGTATCATGACAAAATGATCTCTCGGAAGACTTTTGCACAAGGAAAAAAAGTGTTTTTTTACCACTCGAGGTTCAAGTTGATTTCAGGGAAGTTAAGATCAAGATGGGTTGGTCCTTTCATGGTCACAAAGGTATTCGACCATGGTGCGGTGGAAATCACAAGCCAACAAACCGGAAAAACATTCAAAGTCAATGGTCATATATTGAAGCCATTTTACGAGGGATTCTAGGTGAAGGATGAAGAGATAGAAGTGGTTGGGAACCCCAAGTACCAAGACTGAAGCATATTCGGGGGCCATGTCCAGCCAACGAATTAAAACAAGGACGGCTAACCGGGAGGCAACCCGAGGGTATTTTTGTCTTTTTCTTTAAAAGCATTTCCATTTCTTTGAAGTTTTTGCTTTTAATGTTCCTAATGCATTTAAACATGTTGTTAAATCA
The DNA here is from genome assembly GCF_002870075.4 of Lactuca sativa. Lineage (NCBI taxonomy): Eukaryota > Viridiplantae > Streptophyta > Magnoliopsida > Asterales > Asteraceae > Lactuca > Lactuca sativa. The sequence goes on from NC_056623.2 coordinate 36,416,415, forward strand.
CCAAACGGACCTTGGGATGCAAAACCATTTTGTTTGAATGAGAGGGGATTTTTGGGTTCAAAAAGTGGGAAGTAGCAAACAGAGTCGTACACAGCCCGTGTTCATTCTGCATTATATTGAACACGGGTCATATTCATGAGAAGTTAAATTTTTTTTGGAGTCAGAGAGGTACACGGCCCGTGTTCATTTTTTCCTTACACCGAACATGGGTCGTCTTCAACCATTCTCAGCAATTATTTCACCCAACACAACCCATGTAGATTTACACTATATTGACACGGTCCATGTTCGCGCAGCAAACCATGTGGGTTTTTAAGTTTAAAATCGGCTTTTTCACCTCATTTACCCACAAGCACTTCCCAAAACAGCCTCTTTCTCCGAAGAAACCCCCAAGGTCCGATTTTCTTCAAAAATCACTTGATTCACCATAAATTTTTGCTTAAACCATCAAAGAGGTTTGATTTTCTTCTTCTACACTTCATCTCCTACATCTCACACACCATTTTCTTGCATTTTCATGGTGGATTTGGAGGTTTTAACAAACCCTAGGTCCAAAAATCACTAAAGATTTTGGTGTTTTTTTTGCTCAAATCTTTATGTAGGCAGGCTTGGGGAGGTCGAAGAGCAATTTCCCACCAACAACAACGCATATCCGCTAGCGATTAGGTACAATCTTTCCTATTCTTCACTTGTGAATTTTGTGTTCTTCAGGTCAAATTGCATGTATTTGTGGTTATTTTGGACTTAACAATAACTTGAAAATCATTCAAAACTGAGTTTCCTGCGAATTTCTGGTGGCCAAACTCGAGTTGACTAGACCCGTCAATGGTTGACTTTTTGACCCATTGACCGGTTGACTCTTTGTCCCAACAACAATTTTGCATATGGAAGGCGAACATTCTAAAAGACCTAGACACACCAAGTCATCGGCCCGCCATCGTAGGTGCCCATCACCCCCACCCAATCCGACACATGGTGGTGTGGTTTGTTCCGGGCAAATTTAAGTTGTAAAACTTGAGGCCTTTCTTCAGCGCACTCATACCATTAAGAAATTTGTGCATGTGTCATCTCTCCGTGAGTTGCACATCTATAATCAAGTCCACACCTTGTTCTGGAACATTAGATGGAAAAGGTTGTTGCAGGTCCACAAGCTTAGTTACAAAGTCCCGAGAGCCGAGTTCTTATCTTCACTCTATTTGGACCACAGTGTCCTACATTTCCGGCTTATAAACTAAGATCATGCCTTGTCCCTAGACCAAATCAATGCCATAGTTGGGGCCCCACAGAAAACACCTTTGGCCCCAATGACGCAATCCCAGGATACAATGATCTTACGTGGTGGACTGACCTTACACATCAACATCCATATGTCTCAAGTTCTGCTAAGCCCTCATCTCTCATCCACCTTGTGATGAAAGTGGCCCACAGGATTGTTGCTTCCCTTGTCGACCCTAGAGAAGAAAGAAGCACCATTAGCACTCTTGAGCTCAAAATACTCTATGCGATGGCCCACCCAGACGATAACCTCATTCCTCAATATGGCTCATTCCTTTGCAGCAAGCTCACCTGCCTCAGCACATCACGGTCCGGAAAAATCTATTGTGGCGGTATTGTCAGTTTGTTTGCTAAAAGTGCTCCAATCCGGGCCCCATTTCCTGGAATTCACCAACCCTTGCCCGGTGACCCCTACCTTACCATAGCAGTACTCGAGAGCATGAAGATGTTTCGGACAGAGGAAGGGAACCACAATTGGACCGTGGGCCAAAACCACGACCCACGACTCCTTATCATTGCCGAAAATCGGAACATCCTTGACCTCAGGCGGCCTACTAACTTCACCGACTAGCAAATCACACCTTATCTTTTCCCCGTCTCTTTCTCCGATGAGGAAGATGAGGAAGGTGGAGAAAGTGACGAGGCTGACGAGAGTGGCGGGGCGGCACCACAAAATTCTCCTCCCATGGGTGGAGCCAGCTCATCCCATCATGTTGGGCACCCATCATATCACCAGCAATATATGGATCAATTCCAATTGATCCATACCTGCGTCGTCACTTACCATCGAGATCTCACGAACCTAACCCAAAGTTTTCCCTCCTTCACCACTCAATACGCTCGGGATCAAGAGCGTCAACGCAAGCATGAGGAGGACTTTTGGGCTTGGACTCGAAATCCCAGTTACTATCCTCCTCCTCCTTCATAATAGGTTGTTTCGCCCTCTCCAAGCATCGGGGACGATGTTTATCTTTCAGCTTGGGAGGGGTAGATTTGTACACTAGGTTCATTCATTCATTTCATTCATATTCATGCATATTTAAAAAAAACATAAAAAATAGTTTATTTTGCACCCTGCATTTTAAAATATAAAACCCAAAAATATTTTTCTTCTTTGCTTTAGTTTCAAAGTTTTTCGCATCCTATAAAAAAATTATACGAGATGATGACACTCTTTGCATACCATGAAGGGAGAAAACGAGAAATCAAATGAAAAACAAAATACCCAAGGCGGCCGAATAGTTACCGGAAGTGTAGAATCAGTTGTCATAACTAGGGGACCTAAACACCGCAATTCGAGACCCCTATCCTTAGATAATAATAAAAAAATGGCATACCGAAACGTTTTTGTGGGCGGTAATAACAGCTTTATGATGATTTGCTTCTGAATGTTCAAAAAGAATCTTTATCGGCAACTCTGGACCCACATAACATGGACCTACTTGTTGACACGCGTTACGCTCACGGTAACAAAGAGCTTAAGTATCAGATCCACACAGTCAAGAAAGAAGAATGGGTACAACTGTTATATCCAGTACCTCAAAAAAAAATCAAGCACTTAATCAAAGAAACTATCAAAAATTCAAAAGTTGATTGAAGAATTCAAAGCTCGAAACAAAGATACAAATTTAAGTTCAATCAAAATCAAAAGCCACCTCGAAGTCAACCCTGCCGAATGAAGAACTGTGATATGTGGAATGTAGCAGGATGGTCGCCTAGGTATTAATGATTGGAGCCCCATTGATGTAAAGTCTGATCGTATTTATATTTATTTATAAAAGTAAATAAATTGCTTTTGTTCTTAAATTTTTCTTTGGTTCCTTTTGTTTCTCAAGTGTTTTTGCACATTTTTGTTTTCTTTTTCATGATTTTCATTGCATGCATTCATTCTTAGCCTTTAGGATCTTTCTATCCCCTGTTGCTCTACGTTTTTTTTGCCATCTAGAAATCGTCATGTTTCATCTGATTCTTGTTCTTTCTTGGGGACAAGAAAGGTCCAAGCTTAGGGAGATTTGTTACCTTTTTGCACACCTTTTAGTCCCTTTTTATGCATTTATTTAGCTTAGTTATACTTCATTCTTCTTGCATTTTATCATATTCATTTTAGTATCTAGAACAACCTTATTTGCACACTTTCATGTCTTTTCCAGGTAAACCGGGGGTTGGATTGTGATTTTGGAGGTGCCGGGAAGCATTGGTGAAGATTTCAGGTTGATCGGACGCAAAGCAGAAAAGTTGAAAAAATGAAGTTTGGAATTGGAGTCAGAGGGGTACACGGGGCATGTTGGTTTTACACTGCAAAATGGGCACGGGTCGTGTTTGACCATAGAAGAAGAGTTTGACCTTGCTGAATAAATAGATCTCCTTGGTTCCCTATTTTCGTCCATCACATACATCTAAAGGATAGCCGATTTTCTCATACTCTCATCCTCTCTCCTCTTGTCTTCTAGTTTCTAGGTTTTTGGTAAAACCCATTAGAGGCACTAAGCCTTTTGGTGCTATGCTTTCTGAAGTGCAAAGGAAAGATCAAAGATTTATTTGCTATAATAAATCAATGGTATGCAAACCCTTACTCATGAATTTCAACTTAAATAGGGTTCTTTTAGGGTTTATGATGTTCAAAGTATGCTGCCTAGTTTTGTGAAGACATAGATCCTTATAGGTTGCATGTACCCTTTTAATTGTTAAGTGAATTTCCGCATTGTAAATGTCTTGTTATAACCTATAAACCTATAAAAACACATTGCATTTCTCTTGCCTTTTCGATCTGTCTACATTGACAACTCCTTACCAGTGGGAGTTCCTCCTCTCGAGCATCTCTTTATCAGAGATCTAATGCATGAAATTTTTTACATCGATGGAAATGGTCATATGTGTTTTCTGCGATCAAACGACCTTACAAAGGCTCTCACTAAGCATTTGTTTCATCTTATAATGATTTATATGGATAAATAACTTGCATATAGTTATCACTAGTTGATCTCCTTCGAGCTAAATAAGAGAAAGGAAGAACTTAAATAAATGATTTTAAATGGGTCAAGTCAGAGATTATTTGTGAAACTACTAAAGTCTCATGTGAGTCCTATGAGCTGGATAAGTTTTGACATCATCAAATTGGGAGAAATTGTAAGGTCGAACCTTATAATTTGATGAGTCAAACTTACTTCATATTGATCATTTACCAACGTCTAATACGCTGACCGATCTTCATTAACGCCAACGTGAAACTTTCTTATGCACAACTTTTAGCATATGTGATATCTTTGTGATTAGGTTCTTATCTTGTAGTTTTGTTTAAATTCCTGATTTGTGGGGATTTTCATATTTTGTGTATTTCATAGTATATATATAAGTAATACTATGGTTCATTGTAAAATATACGACTTTGTGCATTCACTCTTTGTGAGAGTTATTAACCAAAACTAGTTTTTGATTATTCCTTATTTCTTATTGCTTGATTTTAATCCTTAAAATCCTTCAAAAAGGAATAATCAAAAGGTACCATAAACACATAATATTTACTCAAATTATTAGGAATATGTGGATAAAATCCAATGCATACATCTATAGCATAAATGGCATAAAGATCAAGGAAAACTGGCATAAATTGCATAAAGATAAAGAAAATTTGGTATTTACTAAGCAAGAAATAAACCGAAAATTGATATTCAGATGTTCTTTTAAAGTAATCATGGTTATGATTTTTTGATTATTTAAAATATGAAAATGACCTAACTATTAAACTTCAACCATCTCATTAGCTGATAATGTAAGTTGCAATTACTATGAAATAATGCACTTTGCTACGCCCAATCATTATGCTATGGGTGATTTATTATCGTTATGATTATGATTTTAATTATGATTTCCCGATAGCAATCATTATCGAATAAACCTAATCCCTTTAAACTGTACATAATCGGATAATGCTATTTGAATCAAGAAGAAATCATTTTAATCATATAAGTGCAAACATGATGGATTCATCATACCCATCAAATTGCTCTCTTTTTTTCTTACAACCTGACCCTGAGGCGTGAATTCCCCATGTAACTGGGCACTTAAAATTAAAATATTGGGCTCTTGAAATTTTGATAATGGGCTAAAATTCAAATAAGTTGCGATAGTTCTAATATAGGATTTTTTTTGCTTCTGTTCAAGAGGCCAAAAACTAGACGAAAGTGGTCCAAATCATATATCCACCATTCACATGAACAACGAGTTCGGGAAATACATATAAAATTCATAATAATTGAACCAAGTTTACCCCTCAATTCAATCAATTGAACAAGATCGTATAGTGTTGGACGAAAATAAAAATAAATATTCATTTATATCACTTTGTTTCTATGCTTTATCACGATTGTTATAAAAAGATTTCAATCGTAGTTACAAGGCCTAGCATTCGACCCCTATCAATGCCCGAAAATACAAATGTCCACTTGCATAACACTACATAAACATGACATAAATAAGTAAATTGTCCAAAACGAACAATGGAATAATGAAAACATAAAAAGAATGTAAATCATGCAAAAATTAATATAACATGCTTGCTAAAATAAAATAAATAAAAAACTAACATAAATATAAAATATTTTTTTGGAACGGCAGAAATATATTAAGAAAGCAAAAACTAGCAAGAAGCTAGAAAAAGATTACATCAATGAAGTAGCTACAGAAGGGTTATGAAGCCACTCGGTCCAACTTAAGTTTACCCTAGAACATCTATTAGAAATCCAAAAAAAATGATTTATCAACAACATCATCAAAAATAACCGCTTTCTTGGGCAAGGCCGTTCCAAAAATAGAAGTGTTTCAAAATTTTCATAGGCACCAGAAGGAAGTAATAATGACCGCATCAAATGCCTTTCTTTGACCTCTCCGCAGATTAACATCCTCCGACCAGTTAATTAAAGACAACACTGAAATTTGAGAAGGAAGAGACACACCCCACCAAATAGCTACCCTACCCCCAAACATCTCTTAACTCATGGCACCCTGCAAAATATGATCAATAGTCTCAACTGCAACCATACAAATAGGACACATGATAGAGGGAACCATAACACCCCTAACTGATAATCTCTCCCTCGTTGGAATACTAAAGAGCTGAATCCTCCATATTAGAATATTTATCTTAATAGGAACCCAATTATTCCACCGTGTACCCATGTCCCCCAAAGGAACAAAACCACTATCCAATGCATGTCGCACAGACGCAACAGAAAAAGAATCGGAACTATCAAGAGACCAACCGAGCCTATCAGGGACGTGACAAAGTTGAACACCCTGCACCACCTCCAAAAAAGAAATCCATTGAGTTTCTTCAATTCCACCTCTAGGCATACGTCTAAGATCACCCGGGTTCCATCCAATTAAAAACCGATCCCTAACATTGGCTGCACGATTTAAATCCAAAGAAAAAATTCTATGAAAAGGAATCGAAAGAGGATTATTTCCTTGCCATTTATCATGCCAAAAAGAAGTATAAGCCCCATCACCAATTCTAATAGGAGCTAAGTTATGGAAGTCAAAGCCCCGATCTTTGAGATTATCTACAATCCTCTTAATACCATTCCAAGGACCCTTGAAGTGAGACCTTGGAATCAAAGGATTAGAAATCTCTCCCAAACCATAGATTCTTTTGACCACCCTCACCCATAGCAAATTAGGGTTATGGAAAAATCTCCACTTCCACCGCAATAAAAGAGCCCTGTTAAAGGCATAAAGACTACCAATCCCCAAACCTCCAACTTCTTTAGGGGCTAGAATTTTATCCCACCTAACCCAATGTATACGACGATCATCCAAATCTGCACCCCAGAAAAACACCGATCTCAATCTCTCCAACTCCTTTATCACTGTCAGAGGCACTGGATAAATGGACATTAAGTAATTGGCTATCAAACCTAATACTGCTTTAACTAGGGTCATCCGTCCCCCAAAAGAAAGAGTTTTTGCTTTCCAAACGGCTAGTCTTTTTTGGAAAGAATCTACAATTGGACCCCAAGAATTAATTCTAGCCATATTCTGACCAACCGGGACCCCCAAGTGACTAAACAGAAAAGAGCCCGGAGAACATCCCATGCAATTAGCCAAAAGTGAAATTTGACTAGTCGTGACCCCAACTCCATACACCTTACTTTTAAGAATATTTATTTTCAAACCCGATGCTAAAAAGAAACATCTAAGAATTCGAACAATACTAAGAGCATTATCATGAGACCATTCCGTCAAGAGGACAACATCATCAGCATAAAGAAGATGAGAAATGGTAATTCCTCCAATATTGATACCCCTGAACGTATTAGCTATCTGGGCCCTAGTCAGGGCCACAAGTAAACCCTCCATGGCCAACACAAAAAGAAAAGGAGATAAGGGGTCCCCCTGTCTCAGACCTCTAAACATGTGAAATTCCCGGGAAGGAGAACCGTTGACCAGGACCGAGACTGTGGCAGAAGATAACATCTCCAAAATCCAATTACACCACAAAGAACTAAACCCCATAATTTGCATAAGTTCTAGCAAGTATTCCCATGATAAAGAATCATAAGCTTTTTCAAAATCCAATTTAAAAAGCAAAAGAGGATTTTTAGAAGATTTACTCCAAGCAACAATTTCATTAAGAAGAAACGGACCATCTAGAATCTATCTGCCTTTAATCAACGTCGATTGCTCTACACTAACCAGACTATCAATAACCTCAGCCAATTTGTTAGCAAGAAGTTTACCAATAATCTTATATTGACAACCGATCAAGCTAATAGGTCTATAATCCCTAACAACCTTCGGGTGTCTAATTTTTGGTACCATAGTGAAAAAGGAAGCATTACAACCCTTAGGAATAGAAGAATGCTCATGAAAATGAGCCACGAAATCGAAAATATCATTCTGAACAATATCCCAATACCGTTTTAGAAAACCAAAAGTGAACCCATTAGGGCCTGGAGCTTTAGAAGAGCCAGAGTCCCACACTGCCTTTTTAATTTCCTCCCGAGTAAAAGGAGCATGAAGAAATAGGACTTGACTAGACGAAAGTCGCGAAAATTAGGAATCTCCAGTCCGGGGCCGAGTACCAGCCTTGTAACACCTGGTTCCTAGTATGTAAATCTTATTGAGTATTTTTTCCTTCTTTTTAGCCTTGGACTCGGCGAGTCATAGGTCCGACTCGCCGAGTAAGGACGAGACCCGGGACATGTTTAAGTTGGCGACTCGGCGAGTCCATATTCCGGACTCGGCGAGTCACCGCTGTTGGATGAAACCCTAAGTTTCAGGGGTTGCACCCTATTTAAACGACGTTTTGTGCCTCATATCAGCCCCCATTGCGTCCAGAACACTCCCTCTCGAAGCTCTAACTCCTCTTTTGGTAATTTGGGTGATTTTGGTGCATTTCTTTGAAGTTTTGGAGAGAAGAAGAAGGTAGATCAAGAGGAGAGGAAGAAGATCCAGAATCTTTGTGCCATTTCAGAACTTCTAGAGGTATTGGACTCGAAAACCTCCCTGTTCCTTCATTATTATCTCGTTGAGAGCTTGTGATAGCCATTTCAAGGCTTCTTCTAGTCTTGACCTTTGTGTATTGAGCTTATAGTGTTGAGGGACTTCGGATCTAGGCATGTTTGGGCTCTAAGGGCTCGGATCTGTAGCCTTTATGGACCCTCATTGCTTGAAGGCCTTGGATCTACCATTTTAAGTATATTTTGAACCCTAAAATCCGTATTGGCAAGACAACTCGACGAGTCAAGTCAACTGAAAGTTGACTCTGACTTTGTTTAATGACATGATCAGGGGTAAAATGGTCATTTTACCCAAAAGGCAGTTAGCAATGTTTGATTAAGTATGTTGTGGGAATTGCAGCCGGAGGATTTCCGGAGCAGCAGCAGCAGTAGACAGTCAGTTCCCGATCAGATCAGCAACTACTTCGAGGTGAGTTACCTTCCAGTAGCGGTGGGTCTACGGCCACAATGTCGGCCCACCAGTAGGAGTTGTTGTTAGATGATTGTCTTTGTGATATCATCTTAGTTTGCTACTACTTGATATGTTATGTGCTAGCATGACCTGTTTTATGTGATAGAACGAGGATCGGTTGTTAGGATCGAAGGGTAGTGCAGACACCCCAGAATTTGTCTGACAGTATATGATGATATGTTTGCATGCTGGCTTGTTATGTTATATGTGATAGAGGTAGTAGGAGGGGACTAGTCCCCAAGGATCGGTTGTCAGGACCGACGGGTAGTCAGCACCCCAGAATGGCTTGACACGGGTATGACGGCACCCTAGAATGGCCGCACGGGTATTCGGCGCCTCAGAATGGCCGTACCGGGTAGTCAGGCACCCCAGAATAGCCTGGCAGTATTTGTGTTATGTGTTTGCATGGTATGTGGTAGGTTGGGGGAACTCACTAAGCTTTGTGCTTACGTTTTTTAGTTGTTGTTTCAGGTACCTCCTCGGCTAGGGGAAAGGAGCCGGCGCGGTAGCAACATGTCACACACACACACACACACACTCTCTTGTTTCCGCAGTTACGAGTTTATTCTGGGATTGATACTCTGATATATGATTGATCGAATGTTGTGGTTTTCAATTTGGTTTTCGATGTGTAATGGTTAATCAAACAATGTTTTAACTATTAATGCTTTCATGTAATGTTTTATAACGAAATTTTTGGACGTGAAAATTGGGTCGTTGCAAGTTGGTATCAGAGCCCTGGTTTGAGGGATTCGGACACACCTTCGGGGGTGCCTGAACTCAAATCGAGGGATTAAAAGATTTTCTAAAAGAAAATGTTTTTAGAAACTAAGAAACGAGTTTTGAAAAAGAACGAAGTGTGTGATGTGCGCGATCGGCCGAGCTCAAGTAAGTGTTCCCCAAAGTACCCATACGAGTTTATGTTATGTTTATCAGCTTTTGTAGAACAGCATGCTAGAATAGGACTAAGGATCTAGGAGTGATGCCTTATGTGCCTGCTTTATGTGTCTCAGTTGTATGAGAATTGCATGCTAGTTATTGAGTAGACAGCAAGTAGGATAGCCTGATTAGGTTATGCCTGATAGTATGAGCTTAGCACTTTATGCTAGTACAGTTCCTGTAAGCAGATAGAGTTGATTGAGATTGTTACCCTTGTCTGAATGTTGCTTGCTTCGTGCTATGTGGGACTCTGAATAATGGGAGTTAGCTATTAGGCGAATACGTCATGTCACATGTGATCAGGGTTGAATAATCTTAGAGTGTCGGATTTGATCCTACTGCGCAGCTCTTGTTTGAGTCCAACCGTTGTAGGGACGAGTCGGGTACTCGAAGGATTATCTGAGCCTCGTCACATGTGATGGTATTTGGGTAATGGCTAATTGGCATTACAAGGAGGCCTGCAGCAGCTGAGAGCTGGATAGAGTAGAATCAAAGATTTCCCTAGGGCAAGCCTAGGATGAGTATAGCAGTGATCAGCAGTAGTGAAAGGGATCTGGTGGAGTCGATTCATTCCTTGAAGAAGGTACGGATAGATGTGGAAGGTAGTATGGGCCCGTACTACTGAAAGCATAGGATCCGTACCCGAACCAAGGAAGGCCAAGATAAGACCAGGGAACTTGTAAGTAACAGTGATCCCTCAGGAAGTATCAATATCACTAATGATTGTATTATGTATTGCAGAATGGTGGTACTTCGATCGAGGCCGGTAGATGTCGGTTCAGGAGAGGGGTCAGGTTCGGGATCAGGTTCCGAGCTGGTAGATGAGGGACTACGCGAGTTCATCGCGTCAGAGATCACCAGAGGCATCCTTGAGTCGACCCCCATCCTCTTTGGGTCGATCAAGGAAGGGATCATGGAGTTGATGGAGGATCGCCTTCGGGCATTCAGTAGTGATATGGCATCTAGCCAGTCGGGATCTCGCACACTGTCCTTCAAGGACTTCAGGGGTAGTGGTGCGCCGGATTTCCATGGGGTGAAAGACCCCATTGCTGCCAGGCGATGGATTGCAGACATCGAGTCTGCACAATTGACTAGCTTCTACCCCGAGGGGTCGAAGGTGAGGTATGCAGCCGGGTGTTTACGGGACCGAGCCCGGGATCGGTGGGAGTCAGTGGGTGACTCGTTGGGAGCCTCAGCTATCGAGGCTTTGACCTGGTCGGACTTTGTGACCAGGTTTAGGGCAGAGTTTGCGCCGGCTGTCGAGCTTCAGCAGCTGGCCAGGGAGTTCCTAGACATGAGGCAGACGACAGAGACTGTGGCGGAGATTACTGCCAAGTTCCGGGAGAGGGCATTGCTGGTGCCCCAATACGCAGGAGATGAGGACATGAGGAGAACCCGCTACCATGACATGCTACGGGCTGATATCCGGGAGCATGTCAGTTTTTCAGCTTGCCCCACCCTAGACTCCATAATTGCCAGGGCGAGGGAGAGGGAGATAGATTTGGAGCACATCCGGAAACGGAAATTAGAGGAGGGTCAGACAGGAGGGGCTTCGGGGAAGAAGCCCAAGGGATCAGACAGGAGGCCGAAAGGCCAGTCAGGACCGAGCCGCTGCAGGAAATGCGGCAGGCCGCACGAGGGGGCGTGCAGGTTGGGATCAATTGGCTGCTACAAGTGCGGCAAGCCTGGGCACTTCAGCAGGGATTGCACTGCTCCGACAGCAGTTATTCAGACATCCGAGTTGCTGTGTTTCCACTGCAACCAGAGGGGCCACAAGAAAGCCAATTGCCCCCAGTTGACAGTTTCAGCGCCGGTGAAGGCGCTAGCTCCAGCAACCCTGCGGATCACGGATGGTCGGCAAGGCAAGGCAGAGGCTCCAGTGGTGAGGAGCCGAGCATTTCAACTGACTACTGAGGAGGCATGCGCCGCACCCGATGTGGTGACGGGTATGATTCTTTCCCTCTATCTTATTTTTATGATGTTATGTTATTGATATGTGCTCTATATGTATATGTATGCATTAGGATCGTTCCATGTGAACGGCCTTCCAGTTCATGTGTTGTTCGACTCGGGTGCGTCCCGATCATTTGTTTCCCTTACGCTTAGCAAGAAGTTTCATGAGTCATCGGGTGAGTTAGATTGCCCTTTGGAGGTGGAGATTGCTGATGATCGATCAGTGCGAGCATCGATGGTATTTCGAGATTGCGTGTTGCGTTTGTTTGAGGAGCACTACTTGGTAGATTTGGTTCCCATTCCGCTGTGTGGGAACAAGGTGATTATAGGCATGGATTGGCTGAGCCCTAATGGGGCAGTGATAGATTGCGCGCAGCAGCTGGTGCGAGTCAGGACCCCAGGAGGGGGAGAGTTAGTGATCCATGGTGAGAGGCCACCTTGCGGACCCACTGTATGTTCAGCAACGAGGGCTAGGCGCTATCTTCAGCAGGGATGCGCAGGATATGTCGCGTATGTGATGGATACCCGGGAGGCGGGTAAGGCGACAGTGAGCAAGGTTCCGGTGGTTCGAGATTTTGCAGATGTTTTCCCGGAGGAGCTTCCTGGGATACCTCCGGAACGACAGGTTGAGTTTAGGATTGACCTCGTTCCTGGTGTGGCTCCGATAGCCAAGGCACCGTATCGGTTGGATCCTCCTGAGATGCAGGAGTTGTCTACACAGCTGCAGGAGCTGTTAGACAAGGGATTCATTCGACCGAGTAGTTCACCCTGGGGAGCCCCGATTTTGTTCGTGAAGAAGAAGGACGGGTCTCATCGGATGTGTATAGATTACCGGGAGCTGAACAAGGTAACGGTAAAGAACCGTTACCCGCTTCCGAGGATTGATGACCTCTTTGACCAGCTTCAGGGAGCATCTTGGTTCTCCAAGATTGATTTGCGTTCGCGTTATCATCAGATGAGGGTCAGGGAGGAGGATACGTAGAAGACCGCGTTTCGGACGCGCTATGGTCACTATGAGTTTGTGGTGATGCCGTTTGGGCTCACCAATGCTCTTGCCGCGTTCATAGACCTCATGAACCGCGTGTGTAGACCGATGCTGGATCGGTATGTGATAGTCTTTATCGATGACATCTTGGTTTATTCCAAGACTCAGGAGAAGCATGAGGAGCATCTGAGAGAGGTGTTGGAGACCCTGAGGAGGGAGAGCTTGTATGCCAAGCTCTCCAAGTGTGAGTTTTGGTTGCGCGAGGTGCAATTTCTCGGACACCTTGTCAACCAGAACGGGATTCTGGTCGATCTGGCCAAGGTCGAGGCCGTGATGAGATGGGAGGTTCCGAAGTCTCCATCTGAGATTCGGAGTTTCCTGGGTTTAGCAGGCTACTATCGGAGATTTATTCAGGACTTCTCCAAGATAGCCGTACCCCTGACGCGGCTGACGAAGAAAGCCGTAGTCTTTCGGTGGGGACCTGAGCAGCAGGCTGCGTTTGAGACGTTGAGGCAGAGATTGTGCGAGGCGCCGATCTTAGCCCTGCCAGAGGGTGTAGAGGATTTCGTGGTCTATTGTGACGCGTCCATTTCAGGGTTGGGCGCGGTGCTGATGCAGAGGGGGCACGTCATTGCCTACGCTTCGAGGCAGCTCAAGCCTCACGAGGCGAACTACCTGACGCATGACTTGGAGTTGGGGGCGGTGGTTTTTGCCCTCAAGATTTGGAGGAATTACCTCTACGGGGTTCGATGTACCATCTACACGGATCATAAGAGTTTGAGGTATCTCATGGATCAGCCGAATCTGAACATGAGGCAGCGTCGGTGGTTGGATGTGGTGAAGGATTATGATTGCGAGATCCTTTACCACCCGGGGAAGGCCAATGTGGTGGCCGATGCGCTTAGCCGCAAGGTGGCGCCGATCAGGGACGTTTGCATGAGGATGACCGTGGTGACTCCCCTGTTGGAGCGAATTCGGGAGGCTCAACAGGAGGCTATCAAGGAGGAGCATCGGAAGAGCGAGCGTATGGTGGGTCAGGTTTCCTCCTTTGATTATGATAGCCGAGGACTATTGACACTACACTGTAGGGTGTGGGTACCGTATCACGGAGGCGTGCGCCAGATTTTGATGGAGGAGGCGCACAAGTCCCGATTCTCTATTCATCCCGGGGCGACGAAGATGTATAGGGATCTTCGACTAGATTATTGGTGGCCCTGCATGAAGCGGGATGTGGCATGGTACGTTGAGCGCTGCTTGACCTACAGGAAGGTCAAGGCCGAACATCAGAGGCCGCATGGCAAGATGCAGCCGTTGGATATTCCATTGTGGAAATGGGAAGATATCACGATGGACTTTATCACAAAACTTCCCAGGACCACGCGTGGAGTGGATTCGATTTGGGTCATCGTGGATCGATTGACCAAGAGTGCTCACTTTATCCCGATTCAGGAGAGCATATCAGCCGAGAAATTGGCCGACATCTATATCAGGGAGATCGTGGCGCGGCACGGGATGCCAGTTTCAGTTATCTCGGATAGGGATGTACGTTTTACTTCTAGGTTTTGGAAGAAATTTCATGACGATTTGGGCACTCGTTTGCATTTTAGCACCGCCTTTCACCCGCAGACGGATGGTCAAAGCGAGCGGACCATCCAGACTTTGGAGGATATGTTGCGGGCATGCGTGTTGGATTTCGGTGGTAGCTGGGATACCTATCTTCCCCTGGCCGAGTTCTCCTACAACAACAGCTACCACGCGAGTATTGACCGTCCCCCATTTGAGATGTTGTACGGTCGGAGGTGCAGGACCCCGATATGCTGGGGTGAGGTTGGCCAGAGAGTCATGGGAAGCACCGAAGTGGTGCTCAAGACGACTGAGAGGATCCAGCAGGTCCGGAGCAGGCTTCGGACTGCTCAGAGTCGGCAGAAAAGTTATGCCGACAAGCGTCGATCCGACTTGGAATTCCAAGTCGGGGATATGGTTCTCCTGAAGGTGTCGCCTTGGAAGGGCGTCATTCGATTCAGGAAGCGAGGCAAGTTAGGTCCGAGGTTCATCGGACCATTCCGAGTCATGGCCCGGGTGGGCAAGGTGGCGTATAGACTAGATCTGCCAGTCGAGCTCAGCCAAATACACAACACTTTCCATGTTTCCCAGCTGCGGAAGTGCCTAGTGGACGATTCAGCAGTAGTGCCTTTGGAGGATATTCAGGTTGATGACAGCCTGAATTACATTGAGCGCCCAGTCGCAATCCTCGATAGGAAGTCGAAGGATTTGAGGAACAAAAGGATGGAGCTAGTGAAGGTGCAATGGCAGCACTGCAAGGGTTCAGAATGGACTTGGGAGCCGGTGGATGAGATAATGGAGCATTATCCCGAGCTGTTTCAGGATCGAGCAGCAGACTTCGAGGACGAAGTCTAAAATAAGTGGGGGAGATTTGTAGCACCTGGTTCCTGGTATGTAAATCTTATTGAGTATTTTTCCTTCTTTTTAGCCTTGGACTCGGCGAGTCATAGGTCCGACTCGCCGAGTAAGGACGGGACCTAGGACATGTTTAAGTTGGCGACTCGGCGAGTCCATATTCCGGACTCGGCGAGTCACCGCTGTTGGATGAAACCCTAAGTTTCAGGGGTTGCACCCTATTTAAACGACGTTTTGTGCCTCATATCAGCCCCCATTGCGTCCAGAACATTCCCTCTCGAAGCTCTAACTCCTCTTTTGGTAATTTGGGTGATTTTGGTGCATTTCTTTGAAGTTTTGGAGAGAAGAAGAAGGTAGATCAAGAGGAGAGGAAGAAGATCCAGAATCTTTATGCCATTTCAGAACTTCTAGAGGTATTGGACTCGAAACCCTCTTTGTTCCTTCATTATTATCTCGTTGAGAGCTTGTGATATCCATTTCAAGGCTTCTTCTAGTCTTGACCTTTGTGTATTGAGCTTATAGTGTTGAGGGACTTCAGATCTAGGCATGTTTGGGCTCTAAGGGCTCGGATCTGTAGCCTTTATGGACCCTCATTGCTTGAAGACCTTGGATCTACCATTTTAAGTATATTTTGAACCCTAAAATCCGTATTGGTGAATATCTACACGTAAAGTTGGAAACTTTACGTGTGATTCGTTTTTTAGGAGTCCAGATCTGTGAATGGAATGGACTGGAATCGAGCAAATCTGTGTATTTAGTGGGTGCATGGCAACGACTCGGCGAGTCGTTCATGTGACTCGGCGAGTCTGTTCGCGAGTCTTCGAGTTTTTCCCCTTTTGTAGTGTCGAGTGTGAGCAGTGAGTCACACGGTGTGACTCGGTGAGTTGGAAGCTGAACTCACCCATGGAAGGACTCGGCGAGTCATTGCCTGACTCGGCGAGTCCAAGGCAATCTTCATAGATCAAGAATAGACTCGGCGAGTTGTTCATACAACTCGGCGAGTCTCAGCATGAGCGTTCATCGAATGAAGATGAACTCGGCGAGTTGTTCATACAACTCGGCGAGTAGGATGAAGGACTTGAACCTCAAGTTTAGAAGGAGAACTCGTCGAGTCAGCGCCCAACTCGACGAGTAGCGACTGGATTCAGGTCAGACGATTTGCTAGGGACTCGACGAGTTGGCAAGACAACTCGACGAGTCGAGTCAACTGAAAGTTGACTCTGACTTTGTTTAATGACATGATCAGGGGTAAAATGGTCATTTTACCCAAAAGGCAGTTAGCAGTGTTTGATTGAGTATATTGTGGGAATTACAGCCGGAGGATTTCCGGAGCAGCAGCAGCAGTAGACAGTCAGTTCCCGATCAGATCAGCAACTACTTCGAGGTGAGTTACCTTCCAATAGCGATGGGTCTACGGCCACAATGCCGGCCCACCAGTAGGAGTTGTTGTTAGATGATTGTCTTTGTGATATCATCTTGGTTTGCTACTACCTGATATGTTATGTGCTAGCATGACCTGTTTTATGTGATAGAACGAGGATCGGTTGTTAGGACCGAAGGGTAGTGCAGACACCCCAAAATTTGTCTGACAGTATATGATGATATGTTTGCATGCTGGCTTGTTATGTTATATGCGATAGAGGTAGTAGGAGGGGACTAGTCCCTGAGGATCGGTTGTCAGGACCGACGGGTAGTCAGCACCCCAGAATGGCTTGACACGGGTAGGACGGCACCCCAGAATGGCCGCACGGGTAGTCGGCGCCCCAGAATGGCCGTACCGGGTAGTCAGGCACCCCAGAATAGCCTGGCAGTATTTGTGTTATGTGTTTGCATGGTATGTGGTAGGTTGGAGGAACTCACTAAGCTTTGTGCTTACGTTTTTCAGTTGTTGTTTCAGGTACCTCCTCAGCTAGGGGAAAGGAGCCGGCGCGGTAGCAGCATGTCACACACACACACACACTCTCTCTCTTGTTTCCGCAGTTACGAGTTTATTCTGGGATTGATACTCTGATATTTGATTGATCGAATGTTGTGGTTTTCAATTTGGTTTTCGATGTGAAATGGTTAATCAAATAATGTTTTAACTATTAATGCTTTCATGTAATGTTTTATAACGAAATTTTTGGACGTGAAAATTGGGTCGTTACAAGCCTGTTTGCAAAAAAGATTCTGAAAGTGGCCACGAAATTCCTCCTTAACCGCATTTGGATCATCGATCCAGCACCCGTCCTTCAAAACACCCCTAATAGCCATTTGTCTTCTCTTATTGTTTATGATCCTATGGAAAAAACCCGAGTTTTCATCACCTTCAATTCCCCACTGAATTTTTGCCTTTTGGGCTAACTCCAGGTTAGTAACATGATCTAAATCTGTGATGTTCTTAAGAGTATTAACTCGATTCTCCCGTAGAGTGGCATCTCCCCCATCAGTCATGAGGCGAGAATCAATGGATTCTAACAATTTTTGGAGCTCCAATCATTTAGAAACCATTTTGACCCTAGTAGTACTATTCCAAATCCGAATGTTAGATTTAAGAAGTTGAAGTTTCTTCTTAAATTTAACCCAAGGATGAGAAACACTGATTAAATTCTGATCTTGGGACCATGAACTTCGGACAACATCATCAAACCCCTCCAAATTAAACCAAGAAAAAAAGATACGGAAAGGAATTGGACCATAATCAACTCTATACTCCGATAATAGAATATGTCTATGGTCCGGGATGTACTTCTCCAAGACCATACTTGTTAAGTGAGGAAAAGCCTCCAGAATACCATGGGAAATTAAAAATCTATCCAACTTACTAAATTTTGAACCCCACTTATCACTCCACGTATATCGAGGACCCCCCATAGAAACATCAGATAAATCCGCCTGCTCAATGAAATTGTTGAAGCTTCTAGCTGTACTAGAATTAAAGATAGTACCAAATCTTTCCGTTTCATCATGCACCTCATTAAAATCACCCATCAAAACACATTCACCTTGGAAAGAATTAATAATCTGAAGAAGATTATCCCAAAGAATTCTCTTACATTCAGCCCCTTGTGGAGCATAAATCACAAGAAACATAACCGGCAACCCCGAAGAAGCCCATATAGCCTCAATAATAGTAAAATTGGCAGAAATATGGGAGGAATTAACTATGATAGCGTCCAAATCCCAAAGAAGAAGAATACCACCCGAAGCACCACGAGAAAGAGAGAAAACATACGAAAAAGAATTGTTACCCCAGAAAGAGCGAGCGATACAAACATCAATAACTTCCATCTTCGTTTCTTGAATAGCCACCAAATTAACCTTATGTTTAATACACAAATTCCGTACCCAGCTCTGTTTATTTTTACAACCCGCTCCTTGAATATTTATGGAGAGACAATTCATCTCAACACCATTTTATCTCCGTTCCCTTCAACAAGTTGTTTAACCCGATCATAACACCCCTCCAAGTTATAACCCATTGCTTTTCCCATCTCCAAAGTTTTTTTAATCTCACTTAAGAAAGATCCTTTATTGTAAGAATTACCAAAACAGCCATCTAAACTATTACAATTTGAAAAACCTGGAGGGTGAGTTAAATTATCTTCCGAATCTACAACTCCCGCAACCCGACCAAATCCTCCAGAAAACCCAATTGAAGCATTATTACATTGTTGATACGAGGCTGAAGAGAGAGCTGCACCTGCTGCCGGACTGGCTTCATTTGCCGAAAGAGTTGTTGTTGCCGGAATAGTGACTATCGGCTCCTGTTTTGATGGCTGACCAACCATCAATGTTTGTTGGCTAGTAACTTCTCCTGCGAAACCTTCGTTCTGCTGCTGCACTGGGGACTTAATAGAGGACAAAAAATTCTGATCCTCTGTTTTATCAAGTAAGTTCTTCAACTGCCCCTCATCATGAACATGTATTTTTTTACTTTCATGAGTCCGAGTTTCTCCATCATTAACATTTAAATTTTCTTCCTTAGCATTACTTCCATCCTCATTCATTTTTTCAATTGTTTCGTAGATTCCAGATGGATCATATGATCCTTCCTCCTTATCACATTGTGAATTCTCATCTTGATTTTCGAATACATTACCACGCTCGTTTGAATTTTCCAGACTGACGTTACTAGTTTCCCATGCAAACGTTGGAGTCCACCCAGGTGCTTCTTTTTATTCTAACCAAAAATGGTTGACCATCAATACTAATTGTCACAACCTCAGAAATAATCTCTTGGAAGGAAGAAAGAATACAAATTCTTTTTTTTATAAACATCCTCCCCCAAGTCATCATCAAGATGTACTATATTTCCCCACTTAGTCAAAATATTTGTAAAGGCTTGCTTACTCCAAGCCCGTAGAGGTAACCCTTCCACATCAACCCAAATCAAGCGATCCAAAGGCACAAAGTTTCTATCCCATGGTCTCTTCTCTACTATCCAATGATCCATAGCATCGGTTTCCAGAAAGTTTTTACATGTATCTTTATGATTAAACTCAAACATAACCCATAGCTCTCCAACATAACGGATATCAAAATCCTCAAATCCTTTATCATAACAGAGCATACGTAGATTGGGCAGCGTAAGAAAATCCCTACCCCTAACAATGCAAGCCCAATTATTTTTTTCAACAATAAAGTCACCTGCAGAAACTTGAATAACCCCATCCTTGTCCTTCGGAACAGATAAATATAAAATATTGAAAAGAAATACATTTTAAATATACAAAAGATGTTATGAATAATTAAAAATATATACTAAGATAATACATAACAATGAATCTAACAAAATCATTATAAAAAAAAATGTATTCCAAGGGCTAGCATCCCAAATTAAGAATTAAAAGTTCATATATTGCAAATTCGATATCATAGTCAATAGGCTTTTGATTTTTTTTTTCTACCTTTATCTTGAATTTGAACAAGACTTATTTCTAGAAGTGGGATTTCAAAACCTTTCACGTTGGATTCAATGAATGTCTTCCTTGTTTTGTTCCCCTATTTTAATAAATACTTAACAATACTAGCAAGTCTGTGTTTCACGATTCACCAAAATATTTCGTGTATTCATTGCAAGTAAATGGAGATTTTTACTAGAGGGGTATTACTAGGAGTTTAAGAATCTCATGGAAAAAGTATCGCCTTCATGATTTCTACATGTCTTCATCATGGTAAATCAAATTGTACAATACAATTATTCTATATTATAAACATAGAAGAATACATTGTGAAATTTAGATACGCATACATTCCCCAATTTTCATCTCGACACTTAATATTCAGTTTCTTACAACATTTTTGTCATTAAGGCTTATGTAAATATATTACTTGTCATCATCTTAGGCATATATGGTTTAAGCATGGTGTGTGGTCCCACTAACAACACGACTAGGTTGAAAAGCTATATATGACAAGGTTTCACAACAATGTCAAATATAGTCGAAATATATGTTAGGCCTTTTCATAACCTGTTGTATAACCTCCTCCCATAATATCAAATGACATGATTCATATATAGGAGTCACGTCTATTAATATGTTAGAATAGATAACCATGTATCACTTAACTAACCATGGTCGATCATATATGTATAACAAAGTTTCATTTAATTAATCACTTCCAACAATTTAATATGTAATGGAATTCCTTAACCGGAATGACAGTTAATAATCTATATATACTCTGAAAGGGATGTATGTGCTTAAGTTTTCTACCCAAGGATGGTGTTTGGAAAAAATATTTACCAAACTCTAATTGTTTCAAATAACAAAAATATGACAAAAGATGTTTTTATTTTTTTAACCGATTTTTCAGTTCGGTTTGGTTTTCTTAAATATAAAAACCGAAAAGAACCCAAGCGAGCCGAACTATCAATAATGACTGTCATTTTATGTATATATTTAGTTTAACCATTATATGCGTGTGTATTTTATTTCAAAAAGTTACAGTGATGTCTTAACAGTATTTCGATTTCATGCATTAAAGTAATTCAAAAATATCTTGATTATTTTTATATTAATCTTGAATAAAATATTTAGAGTAAATTACACGAATGGTTCTTATGGTTTGGAGTAATTTGCATTTTTGTTCATAACTTATTTTTTTAATTTGGAAGATCATTACGATTTGTTTTTGTTGTGTGGTTGGTCGCTGTCTTACCTAAAAAGACTATTTTGTCCTTAATTTTTTAATTTATTTAAATAAACACACCCTCAACATCACTTCTACTTCACCTTACCTTACCTATGTCATCTTATTTAAATAAATTAAAAAAATTAAGGTCAAAATAATCTTTTTAAGTAAGACAGGGATCAAACATGAAACAAAAACAAACAATATGGATTTTCCAAGTTAAAAAAAAAATAAGTTAAGGATCAAACGTATAAATTATAAATTACCCCAAACCATTAACCATAAAGACCATTCGTATAATTTACTAAAATATTTATAAATATTTCACATATATAAATTGAATAAATGTTCATATGTTATGTAATAATATAAAGTTTTTCCATATTGGTTTTGGTTATAAGTGAAGCGAAGAAAAGAAAGTATAAGAATGTAAAACATCTTGCAAGGTTTTCTAGGTCCATATTATTATAAATTAAAAGACCTTTGGTATGTTTCGTAGAATGTAGGAGTATGTATTGATGATGCCCATCCTAAGTTGAGTTTACGTAATTAAAAAATAATAATAGTTAAAAAAAAAAAAAAAAAAAAAAAAAAAAAAAAAAAAAAACCGAAGACAGAAACCAAAAAAACTGACAGTTTGGTTTTTTTAAATTTTAGCAAAAAATTAAACCAAATCGAAGCATCCTTACACCTATTTTTTATGCACCGGGTGCTAGTCTAGTGCAACCACAAAATTGATGAATGCTGGTGATTAAAAAAAAAAAAAAGACATTGAATAGGAGAAAGATGACGGGATTGGTGGTCCATTTACTTTTTTTACTTATTTTTATTTAATAAAAATTGAAAAATATTGGTTCACTATTTGACCGTTTTTTGGTAAATGTATTTGAAACTGCCATATATTAGTAAATAATTTTTTTACTTATTTTTATTTAATAAAAATTGAAAAATATGGGTTCACACCTATTTGACCATTTTTTGGTAAATGTATTTGAAACTGCCATATATTGGTAAATAATTTTTTTATGTTTACTATAAGTTGGTAAAAAACTTTATGCTTAACTTTTTGTTTTAGAATATTTACATATGTGATTTGGACTCGTATGTTAATATTTTTACAAAACCGTCTTTCGTATGATATATATAGCATATATTATCATCAGTCATCACACATTCATTGAAATGATCGGTAATTGTTTGTTTTTGAATGATAATGTTTTTTCTTCATTTTCTTGCACACCATGTGTTGAAATAAATATCCAATGTATCAAACTTGTCATTAATTCTTATACAGGGTAATTTGTGAATATTTGTATTTGTGTTGGGTGTGTTGTGTATATCTTGTGCAGGTTACCGGGTTTACACGCGGGTTAATGGATAGCTCCGTGGAGCTGTATACCCGAGATATATATTGTGCTCTGTGTGTGTAGATAAGAGCATTCAGTAGATATTTTGTGTGTGATTCTCTCTTTCTCTCTACTCTCTAAAACTAGGGTTTTCTCCAGTGTATTCATACTTAAAATCTATGAAGATCTTTATGTAAAAGTCTTCTTGAGATTCATGTAAATGTTGAGTGTGAGTGATTTTGTAGAGAGTTTTCTGATGTAAGTAAATGTTTGATCGAACTGGTTTATAGTGAATAAACTGTTCAAGTTGGGAATTGTTGGTGTTTTTACTTTCTTTTCACCATGTTATAAAGAAAATCAAGGGAGAAGATAATTGTCATGGTTGCTAACCAAGATTATGGTAAATGATGGTATTTTTGGTCTTTATTGTAAATGAAACAAAGAAATATTTTTTTCGTAGTTTACCAAAACCTTGTTTATTAGTATACTTTTACGTGGAATGACACATTGTGGTAAAGTATGGTTGCTTTGTGTGTCACACCCTATAATAATTTCCTCTCTTCCAAAATGTTTCCCCTTAGGCTATTTTTGGAAATTGAGATTCCATCATCCATTAACAATTTCATTCAAATTACTTATTTATGTTCATTACATTTAATTTTGTTTATTCATTTTTCTTAAGATAAGTTGTGCATTCATTAAACAGTTGTATATGTATATATCTATTAATTGTTGCTGATGTCTTTACTATTTTTACTATTATGCTCTTGGCACTTGGAGGTTTCTGCCACCAGGTTCCCCTCTTTGTTTATTTAAAGTAGGACGCTATAATAAACATATAGGAAAAATGACTTAAAAACCCATCGAAGTTTCCAAACCGTTCAAAAAACCTCAATCATGTTTTGTCTGTTCAAAAAAACCCAACAAACTTAACATTTTGTCTAAAAAGTCCAACTAAGTTACACTTTCTCGAAAGTCAAATAAAAGAAACAGATGACGTGGCTTATTACCGTATCGGAAAAATGACTTGTTAGACCAACGAAATTTCCAAAATATTTAAAAAACTCCAATCATGTTTTGACTGTTCAAAAAAAAAAACTTAATGAACTTTTTCTCCTGTTGCTAAAATGGTTTCTGTAAGAGTAGTGTTATCTTTAGCAGTTCATAGTTCATGGCCTCTGTTTCAACTTGATGTGAATAATGCTTTTTTATATGGTGATTTATCTGAAGATGTGTATATGAGTCAACCTGAAGGATATCATTCAAAAGGTGATATTAGGGTTTGTAAACTAATAAAGTCTTTATATGGTCTTAAACAAGCCCCTAGGAAATGGAATGAAAAGTTATCTCATTCACTTTCAATTTTTGGTTTTAAACAAAGTATGAATGATTATTCTATATTTGTGAGAAATCATGAGAATACAATTGTTATTTTACTGGTATATGTAGATGATATTATAATCACAGGAAACAGTAATGCTGAATTGGAAAATGTTAAGAAGTTCTTAAAATCACAATTTTTTATTAAAGATTTAGGAGAGTTAAAGTATTTTTTAGGTATTGAGGTTATTAAAACTGATAAAGGTATTTGTCTGAATCAAAGAAAGTATTGTTTAGAGTTGTTGCATGAGTTTGGTATGCTTGGCTGTAAACCTGTTAAAACTCCTTTAGAAACAAATTTGGTTTTAAAAAGGGAATCGGATTTGGATAAATCTGATTGTGTTGTTAATATAACTGAATTTCAAAAGCTTATTGGAAAATTAATTTACTTAACAAAGACACGTCCAGATATTTCTTATGCTGTGCACATTTTAAGTCAATATATGCATAAACCTCATAAATCTCATTTAAAAGTAGCATTTAGATTGTTAAGGTATTTGAAGAATTGTCCAGGTAAGGGTGTACATATAACAAAAGATAATTCATTGAATATTACTGCTTATGTAGATGCAGATTGGGCTAAATGTTTGTTTAGTAGAAGATCTGTTACTGGTTTTCTTGTGTATTTTGGAAATTCCCTTGTATCTTGGAAAAGTAAGAAACAAAGTACTGTTTCACGTTCTTCAACTGAGTCTGAATATAGAGCATTGGGCTTTGTAGCTTGTGAGATAATCTGGATTTTAAAATTGTTGTTTGATTTTGGTATTAATGGTTTAACTCCAGTTAATGTTTTTTGTGATAATGAGTCAGCTGTTAAATTAGCTTTAAATCCTGTTTTTCATGAAAAAACTAAACATTTTGAAAATGCATAATATCACATAACTCATGTAAGCACATAAGACCTTCCGGTCACACATAATTACCACTCCAGGTAAAGCATAGTGAGAAGACTCACCCCACACTGCTGAAGTCCCGTAGACTCAACCCTAGCTGCTAGATGACAAATTCCCGAACTGTCAACACCAAAATAACACCCAATTAATAATTGGGTTCCAGTAGATAGCCATAAGTACCTACTTTGGATAATTACTATATTACCCCAAGCTTGGCGTATTCAAGCCCAAGGCCAAATCCATAGGCTCAAAGTCGACTAGGAATTAAAGCCCAACATATGGCCCAATTTTCCAAATTGGGCCCAAGCCTTTACATGGTCTTATTCTAAGGCCCAACATCAAGTTATCATTAAGGCCCAAACTATGGCCCATCTATGGCCTAATTTTCCAAATTGGGCCCAAACCCCTTACAAGGGCCTTACCCTAGGCCCATTAAATTATTCTAGTTCAATTGCTTGCTCTTGGATGGCCCATTATTATCCCAATCATCTAGGCCCATTAGAAAGGCCCAACTTAAGGCCCAAGTGAAATTTAGGTTTCACATAAAATGATGATTAGGGTTAAGTTTCCCACTTAACCCATTAAGGACTTAATCCACTAAGGACTTAATCTATTAAGTCCAATATTGCTTAGATTAATCTTTGCCAATGATTATTATTTATAATTTCAAGCTTATTAAATAATTCTCGTGTGTATCCTGATTAATTCTCAAAATTAGGCTTTTATTGGCATTAGGGTTTTCCAAACCTAATTAGGGTTTCCAACCCAAATACTAGCCTACTTATCAATTTGTTGGGCTTTTAGGTCAATTATGGCTTTATTGGGCCTATTAGGCCCACTAGAATATCATTAAGCCCATTAGGGTTTTATTGGGTCACTTAGGGTCCATTAGACCCATTAGGGTTTTCACTAAGCCCATTAGGCTTCATTGGGTCCATTAGGTTTTACAAGGCCCATTAGGGTTTCAAGCACCCCAAACGAATCAAACTCAACGAGGTAAGCACACCGCCACCCGACACGGCGGCCAGTGGCAGCCACCACCTTAAAGTGGTGTTTTTCAATTTCTTTTCATTAGTCTTCTTTTTAGTTAAATTTTACAATGCTAACTCCCATAATCATACACACACACATGCTAATACAAACACATATAGATAATGACCTAGCGGTGGCCGGCGGCGGCATGTTGTGGCAGCTACCATGGCTGGCAACCATGGTGGGTATTTTTCCATTTCCCGGCCATCAAACAATCCCTACACAGCACCCACTCCACTGTAGCAATAAACCACACACACCAAAGCACGCACAACCACCTTCTACGGTGGCTAGCGGCGACAGACAAGGGTAGCGACCCCTATGCATTTTGCTTGGACTCCGAAAACAGCCACTCACATGGTGGCATTCAAAGAACGACAAAGACCCACGAAGGTGGCAGCAACGGCTAATGACCGAACAGAAGCGGCAACCACGCTCCAGCTCCCCAACGACGGTAGCAGTAAAGTAACAATTGCTGTTGGTGGCTCCCGGCCTCGTCGTCGACTGATCTTGCGGCTCCACCGACGGCGTAGGTGGCAGTCGGTCTTTGCGGTGGTCGATTTGAAACCTCATCAACAATGATGGTGCCGAAGATCGTAGAAGCGAAGTGGCGGCAGCCATACTTGGTGAAATAGCCGCGTAACCGTGCTGTCCATCGTGAGACCCAACCACAACCCTTCGACCGGTCCTTTCCAATGGCAGCGTCGATCTCGGCGGTTCTTCTCAGCAACCCGACATCCGGCAACGGTAGAGATGGCGAAGAGGAAGGCAGGCGAAGGCTGGAGTCTTCACATGGCGGCTAGAGAGAAATGAGTTAGGGTTAGGGTTTGCTTAACCCTTTATACCCGGCTCCACTCAAGAGTTTTCCATAATGGCAATAATAGTCCCTCCATGCCCCTTTTATTCAAATGTAATCCATATTTTACCTTTTTAACCCCTGCCATCTAAATACATTACAAATTAGGTCCGAGATTTACAATACATCCCCTACCCTACCAATCCTTTTCATATTTGGCCCAGCATTTACCAAATACCCCCTGTCTTCTAAAAATCTTTACAAACTAAATCCCAGAACTTACACTTTTAACCCTAAACTTCAGAAACTGACAATTAACCCCACGAGACCAACACTTTGCCATATAATTATTGATTTCTTGGCTACGATTCATTCATCGATTAATTTATTTATTTATTACATAAATAAACGGGGTGTTACCGTTTCATAATCACTAAGATAATCAAGATACTCAAGTACTGTCCTATCTTTTCAAATTGGAGAAACTTTTATCTTTCTGCCTAATTTGATTCTTCTTATTCGTTTTGCCTTACATTGAAAGTTTTTGAATGTTTCAGAATTACACTTAAACTTGTAAGTATAACCATATTCACTAAACTTTAGTAAATCATGATGAATAACCTTATCGATCTTTGTGGTGGACCTGACCAGCGCACAACCAAGTGTACCCCATCCTATAGTCCTTAACTTGACTCACATGAACATGTGAACAAGGAATTAGTCTTAATTTTCCAAAGATGAAAATTTCTCATTCATCATACAATACAAGTTACACGATTCCATGTTTCTATCCAACTGAAACGTGGGTGATGAGTATCTTTCCTTATTTGGTAAATTATAACACTACCACAACCGAAAGAATCAAATCCATTTTCCAAAATTGTTATCAATGGAATCATATAAAACAACAATTTTTTCACAAATGCCATTGTAAGGATATTTAAAATAAATAAAATTAAAACCTTTTCTTTTATTTTAAAACTTGCGGAAAAAACTTATCCTTACAATGCAAATGCATATGAAAACAATGTTGTTTTTTATTCTTAGGCAATCTATCATAACTCTTAAGCAACAACTCAAAATTCTGATTATCGAACCATGCGATCAAAATCCATCTTCACGATCAGGATCAACATATTCTTCCTTGAAGCTTCCTCTTTTCTTTGAATCTTAAAACATCAAAATGCGACGTAGTCACATCATGCATTACTTGCACTGAACAATCTAGGCTTGAATTTATTAAACACCATCAGCAACAAATGTGTTTAGAGTACATCAGCGGTGTTTACGACGCTTTGTCCAAAGGCGATATGGATAGTCGTGTCATTGGTAAGCGTACCTTTCTACCTGCAACTTTCGTGGGGGGACCTAGGTATATGTATAAACACTATCAGGATGCTCTAGCCATATATAGGGTTCATGGTAAGCCACAATATTTTACCATTTTCACTTGCAATGTTAAATGGCCTGAGTATAGGAGATACGTGGATGTTGTTGGTCAGCGTGATATTCAAAACATACCAGATATCATTGCACGCATCTTTAAAATCAAAGTTCATGCTTTCATTAACTTCCTTAAAGAAGACAAAACTTTTGGAGATGTTAGTGCATGTACGTTTCTAATCTCTTATTTCATTATTCTTATTTTTTTGCCTTTTGTTACTTTTATGCCTTAGTAACATATCGTATATTTTTATTTTCAGATCTTTACACCATTGAATTCCAAAAAAGAGGTTTACCATATTGTCATACGTTATTGTGGGTTACATCGCCCTTTAAAATACAAGAAGGTGAAGATATTGACAAATACATAACCGTTGAGCTTCCTGATCCCCTACTCGAACCAACACTATATAGGACTGTTACTACATGCATGCTACATGGTCCTTGTGGTTTACTAAATACATGTGCCCCATGTATGGTAGATGATAGATGTGTGAACGGTTTCCAAAACCATTCAACTCATTAACAATTTTTGATGAAAATGGTTACGTGCATTATAGAGGACAAGTTGGACCGTATCATGTCTTACAAAGTGGTGTTCGATTTGATAACGAGTTTGTGGTGCCGTACAACAAACGTTTGTGTAGTCGATTTGACGTTCACATCAATGTAGAATATTGTGGTTGGAATATGATGATTAACTACTTATTTAAGTACATTTCAAAGGGGGTTGATCGTGTTCGTTTCACTCTTTAAACATCAGAGATAAATACAACTGCTTCTTTCTCTACCATACATGTCGCTGCAAATGAAATCAACTCATTTCTAGATGGTCAATATATATGTCCACACGAAGCGGCATGGCGAATCCTTAATTTTTTCATTCACGAACGAGATCCAGCTATACAGGTCTTGGCCGTCCATTTGGAGGGGATGCAACCTACTATTTTCAAAGAAAACAGTCAAATAGGTTCTTTAATTGATACCCCAGGTTTTGGTATTATGACTTTAACGAAATGGTTGCACAATATCAGTGTGATGTTCGAGGCATTGACTTGGCGTACAATGATTACCCTTCTAAATATAGTTGGGACACCACTGTAAAGAGATGGATTCATAGGACTATCACAACAAATACTACCATTTGCAGACTTGCAAATGTACATCCAACAGCAGGGGAGTTATTCTATCTACGAATTTTAATGTGCCATAAAAAAGGATGCAAATCCTTTCGTGACATCAGGACTGTTCATGAAAGAACATACTCAACTTTTCGAGAAGCATGTGAAGCGTTAGGGTTAACTGGTGATGATAAGGAATGGCTAAAAGCATTTGAAGAATCATCCTCATGGGCAACCTCATCAGAACTTCGTTCTCTCTTCTGTCATCTACTTCTTTTTTGTGAAGTAGGGAACCATTTTTTGTTATGGGAAGTCGCAAAAACTAAAATAGGCAATGACATTACCCACACATTCACTTCCAGTTGTACAGTTCCCGATGTTATTCTACGTGTTGAAACACTAGAACAATAAACACTTCTCGGAATCCAAAATACACTACTAGCTTCAACGCCTTCAAAATCACTTACTGATTTTGGATTGCCTATGCCATCTCCATCTCTCCTTTCCATTCTCAGAAATCATCTTTTTCTTGAAGAGACTAATTACGATACACAATTCTTGATTTCTCATAATGCAACCATGGTATCACAATTAAATCCAGATCAACTTACAATTTATGATAGTGTTGTTGATGCAGAACAAAACAAAAAGCAACTACTATTATTCGTATACGGCTCTGGCAGTACAGGAAAAACATTTTTATGGACGACTATATTTTCATATTTTAGATCTAGGGGAAAGATTGTACTGGCTATCGCAGCCTCAGGCATTGCATCGCTTTTGTTGCCTTCAGGTCATACTGCTCATTCTAGATTTGTTATTCCAATTGAATTTATAGACAAGTCCTCTTGTAATATTAAAAAAAACACAGCTAGCAGAGCTCCTGAAGAGAACTTCGATGATCATATGGGATGAAGCTCCAATGAGTGATCGCCGCTGCTTCGAGTTTCTTGATAAATCACTAAAATATGTCCTTGAAAATGATAACCATCTTTTTGGTGGGATGTTAATACTCCTAGGAGGTGGCTTTCGACAAATGCTTCCTGTTCAACCTAAAAGTAGAAAATCACAAATAATTGTCCTAAACACTACCTAATTCATATCTATGGCCACACTTTACGATATTCAAATTACATTACAATATGTGTTTATCCCAACAAGAAAATTCTACCATGGATGTTAATTGAATATCATAGTTTGCCTCATGGCTGCTCGATATTGGAAATGGAAATATCGAAACACCAGAAAGGAATGATCCGGAAAGCACAAACATTATACAAATCCCTCAGCGTTTCCTTATCCAATCAAGAGACAAAGCATTAGAATCACTAATACATTTTGTATATGGAAAAGATATAATTTCCAATCCATCACCTCAGGATTTATCTGTTAGAGCCATTATTCGTCCAAAAAATGAAACTGTTGATCAAGTCAATGCTTTGATACTATCAAAAACCGGTGGTCAAGGGGTGGTGTACAACAGTTGTGATTCCATTAAATCACAAACCCATGATAACTTAGAATTAGATGCCTTATATCCCAAGAGTATTTAAACACTCTTCACTTTTCTGGTACCCCTTCACATACATTATTAGTGAAAGTTAATACCCCCGTAATGTTAATAAGGAATATCAATCAAAGAGAAGGTCTTTGTAATGGAACACGTTTGATTGTTACATAATTATTACCATCTATTATTGAATCTTTCATAATAACAGGAACAATTATTGGGAAAAGGGTGTACATTCCAAGAATAAAATTTGTTCATAATAGCTCTAACCTACCATTCATATTTTCCAGAAAATAGTTTCCTCTTAAAGTGTGTTAGCGATGACTATAAACAAAAGTCAAGGCCAATATCTTGAGAAGGTAGGTTTATACCTCGCAAACTCTGTCATGGGAAACTATATGTCGCTTTGTCAAGAGCTACCTCACCAGATTCGATAAAAATTCTGCTTCAACAAGAAGATGCATTACCATTAAACTGTACCAGAAATGTTGTCTTCAAGGATTTGTTAGTAACGATTAATATGATAGAGGTTATAACAACACATTTATGTTTTCAAAGCATCTAATAGTTTAGATAAATGCTATCATCCAAATATCATCTCTTCAACATGTTTTCGATTATAGTTAGTACATACATCTAATACCTAAGATAAATGATATAATTAACTTCATGTTTTATAACTATTTTGATTCATTCTTTTAAGCTAATATGTAAACATTAACAAATGTTTTTTTTATTTACAGAGAATGTCCTCAGCAATGGATAGAATATCAAACCTCCACTTTGATTCACCGGGAAATTCACTTAAAATCCATGTCTTGCGAAAATGGACATTACAATTCAGAAGAGACGAGACATGGTTTATGGTCATTGATGAGCATGTAAGGATTGATATATATATATATATATATATATATATATAAACACTCTTTCGTAAAAAATTATTCATTATAAAAACACCCTAACACATTTACTTGAGCAGGGAGATGTAATTCAACTACTTGCACATAAGAAAAATCAAGGATGCATTGAAACTTCATTATTAGTCTCTCGATGTTATCGTATCAAGGACTATACATGCACTGAGCCATAAAAATATCAAAAGGTCTTAAATCACCCAGTGCACATGAATATTGGTGAAGCATCAACAATTGAGGAAATTTCAAACCGCAATGCACTTCCAGTAACATGGTTCCACTTCCGTCCAAGATCACACCTTTAAATAATAGCAGACATAAACTTGGAGCATCTAGGTATATTTACAACATCAATGCAAACATCATTACATATTACACTTACTATTACATTCAAATTTCATAGGCGTACTCATCAACATGAAAGATCGCGAAAAAAACAAGGAACCTTTCGCGGTAATCACCTTAACAGATGAAAAGTAAGTAATAACTCTTCATATACAACACATATAACCTACTATACTCAACTAATAATTATTGATGATAATATTGTTCAAGTGCGGAGGAGATTAGCATACTCTTATGGAAGGAATGCATAGATTCGCCAGACAAGTTCAATCGAAACGCCTTTACATCAAGCTCTAACATGGTTGTACTAGCTTTCAACAATGTGAAGTCCACTATGTACAATAATAAATAATAAAACAAGACCTTCATTATATGATCACTTCATACTATACTTAATAACCATGTTAACAACACAGGAAGATCAACATTAACAAGTAGGAGTGCAACATACATGCACGTCAATCCCAAAATACCAGAAATGCACACACTCATTGCAAGGTATGCTATACTTGTACTACCAATCTTAACCGTAGTTTTCCAACTAAAAGCAACCAAAAAAATCACTACATACATTCACTAACAATGTTTTCGATAATTACATATTTGGTACCCAATTTCAATAAAAAACAACACCAGCTGTGATAAATACTACCTTACAACATTTAAAAACCTCTGAATACTCTCAAATAATGGTAAAAAATTATCTTTTGTAAAATACTACAATTTCATACCAATAGTCACTAATATACATCGCTAAATGTTCAAGGAAAAAGTATATGTTTTGAAGACCATAATATCTGATTTCACATTCAAAGATGTTTGGTACCACGTTACATGTTCCACATGTGGTAAATCAACACACAAAAAAGGTGATGGATAGTTTTGTGTTTCCCATGGGCCCATAAATGAACTAAAACTTTTGTAACTACTCCCTCTCCTATATGAAACTAGTATAATCTATAAAAACATAAACAACATCACTTCTCTTTCCACATGTATAAAATCTCAGCAGTACTCACAGACAATACAGATAAAACAACAATTTTCATGTCTGACAAAACAGCCCGTAGTCTAGTAAATGTTACTGCACAAGAAATCATGGACCTCTTTCCCAATCAAGATGGAAAAACTTTACCAGATCCACTACAACGTTGTAAAGGGTTGACAAAGAATGTTTTTGTACAATGCACAAAGCTTCCATCGACTAAAAATATTCGTTTCACAATCACCACAACAATGATATAAAAGGTCCACAACCAAAAATCACATCACCTCGAAAAACACCACATACACCTTCAACAACAATGGATCAGCAAACCACAACAACTACGGAGTCCTTCACCCGTACTAAATCATGTGAAATCGGAAAACGACTCCAATTAGAACATACATGTATGAATAACATATAACAATTTATTTATAGCCAACACATAATCAACATCTATCCATTTCACAGAAACTACACAGAAAACACCACGCCCCAAACGAATGAAATACAAAAACCATGGCGAAACGGACGAAGGAACATATGCCCAAAGCAGTAAAACTATTTGATCTTTTCAAAACATATATATACTTATTGTAGTACTTTGTTGTATCAATTTTGCGCCTTACAATGCTACATTCAACAAATTATCTTTATAAACACTAATTTATAAATATTCACTAAAAACTATGTCATCTCCAGACGAACATATTCAAACAATTGTTGTAATCTTTTTTTGTATCTATAAATTTGTTTGATATCAAATAATATTTACTTTTCAATTTGTTGCTATTAATATTGTGGATGAACTTCATTATCCTGTATTATTTTGTAATTACATCATACCCTTTCCCTATAATATTTTAGTAGAATAAATATGTTACATAAATGGCCCTTATGGCAACAATCTATTACAAAAATGGTCATTTCTAAATTATCCGTCGTCTATCTTTTCAACTTGTTTTTTAAATATAGTTACATGGTATCATTGACTTGATCTTTATGCCAACAAAAGTAAGGTTTAATCTTTCATATTACCCTTTTAATACGAACTTGGCATTCTCTTTCCAAAAAGGTTGTTCTCCATTATTTAAAAAATGAGAAGACTTACAGATGTCATCAGATTACTTCAAAAATGAGAAGAGTTACATATCTCATCGGCCCTCATCTTCATAATTTGCAATACAAATATAAAACATTATCTTATGTAACGTTAACGACATTATCAAATACACTACTTATCTAACTGTTCTGGTTAGAGGAAGTAGTTATCATGTTTTTAATAACAATCGTAATTGAATGTGTCACACCCCCAAACCAGACGGCGGAAACGTCCGAGGGTGGAGGACTTCATTTGTAGTATCACAACACATGCATCATAATAATCAAAGTACAAACAACCATTGTATTTAATAGTATAAGTATTTACATGTGTTCAATCATTGTATATTATCCTGTTGCAAGTTGTACTTGAAGTGGACATCTATTTCCAATTCTTTAGAAGATTTTTGTTTAATTAAGTGTTTAAGTTCAGAGATATCAAATTCATATTCATTCTTGATATCCCACTATCTTTTTATCTATTGACTTTTATAGAAAAAGATGTCTCCTCGTAGAAATCCAAGACGTAACAATGAAAATGAAGTACCAACGCCACCTCAACCACCACCTCCGCAATTCGATGTTGCTATGTTTCAAGCACCAGTCACGACAGTTGTAGCGGCTGCCATGTCTAATATCAATACTTCTGGTGCTAGTGGGTCGGGAGCTGGTGCACATCCTTCTAACCATATTGAGGGTCATGAGCACTCGCGAGAGTGCACTTATAAAGACTTCTCGAATGCCAAACCTAGGACCTTTAATGAAACTGGAGGAGTGATGGTTTTAAGGCAGTGGATTGAGAAGACAGAAGCAATCTTTCAAATTTGCTCTTGTCCAAAGGGTAGTAAAGTTAAATTTGTTGCCTGTACTTTTTCAGATAGGGCCCTAACATGGTGGAATGGCCATGTTAAGTCACTGACTTTGATAGTGGCTAATACTATAAGCTGGGAGAACCTAAAAACCATGTTGATGCGGGAATACTGTCCGCGAGGGTAAATTCAGAAACTGGAGCAAGAACTCTGGGGTCTTACCATGGCCGGTGTAGACATAACAACTTACATAAATCGGTTCTGTGACTTGGCGATTCTGTGTCCAAAAATGGTTGCTCTAGAGAGCAAAAAGATTGAAAGGTATATTTGGGGACTGTCGCCCCAGATATTGGCAAGTGTCATTGCATCTAGGCCTGTTACCTTTGATAGTGCCAAGGAACTGGCACAGTCACTTATTGACCACGAAAATCGTCAAAACTCTGTGGTTATTGCTCCAGAACAACCTAAGGAGAACAAAAACAATAGCAAGAAGAAGGGCTAGAACAAAAGGAAGGGTAAATCTCCTCTGGAACCTTCAAGGAAGCAACAAATAGTGGCAGACCTGTAGTGGTCACGAGTATGTTCCTTCTCAACTATACTTATGCATGTATTCTTTTTGATTGCAGTGCTGAGAAGAGCTTCGTGAGCCATAATTTTAAACATCTACTAAATCAAAACTCCCAACCACTAAATGAAACTTTTACAGTAGAAATGGCTTACGGAAAATCCGAATCCACCAATGATATATACATAGGATGTACCCTTACCTTAAATGACTTGTCTTTCCCAATAGAACTTATACCGATCTCTATCAAAAGTTTTGACGTCATAATAGGTATGGATTGGTTATGCCCCAACCATGCCGACATCTTGTGTTATGAAAGAGCTATTCGCTTGAACTTGCCAAGTAATGAAACTCTTATTATTTACGGCGACAAACCCGGAACGAACCTTCAGATCATTTCTTGCATCAAGGCACAA
The DNA here is from genome assembly GCF_002870075.4 of Lactuca sativa. Lineage (NCBI taxonomy): Eukaryota > Viridiplantae > Streptophyta > Magnoliopsida > Asterales > Asteraceae > Lactuca > Lactuca sativa. The sequence goes on from NC_056623.2 coordinate 36,452,729, forward strand.
AAATACCTTCGCAAGGAGTACTGTGCATTCTTAGCTCACGTGGTAGACAAAAAGCAAGAAGTGAAAGACATTGCGAGCATTCCAGAGGTCTGCAACTTTCCCGATGTATTTCCCGATGATCTTCCAGGGGTGCCTCCCGAACGACAAGTCGAATTCCGAATCGACTTAATCCCTGGAGCTACCCCTGTAGCCAAATCACCCTATCATCATGCACCTTCTGAGATGCAGGAATTATCCAGCTAGCTTAACAAACTCCTAAGCAAAGGTTTCATAAGACCAAGCTTCTCACCCTGAGGAGCACCGATTTGGTTCGTAAAGAAGAAGGATGGATCATTCCGCATGTGTATAGACTACCACGAGCTTAATAAACTTACCATCAAAAATCGATACCCTCTGTCTCGCATTGACAATCTGTTCAACCAACTTCAAGGTGTGAACTACTTCTCGAAGATAGACTTAAGATCCGGGTATCACTAGTTACGAATTTTGGAGGAAGACGTTCCCAAAACTGCGTTCAGAACTCGTTATGGTCATTACGAGTTTATAGTGATGCCATTCGGATTGATGAATGCACCTGCAGTGTTCATGGACCTAATGAACAGAGTGTGTCATCTATTCCTGGACAAATTTGTTATAGTCTTCAATGACGACATCCTTATCTACTCAAAAATCAAAGAGGAACATGGCCAACATCTTCGTCAAATATTATAAACTCTTAGACCAGAGAAGCTCTATGCGAAGTTTTCAAAGTGTGAAATGGATCAGGAAGGTAGATTTCCTAGGTCACGTGGTTAGTTTAGAAGGAATACACGTCGACCCTTCCAAAATAAAGGGAATTGAAAACTGGTCAGCACCCAAAACACCTACAGAAATCCGTCAATTCTTAGGTCTTGCTGGCTATTATCGCAAATTCATTCAAAATTTCACTCGAATAGATAAGCCTCTTACTATCCTGACCCAAAAGGGTGAAACCTTTAGCTGGGGAGAAAAGCAAGAAACATCGTTTCAAACGCTGAAGCGAGCTTTGTGTAGTGCACCAATCCTGTCTCTCCCTAAAGGGACATAGGATTTCGTAGTGTACTGTGATGCTTCTAATCAAGGGCTTCGATGTGTTCTTAGGCAAAGAGGAAAGGTTATATCCTATGTCTCAAGACAACTAAAGACACATGAAGTCAACTATATAACACATGACCTTGAACTAGGAGAAGTGGTGTTTGCTCTGAAGATCTGGAGACATTACTTATATGGCACGAAATGCACAATATTCATGGACCATAAAAGTCTCCAGCACATCTTCGATCAGAAAGAGTTGAACATGAGACAACGACGATGGGTGGAGCTACTTAACGACCATGAATGTGAAATTCTTTATCACCCTGGTAAAGCGAACGTAGTAGCTGACGCCCTTAGTAGAAAAGAATACTCGGGATGCCGGGTAAAGTCATTGACCATGACAATCCATTCACATCTATCCACGCAGATCAAGGAAGCTCAACTTGAGGCCTTGAAACCAGAAAACATGGCAGGTGAAACCCTTAGAGGAATGGATAAGAACTTCAAATTCAGGGATGATGGAGTCTATTATTTCATGAACCGGATCTGGACACCAAAGTTCGGTGGTTACAGAGATGTGGTTATGAATGAAGCACAAAAAACCTCGATATTCCATCCACCCAGGTTCAGACAAGACATATCTAGACCTTAAGAAACTATACTGGTGGCCTAACATGAAGGCCGAAATCGCTACCTTTGTGGGAAAGTGCCTTACTTGCACCAAAGTTAAGGTAGTGTACCAGAAACCTTCAGGTTCATTACAACAACCTAAAATCCACGAATGGAAGTGGGAGCGGATTACAATGGATTTCAGAACCAAGTTACCTAAGACATAGAGTGGTTATGATACTATTTGGGTAATCGTCGATAGATTAACCAAATCTGAACACTTCTTACCAATCAAAGAGACCGACAAGATGGAGAAGCTAACAAGAACATACCTCAAGGAGATTGTTAGACCGCATGGTGTGCCAATATCTATTATTTCGGACCAAGATAGTAGATTCACATCTCGTTTTTGGCAGTATTTACAAAACTCTCTTGGAATTAGGTTGGACATGAGTACAACCTACCATCCACAAACCGATGGACAAAGTGAGAGGACGATTCAAACATTAGAAGATATGTTACGAGCTTGCGCGATAGACTTTGGAAAGGCATGTGATATTAATTTACCCCTTGTTGAGTTCTCTTATAACAAAAGTTATCACACTAGCATAAAGGTTGCTCCATTCAAAGCCCTTTATGGTCGCAAGTGCAGATCCCCTCAGTGCTGGGCTGAAGTGGGTGACACGCAGCTAGCTAGAGGTCAAACTCCTGACAGTGCTCTCACTGGTCCAGAAATTATTCAAGAAACTACCGAGAAGATCGTACAAATTCGGGAGAGACTTAAAGCTTCCAGAGATAGACTGAAAAGCTACGGTGACAAAAGGAGAAAACCCTTGGAATTCCAGGTTGGTGACTGTGTTTTGTTAAAGGTCTCACCCTGGAAGGGCATGATACGCTTTGGAAAGCGTGACAAACTGAATCCAAGGTACATAGGACCATTTGAGATTCTTGCCCGAATCGGTCCTGTAGCTTAAAAACTTCGATTACCCCAAGAACTAAGTAACATTCATCCTACCTTCCACGTTTCGAACTTGAAAAAGTGTCTATCCGACGAGACTCTTGTGATTCCACTCGAGGGAATTGAGTTAAACGAGAGCCTCAATGTTGTGGAAGAATCCATAGAGATACTAGACAGGGAAGTTAAGAAAACCAAACAAAGCCGTATCCTGATAGTGAAGGTTTGCTGGAATACAAAACGGGGACCTAAATTCACTTGGGAGCGAGAGGATCAAATGCAACAGAAATACCCACATCTTTTTCCCTAGTCTATCTGTAATGTAAATTTCGAGACGAAATTCTCTTTAACGGGGGGATAATGTAACAAACCGTTATTTCAAACCTATGTAATAGTGTAGGTTAATTTGTACTTCTTTATAAAATAATAAAGAGAAATTTTAGCATACTGTGTATATTTACATAATTGACCCTCAAAAATAAATTATTAAACAATCTCGATTGGGATGAACTAAGTGATAGGGATTGTAACAAGGTTTCCAAAAACATAAAGAGCATTAAAATCCGAGTTATAACGAAGAAGTTATGACTTATTCTAGGTCCTTTCCTTGTTTGGATGTGGACTTATAGTACCGGTTATTTGTCCGAATGTCGTTTAAATTTTACTTATATATAAAATTGTATATGTATATAAATATAAAAGTTATTTCATCAATTCAAATACCTTTGTAACATGTTGAGCAAGGGATTACATGCAAACAAAGTTAAATACCGATTCATAAAGTACATATAAATTATAATAGATAAAATTTATGATACATAGAACAATAATTCATGATTCAAGTATACTAGAATACACTGTTTTACAAGAAACAAGAGTTTTGATTCAGAACAAATCAAGGGTTTACACATGTCCAATACATGTTCGGAATACTAATTCAAGAACATACTGCCAATCATTTATTTCAAAATGATTGGGTTTTCATAACCAATATACATGTAACGTTTATATACTTTTTATGAGACATTCAATTCATGTTATTTAATTCATTTTAGACAACCAAGGTAAAGCCCTGACATTATAACCAGAATCTCCAGCCCGGGGATCGAAACAGGTTATGTGTAGATCTATATCAGGATTGACAACCCCGCACTCAGGCTGCTAGCTACAGTTAGGCATACACGCCAATGAGTGGCAATTATTATCAACAGTTTAAACGCCCACAAAGTGTTTGTTTCAGGCGATCATGTCTTAGTATGGTTATAATAATTCATTAAAAAGATATTATCAACACGTTAGTGTATAAACAACTAAACGTAAGTACATCTTCAAAGTACCAGTTTACAAAATACAAAGTACAATGGTATATTACAGTTTTCAATAACAGCTGGTGAAGCCATGAACACTCTTAGTTGCAAATTTTACAAATACAGAACATTGGTTTACAAATAGAATAGTTTTATGGGAATAAAACTATTTTTCATATACAACAGAAAATATGGGATTTTCTAGAACAGTTTTCATATTCAAGATACAAAGACACCCTTTCAAACATAAAGACTTATGTACTCACTCAACTTATTGTTGATACTCTCTTTTCAAATTACTTGTATTCTCAGGGAAATAATAACATGTACTCCCCGAGCTTTTTGAGAAGATGGAGCTAATATGAGTCATGTCTTCTTCTTTTGTATAACTATTTTGGTTTCAATATACAATGATTGAACACATGTAAATACTTATACTATTAAATACAATGGTTGTTTGTACTTTGATTACTATGATGCATGTGTTGTGATACTACAAATGAAGTCCTCCACCCCCGGACGTTTCCGCCGTCTGGTTTGGGGGTGTGACAGAATGCATTTACTATTTACGAAACAGTGGCAAAAAAACAAAAATTAACGTGACCTGTGGTTACCCACGGGTTCACACACTAGTTTATATTTACGTTATTGGGTATAATTCATTTTATTTATTTTTTCCATTATTTAATGATAAAATTATCTCATCTTTCAAAATTTTACATCTTTTTCCACCGGAGCCAGGTGCAGGATCCCTATTAGATGATCTGTTAACTATACTTTCAAAGGTATAATTTTAATTATTATTATTATTATTATTATTATTATTATTATTATTATTATTATTATATTTTTTTTTATAAATGAAGGTGTGAGTTTGAGCCAAACTAACTACATTTATGATACAAATTTATTTTGTTATATAGTTAAACAGATTAGTAAGCAGACCTAGACATTCTGGAGTTATTGGTGATCGAGGGTCATGGTCTATATAAGGAGAAAGTATCTATCAAATCTACTTGAGAAAAACTTTTGATCCTCATTGTTTATAGTTTATATTTTCTATAAAAACAATTTGCATGCTCATCTGCCTAGACTAAATAAAAAAATGAATGAAACTAAGGAAAAATCAAATATAATGCTAAGTGACACAAATAGATTTGAAAATCATCCTGGTCAGTCTTGTGACCTTTGTCAACCTAGAAACCACAAGGTTAAATGGTTCCGCTTAATTAAACTAAACAACAAGGTATAAGATAAAGAGGGGTAAAATAGTTTTTTTAGGTATGACAATGATTAAACGCATAACAAAAGATTTTATAGGGAATGTCCTAGTTAAAAAAAGACATTAGGGGCGAAACACACAGATTATAGCAAACCATAGGGACCATTCATGTAATTTACCTTATATTTTATTTGGTTAGGGTTGTCGTGGACAATGGATGAACACGAATCGTTCTTGTTCGGTTTAAAGAAGCTTGGAAAAGGTGATTGAAGAGGGGTTTCGAAGAAGTATATGCAAAGAACAATCTCAACTTAAGTAACTAGCCATACTAAGAAGTATTTCATCATAATCAAATCATAAGAGAAAGGAAAACCTAGATCAAGTCAGTTTGATATGCCCATTCAATTGGTGACTGTTTTGTTTTTGATTTGTTTATTTTGATTTTTTGATTTTTTATTCTTTTTTTTGTAATTTTATTGTATAATACATATTTGTGTGGTATAAGTCGGAATTAATTTAACTATACTTCATGCTTTATTGCTTTATTATCACGCAGTGTCAACAATTATTTTGTACTAGAAATATTCATCGATTTATTCCCGTATGAACTTATCTTGAAAACAGAATATATGTGAAAAAAATTCATAAAGAGCTCGTCTTATAGAATAGAATACATGCCTTCATCCCAATCTATATCCACAGAATACACAACTCAAATTCGATGATTTTTTTGTAATGCTTATTGTGCTCATTCCAAACTAATCGCTATGAAGAAAACGATCCTGTTTGTCATGTACTTGTTTTACTGCAAGCTAACACGGTAAAATTATCTAAATTTTTTACCCTAATACACTTTTATGCTTATTTTATAGTATAACTGTTAGTTTATAATAAAAGTAAATATAGTGATTCTTTGCAAAAGAATCTAATGAAAGAAATTAGAAGAATCTTTAAAGAAAGAATCATGGCATTTGAGAATGAAGTGAATGGTGATGGGTGTTGCTTGACATTGAAGTATTCTTCTTATTGTGTTGAGTTTGCTTCCTAAGGAACCTCTTACGTATCACATGCAATATGCATGCATGTCCCACACATAACTATTATGCTTTTTTTTAAAGATATTTTTTTCTTTAAATATATATACTACTAATTTAAATTACTGTTTGCTTTTCTTCTACCAGAAAAAGTATAGCTTCTTTTGCTTGTTTGGACAAGGTGCAATTGTATTGTTTGCTTTAATGTCGTGCTAGTGCATGGTATTTAAAAAAATAATAATCTAAATGAGGATAGAGAAGGATGTTTCGACAAAAAGGTATTGGATATATATATATATATATATATATATATATATATATATATATATATATATATATATATATATATATATATATATATATATATATATATATATATATATATATATATATATATATATAGAGAGAGAGAGAGAGAGAGAGAGAGAGAGAGAGAGAGAGGGGATCATTTGAAAACTCATATATTCCCGAGAACTTGAGAACTAAAAGTGGTCTATTAGATCAAAAAATTTAAGGGCTTTGATTTTTATGGCAATCTCGTACTTAACAAAAGCTTGAATGGTGTATAGAGGCTTTTAACAAAAATCGTGAGGATAAACTGGGAATGACATTTTCACATCCCTAAAACTCATTCTCTCTTTCTCTTTCTCCCCTCTCTCTCTCGTACGTCGTCCACTCGTCCTCACCGTCTCCCTCATCTCTTTGGTCACGACGTTTGCTCCATCTTTGCCTCTGTTTGTGGCGATAGTATCCTCGCCGAATCTGGAGGATTGTACATCAACCAACGACAACCACCTGCATCGGCATATCACTTTTTTATCGTCTCCTTATCGGCTTCAGACAAGGATCCATAATCGATCAATATTTCATAGTCATTATAACTGATTGATGTTGAATCTGAAATCCTCTAATGATTTTGGCTTCATTCTCGTCGATCATGAACAATTTCTATAAGTATTTATTTTATTTGCATTTTAAATCTGAAATCCTTCGTAAATCACTCTGTCAAGTACATCCTCTTCACTTCCTCACCTCTCCAATGAAGTTAGGGTTTTTTCATCTGTGATTTTCTGGTGATTGAAATTGGACTTACAAATCTGTTTTATCATGTCGTTCCCCAAAATCCTACTGAAATAGTGTAACACCCATAAAAATCAAGCCAATTTAAAACTTTTTCAAACATCCAAAAGTCGTTAGTTATTACAAAATGTTTTCAAAATAGTTTAATATCAGAGTATCCCAGAAACAAAGTCATAAAAAGTGAGGAGCTGTACGATCACGCCTTTGCCTTGCCACAATCCCCTGATGTACCCGAAACAATAAATTGAAACTGTAAGCCCGAAACTTTAGTGAGTTTCCCCCAAAATACCCATACCCACAACAATATACATAGAATAATAAACAACATACTATGGGTCCAATCAACCATCGGGTTGGAATACCCCAGGCCCTCAACCATCCGGTTGGAATGCCACCATACTATGGGTCCAATCATCCTCAGGATGGAATACCCCAGGCCCACAACCAACAGGTTGGAATGCCCACACTCTATGAATGAGTCTAGCATCCTCGAGATAGAATACTCACGACCCACAACCAATAGGTTAGAATTCCCACATACTATGAGTCCAATCATCATCGGGATGGAATACTCACGGCCCACAACCAACAGGTTGGAATGCCCAGGTCTATTGGCTTTCGCACAAAGCCGATAAGCCTCAACCGCCAAACAAACATGTGTACATATAACAAATAATCACATAACAGTCTATAGACAACAACTGGTCTAACCGACCATACCACATACAACATAATATTATCCTACCCTCTAGGATTCCGAACTAACAGGTCATCCCACATACCACATAATATCATCTCACCCTTTAGGTTACCGATCTAACAGATCATACTAACATAACAAAACCAGAAAACAATCCAAAGGGTCGGCCTTGGTGCCTTAGACCCTTGAGTATAGTGAGGATAACTCACCTGGCACTGCTGAAGTCCCGCAGATAAACTCCAGCTGTCGGTTGATAAATTCCCGAACTGTCAACATCAAACAATACCCAATTAATAATTGGGTTCCAAGCGCAAGGTCTATCTTACACTCCAAAGACCCAAAAATCAAGTAATGGGCCAAAGCCCAACATATGGCCCAGACCTCTACATGGTCTTTTCTTAAGGCTCGTTCAATTATTCTAGTCCAAACTATTTGTATTCCCATGGCCCAATATCACATAATCATAAAGGTCCATTTATGGCCCATCTATGGCCCAATTTTCCAAATTGGGCCCAATACTCTCACATGTGCCTTGTCCTAAAACCTATATAATTATTTAGTCCATTTGCTTATTCTTGGAAAGCCCATTAATAGTCCAATCGCCAAAGCCCGATAGAAAGACCCAACACCAAGTCCAAGTAAAATTAGGGCATAAAATGACAATTAGGGTTAAGTGTTTCTCACTTAACCCATTAAGGACTTAATCCATTAAGTCCCTCACTTTACTATATAAGTCATATGGTGTGATTGGGCTTAATACACAATTTCATTCCAATGGCCCAAATATGGGTCCCGATAAGTCCAAGCCCATAATCCCAAAATTAGGGTTTTCATATGAAATGATGATTAGGGTTAAGTGTTTCTTACTTAACCCACTAAGGACTTAATCCATTAAGTCTAATATTGACTTAGGTTAATTTGCCAATGATTATTATATAATTTTTCAAGTTATTAAATAATTCCCATGTGTGTCCCGATTAATTCTCAAAAATTAGGGTTTCATGACATTAGGGTTTTCCAAACCCTAATTACTAGCCCATTAATCAAATGGTTGGGCTTTTATGTTAATTAGGGCTTCATTGGGCCTATTAGGGTTCTTTGGGCCCACCAAGGTCTCTTTGGGCCCATTAGGGTTTCTTTGGGCCCTTTAGGTTTTCATGGAGCCCACTTTGTCCAAGCATCCCTAAACGAGTCAACACGCAAAAGAGGCACACCGACACCCAACGCAGCGGTTGGTAGCGGCAGCCACCACCCTACAGTGGTGGTTTGAGTTTTTCATTTCATTATTTCAATTTTTGTTACAATGTACAATACTAAACCCCAAAGAAAACACACACACTAATACAAAACACACACACACACAACCCCCTTGTAATGGCCGACGGTGGTATATGGTGGCAGCCACTACCTCATAGTGGTGGCGTCCATTCCCGATTCTCCAACTAGACAAACTACACTCTACAGCAGAATAAACACACCCACACACTTTCTTGCTTGCAAATGGATCCAGCCACCCACCTGGTGGCGTTTGGCGATGGCAGCAGCACTGCAAGCGGCATAGCGGCGGTAGTAAGTTGTGGTGATAAGTTTCTTCCCGATTCTCTGTCCAAGAGATATTCCTTACCACATAAATCCCAAGAAATATATTCACACACATACTAATTCACGCACACAGCTACCCCTCACGGTGGCTGGTGGCGGTGTCGGAGCTAATAGGAATAGTGGCTGAGGCCGGAAGCAACCATGAGGACGTGACCCACGTCTTAGTCGCAGGAAAGAGGAAGGAAAGGGATAGAATATAAATCCTGAATTTACAGCGCTTCCGTGTCGCTCATGACCCTACGCAACAACGATTATGGCCATTCATCGTCCTCCGACGGTCGTCCCAGCTATTCACAACGCTTCCGATAGTGGTACAATGGTGGTGGTGTCCATCGGCGAGGCGACGACGGATGTAGGTGTTCCGAAGGTAGTAGCGGCTGGAGGGCGAATGTAGTGAGGGTGGTGACTGGAACATAATTAGGTTTAGGGTTCCTTTAGTTTGAGGGAAAGAGATGCAAGGAGGGTGATGAGTTTAATCCTCGTCTCCAATATAGAGTTTGTGCCATTTGACGCATCCAGCCCCTCCTCCCTTACGCTTCTCAAATAAAATCTGAATATTACCATTCAGCCCTAAGCACTTCAATATCTTTTCAATTTAAGTCTTAATCTTACCAAACACGCCTTGACTTTTAAAAATCTTTATGAAATAAATCCTGAATTTACACTTTAACCCTTGAAAGTCCAAATTGTATAATTTGGATCCTCGAAACCACTCTTTGCTAAATGTTATTGGTTTTAGGGCCATTATAAATTAATATAAAATATAAATTTACCTTTTGGGGTTCTGGTTTTATTATTTAATTACTCTATTTCAAACAGGATGTTACAAATAGGCGTGGGTTTGACCATGTCGTTCGGTTAGGGTTTAGAAACCAACAAAATTGATATCAAATTAGAGTTTTAAATCCTTCAGCGGCTTGCGAATAAACAGTAACATAAAAAAGTGATTGATTTTATTCATTTTGTTGATGTGGAACTGTAACTGATTTTAGTTGTATCTCTCACAAATCACAATTCCATACTAAAATATACCATCAGTATGCATTTGGTCAAAAATGTCGTATATGCAGTGATATTTTATGTATCAGACAATATTTGGCTCATATATCTTTTATCAATTAGCATGATCTTTGTTTCATTATTGCTTTTAAAACTATTTTGCTATTGAATTTTGCTCTGATTTGAGGTTGTTTGGCATCCTGTTTCTGTTATCTTTGGTGCTATATACTATTCATTTTGTATCAAATACAACATGTAGCTAACGATTTTTAATAAATGTGATTGTAATATTCCTAGATCCTTTTTTCAATGTGCTACATTTGTGGGAACTATAACCTACATGTCACCTAAAAGAATCAGAAATGAAAGTTATTCATATCCAGCTGATATCTGGAGCCTTGTTCTTGATCTTTTTGAGTGTGGCACTAATGAATTTCCTTATACAGCAAATGAAGGACCTGTTAATCTTATGTTACAGGTAATTTTATCAACTACACTATATTGGTTTCTTCTTTTATTCTTGTTGATATATAAATTTTTATTTCCCACGTGTTAATAGATCCCGGAAGGTGCATCTCAATATTATGCATATTTATAGATACAAACATGTTTTTTGATTTCATTCATATCTATATACACTAGATTACTGTAGAACATAAAATCCTAAAATAGTTGCATTGTTTATTGGATTTAGTTATTTGGGTCAATGGAGGATATCAATGGTAAAAGAAAATGGAGAAAAGTTGCTTATGGAGGTATCCAGTCTGGTTTTTTGACAATCACACATACAACACTTTCCTTCAAAAAATGGTGATGAATGCTGATGCGGTCAAAAGAGACATGCTTAAGGTGATGCTAGATTTCGTTTCACCTTTTCAGTATCTTTACATCTTTAACTATTAGCTTGTAAAAGATCATAGAAAGAGACATGCTTAAGGTGATGCTAGATTCCATTTCAATTTTTCAATATCTTTACATCTTTAACTATTAGCTTATAAAAGATCATAGTATTTTGTTGTGCTTGTTTGATTTAAATTAACAATGAGGATAACAAAAGAAGAACCTAAGTTAACAAATGACTTACATTTATTATTGATGCAATTACTTGTTGTGTTTGTTTGATTTAAATTTAATTAGAAGGTATGTATGTATTTTTTTTGCAGGATGTGGCTTTTATGATTGATGGATAGGCTCTTGAAATTGCACTCAATTACTTCCGGAAAGCAATCATATAGTTGGAAATATTATCACAGACAACTATATGATGTTGGATTACACCATCCCAGGAGGTACAAGTACAACTAGCTACACTTTGTTTATTTTGTGATTACAAATTACAGACCAAATATGTATGTCTAAAGTATCTTTACGTCTGTAACTATTAGTTATCTATGATTCAAAGCCAAAATGCAGGTACTTTTCAAGTTGACTAAAAAATTTCATTTCTTCAAAAATAATTAAAAAAAGTTACTAAAAACTGTTCCTTTTTTATTGATTAATTGTTGTTCTTGAATCACATGTAATTCCTTGAGAGTAACCTAGACAGTTAGTTAAATTACATGTCCGATTAATAAAAATCACATGTAATTCACATATGAATTACATGTCCGATTAATAAAAATCACATGTAATTCACATATGAATTACATGTGATTCACATATGAATCATATGTGATTCACATATAAATCACATGTAATTCACAAGTGAATCAGATATGAATCATATGTGATTCACATATAAATCACATGTAATTCACATATGAATAATATGTAATTCACAAGCGAATCACATATGAATTACATATTATTCACATATAAATCACATGTGATTCACATATAAATCACATGTAATTTACATATAAATCACACACAATTCACAAGTGAATCACATAGGAATTACATGTGATTGACATATAAATCACATGTGATTTACATATTAATCAAATGTAATTCACATATGATCATTCACAAGTGAATCACATATGAATTACATGTGATTCACATATAAATCACATGTGATTCACATATGAATCACATGTAATTCACATATGAATCACATGTAACTCACAAGTGAATTATATATGAATTATATGTGATTCACATAAAAATCACATGTAATTCACATATGAATCACATGTAAATCACATGTAATTCATATGTAGGTCACGAGTGAATCACATATGAATTACATATATATGCACACATGCATTTTGTGTGAGGGTTATTTGTTTATAGTTTCTTATGAATTTCACATTTAAATAAAGATACAATCACAGGTGAATATCACATTATATAATCGCATGTGAATCTTAAATGATATATACATTTGTATTTTTGTTAGTGTTCTTGCTTAAATCATTTTTTTTTGTAGATTTGGAAGAATTTGTGGAAAATTTTGACGATGTAAAAAGTGATAGATTGAAGAAAATATGCAAATTTTGATATGAAGAAATGATAACACTGTGAATCTTTGTAACATTTTTTATTTTTTATATTTTATTTTGTATTGAATAAAATACTTGTATTATTGTGTTTATAGATTAATTAATAAAAATAAGATTTTTTATGATTACTTACGAATATTATAGTATAAGAAATATGCATATATGCATTTGAAAAAATATGCATATATGTAGCTTAAACATTGATTTTTTTTGTTAAAAAAATTAGAGTTTTTTCTTTTAATATTCTAGTTTTTTTTTTAAATATCTACCGATTTTTAAAATTTACTTTTTAGAAAAATGCAGTTTGTTTTTGAAAAAAATGCAGTTTTAAAAAAAAATTCAGTCTTTTTTTTAAAAAAATTGAAGTTTTTTTTGTTAATTTTTTAAAAAAATTCATGTTTTCTAAAAAAAATCTCCATATACTTAAAAAAAACGAAAATTATTTAAAAAAAAATCTAGAATTTGATTTATTATGTTAATTTTTATAACTTTTTTTATAAATATTTCCAATAACACAAAAAATTAAACATTAAATGACATCGGTAATATTACGATCATGCCCTTAATGAGTTGATTTTGATCTAACGTTCCATATATATATATATATATATATATATATATATATATATATATATATATATATATATATATATATCAAAGTTCTAAAAAACGTTCGATGTTAGCTAGTCAGTGGACGGGGTTAAGGGATTAATCGATTATGTAGAGATTAATCAGGGACCATTAATTTCTAATTTGTTGCATTAAAAAAATTAAATACGACTAATATCATAACAAAGTTTGTAAACCACTTGGGTTGTGGTGACTTGGTAAGGTATGTGGAAGATCTGGTGGATAACCTACTGACCCATGTTCAAATCCTGGCACCACTCAGCCTTTATGGCATGGAGGTTCGCCTATAGTGACTCCAGGACATGAGGCAAATCCTCATGTTTACAGCGGGGAATTAGTGGGTGCGCGATAGCTGGCCTGGAAACACTCGTTAGGGAAGCTTCATTTGAAAAAAAAAAAAGTTTGTAAATACCACTAATATCATAACAGAATAGGTTAATATAATTAACAAAACACTAATCATTCCACCAATAGTTTCTATTAAGATATAACTTCTTACATGTGTTAAAATTTTATTGTTTTCTACTGTTTCATTCATTGTATATGCATGTATTAATCGTTAGTCGCCCGTTAGTCGGTCGAGTAGCGCCTAGGGACTAACCGAAGATTAATCAGGACCAAGTCGCGATTTTTACAACACTACTATATATATATATATATATATATATATATATATATATATATATATATATATATATATATATATATATATATATATATATATATATACACACACACACATATAGGTTTAGGTTCTATGGAAAACAAAAAACCCTAAAAATCATAAAAATGCATAAAAACATACTTAGAGATCACGGTTTTTTTTTTGAATTTTTTTTTATAAAAAATCGTAGGTTTTTGTTAGAATTCACTGAAAAAAAAGATAAAAAAATCATTGTTTTTGTAATAAAAGTTATTTTTTCAAAAAAAAATTCACCGATTTTGTATAAAAAACTACGATTTTATCAGAAAAATTAAAAAAAAGTTTTGTGATCTCTAAGTATTTTTTATGCATTTTTATGATTTTTAGGGTTTTTTTGTTTTCCTAATAATGCTTCCATATATATATATATATATATATATATATATATATATATATATATATATATATATATATATATATATATATATATATATATATATATATATATATATATATATAGAGAGAGAGAGAGAGAGAGAGAGAGAGAGAGATACTCAAACATATATAATCACTTAAAATGAAAAAACTGCAAAAATGGTCCTTATGGTATGTATTTTTCCGAAGTTTAGTTAAACCTCGACTTTGTTTTTTGGCTTCATTGTCCTTTTGAGGTAGTTTGTTTGTGGAATTTGTCCATGTTCAACCTGAAAAGACTAATCTACCTTTTTAGTTTTTTTTCTATTTTCTTAAACAATTTTCCCTTTTATTTAATTTTTTGAAGGTTAAAACAAATAAAGAAGGGGCCCTACATCTCTCTCTCTCTCTCTCTCTCTCTCTCTCTCTCTTTCTCTTTTAAAAGTCGAAGCTCTCAAGGATTCCAACTACAACAAAAAATCGAAGCCTTTTTCTTCTTCTGAATCAAATCAACCAATGTAAGTATGAAGTCTGGTTCATTAGCAAGCCACAAAAATATGGACCCTTCTTCCTTTTTTTTCTTCTAATTTGCAAGTCTATGAAAAGGAAAGAAGATGAACAGGTCCAAAGATGGTGATCCTATGGTTACACGAAATGGGTGCCAAGAAAAGTTGGTAATGATTTCTTTAGGTGATGAATCCGATGAACATTGGTTGCTAGCGATGGGTTATGGTGACATAATTTCTGATGAGATGCACTTCTATTTTTTTTTATCTTCAATCAATCCACTCCCAACCCTATAATACCTACTTATGACGAAATCGTATGTTAATCTGTTGTAAATTTCATCTTTGTGCCTCTAATTTCTTCATATGATGTTCTCTCGATCTTCTTACTCTGTTCAATATCGATGTTAATCTGCAATCGCACTTGGATCCCTAAAATCATGACAGTTCATGGAATTCTAGCAGATGTTTGAAGAAGATGACAATGGAGGAATGGATGAGAGGAACAGAAACGAGACATATCGGTTTTTCAGATGTTGTTTCGTCTACCACCTCTGGTCGTCAGAATCCATAATAAATTCTACCATAAATTTTGTTAACATTAAACTAGAAGTGCTCAAATGAAGTTGGTTTTCTAAAAACTTGATTACTTGAATCTGTATGAAAATCGATTGTAGATGGAGATAGAGGGTTTAATTGGGTTTTTTTTGTCTAGTTGGGTAGTTTGTTTATATGTGTGTGGGTTTTCCGATGGTCGATCAAAGCTTGAGACGATTGAAGTAATGACGACAACCATTTTTATGAAAGAAAGACAAAGGCACGAGTCTTTGGTGTCAATTTCTTGATGTGTTCTTCATAGAGTTTAATATGTTTAAGAATAAAGAGAAGAAAGAGCGACCATGAGAGAGAGAGAGAGAGGTGGGGGCCCCTATTTATTTGTTTTTACTTTTAAAATTTTAAATAAAAGGGGAAAATGATTAAAAAAATTAAAAATAAATAAATTAAAAGGGCAGATTAATCTTTTCAAGTTTAACATGGACTAATTCCACAAACAAACTATCTCAAAAGGCCATGAAGCCAAAAAAGTCAAGGTTTGCACTAAACATTGAAAAAAATGCATACCACAGAGACCATTTTTGCAGTTTTATCCAAATAGTATTATCTAGAGATATATTACTATTTAACAGCCGATCAAATTTTAAATTTGAATAACTTCTAGAGATAGTATGATGGATACATACCTTTAAAATTTTGTTTCGGTCTTTTACTATGATTTTATTAGGGGAAATGACTTAATATGGTAATATATTTTTCATTTTGTACACATTTAGTCACTGATTTTTTTTCTTCACATATGACCATTTAACTTTTTTTTTTTTTTTTTTTTTTTCATATTTAGTCTTTATAAACGTCTACTTTAGGTTAGCCAGAAAAATGACTTAATAGGGTAATATAAATTTCAATTTGTACATATTTAGTCCTTATGACCGCTTACTTCAGGTTTTGCTCACGACATCCTACGTGGGACAATCATTAATGAGGTGATCTCATATATGGCTCGTTCCTCACTTATATCAGTAACCTAATTAACGAATCAGTCAGATAATGTTGGTGCCTTAGTTTTCTCCAATCAGAAGATATCTTCGACTTTGGTTTCATGTATCTCCATAGCAGACGACAAGATTATGTAATACCCGTTTCCTAGAATGGATCGGTGGATAGTATACAAGAATAAAAGGCATCATTTTTAAGGAAAACCATATGCTACGACGTGACATGAAGGGTGTCATGACATGGCATACAAAATGAAGACCGCGTATCTGGATTAGGTGTCACGACGTGAAAAATGGTGTGTCACGACGTAACAACAGTTGCAGTCCACGCCCATGAGTTATAGGGGTTCCTTCATATTTAACAGCGTTAACTTTAGGGTTAGGCCATTCCTTCAACCTCCACCCCCTTAAAAAAACCCTAGCCTCTCATGTTTCCTTTTGAGCCCTGTAATGGTGTTTTGTACCCTTAAAGGTCGAAGAAGGACTTTGTTGAGCAAATGATCATCTAGCAAACTTGCATACATTTATTAGTGCACCTTCTAGACTTGGGTAAGTCTCTAAGTTTCCATCTTTTTGGTTCATCTCTTGTGGATCTAGGTTTTTAGTCTTTTCTTTCGTGGTTTATGGTTATAATTGGTTGTTTTTTTGATAAAGTTGGTAACTTAATCACTCCTTGAAGTCCCTTGGTTAATATATGCTCAAGATCTAGATTCTCACATTTTTGGTGCAATGCATGGAGTTTTGACTCCATTTTCACCCTTTTTGACCTAGTTTTGGGGAAGGACATGCATTGGACATGCATGTCCATAAATTAAGGATTTTTATGGCCTTTTAGAAGGCAAGGAATCCTTCTGGATAGTCGGAGTAGAGGACTTAACGAATTAAGTCCTTAATGCAAAAATGTAGCCTATGGAAGTCGTCACGACGTGACCAAGGAATGGTCATCACGTGACAAACCCCATCTTCGCGACTGTTTTGTCTTTCCTTCCCCAAGATGTGACCAAGGAATGATCACGACGTGGCATTGACTTTAACTTGATTGATCGTTGACTTTGTGCGCCTTTGACCTTTAACTTTTGACCAGTTTGACTTGGGGTCAAACATGGAGGATTAGGTTGCTCATTGAGAATTTGTTTGTTTGGGTGTTAGTCAGTTTAAGGGATTGATCAGTGCAAGGAGTTAGAGTGTTGTTGTGTTTCTCCAATTCTACTAATCAGGTAATATCCTTTTGTGTGTCCTTTACATGTTAGGATAAAGGTGCTGTTAGAGAAGACGTATGTTAGTTGTTGATATAACTCTTTTGTGTGTACGTGTGTGTATATATATATATATATATATATATATATATATATATCATATGGGACACTTAGTGTCATTGTATGCTAGAATGGTAGTGTCATGCATGTTGACCGCATGGTACAAATAGGAGTTATTTTTAGATAGTGTAACTGGGGTTAGCAAGTTATCATGATTATGTATAACTGATTAGCAAATGACTTAATAAAGAAATGGTCAAGGGTAGGGCAACTAGGGAAGGCTACTTTCTAAGTAACTGTACTACGATAGATTATGATATGAATGTATGCTATATGGTTATGTGGTAGTGATAGCTTGGGTTATATGTAGTATAAGTTGAATAGCCTGAAAACTCTTGGTCTAATACCTAATTGTGATGTTCTTGTCTGATTGTTCGCTTTCAATTGGATCATCTGTTCGATTGTCTGTTTGATCCCTGATTACGTATGACATTGTACGTTGTAAGGAAAGACCATGGGGGTAGCACATGGCACTTGTTTGTAAGACCATGGGGGTAGCCCATGGCATTGTAGGGTGTAACGTCCCAAAAATCCAAGGTATAATTTTCGTTTTTAAAACAATAAGTCATACAAACGAGTTGTTCCAAAACCAATCAAAGTGAATATATTATTTAAGCATCATAGTAATATCATTAATTGCCAATGCGGAAATCAATGGGGAATGCTATGACATCACGTCGGGCCCTTGTCCTTAGTACATGATGTACCTGAAATATAAATTAAAAATCGTAAGCACAAAGCTTAGTGAGTTCTCTAAAGTACCACATACCATAACATACAAGTGTCATAGGATACCCCCATGGTTTTTCCCTGCAATAATGGAACGCCAAATCCCGGTCTTACATACAAGTTCCATGGGCTACCCCATGGTATTTCCTTGCAATGTCAAGGGCCAAATCCGGATCTTACATACAAGTGCCATGGGCTACCCCATGGTCTTTTATACAATTTCCAGGGGCCAAATTCTGGTTTTTCATGTAATTGCCCGGGGCCAAATCATGGTCTTTCATGTAAGTATCATAGAGACCATTAGCATTCTACATAACAAAGTAATGGGTAAGCATTGGTGCCTTCGACCCATTGATACAGTGAGAAAACTCACCTCACAGCCTGAAATAATAGTTGCACCGATCTCTTCTCTAAAAGTTATCTCTAACGGTCACCTATACCATTAACAGGAACCCAAATCTCAAACTATAAATCAAATTGCCCAAAATTCCCTTAGGTGAAACTTGGTCAAAGTCAGTGTTCATGGTCCAATATTCAATACTACTTCCCAGCAGAGTACGCCCTGCGTACCAAGAGAGTACGCCCAACGTACTTTGTTGTTGACCAAAAGCGGTGTGCTGACCGCGTACGCATAACGTACCACTAGGTACGCCCAACGTACACATCCCAGTCCCATAACTCCCGTAAGACTTTATGACTTTGCATGGGTATAAAGTGCTTAATGTCCAAAACCCTAAGTTCTTAACCCAATAAGACGTCATAACTCTTGTATGGAAGGGATAGAAGGGCAAAGATCACATTTTCATGTTTCATAATGGTTCCATAATGGATAAAATTTCCAACAAACAAGATCTAGTCTTTAAGTCTCAAAGGGACCCAAAAATGCATCTTATTCAACTTAATCCATTAAGTACAAGTCTCCAATCTTCACATCTGAAACCAAATGATGTTTAGATGGATAAAGTTTCCAACTTTATCCATAACAAGGTCACAAACTTTCAAGATCTAAACTTGATGCTTTTAAAGTGACCAAAAGCTCATAACACCCAAAACTAGCTAGATCTAACAATTTCATCATCAAGATTCAAACTTTATACCTTTATAAGAAAGATCAAGGTGAAAAAAGTATGGATCTACAAGCTCCAATGCAACCAAAACTTCTTCAATGAGTTCTTTCTTCTATAAGGTGCACCAAGAACACTCCAAAGCACTTAGAAACAACTTCTTTTTGCTCACAGGGCTCAATCTAGGGTTAAGGTTACAAGAGAGTGTGTTTGATAGGTGGGGACTGAGAATGGAATTGGTTTGGGGAAGTTAAGGAGCTTAAATAGGGCTGAATCCATGAAAATAGGGTTTGGGCACTGATCGTGTACGCCCAACGTACTCAAATTACGCCGAGCGACTAGGGGTGCCCTAGTGCGCCCAGCGTACGCGACTCTACCCCAAAACCTCCCTAACTTCAAACGGTCATAACTTCTTCGTTCCAACTCCTTTTTTAACGATCTTTATATCCACATATAGGTATTGAAGATATCTACAATATTATCTACATATCTTGGACTAAAAGCTTCTCGAACAAAAATCCATATTTCATGTAAGAACCCGACCTATGACTTTTACTGTTTTACCCTCTGACCCCAAAACACAATTCAAAGGTTTAGATCTCATAACCATCATTAACTCTTTCCAAAAGGTTTAAACATCACCTACTTAAGGCCCAAAGCCTTTACAAAATCGACTTCAGGCCCATGACCCTAAATCACAGAATGATCCCAAATAGGGTGTTACAACTGTCCCCCTCTTTAGATTTTGTCCTCGAAATCATTCCTTACTATCTCTATTACCAAACTAAACGATCTTGAAGGAACTCCTTGAATCCCAAAAATGACTGGGGATGTCACCTCGCTCTGATGACCGCCCACCCTTACTCATGTCGAACCCAAAATAGCAGACATCACAAGCCCTAACGAAGAATGAACCTCAACTTTTCCCTTAATCCAACGAGTATCCAACCACTATACCTAAAATTGAAAACCCTTAACAATGTTGGACTCCCAGATAGACTTAATCAATCAAAATTGTTCCCACAAAGACTCAACTTCATAACCTGAACTGAACAAACCTATCTATCCTAAGGAAATTTATAGATACTCGAAATCATATTCACCCCGACTACCTACCAGATCCCTAATAAAAGTCAACCCTAACATACGATGACCATTGCTCTCGCTGACCTTAACCAATAAGGATAACCATCACTACTCTACTCAAAACCAGGAATTCAATACCTTATTTGACTTCCCAACATACAAAACCATTCGAAAACACAACCAATATGGCTCTACTATGCAATCTTATCCGAACAAAATTCTGACGACTCTAAATTATCCTGCTGACCCACATTTTCATTTTCGATCTATCCAAGATCTTTTGAGCTCTAAGCTAATCCACCAATTATCTGAAGTGTCGGATTCACGTCCGTTCGCTGAAACCGACATCCTTTCAAATGACTGTACCACGAGAATCTATTCAAGAGTCTATTTGGCTAGGATACTCTAACCTACTTGTATAAAAGGCTTCAACAACTCTCCTGTTCCAACCAGGGATATCATAACCAACCATCACACTGACGCAATGTAATTTACTTTGCTATAAATGAATACTACACGTCCAACTATAGTCTTACATCACGACCAAAGCCATACGCCCAACATACTTCCTTGATTCCACGAATTTTATGGCCTTCCCACAGTCTCACAACACCTCTATTACTACATGCCAACCTAGTGAATGCTATGACCACCTCGCAGACTTACAAAACTTCTATCACTACCTGCCAACCTAGTGAATGCTAATGCTACCATGCAATCTTACAACACTTCCATCACTACCTGCTAAACTAGTGAATGTTATGACCACCCCGTAGTCTTAAACACTTCCACACTACCTGCTAACCTAGTGAATGCTACGGCCACCTCGCAGTCTTACAACACTTTCACACAACCTGCTAACCTAGTGAATGTTATGGCCTCATGCAGTCTTACAACACTTCCACACTGCCATGGACCCAACCCATGGTCTCACCGTGCATTCACCATACCAACCATAATCATCATTAGTCCAAACCTCATCAGGATATACCAAAATCAGGTGTTTATCTTATGCTTTGAACCCCGAAGCCTTCATCGAACAGGAACATGCAAAGATGCTTTAACATAATCCCTCAACCTGAAACTAATCACATACCCTCCATGCGCCACCACCAATGCACAAGGTAACCTGGAATCTCATTCCTTGTGCAATCTCTTAGTCCAAGTGGTTCTCCCCCACTTGGATTCAACTATGCTCATCCAACCACAAAATTAAGAGATTTCCAACCTATGTCGCAACTTGATTGCTCGAAGTTGCCGACAACCTGAGCCAACAAGTACTAGCGTTCCATTACTAGCCAATCATAGCGAACATACTTCATCCAAAATTAAAAGAATACTCCCCGAAATCTCTACGATGTCAACTGGTGGAACTCGGATCTCCTCAACCCGTGACTGCAATGATAGGCTCCTCACCATGGAGACATCCACTCTGCCCTCACGACCATTAATGACCCTCAAAGCAACTGGATTAGGTACACACGTTGCTCCACCCCATAACATCGAACAATCTGCAATTTCGTGGCCCACCTGGTTGCAGTGGAAACATAATAGACTCATCCCCCAAGGACAATATCTGCTGACCTGACCAAAGATGCCACAATTATAATAACCCGTGCCCCTAAATCGACAAACTACATTGTGCTGCTTCCCGCATGTGTTGCATTGACCTCGGCCTTTTTGGCCTTTCACTCGTTGATCAAAAGTCTTGGGTCTCTTTGTAGGACCCCCAACTGTCTACACCTGCTTTGGTTTCCTCTTCCCGAGGTGCTCCAAATCAATCTCCCACTCCCAGACTCTAGCTATCATGTCCCCCAAAACCCAAAAAGCTAAAAAGCTAACAAACTCCCTTATACCATCTCCCAGCATATCGTGGTACTTTGTCTTCTTCATCTCCTAGTTTGTGGAATATTGTGAAACCAAAAGCGCCCTCTCCCTAAACATGGCAGTGATCTCTGCCACAGTCTTAGTCATCTGCCGAACGTCCCCAAAATCCTTGCCAACTGCTGCACCTTAATATTTGGTGCAAACTCTACCCTAAACCAGGTCATAAACTCCTCATGAGTTATTGTCTCAATGACATCGCCTCCCAAAGCGAAGTCTACCTGTTCCCACCAATCTTGGGCTGTGTCTTTCATAAGACAAGAAACAATATGATCTTCAACCTCTCGGGGTAGAAACTCAACCAAAAAGCATACACCATGTCTGCTAACCACCTTCTACTAGCAATGGAGTCCTTCTCCCCAAAGAACTCGACAAATCTACAAGCAAAAAACTTGCGGTAGAAAAGAGTGTGAGTCCCCACAAAATCCAAAATTTCTATGTGTAATGTGCCCCGGCGCTCATCAAAAATCTCCATAATCCCTTCCTCGACCAAACCAAAGATCACATGAGTCTGCTCCAAAATGTTGCGGGTGATATCAAACGAGAAGAAGTCCTGTGTCCGCTCATCCATTGGTTCAATGCCACCACCTAAGCGTGAACTAGAGCCTGAACCACCTCTACGAATGCTCATCACCATACTAAATAGAAACCATACAATAATTGGATCATACTCAAATAATCCTCTTCCCACAGGCTACCTAGATTCTTCGTGACTCCCTACGACTCTAGTAGGGATCCTATGCTTTTAGTAGTATGGGCCTAATACTACCTTCCAAACCTACCCATCCTTTCCTCAAGAGTTATCTCGAATCCTCCAAGTCACCTTCTCAAATCGGTACTCCAAGTACCTTCTAAACAACACAACCCAACCCGCTAAATCACTTCCTAGGCTCACCTAGGTCCCTGACCTCACCCTGCTATCAGCTACTGAAAATCTCCCAATAATGTTAGCTAACCACTTCATGAATACAATCACATGCAACAAAGCTTAGATAATCCGTCGAGTAAAAGACTCATCCCTATAACGGTTGGAATCAAACAAGAGTTGCATAATAAAGTCAAATCCATCACTTTGAGGTTATTTAACCTTTGTAACATGTGGTTTAACATATTCACCTAATAGTTAACTCATATCACTAAGAGTTCCACAAGGCACAAAGAAAGCAACATTTGTCCAGTAACACTCCAAGCCATAAAACAACCAAGGGGTGTCCCACACTCACTTGTTGCTACCATGTTAGGAACTTCTATTCTCTATCTGATTGCCTTATGCATGCAAATTATACACAATCTAGGAACAAATAGACTATCAAATAAAAGATTATACTCAAGGACCGCAGTCAGACAAGGAGCAGGAAATAAGGCAAAATCAGTCATTATAGGGCTATATGATCCTAATCGTATACAATTTTTAAAGCATACATTTAGCAATTACCGTTACCCATACATATTCCTAATCATAGAATCAAATGCTGCCTAGGCTACAAGGCATCACATATCAGGCCAATCTATCATTCAATTCCTTAAGGTATCCCTAGCCTTATCCTAGCATGTGAACATTCATATCATATATCATATCAACATGTATGGGTATTCTGCGAATCAGTTACTTGAGCTTGGCTGATTGCATGCATCAAACCCCCTTTTCTTTATAAAGATATTTTTAGAAACTTATTTTCTATAAAAAAAAATCTTTTTAGAAACTTATTTTCTTTAAAAAAAATCTTTTTAGAAACTTATTTTCTTTCAAAAGATTACCAATTCCTCAGTTTAAGTTCCGACATACACAAGAGTGTGTCTGAATACCTCAAACCAAGGCTTTGATACCAACTTTTAACGTCCCGAAAATCCAAGATAAAATTTTCATTTTTAAAACAATAAGTCATACAAACGAGTAGTTCCATAATAGATTAAAGTGAATATTTTATTTAAACATTAGAGTAATATGATTAATTGCCAATGCGGAAATCACTTGGGGATGTTGTGCCATCACGTCGGGCCCTTGTCCTTAGTATCATATGTACATGAAACATAAACTGAAAACTGTGAGCACAAAGCATAGTGAGTTCCCAAAAGTACCACATACGATAACATACAAGTGCCATAGCTACCCCCATGGTCTTTCCTTGCAATGTCGAGGGCCAAATACCGGTCTTACATAAGAGTGCCATGGGCTACCCCCATGGTCTTTCATAAAATTGTCAGGGGCCAGATCCTGGTCTTTCATGCAAGTATCACAGAGACAACTATCATTCTACATAAAAAAGTAATGGGTCGGTTGATCAAAAGTCTTGGCTCTCTATGTAGGACCCCCAACTGTCTACACCTACTTTGGCTTCCTCTTCCCGAGGGGCTCCAAATCAATCTCCTGCTCCTAGACTCTAGCTAGCATGTCCTCCAAAATCCGACAAGCTAAAACGCTAACAAACTCCCTTATACCATCTCGAAACATATCATGGTACTTTGTCTTCTTCATCTCCTCGTTTGTGGAATATTGTGAAACCAAAAGAGTCCTCTCCTTAAACATGGCAGTCATCTCCGCCCCAGTCTTAGTCGTCAGCCGATCCTAAAACTCCCTTGCCAACTGTTGCACCTTAATATTTGGTGCAAAGTCTGCCCTAAACCGGGTCATAAACTCCTTAAGAGTCATTGTCTTAGTGATATCGTCTCCCATAACGAAGTCCACATCTTCCCACCAATCTTGGATTGTGTCTTTCATAAGACAAGAAGCAAGATGATCTTCGACCTCTCGAGGTAGAAGCGCTACCAAAAAGCGTCCACCATGTCTGCTAACCACCTCCTAGTAGCAATGAAGTCCTTCTGCCCAAAGAACTCGAGAAATCTACAAGAAAAAAACTTGCGGAAGCAAAGAGTGCGAGTCCCCACAATAGCCAAAATTTTCATGCGTAATGTGCCCAGGCGCTCATCAAAAATCTCCATAATCCCTTCCTCAACGAAACCAAAGATCACATGAGTCTGCTCCAAAATGTTGCGGGTGATATCCAACGAGATGAATTTTGCGTTTGCTCATCCATCGGTTCAATGCCTCCACCTAAGCCTGAACTAGAGCCTGAACCTCCTCTACGAGTGCTCATCACCATACTGAAAAGCAACCATACAATAACTGGAGCATAATAAAATAATCATGTTCCTACAAGCTTCCTAAGTTCTTTGTGACTCCCTTCGATTCTATTATGGGTCCTATGCATTTAGTACTATGGGCCCAATACTACCTTCCAAACCTACCCATACTTTCCTAAAGAGTTATCCCAAATCCTCCAAGTCACCTTCTCAAACGATACACCAAGTACCCTTTAAAAAACACAACCCAACCCGCTAAATCACTTCCTAGGATCTCCTATGTTCCCGAACCTCACCCTACCATCAGCTACTAAAAAACTCCCAATAATGTTTGCTAACCACTTCATGAATACAATCACATGCAACAAAGCTTAGATAATCCGTCGAGTAAAAGACTCAACCCTATAACGGTTGGACTGAAACAAGAGCTGCACAATAAAGTCGAATCCATCACTCTGAGGTTATTTAACCTTTTTAACATGTGGCTTAACATATTCACCTAATAGTTAACTCACATCACTAAGAGTTCCACAAAGCACAAAGTTGGCAGCATTTGTGCAGTAACACTACAAGCCATAAAAAAACCAAGGGGCATCCCACACTCACTTGCTGCTACCATGTTAGGAACTTCTATTCTCTATCTGATTGCCTTATGCATGCAAATTATACAGAATCTATGATCACATAGACTATCGAATAAAAGATTATACTCTATGTCCACAATAAGACAATGAACAGGAAATAAGGCTAAATAAGTCATTATAGGGCTATATGATCCTAACCGTATACAATCTTTAAATCATACACTTAGCAATTACCGTTATCCATACATATTCCTAATCATATAATCCAATGCTTCATAGGCTACAAGGCATCACATATCAGGCCAATCTATAATTCAATTCTTTAAGGTATCCCTAGCCTTATCCTAGCATGTGAAAAATCATATCATATATCATATCAACATGTATGGGTATTCTGCGAATCACTTACTTGAGCTTGGCTTATTGCACGCATCAAACCCCCTTTTTCTTTCTAAAAATATTTTTAGAAACTTATTTTCTTTACAAAAATCTGTTTAGAAACTTATTTTCTATCAAAAGATTACCAATTCTTCAATTTGAGTTCAGACATACCCAAGAGTGTGTCCGAATCCCTCAAACCAAGGCTTTGATACTAACTTTTAACGTCCCGAAAATTCAAGGAAAAATTTTCATTTTTAAAACAATAAATCATACAAACGAGTAGTTCCAAAATAGATCAAAGTGAATATTTTATTTAAACATTAGCGTAATATGATTAATTGCCAATGCGGAAATCACTAGGCAATGTCGTGCTGTGAAATCCCCATTTTCACGGCCAGAAAAGACCGATTTTGTTTATGCTTTATAAAAATCAGAGTATCTCTTTTAGTAAAAACGTTGCGGATTTTGTTCCCAGTAAAACATAATAAATACGTTATCAAAGCATTTCCGAGGAAAAGTATTTTTATTCATTTTAAAACATTTGGGATGTCATCGTCAATACAGAAACATAAGCATAAACAAAACTTACATTCATTATCACTAGTGATTTACATCTCCTAAATCACTCAGTGTAATGTGATATCATAACAACACCTGTGATATAAATAAAATGAGTGGGTCAGGTTGGAAACTTGGTGACTACATAGGGTTTTCAACCCACAATAATATAATTATTATGTTTAAACAATTAAGCAATCAACCCAATTACCCATCCTCATTGTCTTCTTTATTCTTAAGGATCTACCCTAAGAATCAGCTATTTCTCGTTCACTCATTCCTAAGGATCATCCTAAGGAATCGGCACAAAGTCCATCGTTGCCACGGTTTACACAACGGGCACTAAGTCTGCATAGTTTCCAGGGTTTAGGCATCAAGTCTGCATGATCACCAAGGCTTAGGCATCAAGTCTGGATGATCACCAGGGTTTAGGCATCAAGTCTGCATGATCACCAGGGTTTAGGCATCAAGTCTGCATGATCACCTAGGTTTAGAGTACACCGGGTGAACACATCGTTCACAACACCTACAAGTTGCGAGTCTGCTAGTGTTCCACTGGACTGTCTAGAATAGTCCGTGGTTGTCATCCATACTCTGCTGAATGACGGGGCCATCGTTTGGGAAAAGGCTTCTCACATCATCCACCTCTCACCCTCACCTCGTGGTCTATAACACCTCTCAACTCAACATCCAACTCATATTCCATCTATTACATCTACCCATGTTTTACCCCAACATTATCGTAGATATAAAATACATATACAGTTTAAATCATTTAAAACATGTATAAAATCGTTCATCCAGCATAGACAACAAGTATTCAGATAATATACACACATAGCACATAATTTATATAAAATACTTCATATCTATGTGTAAGATGAAAGTAACTATGCACTCACTTGAAAAGGTGGTGATTCCAAACTCAGACAGCGCTTCGCTTCTTAAAAAAAAAAATTTCCTTCGACGAAACCTAGTATTATTACAAGTCGAGTTTAGTCTATTATTCACCGAGACTAATTGATAGTCTAACTATTATTACTATTATATAAGCGTTAAATAACACTCAATATAACTCATAATAATAGCCCAAATAATTATTTTAAGATGCTAACAATATTACTATAATTAAATAAAAGCTATATTAAATATAGTATAGACGTAGCTTACTTACAACGAGTTTTTATTAAAAACCGGGCTTCGCTGGAGTAGCGTTTCCGAGCCGAAAGCTTTTCTTCTCGGAGTCGTCGGGCGCTCCAGGGCTTTCTTCTCGTGCTAGGGAGGTTCCCTAGACTTGGGAGGGGTTTAGGGAGGTTAGAGAGAAGTTAGAGAGAGAAAGAAATGCTTATGGTGTGAAGAAATAATGAAGGATTCACTCTTTATTTATAGGGATTTTATAGTAAAGTAGCCGCTAAGTTTCGTCCGTATCTTCCGCGTACGAGCTCCATTTTCTACGTTATTTATATCCACGCATTGGTATTTACGAGGACTACAACTTTCATTTAGACCTCGTCGGCTAATTCTCCTTCTATCTCAGATTTACAAAAACTGTATAATATTTATCACGCTTGAAGAGTAGTGACTAAGCTTCATCCATCTCAGATTTACAAAAACTGTATCGTATTTAACAATCTTAGGATTACTACCATGGACCGATGTGTCGTATTGTAATGACCTAACATCATATGTTGCAACGCTTAGACTCAGGTCTTTTAGAGTCAAATTTCCAGAAAAGACTATACCTCCCTTCATGTTCTAATGTGAGATGATCACATTTTAAAAGGTAGCATTTCTAGCTACAAGCAACCGTCACGATACCTCTAACGATCACTTCGATTATCTTTTACTTCAATCATATGGCTTAAGTCAGATGTTACATCGAACTTGGTTCTCTGAACCACGTAACATACTTATTGTAGTCGGACTCAATTCGATATGACCACTAGGGTCGGAATATCAACAATCTTTTTAGTCATTATCGAAACGATGGTAACGACATACTTGAATAAAACAGTATCCATTACTAGCTTCTTCGTAACCTTGTGACTCTCCCTGATCCAAGCATGAGTCCTGTGCTTCCGGTAGTATATGCATCTACTACCTTTCGCACCTACTCATACTCGTCCCAAGTATTGTCTCGCAGTCCCCAAGTCACCATACAAGTAAATCACATAACAATTTAACACTTCAGATAACAAAATGAAGGTTTTATTATTTCTTGAAACTATTACATAGATGTTCAAGTTCACCCTAGACTATGCCTCTAATAGGCTACATCATACGATACTATGGCTACTGCATAACTTGATCTTCGGATATGAAGTCCTCATCCTTGATTCCTCACATGGTTTTCTGCTTCGTCAAGGATCATGTGAAATGCTCTTGGCCTTGGTGGTGTGTTTGGCCTTGCTGCCTCGTTTTTCTTTGGGCACTCCCTACAAATATGCCCTTCTTTGTTACATCCATAGCACACCTTCTTGTTGGACGCACACTTGCCGGCATAATGCCCTGTCTTTCCATATTTGTAGCAAGTCACCTCCTCGCCACATTTGTACCAACTGTGACATCCCCATTTTCACGGCCAGAAAAGACCGATTTTGTTTATGCTTTATGAAAATCAGAGTATCTCTTTTAGTAAAAACGTTGCGGAATTTGCTCCCAGTAAAACATGATAAATACGTTATCAAAGCATTTTCGAGGAAAAGTATTTTTATTCATTTTAAAACATTTGGGATGTGATCGTCAATACAGAAACATAAGCATAAACAAAACTTACATTCATTATCGCTAGTGATTTACATCTCCTAAATATTTCAGTGTAATGTGACATCATAACAACACCTGTGATATAAATAAACTGAGTGGGTCAGGTTGGGAAACCTGGTGAGTACATAGGGTTTTCAACCCACAATAATATAATTATTATGTTTAAACAATTAAGCAATCAACCCAATTACCCATCCCCATTATCTTATTTATTCTTAAGGATCTACCCTAAGAATCAGCTATTTCTCGTTCACTCATTCCTAAGGATCATCCTAAGGAATCGACACAAAGTCCATGTTGCCACGGTTTACACAACGGGCACTAAGTCTGCATAGTCGCCAGGGTTTAGGCATCAAGTCTGCATGATCACCAAGGCTTAGGTATCAAGTCTGCATGATCACCAGGGTTTAGGCATCAAGTCTGCATGATCACCAGGGTTTATGCATCAAGTTTGCATGATGACCTAGGTTTAGAGTACACCGGGTGAACACATCGTTCACAACACCTACAGGTTGCGAGCCTGCTAGTGTTCCACTGGACTGTCTAGAATAGTCTGTGGTTGTCATCCATACTCTGCTGAATGACGGGGCCATCGTTTGGGAAAAGGCTTCTCACATCATCCACCTCTCATCCTCACCTCGTGGTCTATAACACCTCTCAACTCATCATCCAACTCATATTACATCTATTACATCTACCCATGTTTTACCCCAACATTATCGTAGATATAAAATACATATACAGTTTAAATCATTTAAAACATGTATAAAATTGTTCATCCAACATAGACAACAAGTATTCAGATAATATGCACACATAGCATGTAATTTATATAAAATACTTCATATCTATGTGTAAGATGAAAATAACTATGCACTCACTTGAAAATGTGGTGATTCCGAACTCAGACAACGCTTCGCTTCTTAAAAAAATAATTTTCTTCGACGAAACCTAGTATTATTACAAGTCGACTTTAGTCTATTATTCGCCGAGACTAATTAATAGTCTAGCTATTATTACTATGATATAAGCGTTAAATAACACTCAATATAACTCATAATAATAGCCCAAATAATTATTTTAAGGTGCTAACAATGTTACTATAATTAAAAAAAGCTATATTAAATATAGTATAGGCGTAGCTTACTTACAACGAGTTTTTATTAAAAACCGGGCTTCGCTGGAGTAGCGTTTCCGAGCCGAAAGCTTTTCTTCTCGGAGTCGTCGGGCGCTCCGGGGATTTCTTCTCGTGCTAGGGAGGTTCCCTAGACTTGGGAGGGGTTTAGGGAGGTTAGAGAGAAGTTAGAGAGAGAAAGAAATGTTTATGGTGTGAAGAAATAATGAAGGGTTCACCCTTTATTTATAGGGATTTTATAGTAAAGTAGCCGCTAAGTTTCGTCCGTATCTTCCGCGTACGAGCTCTGTTTTCTACGTTCTTTATATCCACGCATTGGTATTTATGAGGACTACAACTTTCATTTAGACCTCGTCGGCTAATTCTCCTTCTATCTCAGATTTACAAAAACTGTATCGTATTTATCACGCTTGAAGAGTAGCGACTAAGCTTCATCCATATCTTTCGCATACGAGCTCCATTTCTGACTTTATTTATATCCACGCATTGGTATTTACGAGTACTACAACTTTCATTTAGACCCCGTTGGCTAATTCTCACTCTATCTCGGATTTGTAAAATTGTATCGAATTTATCGCGTTCGATGAGTAGCGACTAAGTTTCGTCCATAACTTTCGCATACAAGCTCCGTTTTTTACTATCTTTTTATCGTTTAACTCCTATTAACAATATCTTCATTTCTCAAATAGATTATTTTGTCTGAAAATCGACCGATCTAAAATTCGAATTTTCAGGCTGTGTACTACTATGCTAAATCTTAGAAAAATCATAACTTCCTCATACGAAGTCAGATTTGTGTGTTCTTTTTTTGGACGCTTTCAGTTTAACGTATTCTACGACTTTCGTTTAGATTGCTAAGTCTAAATCTCGCTCTATCGTAAATTCACTATTTACGCTTCCCGGTATTGTGCCGGTTCCGTCGCGAAACTTCGACGGGTCATAACTTCTTCGTTATAACTCGGATTTCGGCGTTCTTTATATGTACGGAAACTTTGTAACATATACTACAACTTGGTTAAGATTATTCATTGTAAATAATATTTTGTCAAAAATTCGTTTTCGACCCCTATTATCTCTAAATTGACTAGCCTGGATCTACGGGCGTTAGACGTGCCTTCACGCTGGACCCTTCTCCTTAGTATCAGATGTTCACGAAACATAAACTGAAAACTATGAGCACAAAGCTTAGTGACTTCCCAAAAGTACCGATACGATAACATACAAGTGCCATAGCTACCCTCATGGTCTTTCCTTGCAATGTCATCCTGGTCTTACATACAAGTGCCAGGGGCTGCCCCCATGGTCTTTCATAAATTTGTCAGGGGTCAGATCCTATTCGTTCACGTAATTTTTAGGGGCCAGATCATGGTCTTTCATGAAAGTATCACAGAGGCAACTAGCATTCTACATAGCAAATTAATGGATCGGTTGATCAGAAGTCGTTGGTAAAAAGTCTTGGGTCTCTTTATATGACCCCCAACTGTCTACACCTTCTTTGGTTTCCTCTTCCCTAGGAGCTCCAAATCAATCTCCCGCTCCCAGACTCTAGCTATCATGTCCTCCAAAATCCAACAAGCTGAAAAGCTAACAAAATACCTTATACCATCTCGCAAGATATCATGGTACTTTGTCTTCTTCATCTTCTTGTTTGTGGAATATTGCGAAACCAAAAGAGCCATCTCCCTAAACATGACAGTGATCTCTGCCATAGTCTTAGTCGTCTGCTGAATGTCCTAAACCTCCCTTGACAACGACTACACCTTAATATTTGGTGCAAACTCTACCCTAAACCAGGTCATAAACCCTTCATGAGTCATTGTCTCAATGACACCGCCTGCCAAAGTGAAGTCCACATTTTCCCACCAATCTTGGGCTGTGTCTTTCTTAAGACAAGAAGCAATATGATCTTCGACATCTCGGTGTAGAAGCTCGACCAAAAAGCATCAACCATGTCTGCTAACCACCTCCTAGTAGCAATGGAGTCCTTCTCCCTAAAGAACTCGACAACTCTATAAGCAAAAAACTTGTGGAAGCAAAGAGTGCGAGTCCCCATAGTAGCCAAAATTTCCATGCGTAATGTGCCCAGGCGCTCTTCAAAAATATCCATAATCTCTTCCTTGACCAAACCACAGATCACAGGAGTCTGCTCCAAAATGTTGCGGGTGATATCAAACGAGATAAAGTCCAGGGTCTGCTCATTCATCGGTTCAATGCCACCACCTATGCCTGAACTAGAGCGTGAACCTCCTCTATGAGTGCTCATCACCAGAATGAAAAGTAACCATACAATAACTGGAGCATAATCAAATAATCCTGTTCCCACAGGCTTCCTAGTTTCTCTGTGACTCCCTTCGATTCAAGTATGGATCCTTTGCTTTTAGTAGTATAGGCCTAATACTACCTTCCAAACCTACCCATAATTCCCTCAAGAGTTATCCCGAATCCTTCAAGTCACCTTCTCAAATCAGTACTCCAAGAACCTGCTAAACAACACAACCCAAGGCTCTCCTAGGTTCACGAACCTCACTCTGCCGTCAGCTACTGAAAAACTCCCAATAATGTTTGCTAACCACTTCATGAATACAATTACATGCAACAAAGATTTGATAATCCTTCGAGTAAAAGACTCAACCCTATAACGGTTGGACTCAAACAAGAGCTGCGCAATAATGTCAAATCCATCACTCTGAGGTTATTTAACCTTTGTAACATGTGGCTTAACATATTCACCTAATAGTTAACTCACATCACTAAGAGTTCCACAAAGCACAAAGCAAGAAACATTTGTGCGGTAACACTCCAAGCCATAAAACAACTAAGGGGCATCCCACACTCACTTGCTGCTACCTTGTTAGGAACTTCTATTCTCTATCTGATTGCCTTATGCATGCAACTTATACATAATCTAGGATCAAATAGACAATCGAATAAAAGATTATACTCTAGGACCACAATAAGACAAGGAACAAGAAATAAGGCCAAATCAGTCATTATAGGGCCATATGATCCTAACCGTATACAATTTTTAAAGCATACACTTAGCAATTACTGTTACCCATACATATTCCTAATCATATAATCGAATGCTTCCTAGGCTACAAGGCATCACATATCAGGCCAATTTATCATTCAATTCCTGAAGATATCCCTAGCCTTATCCTATCATGTGAACATACATATCATATATCATATCAACATGTATGGGTATTCTGCGAATCACTTACTTGAGCTTCACTAGTTGCACGCATCAAACCCCTTTTTCTTTATAAAAATATTTTTAGAAACTTATTTTCCTTACAATAATCTTTTTAGAAACTTATTTTCTTTCACAAGATTACCACTTCCTTAGTTTGAGTTCAAACTTACCCAAGAGTGTGTCCGAATCCCTCAAATCAAGGCTTTGATACCAAATTTTAACGTCCCGAAAATCCAAGGTAAAATTTTCATTTTTAAAACAATAAGTCATACAAATGAGTACTTCCAAAATAGACCAAAGTGAATATTTTATTTAAACATTAGAGTAATATAATTAATTGCCAATATGGAAATCACTGGGGGATGCTATGCCATCACGTCAGACCCTTGTCCTTAGTATCTGATGTACATGAGACATAAACAGAAAAGTGTGAGCACAAAGTTGAGTGAGTTCCCAAAAGTACCACATACCATAACATACAAGTGCAATAGCTACCCCCATGGTCTTTCCTTGCAATGCTGAGGGACAAATCCGGGTCTTACATACAAGTGTCATGGGCTACCCCCATGGTCTTTCATACAATTGTCAGGGGTTAGATCCTGTTCGTTCATGCAATTATCAGGGGCTAGATCCTGGTTTTTCATGCAAGTATCACAGACACAACTAGCATTCTACATAACAAAGTAATGGGTCGGTTGATCAAAAGTCTTGGGTCTCTTTGTAGGACCCCCAACTGTCTACACCTACTTTGGTTTCCTCTTCCCTAGGTGCTCTAAATCAATCTCCCGCTCCCAGACTCTAGCTATCATGTCCTCCAAAATCCAACAAGCTGAAAAGCGAACAAACTCCCTAATACCGTGTCGCAACATATCATGGTACTTTTTCTTCTTCATCTCCTCGTTTGTGGAATATTGCAAAACCAAAAGAGCCCTCTCCCTAAAAATGACAGTGATCTCTGCCACAGTCTTAGTCGTCTGCCAAATGTCCTAAAACTCCCTTCCAAACTGTTGCACCTTAATATTTGGTGCAAAGTCTGCCCTAAACCAGGTCATAAACTCCTCATGAGTCATTGTCTCAACAATATCGCCTCCCATAGCGAAGTCCACCTCTTCCCACCAATCTTGGGTTGTGTTTTTCATAAGAAAAGAAGCAATATGATCTTCGACCTCTCGGAGTAGAAGCTCAACCAAAAAGCGTCCACCATTTCTGCTAACCACCTCCTACTAGCAATGGAGTCCTTCTCCCCAAAGAACTCGACAAATCTACAAGCAAAAAACTTGCGGTAGCAAAGAGTGCGAGTCCCCACAATAGCCAAAATTTTCGTGCGTAATGCGGCCATGTACTCATCAAAAATCTCCATAATCCCTTCCTCGACCAAACTAAAGATCACAGTAATCTGCTCCAAAATGTTGTGGGTGATATCAAATGAGATGATGTCCTGCATCTACTCTTCCATTGGTTCAACGTCACCACCTTAGCTTGAACTAGAGCCTGAACCTCCTCTACGAGTGCTCATTACCATACTGAAAAGCAACCATACAATAATCGGAGCATACTCAAATAATCCTCTTCCCACAAGCTTCTTAGATTCTTTGTGACCCCCTTCGATTCGAGTTTGGATCCTATGCTTTTAGTAGTACGGGCCCAATACTACCTTCCAAACCTACCTATACATCCTTCAAGAGTTATCCTGAATCCTCCAAGTCACCTTCTCAAATCGGTACTCCAAGTACCTGCTAAACACCACAACCCAACCCGCAAAATCACTTCCTAGGCTCTCGTAGGTTCCCGAACCTCACCCTGCCATCTGCTACTGAAAAACTCCTAATAATGTTAGCTAACCACTTCATGAATACAATCACATGCAACAAAGCTTTGATAATCCATTAAGTAAAAGACTCAACCCTATAACGGTTGGACTCAAACAAGAGTTGCACAATAAAGTCAAATCCATTACTCTGAGGTTATTTAACCTTTGTAACATGTGGCTTAACATATTCACCTAATAGTTAACTCACATCACTAAGAGTTACACAAAGCACAAAGCAAGCAACATTTGTGCAGTAACACTCCAAGCAATAAAACAACCAAGGGGCATCCCTTCGGTCCATGCTTTCCAATTTTGCCATCATTGCTGCTATGTCATCAGTAATAGAGTTCACCGCCCCTTTGTTGGATTAGTATCTAAGTCCATAACTACTTTGGTATGTACTTGACCCGATGGTGCATGGTCCTTTTGGGTTGCCTTCACCAAAGCAACTTGATAGGATGAATTATGGAGAGAAAGGATTAATTATGATTTATTAATATATTATGAGAATAATATATTAAAGGAGAAATCATATTGTTTAATTAATATTTGTCAAGAATTAATTGGTAATTAGTTTTGTGGCTAAAAGAGATTAATTAAACTTAAGGGACTGGAATTGTAATTATAAGATAATTGCAATTGGGCTATGGATTACCTTATAATATAAGGTTGGACGAATTCTATGGGAAACCCATTAGAAATCTTCCAAGGCTTATTAAAGAAGGGTCCATGGGCTGCTTAGGGCTTAAGCAGTCAGTTTAGGGTTTCCTAGTTCAAAACCCTAATAGCCCACGTGTATATAAAGGACCCTTAAGCCCCAAAAACGTGGTGGACATGTTCCTTAGGGTTTTCACACGTTTTGGGCAGCCTCCTTCTCTTCTCCTCTTCATCCTCTTGCTCTTGGTGTTTGTGAACCATTAGAGGAGTGACATTTGTGACTCTAAGCTTTCTAAAGTCATTACAAGGAGGATTTGAGATTGTTAATACTACATAACAATCAAGGTAATATCTTAAACCCTATTTTATCTTAATATGATTAATTTCATGCTATATCTAGGGTTTATAGCTTTGGATATTCAATTGCATGTTCATTAGACAAACTAGATCCAAAAGCTATTAGGGTTTGCATGTACACCATAGGAATGATGTATAGTCTAAAATCCATCACCCTCGAGTTAAGTCATTCCTTGGGTTATGATATTCTCTAGCGTGTTTAGATAATTCATCAATTAGTTCTTTTATCACCGGGGGTGGCTTCTTTGTGAGAGGTCCCTATGAATCAATGAGCTGTGTAGTTGTTACATTGACTACATCATAGAAAATGGAGACTTCTTGTTGACTATTTAGAAAATGATATGGGCAGTTCATTAGTAGGCCCTTGTATCTCTCCTACGCCTCATAAAGTGACTCTCCAACTTGTTGTTCAAAATTGGCTATTGTTTTCTTCAACTTGGCTATCTTTGAGGGAGGGCAAAATTGGTGTATAAATTCTTCTTTCGTTTGAGCCTAAGTAGTGATGGACCCTAGAGGGAGTAATTTCAGCCAATCTTTCGCGGCCCCCTTAAGTGTGACAGGTAGCATACGAAGTAAAATAATGTCGCGAGGTACATTTGGAACATTGAAGTAGTCGGCGACGTCTTTGACCTCGTCTAGATGCTTGTATGCGTCTTCGTGATCCTTCCCAAAGAATGGTACTTCCTTAAGTTAAGCAAGTATGTGGCCTTTAAGTTCAAAGGTGGCAGTTGCAGGAATTGCGGGTTGCACGAGTCTTGGGCCGGTATCGTCACATATTTTTTTCTTCCATTTGCCAATGGGAACTTCATCTATATTAGCCATGGTGGTTGCTGGTTCGCCTTCAAATTCGCTTTCTTCTTCGGATTCGGAATCGTATTCGTACTTATATTCGGTGTCTTTTGGCAATGGGTTTTCTTCAAAATTCTCAAGCTTGCTTTCTTCGCTCTTTTGACTGCTGGACTCTCCTGTTTTCTTGCTTTTCTTCTTTCCAAAGACCGATTTAAGGTCCTTGAAAGGAGATTTCTTTGGTGGGTTAGTGTCTTCAACGGCCTTGTCTTTGTTCTTCCTAAGAGCGGATTCCGGGTCTTCAAATGGAGGAACCAGAGGTGTGTTGGATCCTCGGGTCATGTAAAGCCTGAAATTAAAAAAAAAACGCGTAAAAATAACAAAAAACGAAATAAAAACGAAGATGAAAATCAGTTGTGGACCCGCCGAGTAGCTTCGATTGCACTCGGCGAGTTCAAGACTAAAACAGAAAAAAATTTAACAAAAATTCTAAAAACATAAGAACTTAAAACTTAACCTAATAACTAAATTACTAAATCAGTAACTTTATGCAAGATATATCTCACACAAAGGATTGATAACACTAGAAATTAGAATTTATTTTTGAATCGTTCTCCGGCAACGTCGTCAAAAACTTGATGTGTGTGAAACTAACTAGTTTTATCCTACTTTTTAAATATAAATTAGACACATAAAAGGCAGTGTACATGTCAATTAGTGGTATAGTTTAAGCAAGCAGGTTATCGAACACATGGAACGACAATTATAAGACTAACTATTAGGATTATCTAAATAAAAACAAGTAATAAAAGGAGGGTTTTCTCTAGTTTTGCAAGACTAGAAACATAAATACTCAACTAACACTTAAAGAAAATATTTAATAGCTAAGAAAATAAAATTCAACTAAATTAAATGATAAAGAGGACTTCTATTTAGGTTTGAATCATGTGATCCTATGGTTGATTTTATGGTAAATGCAATGGATTAATTTTTCTTTGGCTATCGATTAAGGTGATTAGGTTCACGTTCACTATTACTAATCCTTAGAAAACAGATTAAATCAAGCAATGGCCAGTTGTCAAAATTAATGAATTTCCTAGTTTATTGGTTCGGGTTAAGTAAGACTTGTAATGGTTAATTAAAAATTGGTCGTTCAATTAACCTCTTGTTGATGGTTCGTTACACAAGCTCTTTTTCTTCTTTCTTCAGTTCCCGAGCTTCCGATCACATCTCCTGCTTCCTTTTGCTTCCGAGCATATCTTTTGGACTGAGATTACAATTTAAACACAATTAAGTACCTTTTCTCCATAAATTGCAATAAATTAGCCAATAAATAATAAAAATCTATACTAAATATAGCTAAATATGCACATATCAGATAGCTACCCCCATGGTCTTTCCTTGCAATGTCGAGCGCCAAATCCTGGTCTTACATACAAGTTCCATGGGCTACCCCATGGTCTTTCATACAATTGTCAGGGGCCAGATCCTATGCGTTCATGCAATTGTCAGGGGCCAGATCCTGCTCTTTCATGCAAGTATCACAGAGACAACTAGCATGTTCGTTTATGCAATCTCCAACTATAAATCAAATTACTGAAAATGCCCTAGGGTCAAACTTGGTCAAAGTCAATGATCAAGGTCCAAAAGTCAACATTCCTTCCCAGCAGAGTACGCCCTGCATACCAAGAGAGTACACCGAACAGACTCTGATGTTGACCAAAAGCGAGGCGTTGACCGTGTATGTACAATGTACCACCAGGTACACCCAACGTACACAACCCAGTCTCATAACTCCATTAAGAGCTTATTCCATTAAGCCCTTACATCCAAAACTCAGATCCAAGATCAAAATGATGTCCTAAGTTATAAAGTTTCCAAGTTTACGACTTTACATGGCTATAAAGTGCTTAATGTCCAAAACTGTAAGTTCTTAGCACAATAAGACATCATAAATCTTGTATGGAAGGGATAGAAGGGCCAATATCACATTTTTATGGTTCATAATGGTTCCATATGGATAAAATTTCCAAATTTATCCATTCGAATGGTCCTAACAAACAACATCTAGTCTTTAAGTCTCAAAGGGACCCAGAAGTGCATCATTTTCAACTTAATCCACTAAGTACAAGTCTCCAACCTTCATAGTTCCTTCTTCTCCAAGGTCAACCAAGAACACTCCAAAGCACTTAAAAACACCTTCACTTTGTTCACAAGGATCAATCTAGGGTTAGGGTTACAAGAGAGGGTGTTGGATAGGTGGGGGTTGAGAATGGAATGGGTTTGTGGAAGTTAAGGAGCTTAAATAGGGATCAAAACATGAAAATAGTGTTTGGGTAGTGATCGTGTAAGCCCAACATACTCAAATTACACTAACGTAGTAGGGATACCCTAGTACGCCCAGCGTACACTTTGAGTATGCCCAACGTATGCGGCTCAACCCGAAAACCGCCCTAACTTCAAACAGTCATAACTTCTTCATTCCAACTATGTTTTTGACGATCTTTAAATCTACAGAAAGGTATTAAAAAACTCTAAAATATTATCTGCATATCTTGGACTAAGAACCTCTCGAAAAAATCCATATTTCATTAAAGAACCCGGCCTATGAATTTTCCCATTTTACCCTTTAACTCTAAAACATAATTCAAAGGTTTAGATCTCATAAACATCATTACCTCCTTCCAAAAGGTTTAAACATTGCCTCCTTAAGTCCCAAAGCCTTTACAAAATCAACTTCCGACCCACGGCCCTTAAATATAGAATGATCCCGAACAGGGTGTTACATAAAGGAAGACCATGGGGGTAGCACATGGCACTTGCTCGTAAGACCATGGGGGTATCCTAGGGCATTTCAAGGAAATACCATGGGGGTATACCATGCCAAGATGTAAGTGTTGAGTTGAAGACTCGTTTGAAGATTGCGTCATTGGGCTCGGCTGTTAGTCCATTTGTTTTGTACTCCGGTTTTGGGCCTGTCCAACTGTGAGTTTGCTAGGTTTACTATATAAAGATATGCTTGCATGCATATTAGGTTAACGCTTTAGAGAATAACGATTACTTTGAAGATTTCTTGATCGTTCTTGTAAACCTCCAACCCTCTACAATTGATGTTCTTGATCGAGCTCTTCTGAGGGTTTATTTTATAATCATTCGACATGTTTGATTCATCCTTGAGTTGTTCTTTATTTTGCGTTCGTTCTTGTTGTTTAATATTTATTTACCTGTTTAAAATCTAATCGATCTTCCAGATTAAGTTTTAATCTCATCAATTGGTATCAGAGCAGGAGGCTGTGTAATCAATACACTTCTTTTCTGTGAAAAGGTTTCAATTAGGGTTTTTCCGCAATTACTGATATTTATTGAGCCGTCATCTCATTATTGACGCATCTTGATATTTATTGTTTTGCCCTAATCTGATTTATTACAATTCTGATCTTTAAACAGGTTATTCGATTATTATGGACGAGACGCAATCGAATCCCATCAATATTTCCAACAACATTGGTTCAACCACGAAGATTCCCATTCTATATACCCATGATTATGAAGTCTGGGCGCATCACTTCGAAGACTATGTTATAGGATCTGAGGATAATGGATACCTCATATGGGAAGCAATTATCAATGGACCGTTTTCTCACTCTGCAACGTCGAGGATTATCAAAACTCAAAAGGAGTACAATGATCTGCTGAAGGATGTTAAAGATATTGCGCAAGATGAAAAGGATAAATTCCAGTGCAATATCAAGGCGTTAAGATTGATCAGATTCGCCCTTCAGTCCGACACTTTCAGGTTGGTAAGCTCATGTACGACGGCAAAGGAAGTCTGGGATAGGCTTCGTGAACTGTACTCTATAGAAGAGGATCTTGAACACTCCATCCAAACCTTGCTCTTATCTGAGTTTGGAGAATTCAGGCAAGGAGCCGAAGAAACTGTGACCCAAACGTTCGATCGCTTCAATCATCTTCTCAGCAAGATGATCAAACATGACATCGAAAGGAAGCTTATCGAGCAGAAGGTTACGTTTCTAAATGGACTAAGGTCAGAGTGGAGAGCAGTGGTATCTACAGTTAAAGCCCATGAGCAGTTTAAATCATATTCTTTGGCAAAACTGGTGGGTATTCTCAAGTCTCAGGAGAAGATTGTGCTACAGGAAAAGAATGTTGTCTCAAGTCTTGGTTCGCTGGCCCTCCTGTCAAAAAGTAAAGCTGTGATGGAGGACGAAGACCTCAACTTGGAGGAGTATGACCTCACGTCTGAGGATTACGCTATGATGGTGTCTAACCCCAAGAGGTTCATTAAGAAGAAATTCCCCAGCAATAAAAACCGAAACTGGCAGGGGAGTTATAGTTCAGAAAAGGTTAACAATGAACCGAAGGTTGAAGAGTCCAAGAAGGAACCGAAGGCAGATGGTGATTCTGGAGTAAGCTGTTACTACTGTGGAGGGAAAAATCACTATGCTAAGGATTGTGTCCTCAAAAAGATGGCTGAAAAAGATGAGGAAAAGGATGAGGAAGCTTTGCTACAGAAAAAGCTTGATGAGATGAGGAAGAAGAAATCTACCGCTAACCCTTCCATGAATGCTCTAATTGTGCAGGGTTCTGTTGCTGATGACGAGTTCGGTGGCATGGAAGTTTGGTCAACCGACTCCGAAGACGATGAAGTGAGGAAGCCTTCGCATGGAAAGGCTTGTGTGGCTAAAGAGGAGAGCAGTGGAGGCAGGTGTCTGATGGTGTCTGAAGTGTCTCAGATGAGGGGATACAACACTGATGGTGGAAGCAATGAACCAAAGGAGCAGCAGGATATGTGCTTTACAGCCAAACCGCTCAGCATGCAGTTCAACGAGCTCGATGAACTGATCAAGAAGGTACAATCGGTCTTTGTTTCATTTAAAGTACCACAATGCTCCTATGAAAACGAACTAAAAAGTGTTAATACACGAATCTATCATCTAGATAGTAGTTTAACTCAAACTCGAGTCACCAATTCTAACCTAACTGATCAATTAAGCAGGGTGTCTTCGAAGAGTGAGGAGCGGCGCATGTGGATCGAGTTGAAGGAGTCTGAATTAGTTAAAATAAAAGACGAAAATATTTATTTACAGAGACACAATTTAAAGTTGTTAAAACAGCGAAATGTTTTTTGTTTGATTGCAAAACGTCTTTATACTAATATTACTCAGCTTCACTTGGATTGTGAGATTGGACAAAAGATCCATCGCATGATTTTGCCCTTCCTTGAGTTTAAGGAGGATGAAATCGATGTTGTAGCTTATAATTGTGAGAGTGTGATATCATCTGATGACGTCAATCCGACCTATATGTATGGACTGGACAAAATTGAATCTTTCATTAAATCCAAGGACCATAAGGACATGCTTAAAAACCTTTTGGAT
The DNA here is from genome assembly GCF_002870075.4 of Lactuca sativa. Classification (NCBI taxonomy): domain Eukaryota; kingdom Viridiplantae; phylum Streptophyta; class Magnoliopsida; order Asterales; family Asteraceae; genus Lactuca; species Lactuca sativa. Next base: position 36,496,269 of record NC_056623.2, read on the forward strand.
GAAAATGATAGACTTAAACTGAGAACCGAAACCATACAAAAATTTGACTCTTTAAACGCCAACTTGAGCTCAGAAAACAAAATTGATGTTGAAAATGCATCTGAGCTTAATGAGGATGAAAATATGAGTGAAATTTTTGTAGAGGACACGGTTGACTGCTCAGAATTTGTCAAAAGCGAACCTGAAAATCACAAGAATTTAATTTCAGAAAATTTAGTGGAATTCGCTCGATTGTCCCAACAAAAGTCCCCGATCTTAGCAGAAAAAGCAGTTGTATATCAAAAGGTTAGGACCACTCCAAATCAAGTGTACAAGGTCACAGGAGTAACCGAACATCAGACTGCTGAACTCACAACTATTGTAAACGAAGATAATGCTGATGGCTGCAATGAGTTCTTTTGGTCAGCTCCAATCGATAATGCAGATGAAACGGTAGGCTTATCTGAAAGGACCTCATGGATAAGTAAAGGTAGATACATACCAGAACCCTTGAACAAGCCAGATAATTTCGATGTGCCAAGTACCAGTGATACGAAAGACATTCCTCAAGAGAATGGAAGCTCAGCAAAAGAAGATGTTCCCTTTAGTTCGTCAGTTCAAAGTGAAACTCCCACAGTCCAAAGTGAACCAGCAAAGGAGAAACTGAAAATGAAAGCCAATATCCATCATCAACCGAAGCAAATGAGGAATAAGAAACGTGAAAGGAACCAGAGATACAGGAAGAATCTCTCTGAAAGGAAACAATTCTGGCGATCCCAGAATGCATATTTCTCACATCAAGACAAGAATCTGAAGTTTGAGAACAATCCTGTCAAAAAGCATGAGAGCCATAACAACCGAAAGCCAAGGTTCGGTTCGAAAAAGAATACCAACCGAAAGCAAAGGTTCGGTTATGAGGATGACTCCAACCGAAAGCAAAGGTTCGGTTCACAGAACGACTCCAACCGAAAGCATAGGTTCGTTTCTGAAATCAAAAGAGATCAAAACTCTAAGGTCAGTCCCACCAATGATCAAAAGCAAAAGGGTCACCTCGAGTCTCCAGCCAAGAAGTCATCTCTATCAAAGCCCACTCCTTCTCACTCATCTAATTCTTCTAATTCTTCCAATTCATCTCCATCTCACTCAAAAGCTCATTCCGTTCGTTCTCAAAAATCTCATTTGTCAGCTGAACAAAAAGGCAAACAGAAGGTTAATGCATCCAATCCAGAGTCTAAACCGAACGCACCTAATCCTAATAAAATCAAAGTCTTTACCATCAAAAAGAAAGATGAAACAACACTTATAAAACGAACATATCTTGTTGACATCTCTCTTACTATTCTTGTTCCTGTGAAAAGCTCACGTGGACCCAAGAAACTTTGGGTTCCTAAATCTGCTTAATTTTTGCAGGTTATAAGTGACGAGCAGTTCGACGAAGAATGGTACATCGATAGTGGCTGCTCGCGTCACATGACAGGGAGAAAAGAAGAGCTCAGGGAATACATGTCTCTTTTTAATGGTGGCAACGTCAAGTTTGGAAACAACTCTTTCGGCACCATAAAGGGATACGGAATGATAACTAATGGTGATTTTACTATAAGGAAGGTGGCATATGTGGAAGGACTACAACACAACCTCATCAGTGTATCTCAGCTTGTTGGAGGTACAAGTCTCAAAGTCTCATTCGACGATGAAGGTTCTGAAATTATTGAGAAGAAGACGAAGAAAGTAATTCTCAAATCTGAACGTAATGGTGAAATGTTTCCTCTAAACCTCAAACCTATCAAAGGAAACCCAGCTATATGCTTGTTATCAAAAGCACAATCTGACAAAAGCTGGTTGTGGCACCGAAGACTCTCTCATCTCAACTTTAAAGATATCAACAAACTTGTCACTGGAAGTCATGTTCGAGGCCTTCCATTGCTCAAGTTCGACAGAGATCATTTGTGTGTTGCATGCGAAATGGGGAAGCAGAGTCGTCAAAGTCATCCATCTATAATTAACACAAAAGTTGTTGAACCACTCGAATTACTTCATATTGATTTGTGTGGTCCATCATCTATCGAAAGCATCGGTGGTAGCAAGTATATTCTTGTTATTGTTGATGACTTTTCGCGATTTACATGGGTGTTCTTTCTAAAGCTCAAATCTGAAGCGACTCATAAGCTGAAAGTGTTCATCAAGCAGATTGAGGTACAACTCAAGAAGGTCGTTCGCAACATCAGGAGCGACAATGGTCTGGAATTCAAGAACAAAGAATTTGAAGAATTTCTGGCAGAAAAGGGAACAAGTCACAACTTCTCAGCTCCCTACACACCTCAACAGAACGGAATTGTCGAAAGACGAAACCGATCTTTGTGTGAAGCTGCCCGAACAATGCTAAGTTTCGCTTCCTTACCTCTTTATTTTTGGGCTGATGCTATTTCCGTTGCTTGTTTTACACAAAACAGGTCATATCTCAACAAGCGATTCACGCTCACACCATATGAGATTCTCAACAACAGGAAGCCTAATGTGAAATTTTTCCACGTGTTCGGCTCATGGTGTTTCATCTTTAACTCTAAAGAACACCGCAACAAGTACGATGTCAAAGCCGACGAGGGAATCTTTCTAGGCTACTCTCTCACTTCTAAAGCATACAGAGTCCTAAACAAGCGTTCGAGGAAAATCGAAGAGACCTATTACGTGACTTTCGATGATAGCTATGTCAAAAAGCTACATGCCAAAGAAGACACAGCTGGGGAAATCTTTCCTCAAACTGGCCAAGTCACAGTCTCGATCACTAATCTATACGAGAAATTTATGGAGCTATTTGACGAACCAGAGAAAGCCACTCTCTCAGAAGCAGGTGCAGCAGACAACAAGGTAGACCATATGAAACAAATTGTCGAAGAAGCTACCAGGAGAATGAACGAAGGAGGATCGAATTCTGATGAACCTCCATCCAACGATGCTTCAGTTGAGGGGGAGCCAAGCTCTACAACTGCTACCGAAAGTCCAACTCCAACCGAAAGTGCTTCACCAACCGAAGGTGCATCAACGCCTGAAAGCCCAGCACCACAAGAAACCTCTGAACCTCAAGTTTCTCATAGCTCATCAATCGAGGGGGAGCATGGTGATATGTCACTCGACTACGAAAGCCAATCCGAGCCAAAAGAAATGATCAATGCTGAACTAGACCCAACCTTTGATCCAAACTATCCTCCTCTCACCAAATGGACTAGAGATCATCCTATCTCTCAAGTGGTTGGTGATGTATCTGAAAAGGTTCTGACCCGATCACAACTGAAGGCAAAACAGACATCCTTATTTTCCAAAGTTGAGTTTTGTATGTTTAACTCTTTCGTATCAAAAGTTGAACTGAAGATAGTTAACACTGCTCTCGATCACTCCGATTGGGTTCAAGTGATGCAAGACGAACTGAATGAATTTGAAAGGAACAAAGTCTGGCGCCTCATTGCAACTCCTCCAGATGCCTCGGTTGGTGGTCTCAAATGGGTCTTTAGGAATAAAATGGACAAGGAAGGGAACGTGATAAGGAACAAAGCTCGTCTGGTGGTAAAAGGATATTGTCAGGAGGAAGGGATTGATTATGAAGAGACTTTCGCTCCTGTAGCTAGGCTCGAATCTGTAAGAATCTTTCTTGCTTATGCTGCTCACAAAAACTTCAAAGTTTTCCAAATGGACGTCAAGTGTGCATTTCTTAATGGAGAACTAGAAGAAACAGTGTACGTGGAGCAACCTCCTGGGTTCATGAACGAAAAGTATCCAAATCATTGCTACATTCTGGACAAAGCTGTGTATGGACTCAAACAAGCTCCGAGAGCCTGGTATGAAACGCTAACTAAATTCTTAAAGATGTCCAAATTCAAACAAGGTTCGGTTGACCCAATCTTCTTTCGCAAAAAGGAAGGTAACCACCTTATGATAGTTCAAATTTATGTCGATGACATCATCTTTGGCTCAACGAATCCCAGCCTAACAGCTGAATTCAGAAAGCTGATGGAGACTAAATTTGAAATGAGCTCAATGGGTCCTATTAACTTTTTCCTTGGTTTAAATATTAGACAGCGACCCGAAGGCATCCTTATCAATCAGGAAGCTTACACGAAGACTCTCCTAGCAAAGTTTGGTATGATGGGAGACTCCAAAGTCAAAGTCCCAATGGCATTCGACACCAAGCTAACTCCATCCCTAGACAAACCGCCTGTTGATATCACGCTCTATCGTCAAATGATAGGCTCACTAATGTATCTTACTGCTAGCAGGCCTGACATCATGTTTTCTGTGTGTTACTATGCTAGATTTCAGGCAAACCCACGCGAACCTCACATGCTTGCAGTCAAGAACATTCTACACTATCTCAAGCGAACTGCCTCCTTAGGTATATGGTATCCATCCAACTCAGGCTTCTTCGTTCAAGCCTACTCAGATGCAGACCTTGGAGGATGTGGAATCGATAGAAAAAGCACAACTGGCGGCTGTCAATTCCTTGACGGGAAGTTGGTTAGCTGGCAATCGAAGAAACAAACGTGCGTGTCGTTGTCTACTGCCGAAGCGGAATACATAGCCGCTGCATCCTGCACCTCTCAAGTAATTTGGATCCAGAGTCAACTTCGAGACTATGGACTCAATATGAAGAAGATCCCACTATATTGTGACTCTGAAAGTGCAATTAGGATCTGTCATAACCCAGTGCAACACTCTAAAACCAAACACATAGCACTGTGGTATCACTTCATCAAAGATCATGTGGAAGATGGAAACGTTGAAGTACACTTTGTTCGAACCACTGATCAACTGGCTGACGTCTTTACCAAAGCTCTTCCTGAAGCATCATTCAACAGAGTTTTACAAGGGCTAGGTATGATGGAATCAGAGTCAGTACCTCAAACTACCTCTCAACCTCAAACGTAAGAGGCGAAATTGACCGAACGTTCAGGTTCGGTTAAATAATCTGGCTCGCTCATCACCACAAAGGTAGTTTTCTTGGTTGTATATTTCATGTACAAAGTTGTTTCTATTATTGTCAAAAGTATATTCTGATTACATGTCTAAATTCCTTGGTTTTCTAAAATTTTCTAAAACCGAAACCTACTGAAGGTTCGGGTTCGGTTTTCTAAAATTTTCCAAAACCGAAACCTACCGAAGGTTCGGGTTCGGTTTCTCAAAATTTTCCAAAACCGAAACCGACCGAACGCTCGGGTTCGGTTTTCCAAAATTTTCTTGAACCGAAACAACCGAACGCTCGGGTTCGGTTTTTCAAAATTTTCTTGAACCGAAACCAACCGAACGCTCGGGTTTGGTTTTTCAAAATTTTCTTCAACCGAAACCAACCGAACGTTCGGGTTCGGTTTTCAAAATTTTTCCAAAGTTTTTTTTCTCTTACTCTTTCTACGTCTAATTTTTTTTCTTGCTTATTTTTTTTAGTATTATTTTCTTTTCTTTTAATTTATATATATATATATATATATATATATATATATATATATATATATATATATATATATATATATATATATATATATCAAAAACACCAAAAATATTTTTCTCTTTTAATTTTGTTTGTATACTCGCTCGTTTATGGGGATATAATTGTTGGATTACTTAAGTGTCCCTAGAAGCATGTTGCTGTATGTGTCCCAAGCCTCATAAGATTTTGAATAACAGCCTAAATGACTTGGTATAAACAAACCTTGTCTTCCCAATTAGGCTATCACATTTATTCTAATCATGAGCTACCTCACTCTCTTCTCACATGAGATAAGAGTTTTCTGCTTGGTCCTTATTTTCGCAGCAGAGGTACTTAATTTTCTCACACCATCTCCATTACATTTCTCCATTACATTCGTTTCATCAACGTAACCCTTGAGACTCTCAGAAATTACCACTAAGGTTTATGGTTACACAACAACTGTGTTTATGATCTCAGTTTAGTGCCACTACGAGCTGAGTGAAACCCAAAATTCAACACCAAATCTGAATTGACGGTGAACAATAAATTTGCTCAAGTTTTCACCAACGAATTGACGGTTGTATCCAACTGAAATCTCAAATTTATATTTTTGTGTGATTCCTATGAAATTGTTAAACACCATAACATTTCTTCCCTTGGGATCCAGTTTTTAATTTTTTCTGAGATTTTATATTTTCAAAGCCAATTTAAAATTAATTCCTACCTACTTGTTCAACAGACTACACCGGTCTCACAAGTACTTTGTTCACTTTCTTTCTTATTTCAAGATTAGAATTGTTGAATCAAAGCGAAAGCCACCCTTAAGTAACCTTATTAAAAGAAACCTTTCAACATTTTATTAATAAATGTTTGATCGTCATTCAACGAGAAACCACATTAACACTTTGAGGTCTCTCTTGATCTTGAAGGAAGAGATTCGTGCCCGGGATCATTTGTTTCGTGTCATTGTTGACATCACAGTCATTCCTAAAAAGAGTTGCTTTATTTCTTTTCTTTTTACACTATTTGCACGAAAATCTTTGATTTTCCAAAATTCCGTTACTAATAATTACAGGCTGCATTATTACTTTGGAGGTTAATTATCAAGCTGTGGTAAAAAATCATCCACGTGGGTATTTAATTCAAAAGATGCCATTTAAAAGATAAGACGAAGGGTTGCTGACTCCGGCGGGAGTTAAAAGGATTGAATTTCAAACGACGGTAAAAAAAAAGGAACGCGTGTGCATTTGGAACGCCCATTCTTTTACTGACATCATGGACGCGTGTGCGAATTTCAAGCGACATCTCTCTGGCACTTAAAGGCGCGTGAGGATTTGAAAAGTATGTTCTGAAACGGCGCTTGTTGGGCGGCGTGATCCTAGGAATCTGACACTCTCTCTCCTACGTGATCATCGCATGCCTTAACTGTCACGCATCTGTCATTCCGGAAACCTTTTCGTATTTCCATAGAAGATTTGAAACGATTTTTCTCTCACCTTTCACCCACTATAAAAGGCAGTCTATACTCCCATTTACATTTTTACTGCATCCGGAATTTCCAAGAGAGCAAAAACTCCCAAAAGCTTCATTGTTCATCTTCTTCTTCTACCTTCAACAATGGCAGAATCATCCTCAGTCCATGCTACCTCACACATCCTTCCCATACGTCCACAACAATGCTTGGTGATCAACCTCACTCCTCTGTCGTATGATTCTTATATGACGCCGATCATCGAATGCGTGAAGTACTCCCAGATCGCTCCTGCACTTACTAGGGTTGAATCTGTGCCCATGGAGATTCTTTCGCAGGTGTATGCGACTGCTCATTACGACAAAGCAGTCGAGCGGGTGTTCTTCGAGGTTGCTGATCACATGACCTCCATTTCTCGACAACGGTTTGGTACACTGCTAGGGTTGGCTGCTGACCCATCGAGAATTAATCCGGAGACGATTCCTATTGGGCATCTATACAACATGTTCTATAACATGGGGTACACGGAGGCGCTCACCTCCGTCGCAAAGTTTAAGAAATCCTGCTTACCGCCACAATGGAACGGCATGTTTACAGTCCTCTTCAAGGACTTATCTGAACGGAGCTCCGGATCCGATGGTTCAAGTCTACTGTTCCTGTCGATTATGTATGGCGTTTACAACGGCATAAATCTGGACTATGGGTTGGTTCTCTGGCAACAACTCATCCAGAGCCTTTCTTCCTCTTCACGACACTCTGAGGTGTCGTATGCCCGGTTCTGGACAATCATAACAAAATGGGCAATGGACAAATTCGATATTCCCACTGCTGCTGGTGCATCGATGTCTTCGATCGGTACTTTTCATACCACGAAGATCATCGTTTCTGATGCATCAAAATTTTCTTTCATTGGCTCTATTCCGGAGACAATGTACGGCGATGTTCCGTCCGACAGCAGGATCATTCGGACGATAAAGGAATTCAAGGTGTCTGGTCCTAGGATTCTAACACAGGAAATGCTCAAGTCAATCCATGACGCTGACAAACCTGTCAATAGGGGCAAAAAGGCGGAAAAAGGGAAGCAAGTGACCAAGACTCCTAAAGGTCCTTCTCCCAGGAAGAGAAAACAAACAAAACCGGCACAGTCCCCGCAACCGAAGAGAAGGAAGACTCAACCGAAGCGAAAGCTTGTAATCGCTTCCTCTTCGAGTGACTCAGAAAACGAGAGTTCGGGTTCGGACGGCTCTCAAAGAGGCGAAACCCCTCCCAAAGGCAACACCCCACCCCGATCACCTACCCCAGACATGGAAATTCATGTCTCACCAGTTCCTTCACCTCCTCAAACAATCCCTATTTCCATTCCCACCATAAACCCCGCCGCCACCATACCTAAAACCTCTTTCCCTATACCACCACCCATTTTCACAGATACCACTACCACAACTGCAAAGGTTACAACCAACGTATCTGATACGGGGGTTCATACCAGTGCAACCGAAACCCCTCCTGTAACCGAACCACCTCAAACCGAAACCCAACATACAACTGAACCTACACACACTCAACAACCACCCGAAACTACCCCCACAACCACTCAACCTGAACCTACCCACACCATAACACCCCCAGCTTCACCACCCCCACCATCTCCAGATCATGCCTCTGATGGAGATAACCCATTCCTTGGCGGTGAAAACATGACCTTCGATTCGGTCTACTTTAGTCCGTTTCAGGTTCAAAGTGATGATGAGGACGATGCTCCAGTAAAAAAGAAGCATCTAAAGGAGCTAAACGAGAAGGTTGACTTACTTCTTGCGTCATCCACCAACACTCAGTCCTTTCTCTCTGAAGCCGCTCTTCAGAAGATTGTTGACGCCTTCTCCAGGGCTCAGCATGATTCTGTTGCTTCAGCCACAGCCGCCATTTACGCCTCCATAAAAGCATGTGAGGCAGCGACCACAAAAGTCGATAAACTATTCACTGACGCCTCTTCCCTGTTGAGGTCCTTACAGGAGAGCGCTGATTCTACCAAGACAACTTTGGAACCAATCGTTCAGCAATTGGCCAAGTTCGTCTCAACGGAGTTACAGTCGTTCGCTACCCTTCACCAATCTATCAGCGACGACAACTCGGCCCTTCGTGCCTCCATTGAGAAGCGTCTTGCTAAACTTCAAGCGGATCTTGCTGCCGAGAATTCGTTAATGGATGTTCTGGCAAGTAAAACCACCTCCCTAAAGGTCAAGAGCTCTCAACTTTCAAACTCTCAGCAACAGATTGAAGCTCTTCGATCCGAACGGGAGGTTATAAAATCTTGTGTTTCGGATGTACACGCTGCACTATCCAACATCCTGGAAGCACACGATCCGATTCTCAATCATTCGGTGAGGCGAACCCTTGCTGAAAAACTTGCTCCTGCCCTGGATCTTCTCAGCAAAATTGAAGGCTTACCTAGTTTCGTGTCCGATCCGAAACAAGGGGGAGAAGTGAAGTCCGGATCGAAACCACCTCCTTCCTCCAAAGCTACTCACACAACCGAACCACCTCCGACTGGTCAAACTTCGGGTTCGGTGTGAAGGATAAAAGAAAGAACATAGCTGAGGAAGAAGATGAAGATGAAGATAAAGAAACCATTGCGGACATGTAGAAGCGCAAAAACAGTCGAAATGTTGATGATGACTATATTCGTGTGGCGCGAGAGGCTGAAGAAGCCGAACGCAAGAAGAAAGAAGCCCACGATCTCCTTGAGAGCAGGAAGACTCTCTTCCCTGCCTGGACTCGGGAGAGAATGATAAAGGAGGCCATAGATACTCCTAGCATCCTATGGCTCGAGCCGGTGATCTCCTTCGACTGCTATAATTCTGTCGACTCGCAGTTCGACATGCCGTTGACTCGAAAGGCGTTTATCTTCCACGCCTTCTCCAATATTTTTGAAGTCCCTCATCCTAATCCTGAGGTTGATAGGGAGCTGATCGAATTCTATCTGAAGGCTGCTCGACCTCAGTATCAAACATGGAGCGCTCAGAAGATAGTGCATGTTCGGGTTCTGAAGCCTTATACCGAAGGAAGATTCATCAATGTTCGGTTCAGGGTGATTCGAGGGTCTGCAAGAACTGAACATCTTATATCCTTAGCAGATCTACCGAACCTAAATCCTCATGATTGGATTTTTTTGCATAACATCCTTTTGACGAATGAAGTCGAATATGGTCCAATTATAGACCATCTCAAAAGGATGTTAGTCTGTTACATCATGGAGGTAGCCCTAATGGATCAGGAGGTAGCCACAGTCTTCAATAAGAAACCAAAGATATCTCCTGTGGGATCGGCCAGTGATCTCAATCAAATGAAGATGGGCAAGATCAACCCGAGACGTAATTCGGTCATGTTCACAAGAGCAGAAGGACAAAAATGTCTCTTTGCTTTGGCGGACAAACATCTCTACACCACTGCTTGTCTAGAGCACGTGCTGTCGATCATCCGAAGGTGTAAAGAGAATGCAGCAGACGATGTCAAGTACTTCAACGACATGATCCAATGGTACATTAGATTCAGGCAGACGATACTTGCTCTGATATCTCGTCTGTTTCAGACTGTTAAGAAGAAGGTACCTGATGCTACTGCTGGCCCTAGTAACAAGTGAAGATCTCGCTCCAATTGACACAAAGGGGGAGATTGTTGAGTTGAAGACTCGTTTGAAGATTGTGTCATTGGGCTCGGCTGTTAGTCCATTTGTTTTGTACTCCGGTTTTTGGCCTGTCCAACTGTGAGTTTGCTAGGTTTACTATATAAAGATATGCTTGCATGCATATTAGGTTAACGCTTTAGAGAATAACGATTACTTTGCAGATTTCTTGATCGTTCTTGTAAACCTCCAACCCTCTACAGTTGATGTTCTTGATCGAGCTCTTCTGAGGGTTTATTTTATAATCATTCGACACGTTTGATTCATCCTTGAGTTGTTCTTTATTTTGCGTTCATTTTTGCTGTTTAATATTTATTTACCTGTTTAAAATCTAATCGATCTTCCAGATTAAGTTTTAATCTCATCAGTAAGACTATGAATTGGCACTTAATATTCACTCGGGGTTGGAGTAGACCCATTACTTCATGTATGTTTGTTAGGTATGATTATGTTGATAAGAGATTAGATTGTTCGGCGCTGGAGTCGTACTCTTGTGTGAATGTATTATATGTATGATGGAATATGGGGTATACTGGATAACTCACTATGATTTATGATTACAATTACGGATTAAACATTTTTGTAGGTTGCTTGCAAGAAGAGCTCGGTGGGACTGTATACACACATCAAAGATATTTGTTTCCGCAGTTTTGTAAATTGTTTATGATATTGTATGGTTTTAATCAAATGAATGTTACCTGATGGTTTTGAAACAAAGTTTTTAATTGGTTACTATATTTTAAAATTGAAAAATCTATTTGTAATTTTTGGTATCTTACATATTCTTTGTCTTGGAAGTGCAAATTCGAGTTGGGAGGAAGAATTCACAAAGAATCTTGTTGTTTGCTATGCATATGTATATATATATATATATATATATATATATATATATATATATATATATATATATATATATATATATGAAACTTTTTATTAAGGTGTTCTTTTGTCTTCTGCAGAGCACCCTCTTGATACCATTCTCCATCTCCTCACTATTAAACTCACCCCCTCCAGCTACCTCATTTGGAAAAACCAGATTCAACCCTTTCTACCTTATCAAAACTTGCTTGGACATGTCACTAGAACCACCCCATGTATGTCGGCCACACTAGAAGTCGACGGTAAGATGGCACTAAATCAAGCCCATCAACCTTGGGTTGATTCTGATCAATAGGAATTATTGATTACTCAATCCTCCCTCTCTCGGAGGCTATGGCTGAAACGTTGAACCTCATCACCTCACATGCAATATGGTGATCACTAGCCAATGCTTTCAGTCACCATTCCATGGAAAAGGTCCAAGCTTTACATGATTCTTTGTGACGTCTAAAAAAGATACTTCCTCCATGTCTGAGTTCGGTAGAAAATTTCAAACCATTTGTGACCAATTGTCTTCTATTGGGCACCCTGTTGAAGAAAACGACAAGCTCCACTGGTTTCTTTATGGTTTTGGATCTGCGTTTGAATCCTTTTCCACCCCATCTTTCAAAACCTTTTGTCAAGTGCTAAAAGTCATGAGAAATTCATGACCTCCATACACACATCCACTGCCACCATGCTTGTTGCCTTTACTACTCGCACCTCTTCCTCATCAAACAGAGGAACACCTACTTTTGGAGGACGTGGTCATGGTCAACAGTCATGCAGTGGCTTTTCTGGTGGTAGAGGCAGAGGACAGAGTCCTCCCCATTGCCGACTTTGTCAGACTAATGAGCACTATGCATCTTCCTTCCCTGATCTCTCAACCTATGAGAAAAACGGTACCAGTTCCTCTAGTGATGCAAATTTATTTAATGCTTTTCAGTCCAAATGCAATACTACTACACATGATTAGTATGTGGATTCTAGTGCATCTACCCACATGATAAACTAATCTTCAACCTTGGATTCATCATCTCCTTATTCTGGAAAGGATCAAGTTGTTGTTGGAAATAGTAATTGTTTTAATTTTTCTGGTATTGGTAACTCTTATCTTTCTCAAAAACTTACTCTTTTAGATGTTCTTGGCTGCCACATCTCAAGAAGATTCTTCTTTCAATTAGCAAGCTTACAAATGATTCTCCGACAAATTTTCTTCTTTCTAATATTTATTTTTCTATTCATAACCGCAACACCAAGGATATAACTGCAAAAGGTAGATGCATAGATGGAGTTTACATTCTCGAGCAAGGAAATAAGGTGTTTTTGGCTGCTTCGAAAAATAAGAGGACTAGTCCCTTATTTGAACTTTGGCATAATAGATTAGGTCATGTGAACTTTGACATTGTTTCGTTATTGCAAGAACTTGGTTCTTTATCTATAACTTCTGTTTTACCTAAATCGGTTATTCGTCCTTCATGTCAACTATCCAAAAGTAAACTCCTACTATTTGATTATAACTTAAAGCAGTCACTACATGTTCTTGATCTAATTCATTGCAATTTATGGGGACCATCACCAATCGAATCAACCGATGGTTATTGATATTATGCAGCAATTGTTGATGATTTTTCCAGGTTCACGTGGTTTTATCCACTCAAACGCAAATCCAACTTCTCACAGGTTTTGGTCAATCTTCTTACTTTTGTCCAAACGCAATTCTCATGAAAAGTAAAAGACCTTTTAAAGTGATGACATCATGGATTTTATCAATCACCGTGTAACTTCAATCTTTGCTTCAAATGGCACACATCATAGAGTTTTGTGTCCTTACACTCCGCAACAAATTAGACGAGTTGAGCAAAAGCATCACCACATTACTGAAACTGGCCTTGCCATGATTTAGAACTCACAAGCTCCCACCTCACTTTGGGTTGATGCGTTCATATTGGTTGTTTTTATCATCAAATGCTTACTAACTAAGCTGCTCGATAATAAAAGTCCTTTTGAGCTTCTTTATCACACGGTACCAAATTATGATATCTTTGAGGTTTTTGGATGTCGGGTGTTCTCGTACTTACTGAAACATCCCAATAATACAGTCTAAAATTTTCATTTTAACTTATTAATAAGAACCATAAGTATACGAAAGTCATAAACCATGTATCTCAAAAATATCTTAACATCTGTCAATATATCAAAATCATATGTCAAAACATTAGAGTGAATCCTCCCAGGCTAGAAGTTGTGGTGTGTGCCTTGCAGTCATCTCAAGCTCTTCCCCTTACTAACGGAAGTACCTGAAACCAAAACTACAAATTGTAAGCACGAAGCTTAGTGAGTCTCCCCAAACTACCACATACCATACACATAATCACATAATAATATACATTGGGCCTTGCCCACTACATCGAGCCCCGCTCGGCATCGGACCCCTCCCGACATTAGACTAAGGTCCGGCATCGGGCCCCACTCGACATCGAGCCTTCCTGCCATCGGACCGAAGTCCGGTATACATATAACATATCAACAAGCATATACCATAAAAACATAACATAACATATAACATTTAGTGGGCTTTCCCCAACATCGAAACGAAGCCCAAAACATATAAACATAACATATAAAATAAACATTCCTTAGGCTTGCCCCGACATCGGACCAAAGTCTGGAAACATACAATCTACATCGGGCTAGCCCCGGCATCGGACCTAAGTACGAAATACTCTAACATACATCAACGGGCTAGCATTGGTGCCTTAGACCCATTCCTATTGGTGGAAAACTTACCTCACAAAGCTGGCTACTGAATCTCTCGGTAAGGAATCTCTATCGGCTGCTCTTGCAACTCTCCGGCTATCGTTAGCAATAACACTTAGTCAACATCCAATAATCCTTCTTAGGGTAAAATGGAAAATTTACCCCTGATCTAGTTTGGACAATATCCTAGGCCCAATTATTAATTCTTTTTAATAATCTACTAATGGCCCACTAATGGCCTAATTTTCTAAATTGGGAAATAATACTCAAATGGACCTTTCCCAAAGCCCACATATGTGCTGGACGCAATAATATGTTTCGCCATGGCCCACTATAGCCCAAAAGCTATAAGCTCCAAAGTTTGGCCAAAACTGAGGCCCAAAACTGAAGAAGCCCAATACCTAAGATGAGCGTACTCCTCTGAATGCTTCGCGTACAGCTTGCATGGCTTGTACGCTATACGTACGGGCGTGTACGCCTAGCGTACTACCTTGTTAAGCCATATTCTTCAAAACTACTTAATCCCTTATGATATTAAGTCCAAAATACAGTTCTGACTCCAATATCATGTCTTAACTCATAAAGTTGATTACTTTGTGGCTTGGAACCCACCAAATGAGCCCAATCTTTGAATATAGAAACTAACTTACATGGAATGACTCAAAACTCATGCATGGTCACAAAAGGACCTTAAAGATCGAAATTCTACTGCTTTTGGGACCCATATATCACCAAGGGTGGCAACCCTTGGCCTAGAAACGAACTTGAATCACAAAGATCCATTCTTGGAACTACAAAGATCTCAAAACATCACCACCCTAGATCTAAGCATACATGAGGAATGTTGAAAGCATTATACCTCCAATTAGTGACAAATAGTGAGGTAATCTCAGATCCTTGAGCTCAAGATACTTAAGTTCTTGTTCTCCAACTTCCCTTTTCTTATTCCAAGCTGCGAACCACCAAAGTAAGCTTCATAAGGCCAAAACACACAACGATGAGGTATGAACAAGTTTCTAGGGTTTTCTAAGGTTGATAGGCTGGTATGGAGGCTAGGGTTTGAGTCACGATGTTGTATTTATATGGCTTGAACCCTAAAAGTTAGGGTTTGAAATTCGCTCATGTACGTTGCACGTACTCCTTGATACGTTGCGCGTACGAGCATGCATCCCCCGCATCGAATGCCCCTCTACGCCCCGCGTACGCCAAGGCTACGCCTAGCGTACGTCTTCTGGGCAGCCCATATATTTGGCCCACTCACTAAAGGTCCCTTCCAAAATTCATTTATTAAATACTTAGCCCAACTATTAAATAGTTATTACCTCATGTGTCGGATGTTACACTTACGAGACTACTCGACTCACAAATTAGCATCACGCAGTGCATCATGTATTTTTATTGGTTACAACACCATCTATAGAGGCTACTGGTGTCTTGATCCCACCACAAATAATTTATACACCACCCGCCATGCCCAACTTGATGAAACTACATTACCATTTGCAAACGGTTCCTACACCTCATCAAATCTTAACACTCTGCTTATCACCTCCTTTGACGAAGGAACACCTTCATTTCAATCATCATCAACCGAAGATGCTCCATCATCTATAACCACCCGCAAACATTCAACCATAGAAACTTGTCCTACATGCATCACCACCGTCTCGCCTAACCACCCCCACTAGCATTACCCTCCAATCCGACAGCATCACCGCCACACTATAATACTGCGATACCCTCGCCACCGAGAAGTACCAACCATTTTTCATCATCCTTATGTCCCTCACCGTTACCTGCTCGATCCGTTCATCCCATGATTACTCATGTCCATAATGGCATCTTCAAACCCAAACATGTGGCTGATTTCGCTTCTCTTGGTACTACTCGATTATTCAACGCCTTACTTAAAACCAACACACCAAAGGGGTTAAATCATCACCCTAAAGACACAAACGTGGTTGGTTCTAAATGGATTTTTAGGAAAAAGTTTAATTTTGATGGTACCATTGATTGCTACAAGGCATGCCTTGTTACACAAGGCTTCACTTAAATACTTTGGATCGACTACTCGTATACTTTTAGTCCTGTTGTCAAAGCTTCCACAATACGTATTGTTCTCTCACTCACAGTCATGCAAAATTGGCCATTACATCAATTAGACATAATAAATGCTTTCTTAAATGGTCAATTTTATAATATGGTTTTTATGGAGCAACCTCCAAGATTTATTAATGAGAAATTCTCGTTGCATGTCTGTTAACTCAAGAAAACACTCTGCGGTCTCAAGCAACCCCCACATACGTGCTCATTGATACACTACACTTATGGGCGTGCGTCCCCCGCATCCAATGTCCCACTACGCCCCGCGTATGCTAAGGTTACGTCCAGCGTACGTCTTCTGGGCAGCCCATCTGTTCGACCCACTCACTAAAGGTCCACTCAAAAATCCACTTATTAAATACTTAGCCCAACTACTAAACAATTATTACCTCAAGTGACGGATGTTAAAATTCTCCCCCACTTGAATCACACTTCGTTCTCGACGTCTGCTGCATCTGGAAATAACCCCAGGTAGTGCTCCCTCATCTTCTCCTCTGGTTCCTAGGTCCATTTCGAGCCCTTGCGATGCCACCACCGCATCTTCACCAGCTTAACCCTCTTGTTCCTCAGATCCTTCATCTTTTTGTCGAGAATAGCTACTGGTCTCTCATTGTATTGCAGCCTGTCATCGACATGTATATCCTCTAGAGGCACGACTGCGGAGTCATCCACTAAGAACTTCCGCAACTGGGAAACATGAAAAGTGTTGTGGATCTGGCTGAGCTTTGCTGGAAGATCCAATCGTTATGCAACCCGACCCACCCGAGGAAAAACCCTGAACGGACCGATATACTTGGGGCCCAACTTGCCCCGCTTCCTGAACCGGATGACACATTTCCATGGTGACACCTTCAGGAGGACCATGTCGCCCACCTAAAACTTCAAGTCTGAACGATTTTTGTCGATGTAGCTCTTCTGCCTACTCTGAGCAGTCTGGAGCCTGCTACGGACCTGTAGGACCCTCTCAGTGGTCTTGAGTACTACCTCAGTACTCCCCATGACTCTCCAACCGACCTCTCCCCAACAGATTGGGGTCCTACACTTCCTCCCGTAGAGCGTCTCGAAGGGAGGTCGGTCTATGTTGGCGTGGTAACTGTTGTTATACGAAAATTCCGCTAAAGGAAGATACGTATCCCAACTTCCAACAGAATCCGAAACACATGCACGCAACATGTCCTCGAGAATTTGAATCGTCCTATCACTTTGTCCATCTGTCTGAGGGTGGAAAGCGGTGCTGAAATAGAGACGGGTATCCATCTCGTCGTGGAACCGACTCCAAAATTGGGAAGTAAAACGGACATCTCGGTCTGACACCACCAAGACAGGCACTCCACAACGTGCCACTATCTCATACACATAGATCTCGGCTAGCTTCTCGACCGAGATACTCTCCTGGATCAGGATAAAATGAGCACTCTTGGTCAACCGATCTACAATGACCCATATGGAATCTACTCCACCTGCGGTCCTGGTAAGCTTCGTGATGAAATCCATAGTGATATCCTCCCATTTCCACACAGAAATGTGTAACGGCTGCATCTTGCTGTGAGGCCTCTGTTTCATGCAGGGCCACCACTAATCAGGTAGAAGATCCCAATACATCTTTGTCGCTCCGGGATGGATGGAGAACCTCGAATAATGGGTCTCATCCATCAGAACATGTCATACTCCGCCCCAATACGGAACCCAGACCCTCCCATGCAGGGTCAACAAATATAGTTGTGATAATCAGATGAGGCCACCCGACCTATAATCCAGTCACACTTCCGACACTCCTCCTTCATACTCATGACCTGCGCGTCTCGGATATGCTCTAGCAGAGGAGTAATCGTTGTCATCCTCAGACATAAGTCTCAAATCAAGGTCGCCACTGCCTTGTGGCTCAAGGCATCAGCCACCACATTGACCTTGCCCGGGTGGTAAAGGATCTCATAGTCATAATCCTTCACCACATCTAACCACCAACGTTGCCTCGTGTTCAGATTCGGTTGATCCATGAGGTACCTTAAACTCTTGTGGTCTGTGTAAATGGTACAACGGACCACATTGAGGTAATGTAGCCAAATCTTGAGGGCGAAAACCACAGCCTCCAACTCTAAATAATGCGTCGGATAGGTTGCATCATGAGACTTCAACTGCCTCGAAGCGTAAGCTATCATGTGACCCCGCTGCATCAATACCACACCCATGCCGTGATCGAAGCATCACAGTAAACTAAACAGTCATCGATGCCCTCTGGAAAAGTCGGGCTTGGTGCCTCGCATAACTGTTGTCTAAGAGTCTCGAAGGTTGCATGCTACTTAGGCCACCAGTGGAATGTTACCGAATTCTTGGTTAGTCCGGTCAAAGGAACAAAAATCTTGTATAAATCCTGGATGAATATCCGGTAATAACCCACTAAACCAAGAAAACTCTGAATCTCAATTGGAGACCTCGAAACCTCCTACTGCATCACAACATCTATCTTGGCTGGATCGACCAGAATACCCTTTCTGGTTGACAAGGTGCCCCATAAATTGCACCTCGCACAACCAGAACTCATAGTTGGAGAACAGTGATAAAGGATCTCACAGTCATAATCCTTCACCACATCTAACCACCAACACTACCTCATGTTCAGATTCGATTGATCCATGAGGTACCTTAAACTCTTGTGGTCCGTGTAAATGGTACAACGGACCCCATAGAGGTAATCTAGCCAAATCTTGAGGGAGAAAACCACAACCTCCACCTCTAAAAAATGCGTCGGATAGTTTGCATCATGTGGCTTCAACTGCCTTGATGCGTAAGCTATCACGTGACCCCGCTGCATCAATACCACAACCATGCCGTGATCAAAGTGTCACAGTAAATTAAACAGTCGTCGATGCCCTCTTGCAAAGTCAGTCTTGGTGCCTCTCTTATCTGGTGTCTAAGAGTCTCGAAGGCTGCCTATTGCTTAGGCCCCCAGCGGAATGTTACCGACTTCTTGGTTTGTCCGGTCAAAGGAACAACAATCTTGTAGAAATCCTGGATGAATCTCCGGTAATAACCTGCTAGTCGAAGAAAACTCTAAATCTCAATTGGAGACCTCGAAACCTCCCACTACATCACAACGTCTATCTTGGCCGGATCAACCAGAATACCCTTCTGGTTGACAAGGTGCCCCATAAATTACACCCTGCGCAACCAAAACTCACACTTGGAGAGCTTTGCGAAAAGTCTCTCCCTCCTTAGTGTCTCCAGCACCTCCCTCAGGTGCTCCTCATGCTGCTCCTGAGTCTTGGAATAAACCAAGATGTCATCAATGAAGACTATCACAGACTGGTCCAACATCAGTCTGCACATGAGGTTCATGAGGTCCATGAACGCGGCTGGAGCATTGGTGAGCCTAAACGGCATCACCACAAACTCATAATGACCATATCGAGTCCTAAAATATGTCTTCTGCACATCCTCGTCTCTTACTCGCATCAAGTGATGACCTGATCGCAAATCAATCTTGGAGATCCAAGATGCACCATGGAGCTGATCAAACAAATCATCAATTCTTAGGAGGGGATAACGGTTCTTCAATGTTTCCTTATTTAACTCCCAATAGTCTATGCACATCCGATGTGACCCGTCCTTCTTCTTCACGAACAGGATCAGAGCTCCCCATGGCAAACTGCTCGGCATGATAAAATCCCTTGTCTAGAAGCTCTTATAGTTGCATAGACAACTACTGCATGGAGTAGCCAAACGATATGGTGCCTTGGCTATCGGAGTTGCACCAGAGACTAGGTCAATCTGGAACTTAGCCTGTCTCTCCCGACATACCCCAGGAAAATCCTCCGGGAATACATCCATGTACTCTCGCATGATCGGTACTGTTGGAATAGTGCCTAAGGCTGCAACTATATTAGGCAAGTATTTGACCCGGTTGTGCATGGTCCTTTTGGGTTGCCTTCACCATAGCAACTTGACAGGATGATTTATATGAGAGAAGGATTATTATTAATATATTATGAGAATAATATAAGGAATAATAATATTATTATTTGATTAATATAAGTCATAAATTAATTAAGAATTAATTTGATGACTTAAAGAGATTAATTAAATAAAGGGGTATAAACTGTCAATTGTTTGATAGTTACACTTTGGGCTATAAATCCTTTAAGGATAAGAGGTGGACGATTTCTAGGGCTAAGGATAGCCATAAAATCGTCCAAGGCTTATCATGGAAAGGATTTGGATTGCTTAGGGCATAAGTTATCCAATTAGGGTTTAAGCGTGAAACTCTAGGAGCCTTACCAGTATAAATAGAACCCAAGGGTCAAGGGAAATCGGCACTTGTGCTTGGTAAAGAAACCCTGGCCGAATTTCTCTTCCCTCCTCTCTCTTAAATCATCCTCCTTGCTAGTTGGTGTTTGTAAGCCATTAGAGGAGTGACATTTGTGACTCTAAAGCTCCAAGAACAAGAAGATCAAACAAGTGATTCAAGGTAAGCTTCTAACTCTGATTTTGTATTGTTCTTATACTCTATTAGCCATTAGAAGTCTTGGATTCAATGCATGTTTAATTAGAGAAACCTAGATCCAAGCATTAGGGTTTGCATGTGCACATAGGAATGTTCATATGACCATAACCCATCAGTGGTATCAGAGCCTAGATTGGTTTCTATTGAATTGATGCATTGATTGCTTGTTTGTTGCTTAAAAAATCGTTTTTTTTCCTCTGCCTGATGAACTCGGCGAGTCCCATGGTGGTACTCGGCGAGTCCATCTGGGTACTCGGCGAGTTCGAGCATCAGAAAAAGGAAACTTCGGGATTTCTTGCTGTTTATCTTTGAGATACTTGCCTTAATCATATTAGATCAATATAAATCCGATTTTATGATATATATGAGTATATTCTTGACCTAATTGAAGATATTTATCAATTAATAAAATATTTATTTCCTTATGTGATAATTGATTAATTATTTTAATTTAATTGGTAAATTGTTTTGCAAGAAATCATTAAATAAATCTAATATGGATAATTATGTGATTAATTGTTAATTTAGATTATTTGTTATTTGATTCCCCATGTTTTAAAAGGTTTAAAACTTGCCCTCAAGTTTTGAAATTTATGTTTTGTAATTAAAAGTTTAATTTAGACAATTTAAATTTCAAACACTAGAATTTTTACAAGTTTAAAATTCAACCCTATACTAATATAATATTAAAAGATTAATATATATATATATATATATATATATATATATATATATATATATATATATATATATATGTAATTAAAATGCTAGTCTTACCGTTAGTAGGCCTCATTCACTAAGTCGATCTATAAGGTGGGTATAAGGTTGCTGCCTATAAAATGGCTCTTAATGGGTGTACACTCACACCCACCGCTTGCTTGATCGGTGGAGGGTCGTTAGCCGAACGGGTAGGATAGGGCAACCTCATCCTCTCATTAAAAGTATAATATGAAATACAAAGTAACTACATGTTTTTAAAAAAATTTCCTAATCCTAGTTACTTTAGGAAAAGTGAATTGATGCAATCCCATGAAATTACACTTTGCACATTGCTAAGAAGTTAGTAGAGCGTGTGTGGTTTACCGGCACACTAATTGGTTCTAAGCGAAGGTGGCAAAGGGTGATTCCTTGTTTATCATAGTTCGATAGAGCGTGTGTGGTTTACCGGCACATCGGATAGGTGATCGTTACAATGAAGGCACCATGTGAATTTGCATGGTAATTCACACCCGCTTTGTGATCCTCGGTATCCCAGTCACAAACGAGAGGGGCATATCGAGATTTAAACATGCCATTGAAAAGTTTCAATGAATCTCATCCAAACCTAGGAATTCTCAATGCATTTAGAACTTAAAGTTATGTTTTCATGATGGAGAATTAGTGAATTGTCATTCACTTACCTTCAAATTGTTTACATGTTAGATTACGACATCCCTTTTCTAATGTGTAAATATTGTTGTTGAATCCTAGCCCTAATTTTTCTTATTGGGTGATAATTAGGGATTCATATTCTAATCTATCTTTGTCCTTTCTATTTGTAGATGTCGAACGCAAACAACGCTGCTGCTAGTTCATTCACATTGATGAGCCTTTGTCAAAAGGTCACTTTCGATGGGACGAAATTTAGCGAATGGATAAGATACATTCGCACAATTGCTCGCTACGAGGACAACGAGTATGTCCTCGATGAGAAGATCGAGAAGATTAACCCTGAAATCGCTACTCTGGCTGAAATGAGTGCTTTCGAGACTCATGAACGTGATGCAACGAAGGTTCATTGCATCATGATAGCCACTATGAACTCCGAATTCCAAAAGTCCTATGAGGACATGTATCCTTACGAGATGCACCAAGATTTGTTGGAGAGATACCACCAAAACGCGAGACAAGAGCGTTATGAGATTTTCACTAACATGATTTCCGCTAAGATGGGTCATCGAGAATCTCTTGCCGTGCACCTGCAAAAGATGCAAAGGTATGTCGACCGTCTTCGCAAGTTGAATGTTGACTTTGGGGAAGATTTGGCGATCGACATGGTGTTTCACTCTTTGCCTCCATGTTACAATCAATTTAGGATGACCTATCACATGAACAAGGAAAAGGTCAGCCTAAGAAAGCTCCAAGGTCTCCTTGGGGTAGCTGAAAGCAACCTTAAGGACAAGTCTGTTGCACCCACTCCCAATCCACCCGCTGCTCCTGTTTTGGCTATTGGATAAGGAAAGGGAAAGAAGAGGAAGGCTTCGTCTAAGAACCATCGCAAGGTTAAGCCCCGAGATGGTGCCTCTTCTAGTGGGACCAAAGTTGATCCTGCTAAGCCCTGCCCTAACCCAAAGGAGGCAGAGTGCCACCACTGCCATAAAATAGGACATTGGAAGAGAAGCTGCCCAGAGTACCTGCAAGCCATCAAGGAAGGAAAGATCAAGCCATCTTTCGCAGGTATATACACAATTAAATCTAACGATTCATCTCATGCTATTTCTTGGGTTCTTGATACCGGTTGTGGTTACCACATTTGTTCTGATGTGCAGGGACTAAGAAGAAATAGGGATGTGGAGCATGGAAGGATAAATCTAATCATGGGGAACAGAAGATCGTCGCCTGTGACCAAGATTGGAGTGTATTCTTTAGTGCTTAGGAATGGTTTATGTTTAGATTTGAACAATTGTTGCTATTCGCCAGAAATGGATAGAGACATCATTTCATTTCATGGTTTGTTTAGACAAGGTTTTAGATTTTCTTTTAATAATGAGAATGGTTCTATTTTGGCTTATCTAAATGGTGTCTTTTATTTTGAAGCAATACAATATAATGGAATTTATGAAACAGTTATGATTGTTGATAACTTAGGAAATGATGTTTTATGCATGGATTCTTCCAATAGTATGGATAAAGCATCCTTGTGGCATTGTCGTCTTGGACATGTCAACAAGAAACGCATAGCACAACTCCAAAAGGATGGAGTGTTAGAGTCATTCGACCTTAGGGAAGATGACACATGTGAGTCTTGTCTGCTTGGAATGATGACTAAGTCACCCTTCATTGGTACGTGCGAAAGGGGTGAGGGTCTATTGGACCTAATACATACCGATGTATGTGGACCGTTTAGGTCAACCACGAAGGACGGGAACCGCTTCTATGTGACTTTTACCGATGACTATAGTAGATATGGGTATATCTAGTTGATCAAACAAAAGTCAGACACGTTTGAAAAGTTCAAAGAGTTCAAGAATGAAGTGGAGAATCAATTGGGCAGGAAAATCAAGATGCTTCGATCCGATCGAGGATGAGAGTACCTAAGTCTTGAATTCCATGACTATCTCAAGGAGTGTGGAATAGTTTCACAATTGACGCCACCTAGGACACTGCAGTTGAATTGTGTGGCACAAAGGCGTAATCGAACCTTGTTAGACATGGTTCGCTCTATGATGAGTCGTGCTTCACTACCTATCTCTTTTTGGGGGTATGCCTTAGAGACTGTCGCCCATATCCTTAACCGAGTCCCTACTAAGAAGGTTGCCAAAATACCCCACGAGATGTGGACAGGGAAAACTCCCCCGTTAGCACATATCAAGGTTTGGGGTTGCAAGGCTTTCGTAAGACGAAATACTCATGACAAACTTGAACCTCGTAGTGAGCGATGTATTTTCATCGGCTACCCGCAGAAATCCTTTGGATATCTCTTCTATAGACCGAAGGACAATGTTGTCTTTGTTGCGAGGAGAGGAGTTTTCCGAGAGCGAGAACTCGTAAGCCAAGGAGACAGTGGGAGGCAAATCGAGCTTGAAGAGCTTCAAGAGTCGATAGATGAAGGAACCTCTACCGCTGGCACTCAACCCGAGGAGGAAACTCCAGTTGAACCAATTGACGAATCATTACCTCTTAGACGTTCCGAAAGAGTTAGAGTTCAACCCAGTTTTATGGTTTTCATATTACTACCGAAGGGGATACGTATATTAGTGATGGTACACTAATAAATCTAGATGAACCTAATAGCTATAA
The DNA here is from genome assembly GCF_002870075.4 of Lactuca sativa. Lineage (NCBI taxonomy): Eukaryota > Viridiplantae > Streptophyta > Magnoliopsida > Asterales > Asteraceae > Lactuca > Lactuca sativa. The sequence goes on from NC_056623.2 coordinate 36,521,077, forward strand.
GGAAGCCATGGTAGGCCCGGAGTCTGCGAAATGGAAAGAGGCAATGGACAGCGAGATCCAATCCATGTATGATAACCAAGTTTGGAATTTGATTGATAATGTGCCCGGATGTGACATCCCCAAAATCTCGGCCAGAAAAGACCGATTTTCATTTATGCTTTTAAAATATTTTCAGAGTAAATCCTTTTGATTTGAAAGAGTTGCGGAATTTGTTCCCAAAAACAAAACATGATAAAACAATGTTTACCAAAGCATTTCATAAAAGAAATGTATTTTCATTATAATCAAAACTCGGGGTGTCATGTTCCGATACAAACCAATAAGCATAAACGAATACATTACAAGTCATTCAACAAATATACACATATACAGACTTGCAATCAAAACAACTGATGGTTCATCCATCTCATGCCCTTGCGCCACTTCCTGTAATACAATTAAAACTGAGTGGGTCAGGCTTGGGAGCCTGGTGAGCATATAGGGTTTTCAACCCACAATAAATAATCATATTTAATTTTCACCAACCAACAATAACCCAATTACCCATTCCCATTATTCTCACTTTATGTCCCTAAAACAACTAACACAAGGGACCTAGTCTAAGAATATTTCATCGGGGAGACAACACATGCTTCGGGGGTACCTCAGCAATATAAGTCAAATAAGGCAACCATGAGGGGGATGGAGTACAGCAAATGAACACCCGAGTTCATTAACACCTACAGGTTGCGAACCTGCTAATGTTTCCACAAGACTGTCTAGAATAGCCAGTGGTCGTCATCTAAACTCCGCTAGATGACTAAATCAAACAACAACGAGGCCTCTCATCTGTTTATTACACACCAACTATCTACCCATATTCTACCCAACATATTAGTAGATAAAATATACATTTTTATACATAGTTTTGAAAACCTGTATAGCATGCTTTAATCAACACATAATCCACATAACAGATGAGGCACACATACACATAACACATATCTCATAGAGAATAAATCATATCTATGAGATAGAGGAGAGTGAATACACATTCACACATAACACAACCAACTATATACACATAGCACGCATTTTATTTAAAATACTTCCTATTATTGTATTTGGAAAAGGTAACTACACACTCACACTTATAAACAACAATATACTTAAATCACTCGAACCAAACTCGTATTATTATTGTGTTTATGAAAGGTAGTATACACTCACTTGATCAGAAGATGATCGGACAGCACTACGACTTGCAGAAGTAGTAATCCTCAGCAGATCTGGAAGATCTCTTCACAAATCGAACTTTTCGTGGGCAGAGCTTCGGCTCAGGAACCGCACTTCTCGGGATCTTCGGGATCTCGGGACTTGCCTCGGGGCTCGTGAATAATACCGGGGCTTCGGGATATTTCTGGCACGCAAAACGATGCAAAACGGGAAAGAGAAGAGAAGAAATTGGCAAAAGACTCGGCTGCCTTCGGTTCCTAATTATAGGAGGCTGGAGCCTCGGAGTACGCGGGGCGTACTGCAGTACGCAGCGCGTACTGCTTCCGAAATCGTCACTGCATGCGTCATCCGAAATGTCGACACTCTTCGGAGTACGCGGGGCATACGTCGGATCAGACCGGTGACTCGCATTCGGATAATGCCTCCGAATTTCCATTTAAATTTAAATACAAAATAATTAATAAACTTCGGAAATTCATATCTTCTTCATACGAACTCCGGTTTCGACGTTCTTTATATCCACGCGAAGGTGAGACTACGCTCTACAACTTTCGTTTAGACTCCGTTGGCTAATTTCGAATTTATTTTTATTATTTATTTTTAATAGGCCGCGACAGAAAAACTTCGTTATAAATTCATAACTTCTTCGTTTGACGTCCCTCCTCGCCTAACTTTTTATCGCTTCGATACCAACAATGAGATCTTCGATTCTCATTTAGATTGCTTCGGCTAAAAACCCCTCGATCTCAAATCGAGTAAAATAGGCTGCTCACCGCTAAGCCGAAACTTCGATAAATTATAACTTCCTCATACGAAGTCAGATTTGGGCATTCTATATATATATTCAGAAACCTCGTTTCAACTACTACAACATTATTCAAAGATATTAAGTTTATTTTACACTTAAATTTTGACGCTTATTTTTATTCTTAATTAATCAAACCACATAATTAACCAATTAAGCACAAAACACACAATACTCAAATAATACAATCTTATTATTTCAAAACGGGTTACAGAGGTTAACCTAGACTATTACATTGCTAAAAATGGCAAGCCCAGAAACACAAGCGTTACACCGGACGTAAGACCGTTGGGTACAAATGGATCTTCAAGAAGAAGACCGGCGTGGATGGAAACGTACACACATATAAGGCGCGATTTGTTGCGAAGGGCTTTACTTAAACTCCCGGAGCTGACTATGATGAGACCTTCTCAGCAGTTGCGAAGATAAAGTCTATTAGAGTGATGTTGGCCATTGCCGCATTTCATGATTATGAGATTTGGCAAATGGATGTCAAAACCGCTTTCCTTAATGGGAAGTTGGCTGAGGATGTTTACATGGCTCAGCCAGAGGGTTTTGTCGATCCGAAACATCCAAATAGAGTGTGTAAACTTGAGAAGTCCATTTATGGACTTAAGAAAGCGTCTTGCAGATGGAATCTTTGCTTCGATGAGAAAGTCAAGGAGTTTGGATTTGTACGAAGCGAAGATGAATCGTGTGTATATGTCAAAGCCAGTGGGAGTATAGTAAGCTTCCTCGTTCTGTATGTCGATGACATACTACTCATAGGAAACGACGTCCCGACTCTACAGGAGGTTAAGTCCTGGCTCGGGAAGTGCTTCGCTATGAAGGACCTCAGAGAGGCTTCCTACATTTTGGGAATAAGGATAGTGAGAGAACGAAGTAAGAGACTAGTAGGACTTAGTCAGAACACTTACTTGGATAAAGTACTGAAACGTTTTAGTATGGAGAACTCGAAGAAGGGAGAATTACCGATACAGAGTAATGCCAAATTGAGTAAGACTCAAATTCCGAGTACCGAAGTTGAAATAGCATAAATGAGCCGAGTACCATACGCTTCCGCAGTTGGCTCAATCATGTATGCCATGACTTGTACTCGCCCTGATGTAGCCTTTGCTTTGAGCATGGTTAGTAGATATCAAGGGAACCCTGGCAGAGCCCATTGGATTGCGGTTAATAATATCCTTAAGTACCTTCGGAGGATGAAGGAATGGTTTTAGTCCTCGGAGGAAATGATGACTTGAAGGTGCAAGGGTATAGCGACGCCAGCTTTCAGACCGACAGGGACAACTACCGTTCACAGTCAGGCTGGGTCTTTACCCTGAATGGAGGAGCAGTGACTTGGAAAAGTTCCAAGCAGGAAACCGTTGCTGATTCAACGTGTGAGTCAGAGTACATTGCAGCGAGCGAAGCGTCAAAGGAGGCAATATGGTTGAAGAACTTCATCGGTGATCTTGGAGTTGTACCTGCCATAAAGGAGCCTATGGAAATTTTCTGTGATAATGAAGGAGCGGTTGCCTTGACCAAGGAACCAAGGGATCTTGGTAGATCTCGACATATCGACAGAAAATATCACTTCATTAGACATCGTGTAGAAGAAGAACAACTCGTAGTAAAGTGGATATCATCAGAAGTTAACCCAGCAGATCCACTTACGAAGGGACTGAGTAGAGTTAAGCACTTGCAGCATGCTAGGAGTATTGGGCTGAAGGATGATATTAGCATAGATTAGATAGTAGTAGAAACATGTAATAGATAAATGTAATTAACATTTGATGATTAAATAAAGGAGTATTATTTATGAGTAATGTTACTGTCTTATGTTAATTGTTTAACTATTGTTTCATTTTGCATGTTTTGACTTCCAGAATAATTGAGTTTATTAAGAATAATCGAATTATTCAAATTGTCCACAATCGTTCATATGTTGGAAGTAGATATGAATGAAGATTGTCATGAATTGGTGTGTAGATTGTCTAAATGGTATTAGACATAGCAAAAGATTGTTGCAACGTTCATGAGCGCTTATGAACTGGTTTTGAGCATTGGAACAAACCCGCGCTTGCTGGAATCACCTTATGGAATATGATAGAAAGTGTGATCGCAAGAATATAATATCATATGGTCTTAAAACCTAGATATATGGTTTGTTATTTGTTAATTGGTTGTACATTGATAATGCGAAACCGCATCAGTAACTTGATGTTATAAAACGCATTATTGTGTATAGTTGATTAATGAATAAGTAAATGCATATAAGTCGAAGTTTATCTGTTACTTTTATCCTAAGAGGGTAAAACCGATATCTCGGCCGCTCGATGATGTGATTTGACTTATGTGCCAGGCCCGGTCAGAACTGAATTGATGTGTTTGATTAAGTTCTATGTCAAATAAATCGGAGATCGAGAAACCAAAATGCTAGACTAATTGTTCCATAGAAATTGTCAGCATGATATCTAACAGAGGACTGTATGATCCCTTATCTAAAGGACAAGATTGATTAGATCAGAGTTTGACAACGTCTTTGAGAGCTACGATTGCAAATCGGATTGTACTTGAGCATATAGTTACTAGACTTATCCAAGTGGGAGACTGTTGGAATAGTGTCTAAGGCTGCAACTATATTAGGAAAGTATTTGACTAGGTTGTGCATGGTCCTTTTGGGTTGCCTTCACCATAGTAACTTGAGAGGATGATTTATGAGAGAAGGAATATTATTAATATATTATGAGAATAATATAAGGAATAATAATATTATTATTTGATTAATATAAGTCATAAATTAATAAAGAATTAATTTGGTGACTTAAAAAGATTAATTAAATAAAGGGGTATAAACTGTCAATTGTTTGATAGTTACACTTTGGGCTATAAATCCTTTAAGGATAAGAGGTGGACGATTTCTAGAACTAAGGATAGCCATAAAATCGTCCAAGGCTTATCATGGAAAGGATTTGGATTGCTTAGGGCTTAAGTTATCCAATTAGGCTTTAAGGGTGAAACCCTAGGAGCCTTACAAGTATAAATAGACCCCAAGGGTCAAGGGAAATCGGCACCTGTGCTTGGTAAAGAAACCCTGGCCGAATTTCTCTTCCCTCCTCTCTATCAAATCATCCTCCTTGCTAGTTGGTGTTTGTAAGCCATTAGAGGAGTGACATTTGTGACTCTAAAGCTCCAAGAACAAGAAGATCAAACAAGTGATTCAAGGTAAGCTTCTAACTCTGATTTGGTATTGTTCTTATACTCTATTAGCCATTAGAAGTCTTGGATTCAATGCATGTTTAATTAGAGAAACCTAGATCCAAGCATTAGGGTTTGCATGTGCACATAGGAATGTTCATATGGCCATAACCCATCAGGTACATCATCCACTGTCGGCTTACCCTTATCCCAGGTATCCATAACATACACGACATAGCGCCTTGCTAATCCTCCCCCACTAGGAGTCCGAACTCTCACTAGCTGCTGCTCGCAGTTGATCACTGCGCCATTAGGGCTCAACCAGTCCGTACCGACTATAACCTTATTCCCTTGAAGGTGTATAGGGACGAGATCCACAAAAAACTGTTCATCAAACAACTGTAATGTACATCCTCGGTAAACCATCTCAACCCTAACGGTCCTGTCATCTGCTATCTCCACATAAAGTGGAAAATTTAGTTCCCCGGGAGCCCCTACAAATCGCTTGTTGAGCGCGAGTGACACAGAAGATCGGGTAGCCCCCGAATAAAACAATACCAGAGCAGATATTAAAGGTGATATTTGCATAATTAGCCATATGTTTAGCATATATTTTTATTCATTTTTTAGCTAATTATGTGCATAATGTGGACAAATGGTACTTAATAATGCTTAAATTATGTTTTCAGTCTAAAGACATGCTTGGAAGCAAAAAGGAATAAGGAGAAGTGATTAGAGACCAAAGAATGAAGAAAAAGGAAAAACCACACACCTACTCGGCGAGTCCACGCGTAAACTCGGCGAGTCCATGAGAATGTTCCCAAAGAAAAGTAAAAAATCCTTACTGTACACGGATTTCACATGGTACTCGGCGAGTCCACGACCTACTCGCCGAGTAGCCCCTGTTTGTGATAACTATAAATATGGGGGTCTTAATCCGAATTGGAGGACTTTCTGGCTTCCTGGGAGATAGTGCTACGATTGAAGAAACCCCTGAAGACCTGAAGAACCCTAACCTTTGATCTTTAAAGTTTGGAAGCGAATTAGGTTATATTTTCCACTTAATCTTAGGATTGAATTATGTTTAGCTTAATCAAATTTGTTCTTGAGCTTGTTTTCTTTGTAATCATGAGCTAAAATTCGGATGGTTTCTGTTTAGGAAGAACTGCATTACTCCTATGGTTTAATTACTACTTTTGTTAATTGTTTGTTGGTGATTTTATTAAATTAAGTTTGTTAAAGAACCTTATGCATTAACCATAACTATTTTCTGATAATTGGAAGACAATTAAGCTGCATGAACATCTCTTAGTTGTTAACCTCATATGTTTATGTGACCACTTTATCATATGTCTAGGAATAATGAACATGAAACTAGAATTAATAAGAGAATGGGTAAATTAATGTGTAAGCTTGTTTGAGAAACCAACAAACAAGAGGTTAATTGAAACACCCACTTGATTAACCAATTACAAATCTTATTTAATCCAAATAATTGAACTAGGGAATTAATTAGTTTAAACAATTGGCCACTGCTTGAATTGATTAATTGTCTAAGGGTTAGTATTAGTGAACACGAATCTAACCAATATAGTTGGTAACCAAATACAATTAATTTATTACATTATTATACAAATAACCATATGAGTGAATTGGTTGGACCTAAACAGAAACTCTTTATCAAATTTGGTGAATTTTTACTTGTTTTATTTTTTAGTTAATCACTTGTTAGGTGGTGTGTTTAAGTTTCTAGTCTTGTAAAACTAGAGAAAAAACCTTTACTTTTATTACTTGCTTAGTTAAAATTAGTTGTTAGTTTAATTTCCGTTCTCTAAGTTCGACACTCTACTTATCCAACTATACCACTAAAAGACAGGTTCACTGCCTTTGTGTGCTAAATTTATAATTTAAAAGTAGGATTAAAACTAGTGCATTTTACACACATCAACTTTTTGGCGCCGTTGCCGGGGAACGGTTAAAAAAATTAAATCTAATTCCTAATTTTATCGATCATTTGTGTGAGTTTGCTTGCACAAACTTAATTTTTTTTAGTCATTCAGTAAGTAGGTTAGGTTTTAGAATCCATTAGTATTTTTCTAAATTTTTACCTTTAGTTTTTTTTTTTTTTTTTTTTTTTTTTTTTTTTTTTTTTTTTTAAACACGCTACTCACCGAGTGCACTCGCACCTACTCGGCGAGTAGCCTGCTGTATGAAAGTTATTTTTTTTCATTATTTAGGTTGCATTTTTTTCTTTTTATGTGTTTTTCTGGTTTTATTTCAGGACTTACATGACTAGAGGAACCAACACTCCGCTGGTACCCCCACTTGAAGACCCGAAATCCGCATTGAGAAAGAACAAACGAAAGGACGTGGAAAGCTCACATACACCTAAGAAGTCACCTTTGTCTAACTTGAAGACTGTTTTTTTGGAAAAAGAAGAGCAGTAAATCAGGAGCTTCCAACGCATCTTTAGCAGGCGAAGACCCGATCAAAGAAGACACCGAGTACGACATCGAGGAAGAAGAAGAACCTACATTCGGGCACGACTACGATTTCGGCGACGAGTTAGCACTTACCATGGCTAACATTGATGAAAACCCCATGGAAGAATGGAAGAAGAGCATCCGCGATGAAACTGGCCCGGGACATGTGCAACCCACAATTCCCGCTACTACTACTTTTGAGCTTAAGGGTCACATTCTTGCTTTACTCAAGGAGACCCCCTTCACCGGCAAAGACCATGAAGATGCTTACAAGAACTTGGATGAAGTCAATGATGTGGCTAATTATTTCAATGTTCCAAATGTGCCTCGGGAAACTCAGCTACTTCGCATGCTTCTGGTTACTTTGAAGGGTGCTGCAAAGGATTGGCTCAACTCATTGCCCCCCGGATCGATCACTACATGGGCCCAAATGAAAGAAGAATTCATTGATCAATTCTGCCCACCATCCAAGATATCCAAGCTCAAGAAAGCCATTGCTAACTTTTAACAACAAGCAGGAGAGTCACTATATGAAGCTTGGGAGAGGTACAAGAGCTTGCTAAGGAATTGCCCACATCATGACCTCAATAGCCAATAAGAAGTCTCCATCTTTTATGATGAATTAAATATTACCACTAGGCAATTACTTGACTCGCAAGGTCCACTCACGAAGAAGGCACCTCCAGTAATAAAGAAATTGAATGAAGAATTCTCTAAGCATTCTAAAGAATACCATAATCCAAGAAATGATGTGACTAGGGGGGCCGCCAATGCAGCTTCAGAAGACTTGTCAGCAGTCATGGCTATGCTCAAAACCATGGATAGGAGGATGGATAAAACGGATCAAACGATACATGCTATTCGGGTGGGTTGTGAGAATTGCAATGGGCCTCACCTTACTAGAGACTGCGACTTGGATGAGAATGGCAACAAAAAGGTGCAAGTTTGTTACTCAAGTGGGGACCGATATGATGAAGATTGGCGCAACCCAAATAAGGAGTGGCTCCCTTATGACGAGCACAAGAAGGCTAAGGAGGAGAAGTTCAAGCAAAAGGGAAGAGGTTTTTACCAAAAGGAGGAGCCGGCACAAGAAAGAAAACCAAGTTTGCAAGAGATGCTTACCAAGTTTGTGGCTGCTTTAGAAAAGAGACATAATGATCATGATGTTGCAATCCAAGAAACAAGAACCATGCTTAGAAACCAGCAAGCCTTTATCCACAACATTGAAACACAACTTGGGCAACTTGCTCAACAAATTAATCAAAGATCACCCGGCGAACTCCATAGTAAAACCGAAAACAACCCACGAGGCGCACACATAAACATAGTCACAACAAGAAGTGGGAAGATAATTACTCCTCTGCCCCCCATTCAGAATGAAGCACCCAAAGACTTGCAAAAGGAGGATGTAGAAAAACAAAATCAAAATAAAATTATGCATGACACAAAATCTACTCGCAGAGTCCATATTATAGACTCAACGAGTCCACTGCCAGATTTGAAAGAACAAGTTCCTGAAAAGCGCTTTCAGCCTCCCATGCCATACCCAGCCCGAGCTAAGAAAGAAAAGCAGGAAGAGGAGTACCAAAAGTTTCTCGACCACATTAAAGCCCTTAGAATCAACATACCCTTCATTGAAGCCGTCGCTCAAATCCCAAAATATGCAAAGCTCCTCAAAGAGCTTCTAACCAATAGAAGGAAGATGGAGGAGGTGAAAGAAGTAGTTCTTAATGAAAACTGCTCAGCTGCCATGTTAAACGACTTACCAAAGAAGAAAGGTGACCCGGGAAGCTTGACTTTGCCTTGCCAATTTGGCAACTTGGCCACCATCCATGCTTTGGCTGATTCGGGAGCAAGTGTGAACCTCATGCCCTATTCATTCTTCAAGAAATTGGATCTCCCGGAACCAAGGCCAGTCCGCATGGCAATTCACTTAGCAAATAAGACAGTCACATTTCCAAGAGGAATATGTGAAGACTTATTGGTCAAGGTGGACAAGTTTTATTTCCCGTAGATTTTATAATTCTAGACATGGAAGCGGATCCTCAAGTCCCGATCATCCATGGAAGACCTTTCCTCAACACGGCAAGTGCTATAGTGGACGTGAGAGACTCGAAGCTTACTTTACAGGTAGGAGAAGATTCGGTAACTTTTGGGGTTGATCAAGCTATGAATCATGCAAGGAGTAGTGATGGCATGGCATTCTCAATTGACATGTTTGACGAATTGATGGAGGAGTATGATAATGAAGATTCCAACAAGTCCACTATCTTTGATGAATAATTTGATGGTGAAAAAGACTTACTAGAGATCGAGAGGCTGCTGGAAGAAGCTGAGTATGAAGAAATAAAAAAGCAATCTGACAGAGATACTCGGCGAGTAGGGCCGATATACTCGCCGAGTCCATGTGAAGAAAAGATGGAAATCGTAAATTCAACAACGAACTCGCCGAGTCCTTCTCCTGCACTCGGCGAGTAAAACAAGCATAACCCAAAAACCGAGCTCAAAACGTTACCAGAGCTCTTAGAGTATGCTTTCCTTGAAGATGGCCATCAAAAGCCAGTTATAATAGCCTCTGACCTCTCTGAATCTGAAAAAGAAGAACTAGTTCAAGTATTGAAGAAGCGAAAACGGGCTATAGCATGGAGCATTACCGACATCAAGGGAATAAGTCCCTCTTATTGTTCACATAAGATTAACCTGGAAGAAGGAGCAAAGCCGGTTGTACACACCAAAGAAGATTAAACCCAAACATGCAAGAAGTAGTCAAGAAGGAAGTAGTCAAGCTCTTAGATGCGGGGATCATTTACTCTATTTCCGACAGTCCGTGGGTGAGTCCGGTCCAAGTGGTGCCCAAGAAAGGAGGAATGACGGTCATAACCAACGAGAAGAATGAGCTTATGCCGACACGAACGGTAATCGGTTGGAGAGTGTGCATCGATTATCGAAAGCTAAACGATGCCACTCGTAGAGACCATTTTCCCTTACCTTTTATTGATCAAATGCTAGAACGATTATCGGCCCATAGTTTCAATTGTTTCTTGGACGGCTTTTTGGGTTATTTCCAAATACCCATAGACCCCATGGACCAAGAAAAGACCACTTTTACTTGCCCAAGTGAGACTTTTGCTTATCGACGCATGCCCTTTGGGTTATGCAATGCACCCGCGACATTTCAACGGTGCATGACAGCCATATTCCACGACATGGTGGGAAAATTCATGGAAGTATTTATGGATGATTTTTTTGTTTTTGGATCTTCCTTGCATGATTGTCTCACTAACCTTGATTTGATGCTTGCTAGGTGTGAAAAGACTGACTTAGTTCTTAATTGGGAGAAATGCCACTTTATGGTCAAGGAGGGTATAGTTCTAGGCCACAAGGTTTCCAAATCGGGAATTGAAGTGGATTGGGCAAAGATTGACACCATTGCCAAATTACCTCCACCAACTAATGTGACGGGCATTAGAAGTTTTCTTGGACACGCGGGTTTTTACCGGCGTTTTATAAAAGATTTTTCTAAAATAACTAGATCTCTAACACAATTGCTTTTAAAAGATGCACCATTAAATTTTACTAAAGAGTGTTTAGAGGCATTTGAATTCTTGAAAGAAAAATTGACTAATGCCCCGATCATTATTGCCCCGAATTAGGAGTTACCATTTGAAATAATGTGTGATGCTAATGATTTTGCTTTAGGAGCTGTCCTTGGTCAAAGGATTGATAAGCACTTTCAACCCATTTAATATGCAAGTAAAACTCTAAATCCGGCCCAAGAGAATTACACCACCACCGAAAAAGAATTGTTAGCTGTGGTGTATGCCTTTGATAAATTCTGCCCTTATTTAGTTTTATCTAAAACAACTGTTTTTACTGGTCACTCTGCTATCAAGTATTTCTTTGCCAAGCAGGATGCCAAGCCAAGATTGATACGATGGGTTCTACTTCTTCAAGAGTTTGACATCGAGATACGCGACAAGAAGGGAACGGAGAATGTAGCAGTCGACCACTTATCAATGCTTGAAAACCCGCAATTGCAAGAAGATAGAGTTGGAGATGACTTCCCGGACAAATACATTATGGTGAACACGGGAGAAGAGCCATGGTTCGCGTACATAGCTAGCAAGTACATCCCAAAAGATCTTACCCGCCAACAAAAGAAGAAATTCTTTTCTGAAATAAAATATTACTTTTGGAATGAGCCTTACCTTTTCCGAAGTTGCGCGGATGGAATCATACGAAGATGTGTGTTCGGACATGAAAGTCGACAAATCATAGAGCATTGTCATAGCAGGCCCACCGGTGGACATCATGGAGCACACTACACTACTAAAAAGATCTTTGACATTGGGTTTTATTGGCCCAATGCAGCCCAATTTGTCAAAGAATGTGATGCATGCCAAAGAACGGGAAACATTTCATCCCGAAATGAAATGCCACAACAAAGTATTCAAGTGTGCGAGGTATTTGATGTTTGGGGGATCGATTTCATGGGACCATTTCCCATGTCAAAAGGCAACAAATACATATTAGTGGCGGTGGATTATGTATCCAAATGGGCGGAGGCACAAGCATTACCAACTAATGATGCTCGGGTAGTGGTGCGATTTTTGAAGAAGTTATTTTCAAGATTTGGAGTTTCAATAGCTCTTATAAGTGACTGGGGAACTCATTTTGCCAATGATCAACTAGAAAAGGTGTTGAGGAGATATGGGGTAACTCATAAATTCTCTACATCTTACCATCCACAAACGAGTGGGCAAACCAAAGTGACTAATAGAGCCTTGAAGAGAATCTTGGAGAGATCGGTGGGGAGCAATCAGAAAGAGTGGTTGGACAAGCTAGATGATGCACTTTGGGCCTTCCGAACAGCTTTCAAAACACTAATTGTACTACACCATATAGGCTAGTTTATGGAAAGCAATGTCATTTACCGGTGGAAATCGAGCATAAAGCTTTTTGGGCTTTAAAAATGTGCAACTTCAACATAGCGGAGCTCAAGAACAACCGATTGATGCAAATGAATGCTCTTAAGGAACTTAGAAACGATGCTTACACTAGTTCTTTAATCTATAAAGAGAAAACCAAAAGTTGGCATGAGAAGAGGATCAAGGGTAATAAAGAGTTTCATGAAGGGAAAAAGGTGTTACTTTTTAATTCAAGACTGAAACTTTTTCCGGGCAAACTCAAGTCAAGATGGGATGGTCCTTTTTTAGTGAAGAAGGTGTTTCCACATGGTGCTATAGAGTTATTATCAAAAGATGGTACCCCATTCAAGGTCAATGGACATAAAGTAAAAAGATATGAAGGAGTCCCAAGGAATGAAGACATAGAAGAAGGGATGTTGCTGGAGGGAATGGCAGAAACGTAGCATGGAAGGAGTCCAGCTAATGACTCCTTAAAAAGAAGTGCTTCTGGGAGGCAACCCGAGTTTAGAGTTTGCATTTCTTTTCCCTTTATTTTCTTTTTAATTTCTTAGGTAATGTTTTATTTTCATTCTTCCTCTGAAAACCTGTTTTAAATGATTGCTTGAGAGCAAGCAATGCTTAGAGTGTGGGGGTGGTTTAAAAATCAAAAAAAAATGTTTTTTTTCAATCTGCAAGACTTACTCGCCGAGTTTCCACATATACTCGGCGAGTACATCTTTATAAACTCAGAAAATCGCAAATACGCGGATCTACTCGGCGAGTAGCACTCTTCTACTCGGTAAGTAGAAAATTTACACAGGTAGTTTATAATCTGTAAATAAGGGTTTTCACTCATTCTAAACATTACCCTCATACTCGCCGTGCATATCTACTCTCAAGCCATTTCTTCAATCTTTGTTGAATTGTCATCTTTCAAGCATAAAGGTAAGATCTTTACTCCCAATACTTGTTAAAGGTTAAAGCTTTATCACTTCTTAGCCCTTATTTTTGTCCAAAACTCGGATTTGGGGGTTTCGTCAATTTCTAGGGTTTTGATTTTACTATGAATTAGGAGGTTTTAGACAAAATTTCTTTTGGATTAGTGTTTATTGGACTTAGTACAACAAACCCCTATGCAAAATTGGGTGTTATAATTAACCCATATGGGTCCGAGAAAAATCAGTCCTGATGTTCTTCCTACTCGCTGAGTAGTTCTTGAACTCGGCGAGTAGAGGCCTTGACAGATCTGTGTTGTTTAATTTTAATCATTGGGTGTTGTTTTTTTTACGCTTTCTTAATGTTATTTTGCAGGAACCATGTCCAGAAGAGGCCAAACTTCATGAGGGGGAAGCCAAGGAGACATCTCGTGGCTTTCTTTTCGCCAAATAACTTCTAAATCCTCACAGAACCATGCTAAAAACAGATTGGAAGCTCTAAAGTAGAAGTAGATCCACCTTCCCAATGCTATAAACTAGGATTGGTTGGGGAAGATTGGGCTGGAGGAAGAACTAACACCTTACTTGGTAAAGTCGTGCGATGTGGGGGATTTTACCATCATTTGTGATGGATGGCTACAATTGTTCAAGATTCAGGAGCCGGTTTTTACGGAGTTGTGCTGGGAATTCTTCGTTACCATCTCATTCCGGGGTGGTAGTGAGTATTATAATTCCAATGTTATCTCATTTTCACTTGGTGGGGAGCTGCGACAGTGCAGCATGGCGGAGCTAGCATGGAGAATTGGCATCTACAATCAAAGTGCTATGTTAAATGAAGATTTTGAAACCTTTTTGGATCAGTGCCATAAAGACCTCCCTGAAGAGGTTGTTGCTTCCACCTGGTGGAACACCATTGCCAACCGGGTATACATTCCATCTTCCGCACAGGAAGGCCACATCCGCTCACCAATTCATCGTCTCATCCACCGCTTCATTGCTAGCACAATCAACATGCGGAAGGACGATGACAAGGTCCCGACACTTGATATCTTTTACCTTTGGAGCATCATTACTCCCGATGTCTTTTGCAACCTTCCTTACTGCTTGGCCAAATATCTCTCGGATGGGGCTGTGAAAGAAAAGGTGACCTCCAAAATCAATGGAGGAATGTTCGTTACTAGGCTCGCGCGATCATACGGGATCTTGGATTTGCAATAGGCGAGGGCACTAACCGTCATTTCTCCCCCTCCTTTCAACACTACTTTATATCGGAGGGCACAGATTGTAGAAAAATTTGGAGATTCTTATGCCATTCTGCATGAGGACAAGGCGGTTATTCCCGAGGAGCCGGGGCGACGGGTGAGGCAAAGGAGCGAGAAGGCCCGAGAAGACCCACTGGTTATTCCGGTGGAAGATGAGAATGCCGGGTGGAACCAAGTTGAATATCGAAGATACTTGGATGACATTGGGCGGGGAGTTAACTACAACAACGTGTCAATCGAATATCTTTTGCAACAAATGAACATCGCCCCAAGACCCGGTCCCGGTTATCCCTATATAATGAATTGGGATGAAAGATGCGTAGGTACAATGAAGAAGGAGGTAGCAGTGCTGGAGGAGCGAACATGGATGAGGAAGATTGAAGATTTGATGTTTTGTGTTTTTATTTGTTTCTATGGTGTTTGGTTTTGGATTATTGTTGAACTTGGATGGTTGTGTTTTTAGACTTTTATTTGGTTGCTTTTACTTGTGGTTGCATTTTTTTTTCAGGATTGGAAGGTTAGGATGCATTTAGAAGTCTTAAGGGTCAAGGTTCAAGTGAGGAATGTTCAAAAGAGAGTGCGAAGTGTTTCCATTAAGTTTGAGTCTGTTAGAGTTGGGAGTGATAGAGTGCATTATTACTGAAGTAATTAGGAGAGTCACTGAATTACTCCAATCCAGCACCTCAGTCGAGAAGTAACGAGCATGACAATTTTTTTTCTCAACTCAGTGCCTACTCGCCGAGTGCACATATCCTACTCGGCGAGTACATGGGTAATTACCCGACATTACTGCAAGTTGGCAATATACTCGCCGAGTACACGACTTACTCGCCGAGTCCATCATTATTTTTCGAATTCCAGAGTTGTTTTGGGCACGTTCGTGGTAGTTTTATCCAACTTTTTCGTGAAGAGTCATTCCTGAAGGTTTCTAGGTGCGTTGTCCTACACATTTTGAGTCATTTGCAAGTCTACCACACGCGACATGACACCCAAGACATGGAAGAGTTGTTCCCATGTCTAAAGTCATTCAAAGATGGAGCTTAGCTGAAGAAAATCACCTTCGTGACTGATACCCCAAGGGAGTTTGTTCTAATTATCTCTATATTTCATTTTTTTATTTTCATGCATACCATGCAATGGGGACATTGCATGAAATAAGTGTGGGGTAGGGGTTTGGTTACATATTAGCAAATTTAGAATCCTCATATCATAATTTAGGTCTATTTTAAAAAAAAAATTTGCACTATGGCATACCAAAAATGTTACTTAGGATTTAATTTAGAAAATTTTGGTAAAAAGTAATTAGGATTCCATGTTAGAATTGTGTGGATGATTGCATGAAAACTCAAATGTTTAGTTGAGCCTATATACGTTATAGTGCATTTGTGGCCCCCTTATTCTAGTGAAATCATGGGACAAAAACACGACCTCGCTCAGCCCGAAGGATGCAATATGTTTAGCATCGTGTACTAGAAATGTATCCAGGAAAATTATTATCGTTAACCAATAAAGGTTGAAGTTGAGCTCCCCTGCTTAAGCATGTAGGGTTTTGAGTGGAAAAACAGAGAGTTACATGTAAAAAAAAGAGAGAATTACAAGAAAAGTTTGAAGAATTTTTGGAGCATCAAAGTTAAAGTATGAAGTGAAAGATCAAAAATTCTGAAGTAATTCAAAAAGTTGAAGATACCAAAAATCAAACAACAAGGTGGTGAATTCAAAGAAATTAAAGATTAAAGATCAAAGAAGTGAAGAATTCCAATGAGCTCCAATATGGTATCATAAATTGTAATTATCTAGATTATGTATGTTTGGGTTGCTAAACCAAAAACACCTTGAGGTTAAGAGGTTTTCTGGGAATGGATTCGGAGGGATGCATAAAATGAGCATTGTTCGGGAAAAGTAGGCGAATGTTTATGAGGATTCTGAGTATTTAGAGTATGGGGGTTATTAGGAAAATTTTAGACACAAATGGCTGGGTTTGATTGGAATAATGGCTGGGTTCGATTGGAGTTGTCTTATGTGATTCTAATGTGTTAAAACTCAGTTTTGCTTGGGGACAAGCAAAAGTCAAGTGTGAGGTATTTTGATATTTGCATAATTAGCCATATGTTTAGCATATATTTTTATTCATTTTTTAGCTAATTATGTGCATAATGTCGACAAATGGTATTTAATAATTCTTAAATTATGTTTTCAGTCTAAAGACATGCTTGGAAGCAAAAAGGAATAAGGAGAAGTGATTAGAGACCAAAGAATGAAGAAAAAGGAAAAACCACACACATACTCGGCGAGTCCACGCGTAAACTCGGCGAGTCCATGAGAATGCTCCCGAAGAAAAGTCAAAAATCCTTACTGTACACGGATTTCACCTGGTACTCGGCGAGTCCACGACCTACTGGCCGAGTAGCCCCTGTTTTGTGATAACTATAAATATGGGGGTCTTAATCCAAATTGGAGGACTTTCTGGCTTCTTGGGAGATAGGGCTACGATTGAATAAACCCCTGAAGACCTGAAGAACCCTAACCTTTGATCTTTAAAGTTTGGAAGCGAATTAGGTTATATTTTCCACTTAATCTTAGGATTGAATTTTGTTTAGCTTAATCAAATTTGTTCTTGAGCTTGTTTTCTTTGTAATCATGAGCTAAAATTCGGATGGTTTCTATTTAGGAAGAACCACATTACTCCTATGGTTTAATTACTACTTTTGTTAATTGTTTGTTGGTGATTTTATTAAATTAAGTTTGTTAAAGAACCTTATGCATTAACAACAACAATTTTCTGTTAATTGGAAGACAATTAAGCTGCATGAACATCTCTTAGTTGTTAACCTCATATGTTTATGTGACCACTTTATCATATGTCTAGGAATAATGAACATGAAACTAGAATTAATAAGAGAATGGGTAAATGTGTAAGCTTGTTTGAGAAACCAACAAACAAGAGGTTAATTGAAACACCCACTTGATTAACCAATTACAAATCTTATTTAATCCAAATAATTGAACCAGGGAATTAATTAGTTTAAACAATTGGCCACTGCTTGAATTGATTAATTGTATAAGGGTTAGTATTAGTGAACACGAATCTAACCACTATAGTTGCTAACCAAATACAATTAATTTATCACATTATTACACAAATAACCATAGGAGTGAATTGGTTGGACCTAAACAGAAACTCTTTATCAAATTTGGTGAATTTTTACTTGTTTTAGTTTTTAGTTAATCACTTGTTAGGTGGTGTGTTTAAGTTTCTAGTCTTGTAAAACTAGAGAAAAACCCTTTACTTTTATTACTTGCTTGGTTAAAATTAGTTGTTAGTTTAATTTCCGTTCCCTGAGTTCGACACTCTACTTATCCAACTATACCACTAAAAGACAGGTTCACTGCCTTTGTGTGCTAAATTTATAATTTAAAAGTAGGATTAAAACTAGTGCATTTTACACACATCAAAAGGGTTTTGAGCATTCGAACACTCCTAAGGTGTACATGTAACCCTAGAAACCTTGGATCTATGTTTTACTAAGATACATGCAAATTTGATTTTCCAAGGTTCTTAACCTAACTAGCATGGCATGGGGAACTTTGAAACATAAAAGCTGGTAGGAGAACATACCTTTCTTGTTGCTTGCATTCCTGGAGAACCTTGTGAGCCTAGCACCTCAAGTGTGATGCCTCAAATGTTTCACACAACACAACAACTCTTGGAATAACTTTGAGAGAAGTCCACTCACACGCAAAATCAACTAGCCCTCTTGTTCTACACATAGTAGTCCGATTTTTCTAGCCATGGGGTCCTTTTATAGTTGTGTCACAAGTAGGGTTACAACATGTAAACCCTAATTGACATGGCTTTTCAAATTCCATGATCCATGGGTTTATAACCTCCATGGACTATCCATCGAGCACCTTATGGGTTTTAGCCTAATTCAATAAACCATGGATCATTAGCCCACCATAAAATAATAGAGGATTAACACAATCAACCACATATATTTAATTAGTCTCCTTTTGATCACCAAATTAATTCTAAATTACTTCTTGATCAATACTAATTAAATAATATTATTAATATATTAGAACTTATAATATATTAATAAACCTTAAGTTTCCTTTCTCTCATTTAGTCTATCCAAGTGTTGCAATGCCATGCAACCCAAATGGACCATGCCAACCGGGTCAAGTACATCCCAGAAATAGTTGTGAACTTAGACACCTAATCCAACATTATCCCACTTGGATAAGTCTAATAACTATAACTGCTAGAATAACTTCCGAAACCGATCAACAATCATAGCTCTTTCAAGGTCTCGCGGAACTGAGATGATAATGATACGCTATTTAAGATAAGTGATCATATAATCCTCTGTTCTAGTTATCAGTCGGACAAATACATGGAACAATGTCTTACTTATTGTCCAACAGGTTGTTTCCTGATTTCCGACTTGTTTGACATAGAACTTAATTGAACACATCAATTTAGTTCTGACCTGGCCCAGTACATAGGTCAACAAAAAATCATCGAGGGGCCTAAATATCGCTTCTAATCCAAGAAGGAACAGATAAAATTCGACTTATATGCTTGTTCTACTACTTGTTGAATCATACCCAAATGCACGTTTTATTACATCGAGTTACCAATGCGTTTTAGTGAAATCAATGTATAACCAAATCATAGTCAACAACTCATATCTCTAGGTTTGAAGACTTATATGATATTACCGTCTCATGTTCACTCGAGATAAATTCAATGAAGTGATAAAAGTGAGTGTGGGTTGAATCCAACATACAAAACTTATGAGTACTCATAAGTGTTGTAGCAACTCTTGCTATGTCCAACACCCTAGACATCTACAAGCCAACTTCATGACAGTCTTAATTCATATCTACTTCCAACATATGACCGACTGTGGAGAATTTGAATAATATGATATACCATAACATAATTATTCTGGAAGTCAAAACATGCAAATTAAAATGATAGTAAACGATTGACAGAAGATAGCAGCACTTTACTTATAAATAAACAACTTTTATTTATCATCAAATGTCAAGTACACTTTACAAATTTCAAATCTATCAAATTTCTAAAACTAATATCATCCTTTAGACCTATGCGCCTCGCATGTTGAAGATGCTTAACCCTACCCAGTCCCTTCGTGAGGGGATATGCTAGGGATGATACCCTCATTGCCACCAGGAGTCCTTCTTCTTTTCGATGTCTAATGAAATGGTATTTTCTGTCGATGTGTCTGGATCTTCCGTGATCCCTTGGTTCCTTGGCTAAGGCAACTGCACTTTCACTATCAAAGAAAATTTCCATAGGCTCCTTTATAGCTGGTACAACTTTAAGGTCTCCACTAAAGTTCTTTAGCCATATAGCCTCCTTTACTGCCTCGCTTGCAACTATATACTCTAATTCACAAGTTGAATCATCCACTGTCTCCAGCTTGGAACTTTTCCAAGTAATTGATCCTCCGTTTAAGGTAAAGACCCAGCCTGATTGAGAGCGGAAATTATCCTTATCAGTCTAGAAGCTAGCATCTCTATACCCTACTACTCTCAAGTCATCACTCCCACCAAGGGTAACGACACAGTCCTTAGTCCTCCGTAGGTACTTGAGAATGTTCTTTACCGAAGTTCAATGAGCCTTGCCAGGGTTCCCATGATATCTGTTGACCATGCTCAATGCAAAGGCCACATCAGGATGAGTACAAGTCATAGCATACATGATCGAGCCTACAGTGGAAGCATACGGTACTTGACTCATCTTTGCTATCTAAGCCTCTATACTCGGGCTCTGAGTCTTACTCAATCTGGCATTACTATGGATCAGTAACTCTCCTTTCTTGGAATTCTACATGTTGAACCTATTCAACACCTTATCCAAGTAGGTACTCTGACTAAGTCCAATTAGTCTTTTACTCCTGTCTCTCAAAATCCATATCCCTAGGATATAGGCAGCTTCACCAAGGTCCTTCATAGCGAAACACTTCCCAAGCCAGGACTTCACTTCTTGCAAAGTTGGGATGTCATTTCCTATGAGTAGTATGTCATCCACATACAGTACCAAAAAGCTAACTATACTCCCACTAGCCTTGACATATACATAAGATTCATCTTCGCTCCTCAAAAAGCCAAACTCTTTGACTTTCTTATCGAAATAAAGATTCCATCTACAAGGTGCTTGTTTAAATCCATAGATGGATTTCTCAAGCTTACACACTCTATTAGGGTACTATGTACTGACAAAACCCTTTGGCTGACTCATGTAAACATCCTCAGCTAACCTTCCATTAAGGAAAGCGGTTTTTACATCCATTTGCCATAGTTCATAATCATGAAATGTAGCAATGGCTAACATAACCCTAATAGACTTAATCTTGTATACTGATGAAAAAGTCTCATCATCATCAACTCCCGGAGTTTAAGAAAATTCATTTTCAACCAATAGTGCCTTATAAGTGTGTACATTACCATCCATGTCGGTCTTCTTCTTGAAGATCCATTTGCACCCGACTGTCTTGCGACCTGGTACATTGTCAACCAAGTTCCAAACATGATTGTCATACATGGACTGTATCTCGCTGTCAATAGCCTCTTTCCATTTAGCAGCCTCAGGGTCTCCCATGGCTTCCGTGTAGCTGTTAGGTTCATCCAGACTTACCAGTGTGCTATCACTGATAAGTGTATCACCTTCCACAGTAATATGGAAACCATAGTAATGCTTAGGTGCATTCCTAACTCTCGTGGAACGTCTCAGAGGTACAGAATCATCAGTCGGATCAACAAGAGTTTCCTCCTCATGTTGATTGCTAGGGTTTGAGGTTCCTTCACCACTTGACTCGTGAATCTCTTCAAGGTCAATTTGTCTCCCACTGTTTCATTGGCTTATAAACTCTCTCTCTCTCTCTCTCTCTCTCTCTCTCTCTGGACCCCCTCTCATTGCTACAAATACCACATTATCATTGGGTATGCAGAAGAGATAACCAAAGGATTTTTGTGGGTAGCCGAAGAAAATACACCTCTCACTTTGAGGTTCGATCTTATCGTGAGTCTCGCGCCTCACAAAAGCCTCGCAACCCCAAATATTGATGTGGTCCAGATTGGGAACTTTTCCAGTCCACATCTCGTGAGGTGTTTTGGAAACCTTCTTTGTAGGGACTAGATTAAGGATATGGATGGCAGTCTTTAAGGCATACCCCCAAAATGAGATTGGTAACGAAGCTCGACTCATCATGGAACAAACCATGTCCAGCAAGGTTCGATTACGCCTCTCAGTCACACCATTAAGTTGTGGTATTCTGGGAGGTGTAAATTAGGAGACAATCCCACATTCCTTAAGATAGTCAAGGAACTATGTACTAAGATACTCTCCTCCTCGATCGGATCGAAGCATCTTAATGTTCCTGCGCAACTGATTCTCCATTTCCTGTTTAAACTCCTCGAACTTTTCAAAGGTTTCTGACTTATGCTTGATTAAGTAGACATATCCATATCTACTATAATCATCAGTAAAAGTCACATAGAAGCGGTTAGCATCCGTTGTGGAGGTTCTGAAGGGTCCACACACATCAGTATGTATGAAGTCCAACAAACCCTCACACCTAGCACAAGTACCAGTGAAGGGTGACTTTGTCATTTTCCCAAGTAAAAAAGATTCACAACTATCATCCGACTTTAGGTCAAATGACTCCAAGACTCCATCCTTTTGGAGTTGGCCTATCCGTTTTTTACTTACATGTCCAAGACGACAATGCCATAATGATGCTTTATTCAAGTTAGTGGAAGAATTAATACACAATACATTATTTCCTAGGTTATCAACAACGGACACAGTTTCATACACACCATCACAAGGTAATGCTTTGAAATAAAGAACATTATTAAAGAAAGCATTAATACCACCACATTCATTATCAAACGAAAAGGTAAACCCTTATTTGTACAAACCATGAAAGGAAATAATATTTCTCGCCATTTCAGATGAGTAACAACATTTATTCAAATCTAATGTTAACCCACTACTTAGCAACAAAGAATAAACTCCAATCTTGGTGACAGATGAAGCTTTCCTATTCCCCATGATTAAGTTTATCTTCCCATGCTCCACATTCTCACTTCTTCTGAGTCCTTGCAAATCAGAACATATGTGAATACCACAACCAGTATCAAGGACCCAAGAATTAGAATGGGGTGAGTTATTAGACAATATAGTGTAAATACCTGCATGGTTGGGTTTTACTTTCCCCTCCTTAACATCTTGCAGGTACATTGGGCAGTTTCAGTTCTAGTGTGACTTTTAATGGAAATAGAAGCATTTAGCCTCTTTAGGGTTGGCAGAAGGAGTGACAAAACCTATTTTGGTTCTACTTGAAGAGGAGCCATCAAGGGACTATCCCTTGGTACCCTTCAAAGGGCTCTTCCTCTTCTTCCCTTTGCCTTGCCTGATTTCCAAGACAGGGGCCGTGGTAGGAGTAAGAGTGGTAACAACCGATTTACTTTTAAGACCACTTTCGGTAGTCTTCAAAAGTCCTTGAATTTTGTTGAGTGTAACTTCCTCCTTGTTCATGTGATATGTCATTCAGAATTGATCATAACAAGAAGGTAAGGAGTACAAAATGATGGCAATTTCCAACTCCTCGGGAAAGTTCACATTCAATTTCAACAAACGGTCCACGAATATTTGCATTTTCTACATGTGGCCTGTGATGGGCTCACCATTCTTCATTCGGGTTGTTATCATGGAGGAGATGATTTCATACCTCTCTTGATGAGCACTTTGATGGTAGTGGTCCCTCAAGTCCTGGTGCATCTCAAAATGGTAATAGTCCTCATAGGACTTTTGGAGCTCGGCTGTCACCGTGGCCAACATGATACATGCCACTTTAGTGGGATCTCTGTCATGTGCCCTAAATTCAACGATCTCCTCGGGAGTAGTGGTAGACTCATCAAGATCCTTAAGCTCCTTGTCGAGAACATATTCCTTGTCCTCATACCTAGTGACCATCTTGATGTTCCTGATCCAATCATTGAAGTTGGATCCATCAAAGATGACTCTCCCATAAAGGTTCATGAGAGTGAAGGAGCTGGTAGGGTTTGAGCCAGAAGCAACATTGTTGGAAGACATCTGAAAAGAAGGAAGGACAAGTTTAGATTAGATATAAAGATAGTCCTTAATAAGACAACCAAATGTAATATTAAGGCTAGGACCCAACACAATATTTTATAAATTAGAAATGGGATGCCGTAATCCAAGCTATAAAATATTTGAAGGTAGGTGAATGACGATTCACCAATTTCCACCATGAAAAATGAAATGTATTATTAGGTTTTAATTGGTTTTGAAACTCCTAGATTCTTTTGAGATTCATTGAACTTTTCAATGGCATGTTTCAATCTCGAATGTGCCCTTCATGTTTTGTGACTGGGATGCCGAGGATCATAGAACAAGGTGCGAATTAACCATGCAAATTACTTGTTACTCTTAATGTTTATCACCTAACCGATGTGCCGGTTAACCATATGCACTCCACCGATCTATGATAAACCTTAAGCCACCCTTTGCCTACCTTATTATGTCCAGGTTAGTGTGCCGGTTAACCACACACGCTCCACTAACGACTTAAGCAAAGTGAAAAGTGTAATTTCATGGGTTAGCACCATATTCACATTTTCCTAAAGTAACTAAGATTGGGAATTTATAAAAACATTTAGTTACTTTATAACCATCATACTTTTAATGAGGACTAAAGTCATTGTCCTACCCGTTCGGCTAACGACCCTCCACCAGTCAAGGAAGCGGTGGGTGAGAGTGGACACCCGTTAAGCTTCCATTTTATAGGCAGCAACCTTATACCCCCCTTATAGACCAGCTTCGTGAATGAGGCTTACTAACGGTAAAACAACTTGATCTTATATATATATATATATATATATATATATATATATATATATATATATATATATATATATATATATATTATTAACTTATAATATTATAAAGTATAAGGGTTGAATTTTAACTTTTAAAATTCTAGGGGTTGGAACTAAAGTTTTTAAGGTGACTTTACATGTTCCAAAACTTGAGGGCAAGTTTTGTAACTTTCAAAACTTTTCAACTTTCATAACTGATGAGTTAATGGTTTATTAAAATGAGAGACTCTTCATTATATGTAACCTATGTGTTCATTAATGGACTTTAAAAGAAAGACTTTTGTTAATCCTTAACTTGAGGACAAATTATGGATTCCATTAAAACACATCAAGATCAATAATTAAACAAACAAAATAATTTTTGTGATCTACTACACTTATAAGATCAAGAACATTCATATTGACAATTTCAAGAGTCATAAAGGCACATATAAAACTTGAAATTTTGATAATAGCCATTGTAAATGGATTAGCATAACCATTGCACCATCTAAAACAAGTTTTATAAGACCAAAACAGTTTAGGGTAATATTTCTAGTCCATTTCCAGTAGCAAAACTCGAAAATCTGCATTCAGGGCCTCCTACTCGTCGAGTCCAAGAACCTACTCGACAAGTAGGATGAAATAACACATGGACTCGTCGAGTCCCCCCATGGACTCGGCGATTTCACTCAGCAGAATGTATAAATCTTGAGTTTTTTCAACAATTTGCATCAAGTATCAAGAAAACAAGCCTAGGCTTTGATACTACTGAAGGGTTTTGAGCATTCTAACAGTCCTATGGTGTACATGCAACCCTAGAAACCTTGGATCTATGTTTTAGTAAGATACATGCAAATTTGATTTTCCAAGGTTCTTAACCTAACTAGGATGACATGGGGAACTTTGAAACATAAAAGCTGGTATGAGAACATACCATTCTTGTTGCTTGGATTCCTTGAGAACCTTTTGAGCCTAGCACCTCAAGTGTGAGGCCTCAAATGTTTCACACAACACCACAACTCTTGGAATAACTTTGAGAGAAGAACACACACTCAAAATCGACTATCCCTCTTGTTCTACACATAGTAGTCCAATTTTGCTAGCCATGGGGTCCTTTTATAGTTGTGTCACAAGTAGGGTTACAACATGTAAACCCTAATTGACATGGCTTTTCATATTCCACGATCCATGGGTTTATACACCTCCATGGATTATCCATGGAACACCTTATGGGTTTTAGCCAAATTCAATAAACTATAGATCATTAGCCCACTATAAAAGAGTGGATGATTTACACAATCAACCCTATATATTTAATTAGTCTCCTTTTGATCACCAAATTAATTCTTGATCAATATTAATTGAATAATATTATTAATATATTTTAACTTATAATATATTATTAAAGCTTATGTGTCCTTTCTCTCATTTAGTCTATCCAAGTGTTGCAATGCCATGCAACCCAAATGGACCATGCCAACCCGGTCAAGTACATCCCAGAAATAGTTATGAACTTAGACACTTAATCCAACAAATATATCATTCACAAGGAACGAACCTATAATGAAACAAAGAAACATAAACAATAATCAATAAAAATAAAAAGATAAGGAAAATATACATAGCCGTCACCACATCAGGAGCTGCTCGTGCCTCCTCCGCTGTCAATTGAAAGGCCCTACTCCGAGCCACAGGCGCCTCTGCCCGGCCCTAACAGTCGTCTGTAATCCTCAAAGTAGCAGGAGTGGTTGCTGCCACCTGCCCTACTACTGCTAAACTTGGGCAGTGGGACCATTTGTGTCTCCTCTGATTGCACTGTATATATATATATATATATATATATATATATATATATATATATATATATATATATATATATATATATATATATATATATATATATATATTGCATTAGAAATCATGTCCTCCAGCGTCTTGCAGCTAGAGTAGCTCTTAAACTGGTGGATATCACACCGCAACATCTCATGACATCGAGCCTTTTTCATTTCCTCGTCTGCCACGTACTGCAGTACGAGAAGGGGCCTCTCCATGAACATCATGGTGATCTCAATCACCGTCTCAATCGTCTGCTGAAGATGCTGGACCTCCCTAGAAAGCTATTGCACCTCGATCACAGGTGCAAACTTGGACCTGAACCTAGTCGAAAAATCACCCCAGGTCATCGCATCTAGAACTGCGTCATCTCCAATGGCTTGTTTGACCTCCTCCCACCAGCCACGTGCCCTGTCCTTCAGAAAATAGGAAGCAATTCGGACCTTTTCCCCCTCGGGACATCGACTCGTACGAAAAGCGTTGGTGAAATCAGCTAACCATCTGCTGCTAGCAATGGGATACCGAGCCCCACGGTAAGCAGGAGCTCCACAAGCCCTAAACTCCCTGAATGTCAGTATGCGTGACCACATCATGGCCGCCATCTCGATGCGGAAGACACTCAGCCTCTCATCCAAAAGCTCAAGAATACCCTCCTTGATCGTACCGAAGATCACATGAATCTGGTCTAAAATACTATGCATGACCTCAGAAGAAATGAACGCTCTCATCTGCTCGTCGAGCTTTTCGGCTCCAGAGCTTGAGCCTGAACCCTCACCGGTACCTGAACTGCCGATTGGCCTATTGCGTAGCGTCACCATACTAAAAATACACCATAGCAAACGTCAGTATACATATCATCAATCAAGGGATCTTACACACTACAAGTTTCATGGATTCATCCCAGCCTTCCTTGATTTGAGTACGGATCCTCTGTTTTCAGTATTACGGGCCCATACTACATTCGACATCTATCTGTACTTTCCACAAGAACTGCCTTGACTCCACCAAGTCTCTTCTACTGCTAAGAAGTCCCTTCTATCTCCCCCTAACTATCTCACAAATACCATTACATATCACTAAGACTAGATAATTCTTCGAATGAGAGATCCTACCCTACAACGGTTGGACTCAAACAAGAGCTGCGAAATAGAGCTAGACCTAACCTTCTGAAATTATTTAGTCCTTCCAATATGTAATGTAATATATTCGTTTACTAGTTAGTAAAAGATAACTAGAAATCCTAAAAGCAAAAAAGCAAGCAACATTCAAGCATTGAGTAAACATAATCAAACATATCCTAATCATGCCATCATATCACTGACTAATATGTACTAGCATGTTGTTCATAAAGCTGATACACATATAACAGGCACATAATGCATCCTTCCTAAACCCTTAGCCCTAATCTAGCATGCAATTCTCATTAACATATCATAACATAAACTTGTATGGGTAATTTGTGAGTACTTACTTGAGCTCGACTAATTGCATGCACCACACCCTTTTCTCTTTTCAAAGTTCTTTTTCTCTTTTCAGAATCCTTTTCAAAATTCTTTTTAAAATGATTTTCTTTTAAAAAACTTCATACCAATTCCTTAGTTTGAGTTCAGACACACCCGAGATTGTGCCCGAAACCCTCAAACCAAGGCTCTGATACCAACTTGAAACATCCCAAAAATACAGTCCAAAATTTTCATTTTAATTTATTAATAAAAACCATAAGTATCAGAAATTCATAAACCATGTATCTCAAAAATATCTTAACATTTTTCAATATGTCAAAACATCAGAGCGAATCCTCCCAGGCTAAAAGATGTGGTGTGTGTCATTGAGTCATCCCGAGGTCTTCCCCTTACTAGCAGAAGTACCTGAAACCAAAACTGAAAATTGTAAGCACGAAGCTTAGTGAGTGTCACCAAACTACGACATACCATACACATAATCACATAATAACATACATTGGGCCTTGCCCACTACATCGGCTCATGCCCGACATCGAACTGAAGTCTGGGATATATATAACATATCAACAAGCATATAACATAAACACATCTACCCTAATAAATAAAAATGACTTTGCCATATGTCCTCTTCTCATTCATTTGGACACATGGCATTTTCTAGAAATTTTAAAATTTTCTATTTTCCACTTGTCATTTTATTGTATTTTTGATTTTATTAAATTAAAATCCAAATTTAATATATAAGGTAATATATATGTAAGGTATTTATTAGAAAATGGTTTATATATGTAATGTATCTAATGCATTAAAGTCTCATTAATTTTAATAATTTAAAAAATTTCTTATTTTTCTTATAAATTTAAAGTTTTCAAATTGTTAAAATTTTATATTTAATTTTTTTTAAATAAACCCATGTAATACATGGGTCTCACACCTAGTAACATAACATATAACATTCCTCGGGCTTGCCCCGGCATCGGACCGTAGCCTGGAGCATATAAACATAACATATAAGCTAAACATTCCTCGGGGTTGCCCCGACATCGGACCAAAGTCTGGAAACATACAATCTACATCGGGCTAGCCCCGACATCGGACCTAAACCTAGCATTCTATAACATATATAAACAAGCCGACATTGGTGCCTTAGACCCATTCCTACTGGAGGAAAACTCACCTCACAAAGCTGGCTGTTGAATCTCTCGGTAAGGAATCTCTATCGGCTGCTCCAGCAACTCCCAGACTATCATTAGCAATAACACTTAGTCTAAATCAAATAATCCTTCTTAGGGTAAAATGACCATTTTACCCCTGATCTGGTTTGGACCATATCCAATGCCTAATTATTAAATATTTCCAACAATCCACTAATGGCCCACTAATGGCCCACTAAATGCCCACTAATGACCTAATTTTCTAAATCTGGCCCGACTCCTCAAATGGACTTTTCCCAAAGTGAGAGAACTCTTTCTCTAAACTTTACCATATTACTCCAAACATGCTACATGCATATTCATACATATAATTTACACTAATTGTCTAAATATTAAGAAGCATGGATACAAACCAACTATTAAGATTTTTACAAAGTTTTATATATTACATAACTACCTAGGAATTTATAATTCATATACATATATGAACACTAAGTACAAAAGTAATAGTATTAATTACTCTAAATCTTCCAACAGTACATAACTATATTGAATGCTTATCACCCGCAATAGTTAAACACTGAGAGGGATAATCGGGTGACGCTTAGTGAGTTCAACAATAGTTACAATATCATGCTATGTCATATATATATATATATATATATATATATATATATATATATATATATATATATATATATATATATATATATGTGATAGAAGCAAAGGGGGAAAAGAACAACAAAGGCATATGTGTTGCATATGACAATTTCCATATCAACCAATGATTAGATTCAAAGATTTACAATCAATGAGACATAATAATTTCAATATGATATACATCATAAGACTTCAGCCCAATAGGAACATAAAATAAACAATTTCTAGTTATCATTTTGCTAGAATAGTTATCATTATACACTACAACTTTTGTTTAGACCCCGTCAGCTAGTTTTTAATTCATTTTTTAATATTATATTTTTAATAGGCCGGGACAGGAAAAGTCCGTTAAAAATTCATAACTTCTTCATCTGACATCCGTTTTCATCTGTCTTCTTATCGTTGAACTACTACTAACGAGACCTTCAATTCTCGTTTAAGCTGTGTCAGCTAAAAATTAATCGATCTATAAATCGAATTTCGAGCTGCACACTACTATGCTGAATCTTGAAAAAATCATAACTTCCTCATACGAAGTCAGATTTGGACGTTCTTTTTATGAAAGTTTTCAGTTTAAAAAATACCACGGCTTTCATTTAGATTACTACAACTAAAAAGTAGTTTATTGAAAACTCACTTTTTACGTCATACGACGTCGTGCCGGTTCAGCCGTGAAATTTTGATAAGTCATAACTTCTTCGTTATAACTTGGATTTCAGTGAGGTTTTCGACTAAACGTTTCTAACGAGATAATTTACAACTTTCAATAATATTAGTTTTACTTATTTCCAGCTTAAATGTTATATTTTCGTTAATTTTGATAATTGACTTTTTGATCGGAATCTTATAAGACTTCCCATCAGTTCCAATATTTTCCGAATGATTCTAAACATAGTTTTACTTCAAATTTCAAAAAACTATCTTGTTAGAACTCAACGCTTAAAATCATATAATATTTAATAATATTCACTTTTAAGTTATCAAGCTTACAAAACACGAGAATTATACAAGTTTATTAACGTGTATGTTACATAAAGCCCACATATGTGTTGGACCCAATAATAGGTTCCCCCATGGCCCACTAAGGCCCAAAAGCTTTAGTGTCCAAAGTTTGGCCCAAACCGAGGCCCAAAACTCGTGAAGCCCAATTCCTAAGAGTATTGTGAGCATACTCATCTATAAACTTCGTGTACAGCTTCCATGGCTTGTACGTTATGCGTACTGGCGTGTACGCCAAGCGTACTACCCTGTTAAGCCATATTCTTCAAAACTGCTTAATCCCTTAAGACATTAAGTCCAAAATATATATTTGAGTCCAATATCATGTCTTAACTCATAAAGTTGATTACTTGGTGGCTTGCAACCCGCCAAATGAGCCCAATCTTGGAATATAGCAACTAACTTCCATGGAATGACCCAAAACTCATGCATGGTTACCAAATTACCTTAAAGATCGAAACTTTACAGCTTATAGGACACATATAGCACTAAGGGTGGCAACCCTTGGCCTAAAAACAAACTTGAGTCATAAAGATCCATTCTTGGGACTACAAAGATCTCAAAACATCACCACCCTAGATCTAAGCATACATGAGGAAAGTTGAAAGCTTTATACCTCCAATGAGTGACAAATGGTGAGGTAATCTCAGATCCTTGAGCTCAAGTTACTCAAGTTCTTCTTCTCCAACTTCTCTTTTCTTATTCCAAGCTCCAAACCACCAAAGTAAGCTTCACAAGGCCAAAACACACAAGTATGAGGTATAAACATGTTTCTAGGTTTTTCTGAGGTTGAGAGGCTGGTAAGGAGGCTAGGGTTTGAGTCATAATGTTGTATTTATATGGCTTGAACCCTAAAAATTAGGTTTTGGAATCTGGTCATGTACGTTGCACGTACTCCTTGATATGTTATGCGTGCGTGTATGCATCCCCCGCATCCAATGCCCCTCTATGCCCCGTGTACGCTAAGGCTACGCCCAACATACGTCTTCTGGGCAGCCCATCTATTCGGCCCACTCACTAAAGGTCCACTCAAAAATCCATTAATTAAATACTTAGCCCAACTATTAAATAATTATTACCTCAAGTGACAGATGTTACACTTACGAGACTACTCTACTCACACATTAGCATCACGAAGTGCATCATGTATTTTTATTGGTTACAACACCATCTACAGAAGTTAGTGGTGTCTTGATGCCACCACAAATCGTATCTACACCACCCGCCATGCCCAACTTGATGAAACTGCATTACCTTTTGCAACCAGTTCCTACACCGCATCAAATCTTAACACTCTGCTTATCACCTCCTTTGACGAAGGAACACCTTCATTTCAATCATCATCACCCGAAGATGCTCCATCATCTATAACCATGCGCAACCATTCAACCAGAGAAACTTGTCCTATATGCATCACCATCGTTTCGCCTGACCAGCCCCCACTAGCATCACCCTCCAATCCGCCAACATCACCGCCACACTATAATATTGCTACACCCTCTCCACCGAGAAGTACCAACCATTAGTCATCATCCTTATCTCCCTCACCGTCACCTGCTTGCTTCGTTCTTCCCATGAATACTTGTGCCCATAATGGCATCTTTAAACCCAAACATATGGTTGATTTCGCTTATCTTGGTACTACTCGATTATTCAATGCCTTACTTACAACCAACATACCAAAGGGGTTCAAATCCTCATCCCAAAGACACAAAAGTGGTTGGTTCTAAATGGATTTTTAGGACAAAGTTTCATTTTGATCGTACCATTGATCGCTACAAAGGCACGCCTTGTTGCATAAGCCTTCATTAAAATACTTGGGATCGACTACTCGTATACTTTTAGTCCTACTGTCAAAGCTTCCACAATATGTATTGTTCTCACTCGCAGTCATGCAGAATTGGCCATTACATCAATTAGACGTAATAAATGCTTTCTTAAATGGTCTACTTTATGATACGGTTTTTATGGAGCAACCTCCAGGATTTATTGATGAGCAATTCTTGTTGCATGTCTGTCGACTCAAGAAAACACTCTACGGTCTCAAGCAACCTGCACAAGCTTGGTTTCAACGCCTCGGTGCCTTTCTTCTTGATTTTGGTTTCTCTTGTAGTAGAGCCGACACTTCACTTTTTGTTTTCAACAAGGACACGATATTACTTTATCTTCTTGTATATGTCGATGATATTATTCTTACAGGGAACAATTCAAGACATATATATGTAGCTTCATTACTCGTCTAAACAACGAATTTGCTACTAAAGATCTTTGTAAGCTTAACTATTTCCTTGGTTTAGAAGTCACTTACACAACCAATGGTCTTTTTATCATGCAAGCCAAGTATGCCCATGACATTCTCACATAAGCTGGCCTATTGGAGTCCAAACCCACCATCACTCCGCTCTTCACAACCGATTACCTTACTAAAACAGGAACTCCTTTCTCGGATCCCATGCTTTATCGATACTTAGTTGGCGTTCTCTAATATTTTACCATTACAAGACCAGATCTTTCATTTGCGGTGAATCAAGTAAGCTAGTTTCTCCAGCAACCCACAGTTGATCGTTTCTAAGCCGTTAAACGAATTTTACGATATGAAAAAGGTACCCTCTCGTATGGGCTTCACTTTAATCAACCCCAATCACCCTCCGTTCTTGGTTACTCCGATGTTGATTGGTATCAATGCATTCAAACGAGAAGGTCCACCTATGACTACTCTATTTTTCTTGGAGGAAACTTAGTCTCTTGGAGCGCCAAGAAACAACCAACTTTCTCCTAATCCGGCTGTGAATCCGAGTATAAAGTCATGGCCAACACTACCTCTGAAATCATATGGGTCATTCATTTATTGTGTGAGCTTCATGCATTGCCACCAACAGTTCCTACCTTCCTTTGTGACAACAAAAGTGCTCTATTTTTAAGTCAAAATTCGATTTCTCACAAACGAGCCAAACACAATGATATTGATTATCATTTCGTCAGGGAACTTGTGGCCTCTGGCAAGCTTCTTACCAAGTTCATCCCTACTCACTTACAAGTTACAACTAAGTGACATCTTTACCAAAAGTCTTCCAAGACCAACTTTTGGACGGTTTCGCACCAAGCTTCAGGTTGGCCCTCCACCGCTCGACTTGACGGGGGATATTAGTGATAAAAGTTAGAATATTTAAATTGTATATGTATTATTTTAGCTTAGCTTAGTTGTTGTATTTATCTATATATGTATCCTTATTGTGATTAATAAGATCAAGGAAGTTAATCCTTACAGTATTTTTTCTCTTCTAAATCGACTAATCATATTTAAGTATCGAATTCAAAGTAAACCCAATATTTTAAGGTTCTATTAAATAATTTCAACCTGTTAAATAAGACCAATCATACTTAGTTGGTTAGTAGGAAGAAACCATGGGGTCTCTTTTTGACCAATGGAGGTGAGGTTATGACTACATCACCATTACAACAAAAGCTACATCTTCTTCACGAAGGAAAGCACCAAACTTAGGCCCCTTATGTTTTTTATTTAATATATTAAACTAGTTCAATATAATTCAAACTTCATCATAATCATATATCTGATTATGACAATTTCGATCCATTTACACATAGTCGATTTGGGTTCTATTTGTTGTGTACTTGGTTAAATGGTTATAGTAACTATCTAAAAACGGGTCAAACGAATTAAACGTGGAGTAATTATAAACATAGTAAAAACATTGTATTTCATAAACACTTTTACGAAATACCAAGTACAATGTGATCGTGAGTTCGTTACTATTGAAATCAAAATTGGATTCCCAAATAAATAAACAAATAAATAAGTGGAAAGAGTTCTTTGTTGGATTGATGCCCCTTTTATGTCATACATCCATTATTTGATAAAATATTTGAAAAGTAAACTCTATTTCAAACCAAAAGATTACCCAAGTCAAATCGAAAAAGGAACACATAGATAATTTTAAAAAAAAAAATTAATCAATGTAACCTCACGGTAAAAGATCGACAAAATCCAACAACAAAGTAATTTTTCGAGTTCGTACATGCAATCCCTTAAATAGTCAAATATGTGTTAGTAACATGATTCGATATTCTATTTACTCTTTTAAAGAGACTCAAAAGCTTAAAGAAAAGGTTAAGTTCATGGAATGACTAAAATTCCTACAAAAAATAACGTAAAGCTTAGTCAGTTATATTAACGAAAAGGCTAAACTATATAATAAATCCAAATAAGTAAAATAACTACTTAACATTTTTAAAGTTTTTTTTTTTTTTTTTTTTTTTTTTTTTTTTTTTTTTAACAAGTTGATCACCGAGAAACTACCAAAAGGAGTAAATATAGGAATCACATGCCATTAATGCAATACAACGAGTAGTCGAGTACCATTCGTAATTAAACCTTCACATAACTAGACTCTTGATCCAAATGTGAGGTGTTATAGCAATTTGATTTCATCTGGTAGCAACCTATGTTATTTGATAGATTCATGGTCAGTCCCCACGTATTGTCTGAAAATAGAAAATGGGAGCATAGCTATCAATGGAGCGGATTTTGACCTTAATTCGATTCAAACATGTAAGAATCTAATGGGTTTGGATTTTAATTTTCAATTTGTCTATCCGTTTACGACTCATATCCGTTTACCCTTTTTACTAAATTGGTTGAATATGGATCATTGTCGATTCGCTCCACTTATAACATGTGACATCCACTAAACCAAAAACAACTTTCTTTACGTTTTAAAAATTCATAACACTTTATTTGGAGAAAATCTCAATATATTGAAGCATTTTGAGTATAAATAACTGTCTCAAACTAATAAAAACTCTAAGGATGTTATAATTAATACATATACATAAGTTACAATATAAAGACCTAATCCTCCTGAACAATACTAAAAACTATCTCTTAATAACTCATTATCCTAATAAGTTCTAGCAACATAAGCCTTGATACATATGATGCATACAAGCTAAATGGGTAAGAGATTTCCATCCATATATATATATATATATATATATATATATATATATATATATATATATATATATATATATATATATATATATATATATATATATATATATATATATATATATCCTACATGACTAACTATCACCAAAATATATATAGATGTATCTCTAACATGAATATTTATAATGTAACAACGTAATTTTCAAAACAATTTTTTTATTTTTCATCAACCAAGTTCACATAAAATATTCTCAAAAATATCCAACAGTAGTTATCGGAAACATAAAATATCCCAAGCTCACAAAAATCAAATCCTCTATCTAGTGTGTACGGGTCACGCCGGCGCCTTTCCACGATCCTCGCTAGTACCTGAAACACATAACACAACAACTGTAAACATAAATGCTTAGTGATTTCCCCAAAATACCGCATACAACTCATACGCCACTCGAGGCTATAATACGACCCTCCGGTTGATGTGTCTCAACGGGACCCTCCGGTCGATGTGTCTCAGCGGGACCCTCCAGTCCCGTGGCTCGTTGGACCCTATGGTCCGATCGTAGCTCGTTGGACCCTCCAGCCCGGTCTGTATCA
This sequence comes from Lactuca sativa, assembly GCF_002870075.4. Lineage (NCBI taxonomy): Eukaryota > Viridiplantae > Streptophyta > Magnoliopsida > Asterales > Asteraceae > Lactuca > Lactuca sativa. The sequence goes on from NC_056623.2 coordinate 36,557,454, forward strand.
TTGGACCCTCCGGTCCGGTCTATAACATCATACAACATACATATAACACATAGCACATAATATCATACATAACACATAAGACCCTCTGGTCAACATAGAATACCACTCTAGGTAACGTATAATGAGAAGACTCACCTCGTGTAACTCGGTAATCTCGGAAATCTCGAACTCAGAGAAATAAGACCTAGCCTCCGCCTAATCATATGAAATAATCACTTGTCATCAACATAATTCCCAAGGCTGGACCATTTCCTCTAATCACTCTCATGAGAGGTAAAAGACCATTTTACCCCTTACTTGGCTCAAATACACTAAAGCTGACCAAACCCTAAAAGTCAACAAAAGTCAACCCTCCAGGTTACGCTGCGCGTACCAAACGTGTACGCTGGGCGTACCTGGAGCCTTCACAAAATCGGGGACGCGACCGCTTACGCCGCGCGTACTGGGATTACGCCCAGCGTAATACCCAGCTTCCTCATCCAACTCATTTAGGTCTTAAACGGTTAAGACTTTCATCCAAAATTCAGATCTGACCCTTCTAACATGACTTAATCCATAAAGTTGAAGCCTTTAAGCCTTTGCATGGCTGTAAAGGTCACTTTGTCCTCAAAGCACCTTTCTTCTTTCCATAATGAGACTATAACTCATGTATGACATAAGATCTACGTCCAAGACTGGATTTTTATGAATCCTTAACACAATATACACTAGAAAAGGTCAGATCTAAACTCATGGAGACTCTTTGCACATAAAGTCTCCAACTTTGAACCAAAAACCCTAAAAACGGTCCCAAAAACAAAACTCATGAAGAACAAGGAAAGCTTTGAGCTTTTTACCTCAGAAGTGATCTCCAACCACTGTAGAACTCGGATCTACACGTGTTCTTCAACTTCTAGCTCCAACAATGGCTCCTTCTCTTTCTTTACCTTGAAAAGGTAACTTCAAGCTCAAAAACACACTCACAAGCTAAAGCACGGATCTTAGCTCTCTAATGACTCACTCAAGGGGGTATGGTGGCTAGGGCAAAGGACTACATGTTCCTTTTATAGTGCACAAGCCCGAAATTTAGGGTTTGCATCTGAGCTCACTACACCCTGCGTAACCCCTGGGTACGCCCAGTGTACCCGAGCGAGTCCGCGTTCAAATTAAGCGCATGAGTACGTGCGGCGTACATCTCAGTACGCCCAGCGTACTCACCGACCTCACATACAACTTTAAGGGACAAAACTGATAATTCTCCAAAATAGAAGGGTCATAAAGCATACCTAGATTCCGGTCTGTTACAATTCTCCCCCACTAGAACCAGACTTCGCCCTCGAAGTCTCATGCTGCGAACAACTCCGGATGCTGCTCCCGCATCTCCGACTCTAGCTCCCAGGTCAGCTCAGACCATCTCCGATACTGCCACTAGACGTGAACCAGGGGCACTTCCTTGTTCCTCAGAACCTTGATCCCCCGATCCAAGATTGCGATCGGCTTCTCAGCATAATTCAGACTCGCATCCACCTGGATATCTTCTAATGGCATCACCTCCGACTCATCAGCAATACAATTCCTTAGCTGCGACACGTGGAAGGTATCATGAATCTGATTCAACTCCGCAGGTAGCTCCAAGCGATACGTTACCTTACCCACTCTCGTGATCACTCTAAACGGTCCAATATACCGGGGTCCCAGCTTGCCCCTCTTCCTGAATCGGATCACTCCTTTCCAAGGACATACCTTCAGGAGCACGAAATCGCCAACCTGGAACTCGAGCTCAGATCGTCGCCTATCCGTATAACTCTTCTGGCGAATCTGAGTGGTCAACAACTTCTGTCTGACCTGTTGGATCTACTCTATCGTCTGAAAGTACAATCTCTGTACTACCCATCACGCGTTGCCCTACTTCTCCCCAGCATATGGGGGTCCGACACCTCCTCCCATACAACAGCTCAAAAGGTGGCATACCAATGCTCGAGTGATGGCTGTTGTTGTAGGAAAACTCATCCAAGGGCAAATACGTGTCCCAACGTCGGCTGAAATCCAATACACACGCCCGAAGCATGTCCTCGAGCGTCTGAATCGTCCGCTCACTCTGTCCGTCCGTCTGTGGGTGGTATGCAATACTGAAATGCAGCCTCGTACCCCACTCCTCGTGAAACTTCTTCCAAAATTTGGAAGTAAATCGCACATCTCGATCTGAAACAATCGAGATTGGAACTCCATGCCGCGATACCACCTCCCTCACAAACAGCTCTGCCAGCCTCTCAGCTGAAGAGCTCTCACTGATAGCAATAAAGTGAGTGCTTTTCGTCAACCTGTCTACAATCACCCAAATTGCATTGACACCTCTAGCAGTCCTTGGAAATTTGGTGATAAAATCCATGGTAATATGCTCCCACTTCCACTCGGGAATATCTAACGACTGCATCTTACCATGAGAACGCTGGTGCTCGGCCTTAACCTTGCGACAGGTCATGCACCTCTCTACGAACCATGCAACATCCCTCTTCATGTAGGGCCACCAATACTCCTTCTTTAGATCCAAAAACATATTAGTGGCCCCGGGATGGATCGAGAACTTCGACCTATGTGCCTCCTCCATCAAGATGGTACGCGCTCCGCCCACAAACGGTACCCAAATCCGGCCCTGAAAAGTCATAAGTCCTCGACTATTGGTAACGAACTCCGATACCTGCCCGATCACCTGCTCCATTTTGCGGTTCTCCAGTCTCACGGCCTCCGCCTGGGCCCCTCGAATGGTGTCCAACACCGGAGTCATCATTGTCAACCTCATACAAACGTCTCGAATCGGGGCACTCTCCGCCCTACGGCTCAAAGCGTCGACTACAACATTAGCCTTGCCCGGATGGTACATGATCTCACAATCATAATCCTTTACCACATCCAACCATCTCCTCTGGCGCATATTTATGTTGGGCTGATCCATCAAGTACTTCAGACTCTTATGGTCCATGTATATGGTACACCGAACCCCATACAAATAGTGACACCAAATCTTGAGGGCGAACATCACAACCCCCAGCTCCAAATCGTGGGTGGTATACCTCGACTCATGAGGCTTCAGCTGCCTCGATGCATATGCTATCACATGCCCTCTCTGCATAAGCACTGCTCCCAAACTGGATATCGATGCATCGCAGTACACCACAAATGAGGTCTGCTGCTCCGAACCCCAGGAAAAATCGACACCCTTCCGAGTCATCTTGGTAAGTGGCACGACGATCTTGGAGAAATCCTTAATAAATCTCTGATAATAGCCGGCCAATCCTAGAAAGCTCCTGATCTCGGTGGGTGATCTCGGTACCTCCCACCTCATGACCACCTCAACCTTGGCCGGATCGACCAATATCCCATTCTGGTTGACGAGATGTCCCAAGAACTGAACCTCTCATAACCAGAACTCACATTTGGAGAATTTGGCATAAAGCCTCTCCGAACTCAGATCTCTAAGGATCTCCCTCAAATGCTCCTCGTGTTGTTCTCTAGACCTCGAATACACCAAAATATCATCAATGAATACGATTACCGACCGATCCAGCATCGGCCTTCACACCCTGTTCATGAGATCCATGAACGCAGTTGGTGCATTGGTGAGCCCAAAAGGCATCACCACGAACTCGTAATGCCCATAACGAGTTCTGAACGCTGTCTTCTGGATATCTTCATCCCGAACCCTCATCTGATCATAACCCGACCTCAAGTCTATCTTAAAGAACCAAAACGCCCCCTGCAACTGATCGAACAGATCATCGATCCTCGGCAACGGATAACGGTTCTTGACCGTCAAATTGTTCAACTCCCGGTAATCAATACACATCCGGTGTAAACCATCATTCTTCTTGAAAAAAAAGGATTGGCGCTCCCCAAGGTAAGCTACTCGGTCGAATAAATCCCTTCCCCAACAGCTCCTGAAGCTGCGAGGATAACTCCTGCATCTCTGGCGGCGCGAGGCAATAAGGCGCCTTGGCGATAGGTGTTGTTTCGAAACCAAATCGATACAGAACTCCACTTGCCTCTCAGGAGGCACACCTGGTAGTTCCTCGGGAAAAACATCATGAAACTTGCACACTATCGGAACCTCATCAATCGAACTTGGCCTCCCAGCGGCCACTCGTGTGTCCGTCACATAGGCTACGAATCCACTGCAGCCTGGCTGCAAACTCTGCCTCGCCCTGGCAGCCAAACAAAACGCTGACCCACATCGGGTTCCCTCACTGAACACCGTAAGTACTCCCCCATTAGGGTCTCGTATCGTCTCCAGCTGACGCTCGCAGTCTATAACAGCTCCATATCGGCTCAACCAATCCATGCCCACTATAACACACATCCCCCATCACAATCGGAACTAGATCTATCGGGAAATCCACATCGAAGATCTCAAGGATACATCCTCGAATCACATCTGTAGCATACACTACTCGCTCATCAGCTATGGAAACTCGTAGAGGTCGACTCAACACCTCTCGACGGATACTAATGTGCCGACTAAATGCTACGGAAACAAACGACCGACTCGCACCCGAGTAAAATAATACAAAAGCAGGCACAAAACTCACAAGAAAAGTACCTACGCATATCATCATATAAGCACAATAACTCAACTCAAATAAAAGATAAATACAGAATACATACCAGCCACAACATCGGGCGCCGCGCGGACCTGATTCGCAATCAACTGGAAAGCTCTCCCATGAGCCTTCGGTGCCTCGGCCTTCACTGCCCGAACCTCGGTAGCCCTAGCAGCAGGTGCAGATCCCTGCGTTGATCCTTGAAGTAGCTGAAGGCACTCGGCCTTCTGATGGTCGGTCTGGTTGTAATGAAAGCAAACCGAAAATCCCTTGGGGCAATCCCTCGCTATATGCCCCTCCTTCCCGCACTTGTAGCATACTCCAGCCCTGGACGACCCCTCGTGACTCTTGCCGCACTTCCCATAAGTGCGGCCCATCGTGCCTCCAGATCTCGAATCAGCGGGTCTGTCCCGCTTGGCCGCCGGCTGAGACTGAGCCAGCCGCCGATCCACCCTCTATGACTCGGCCTCCTCCCTCGCCTAAGTCTCCAACTCAATCTCCCTCTTCCGGGAATTTTCCTAGAGCTCGGCAAATATCCGGTAAGTTGAGTTCGCCACAAACTCCTGAATATCTCTCCTCAGAACACTCAGATACCGGCTCATGCGAGCCTGCTCAGAAGACACCTGCTCAGGGCAAAACATCGGCCTTTCATGAAACTTCTTGGTAATCACTGCAACAGAATCAGTACCCTGCTTGAGGGTCAAGAACTCCTGAATCAACCGTTCCCTCTCCACCGGGGGAACATACTCGTCTCTGAACATAGAGGTGAACCTCTCCCAAGTCACCTCAGAAATCTCCGCCAGAGTGAAGCTCGCCGTCACGAACTTCCACCAATCCTTCGCTCCCAAGCGGAGCTGGTTCAGAGCGAACCGTACTCTCAAGTGCTCTGGACAAGAACATGTATAGAAACACCCCTCGATGTCAGAAATCCATCTCATCGCAGCAATCGGGTCCTGTGTCCCATCGAACTCTGGTGGCTTCGTATTGCTGAACTCCCAAAACAACAACGAGTCACCTCCCTGAGGTCTGGTAGCAGCAACAGCAGCAGTAGCTACAGCAGCCGCAGCCTCAGTCACTGCTGCATACCGCTCATCAAAGGTCTCAATCAATGTGGTCTTGATGTCCCCAAACATCTCTGGAATCAATCGACGGATCTCCCGGTCGCTGACACCACTGCTCTCAGGTGTGTGTTGAGTCCCAACCATGATGCCTCTAAAATACAACATATAAATATCAGTGACTCGATTGACCATACTCGCACTCGATGATGCAACCCTACTCGTCCTCCAATATCCAAAGGATTCTTACTTGGACTGCTCACTGATCCGGTGTCTTCAGTAGTACGGGCCCTATACTACTGACCACACTGCATCAACATTCACCCCAAGTCCTCCTCCTGCGATCCCGGAGCACAAGTACTTTACTCTCGCTATGCATTGGCTACCCTTCGATAGACCTCTCATGAGCTGCTAACTGCTACCTACCCGCTCTCAAGGCGACTCAGCAGCAGAAATCTCCTAGGCTAAGGCATCACAAATCAGGCCACTCTAGTCCTAATATGAATACCTAGCCTACTCTAGCATGCATAATATAACATAGCATATCTCATAACGCATAATGTAAGGGTACTTTGGGTATTCACCGTTCGGGCGTTGGCTGACTGTACACACTGCTCTGTTCTGGTTGTCTCAAAACCCCTTGCTCTTTTAGAAAATTTAGTTTTTTCGTTGAAAATTTATCAAATCCTCAGTTTGAGTTCAGATACGCCCAAAGGTGCATCCGAGTCCCTCAAACCAAGGCTCTAATACCAACTTGTAAAAATGTAATTTTCAAAACAAATTTTTTATTTTTCATCAACCAAGTTCACATAAAATATTCTCAAAAATATCCAACAGTAGTTATTGAAAACATAACATATCCCAAGATCAAAAAAATCAAATCCTCTCTCTAGTGTGTACGGGTCACGTCGGCCCCTTTCCATGGTCCTCGTTAGTACCTGAAACACATAACACAACAACTGTAATCATAAATGCTTAGTGAGTTCCCCAAAATACCGCATACAACTCATACGCCACTCGAGGCTATAATACGACCCTCTGGTCGATGTGTCTCAGCGGGACCCTCCAGTCCCGTGGCTCGTTGGACCCTATGGTCCGGTCATAGCTCGTTGGACCCTCCAGCCCGGTCTGTATCGTTGGACCCTCCGGTCCGGTCTATAACATCATACAACATACATATAACACATAGCACATAATCTCATACATAACACATAAGACCCTCTAGTCAACATATAATACCACTCTAGGTAACGTATAGTGAGAAGACTCACCTCGTGTAACTCGGTAATCTCGGAAATCTCGAACTCAGAGAAATAAGACCTAGCCTCCGCCTAATCATATGAAATAATCACTTGTCATCAACATAATTCCCAAGGCTGGACCATTTCCTCTAATCACTCTCATGAGAGGTAAAAGACCATTTTACCCCTTACTTGGCTCAAATACACTAAAGCTGACCAAACCCTAAAAGTCAACAAAAGTCAACCCTCCAGGTTACGCTGCGCGTACCAAACGTGTACGCTGGGCGTACCTGGAGCCTTCACAAAATCGGGGACGCGACCGCTTACACCGCGCGTACTGGGATTACGCCCAGCGTAATACCCAGCTTCCTCATCCAACTCATTTAGGTCTTAAACGGTTAAGACTTTCATCCAAAATTCAGATCTGACCCTTCTAACATGACTTAATCCATAAAGTTGAAGCCTTTAAGCCTTTGCATGGCTGTAAAGGTCACTTTGTCCTCAAAGCACCTTTCTTCTTTCCATAATGAGACTATAACTCATGCATGACATAAGATCTACGTCCATGACTGGATTTTTATGAATCCTTAACACAATATACACTAGAAAAGGTCAGATCTAAACTCATGGAGACTCTTTGCACATAAAGTCTCCAACATTGAACCACAAACCCTAAAAATGGTCCAAAAAGCAAAACTCATGAAGAACAAGGAAAGCTTTGAGCTTTTTACCTCAGAAGTGATCTTCAACCACTGTAGATCTCGGATCTATACTTGTTCTTCAACTTCTAGCTCCAACAATGGCTCCTTCTTCTCCTTCTTTACCTTGAAAAGGTAACTTCAAGCTCAAAAACACACTCACAAGCTAAAGCATGGATCTCAGCTCTCTAAGGACTCACTCAAGGGGGTATGGTGGCTAGGGCAAAGGACTACATGTTCCTTTTATAGTGCACAAGCCCGAAATTTAGGGTTTGCATATGGGCTCACTACGCCCAGCGTAACACCTGGGTAATGCTAGCGTACCCGAGCGAGTCCGCATTCAAATTAAGCGCGCGAGTATGCGCGGCATACATCTCAGTACGCCCAACGTACTCACCAACCTCACATACAACTTTAAGGGCCAAATCTGACAATTCTAAAAAATAGAAGGATCTTAAAGCTTACCTGGATTCCGGGCTATTACATATAAGGCCTTACACCCATACATACCTATTAGGGGCAGGATCCTTGAATCATATTCAGGATCGTCAAAAACTTCTGAAGCCTTAAGATCCTTAAACATATCCCCAGATCCTGACTATTACTACTAATATTTCTAACACTTGTAACGATTATATTTTCTTTATTTGTCTCACATGTACAGAACGAGTCAACACAAGACCCATTCTCCACGGAGAGTCATCTCAACCAGGAAAAAGACCCGGAATACCAAGTCAAATAACGTTCATATGTTGATTCTGGAGGATCCTGGAATTATCAGACTTCTTGCTATTAGAATTAGAATATAAATAACACATGTAACTAGCACACTGGGGAGAAATTTTGCTCATCCATGATACTTGTACTTACATTTACACATTCGTCTATGTATGTCGACTATTGATATCAAAACCTTTCAGAAAATCATGTCTACATAACCATCCATATCTTCTTCCTCAATTTCTACCATTTCCTCCAAAAAACATTCCACCACCTCCATCCGGAGGTCCCAAAAAAGCTTCCGGTGCACCAAAGAAAAGCACTCCTCTAGTTGTTACTCAAGGATCCCAGGATCCCTCCTGTAGCAATCTCCAACAATGAGCTCTTTGCTATGATGAGGAGATTAGAACAACAAGTGACCCAACATCAGGAGGACAACATGATGATACTCAAGCAAAATGGAGAGAATAAGGGCGGAGATCTATAAACTCCAAGGAACAGCACCCTCGATCTTGCAACCCAAGATCCTAAACTTTGTCAACACATGATCCTCTGGAAACCGCCGAGAGATAGGATCCTAGATACCGACATGTGTTCCTTCCTGGGGTAGAGCTCCTGACGAGTTGCTCATGTGACCCAGGATCCTGATGAAATCTTAATTACGCCAAACACAAAGGATCCTGGTAACTTCATGAATAATAATGCTTTTAACACTAACTCTCTGGACCCTTATACAGGTTTAAGCTCGATCAAGGCCAAGGAGCTTCATCAATTAAGACAAATGATCTTAAGCGTGTCTGGAGTAGTCCACCCTGATGGGTTTTGAGCATAACATACAATCCTATGAGTGCATGCAACCCTAAATAAGATCTATGTTTTCTCTAATTGAACATAGAATATGAATAACCAAGTGTAATTCCTAGATCTCTAAGGAATAATCGAAATGCATATGATAAGAGTAATGATACATACCTTTAAGATTGTTATTGTAAACATTCCTGAATCTGTGCTTGAAAGACCTTTGGTAGCAAGCGCCACAAATGTCGCGCCACAAATGGTTCACAAACAAACCAAGCAACCAAGGAAAACTATATATATATATATATATATATATATATATATATATATATAGAGAGAGAGAGAGAGAGAGAGAGAGGATAAGCCTAAATTTGGTCCAATGCACTTAGAAAGAAGTCATGGCCGAAATTCTACCCTAAGGAGGGTTTATATAGGTGTTAGGAAGGTATTGGATTAGGCAGGTATCTCCAAGATAACCATAATCCCTTTACTTCCTCCCTAAGGGATCCAAGGCACCCATAGAGCCCAAGGAAACCCTAGGAGCACTCTAGATTTCGTTCCCCCCTCTTTAGGGAGGTTCTAGAATTGCCCAATGCTCAACTATTGGGCATGGTCACCTTTAGTCCCTGCACATTTAATTAATTACTTTAACCCCAAAATTAATTTCTGATTAAATATTAATTAAACAATATGATATCTACTTAATATATTATATACATAATACATTAATAAATCATTTATTTTTATTTCTAATTAATTTATTAACCAAGTAATAAAATAATAAATCATTTTTTCTCTCTAAAAACTATCATATTCAATTTCCAAGTTTGAAGGCAACCCAAAAGGATTGTGCTACTATTAATTCAAGTATATACCAATTATGGTTATGGGCTTATACACCTAATCCAACACAACCTATACTGGAAGTATCCCCCACAAGCCATAGGATCTCAAGATTTTCTCCCGCAATAGTTGATACCGAATTCCCAAAGCGCTTCCAAATGCCTAACATAAAGCCTTATGATTCCCACACACTTGAAGAAAGCCTGCCTATGCAAGGGTTTTGGTTCGACCCTCACATGATCAGCCTTAAAATGGCTTCATAACATTCCTCCTTACTTAATTACTTCATTTGCTCACTTAGTTAATTTGTTTAACAATCAATTTTCATGTAGCAGAACATTCGAAAAGATCACTAGTGATATTTATCGAGTGGTTGAGGATCCTAAAGAATCCCTTAGGACTTTTATAAACAGGTTTGGCAAGGAATCTCTAAGTATCCCCAACATTGATATGACAATTGCAATTGAAGCCTTAAAATGGGCTTAAAAAGGACTCCACTTTCTACGAAGACCTTGTAATAACCCCATGCAAGATAATAGATGAGGTTTGAAGCAGAACATTAATATTCATAAGGCTCGAAGAAGAAGAAGAGATCCAAAAAAGGAGCCACCCACCAAGCTCATACGATCACCCCAATAGGAAGGCCGAATCATTGGCACAAAATCCTACAAGTCAAAACCATATTCCAAACCTGATCATCATAGGTTTAATACCCTTGAAGATGAAGGAGAGGAAGAAGAATTTCCTAAGACTACTAAATATTACTTTTCTATGGATATTTCAGGTATAATATTTGCTATGCAGTATCTTGGCGAAAAAAAGCAAGATGGCCTTGGAAGGGAGAAAAATCCACCACTTGGAAAGACAGATCCAAATGGTGTAAAAACCATGAAGACTTCGGTCATGTCACAGAGGATTGCATAGAACATGTCGAAGGAGCAGCTGACAGTGAAGAAGGAGAAAACCTCACCTTCATTTCTAGAACATGTCATGCCCCCTGCCTTAATTGCTATGCTTGTTGGGGTTTGGTCGTAGGCTTCATAGAGGTTTTATAACATTACTTTGATTCTTGTTGATCTCTCATGATCTTCACTATTCCCCATGGAATAGGCATCTTTACACACTGATGATATGTTGATGGGACCGCTTTCATCTCGTGGATCCATGGTCTACCTAATATCACATTATAAGAAGATAAGGTGTCAATAATATAGTAATTTTGTATAGATTTGACCCACTCTATGCATATTGGTAGCTTTATTTCCCCAATAACGTGTTTCGTCTCTTCACTAAATACTATGAGGACTGAGGATCTCTTGATTATCTCTGATTTCGGGATGTTCATCCTTTTTAGTATGTAATATCCGGAATCTAGAAGGTCAATTATGGAAATAAAAACCTCATTTCTAAAGGTCAACTTGTCGGTTTTAAGGCATAAAATCGACGTGTTGGAAGTGTTGTTCATGTATGTTTTTGAAGAACAGCTCGACGAGTTAGAGAGGACCAACTCGACTAGTTCGACGTGGTTTGGGAAAACCCTAACTTTGGGATTTTACGCCCTATTTAAACAACTTAAACCCCATAAGTTGGTCTCATTTCCAGCCTCCATCGTCCTAAACCCTAACCTCGAAACCCTAAGGCGTCTTTGAGTGATTGTGAGCCATTTTGGAGTGTTTTGGGTGTGTTTGAAGTTTGGAAGAAAGGAAAGCATCGTGATACAAGAAGGGGCTGCTAAATCCTGAATCCTTGCTTCATTTTCTCCATTTTTCTGGTAAAACGTTTCAGCCTTGCTTTGTGGTTTCTTAGATCTTCATCTTGGGGTTCTTTTGCTTGTTTTGGTCGAAATGATGAGGTTTTGGGAGTTGGACGTCCTATTTGGTCAAACCCTTTCAGATCTAGGGTCCTAGGGAGCTTTTATGGCATTAAGTACCAACTTTATGGCCCTAAGAGTTCCATGCATCCATTAAGCCCTTGCTATGGCCTTTTAAGCTCCTTTTAGCCTTGCATGTGAGTAAAGTTGAAGACTTTGCCAGACCATTCCGCCTTTAAGGTCCAGATTTGTGTTCATGAGCTCTATCTTGAAGACTTGGTGGTTTTTGGACTAAGGCATAAGCTTCTTAAGGATAGGGTTTGATTTTAAGCCCGTTATGATGGTTCTTAATGGGTAAAGCCAGAAACTTTTCCCTTCTAGACGCTTTTTCAGTCTAGATCTGGAATATTGGGCTTTGGTTTGAAGAATAGTGGCTTAATGCATTAAGTCGGTTGGTTGAGTGAAGAACTCGACGAGTTCATAGGGGAAATCAGCGAGTTGGGTTCGATTTGCCCCAATTTTGTTGAAAAAGGAGGAACTCGATAAGTTAAAGAGAAACTCGGCGAGTTGGATCGAAATATCACGATTTTGTGCTTAATGGAAACTTGGCGAGTTATGGGATAACTCGACGAGTTGAGTCAACTCGGAGCGTTGACTTTGACTTTGAGTTATGCTTAGACCAATGTGTGTCCCAAGGGGTGTTTATGGTACCCTGAATTGCATTAGAGGGAAATATGGGCTTAGGATAAGACCCATATGGGATCGTGCCCAATTTCGAAAATTGGTCCATTAGTAGGCTTTAATGGATCTTAGAGTTTTAGGCCTTGTTGGTTTTAGGCTTGGGTCGTGGTTGCGAGTCTTGATAGGCCAGAGGTAAAATGGTCATTTTACCCCATGTTTGGATTATGGATCATGGTTTGGATTTTAATTTCTAATTGGATGTGGTTTAGGTATAGATAGTTTGGGAAGTTTTCAGGTCAGCAACTAAGATTTTGTGCAATAAGCTTCAGCATTCGAGGTGAGTCTCCTCACTGTTCGTAGGGGTTGAAGGCACCAATGCCTACCCATTTGGTTTATGTATTGTAGGAAGACCCGGGGTTTAGCCCTAGGTATTATTTATGAAAGACTAGGAGGCGGCTCCTGGCATATTATATGCTAATTAGTTAAGCATAGTAGATTGTATGTTAGTTGTCTTTTTGATATTTGCATGGAAGACCCGGAGGTGGCTCTTGGAAGTTTTCTGTAAGACCCAGGGTTGTGGCCCCTGGCTTGGCAGGAAAGACCACGAGGTGGCTCGTGGCATAATGGCAAGACTATGTGCGGCACATAGCACCTTTATTGATTATGTTATATGAATGATATGTATGGCTCGTGGTTATGTATGACTCGTATGGATTGTCGGATATGTATGATATGTGGTATTTGGGGAAACTCACTAAGCTTTGTGCTTATGTTTTTCATTTATGTTTGAGGTACTCCAGTTTTCAAACTAAAGAGCTTGGGACGATCGCAGCGCATACACCCGTGTTTTTCTGCAATTTGTGATCTTTAGGATTTGACTCTGATAATTGTGTTAATTGAAATAATTTTCAATGTCCTGAACAAATCTATTACATTTTATTAATTATATTGGAAATGAAAATTTTAGCTTGGATTTTTGGGTCGTTACATAGTGTGTCCAAGAGTAGGATGTTGATTGAGGATCCTCCATCAACAAGGATCAACTGACAAAGTGGTTGGCGATGTACAGTGTTATCACGAGTCTATCATGTTGAGGATCTTGTATCCCTTCTCTGTCTGTCTCGTCAAACGTGATTTCCTTTTCATTGCTAACCAAGGTATTCTTCTGTGGTATATCCTTCTTTTCTGTTTTAGAGACCTTGGCGTGTCTTTTAGCTTGAGAGTAAGAAGTACCACAAATGTTAGATACGCCTGAGATAACGTTAATTATTTTGGTGTTTGGGGTGGAGATCCTAGTTTCTCTAGGATCTTGTGAGCATCCTGATTGTTCTCCTTGGACTTTTCTCTTTTTCTTCCGAGGATCTCTTTGAGATGCCCCTTACTAAGGAGGTAGTCGATCTCCTTTCTTAGGGCTATACAATCCTCCGTCATGTGACCGAAATCTTCGTGGTAAGCACACCATTTAGACTTGTCATTCAAATGGCAGACTTGTTATCATTCTTTGGCTACCTTGCTTTGTCTCCGAGATTCTGCGTAGCGTGGATTAAACCTGAAACATCCACAAAAAAACAATAGTCAGTGATCTTAGGAAGTTCCTCTTCCTCTCCCACATATTTGAGGACATTAACCCTTTGATGATCTGGTTTGGAATACGGCTTCGATTTGTAGGATTTTGGGGCCGATGATTTGGCCTTTCTATTGGGATTCTCGTATTGACTTGAGGGGTTGCTCATCTTCTGGACTTCTTTATCCTCTTCGAGTCTTATGAATCTCTATGCTCGGCACCTAACTTCATCCAATCTCTTGCATGGGGTCATCACAAGATCTTTATAGAAGGGTGAATCCTTCCTTAGACCCATCTTGAAGGCCTCTACAATAGTAGCCATGTTAATGTTGGGGATGCTTAGAGCTTCCCTGCCAAACCTGTTAACAAAAATGCCTAAGTCGTTCCTTGGGATCTTGAACCACCCGATAGAGATCACTAGTGATCTTCTCGAAGGTTTTGCTACAAGAAAACTGGTTATTGAAAATTTTGACTAAGTGTGCAAATGAAGTAATAGAATATGGAGGAACATTTAGCAGCTATTTAAGAGCTGATCCCGTGAAGGTTGAACCAAAGCCTTTGCATAGGCATGCTTTAATCAAGTGTACTAGGATGGAAATGATCTCCATCCTCTCTTGCTATTATGCCATGTGCTCTTCAGGATCCGTAGTTCCTTCATAAGGCTTCATGCTAGGAGTCTGGAAGCATTTAGGAGCTCGGTATCGGCTATCGCAGGATCAAATCTTAAGATCCTGTGACTTTTTGGAGATGCTTCTGGTATGGGTTGAACTACTCCGGGTACGCTTGAGATCATCTGTCTCAACTGCTAAAGTTCCCTAGCCATATTCAGACCTATTCCTGCATCAACATTTGTAGAGTTAGTATTGATTGTTCTTCTGTTTAAGAAGTTACTAGAATCGAGGTTTCTCGGAGTATTAAAAGGCTCATTGAGATTATTGAGCCTAAATGCTTGATTTTTCATAGTTTTCCCCCAAAGTGACACAGTAGTAGCAGGAGCTGTGTTCTCCTGATGATTTCCTGAGGGTCCTACATTGTCAAAGTTTAGGATCCTTGGATGTACAACTGTGGGCATCGTCTCCTGGGATCTCTGAAATTCTTCCTTCATCCTCTTCACTTCTCTAAGTAGTGTTCTATTCTCATCTTGCTGCTGGGTCATCTATTGCATCATTTTCCTCATCATAGCGGAGAGTTCTGCTATAGTGACTGGACCAATCGGATCCTAGAGTCCTGAAGATCACAAACTTCCTTGGCTAGTGACGAAGGGGTGTTTCTCTTGGGAGTGTCAGGCGTTTTCCTCTAACCAGGGGTTCCACTCGGAGGAGGTATTAGGTTTTTGGTTGGAATGGAAGAAGTGGAGGATGAAGAGAGGATTGGTTGTATAGACATGATCTTTCGAGGATTTTGAACACCACGGCCCCACGGTGGGCGCCAAATTGTTTTGGTCAAAAATTACACAAGTATTGATCAACCAAATTGAATGAGAGGCTGTGATGTTCGAATTATGCAATATAGAAAGGTAAAGAGAATGACACGATTGTTTACAAGGAAAGCCCTTGGTCCTTTCTAGGATCTCCGACACAAAACCTTGGGATGTTATAATGATCACCTGCCTTGATGACTTTATTAGTAAAAAATGATGATTACAGAGTGTTCTAGTAAGAACAAGTGAAAAAGTTTGTAGAGTAAGCTAAGTGTGAGCAAAGTGAGTCGTGTGCGAGATACAAGTGTCAATTTATAGTCTAAACTAGCTAACAAGATGTCTGATATTCTCGGGATCCTCTATGACCAGCTTTGTAAACATTGTTTGACTTGGTATTCCGGGTCTTTAGCATAGTTGAGACGAAACACTGTTGAGAATAAGTTTTCTATTGACTATTTATGCACATGTGTTAGTTATGAATAAAATATAACCGTTATAAATGCTAATAAATCATAATAACGGTAATAATCAGGATCCTGAGATAGTTGATGATCGTGAATATCTGATGAAGTTTGAGGATCTTGAATGCTTTGAGAATCCTAGCCCTAACAAGATTAGCTACCTCTTAGGAAAAGGATACCTCAAAGAAATCATGGGAAGAAGAACTGAAAGATCCAAAGAGAAATATCAGGATAAAAGGCATGCCATGGTAATCAATATGATCTCTGGAGGATCTGAAATTTGTGGTACCTCTTATTTTGCATCAAAAAGTCATGCCAAGGTGTCAAAAACTGAAAAAGAATAAAGGCCACAGAAGAATACACCAACCATTTCGTCAGAAGGGTCAATGTCGACGGTGGATCCTCAGTCAACATTATACTCTTGGATTCTTTAAAAAGAATAAACATCCCAGAGTCTGTAATAATCAAAAGATCCTCAGTATTAATAGGATTTAGTGGCGAAACAATACAATAAGTCGTCAAAATAAAGCTACCTATGTACATTGAGGGGGTAAACACTATGAAACCTTTTTGTGTAATAGTTATATTATCATATATGTGTGAAGATGCCCACCCCAAGGGGGACAGTGAAGATCACAGGTGATCAATAAGAATCGAAAGAGTGCTACAAGACCTCGATTAAATCTTCAACAATACCACGGCAAGCATAGCAATTAAAATGGGGCACAAGATGTGCTAGGAACAAGAGAGAAAGTTTTAAAGGAAGTGCCCCTGAACCTTGAGGATCCTTATGCCAAAGTTCTCATAGGATCCTCAACACCAGGACCAATCGAACGACAACTAATAAAGTTCCCCAGAGCTAGAAGCAAGAGATTTTCATGGAAGCGCGAGGATATGACAGGTACAAACAAAAATATAATAACCCATAACTTAATATTGATCCTTCTTTCAGACCAATACACCAAAAGAGAAGGAAGTTCGCACCAGAGAGAAACCAAAACATACAAGAAAAAGTAGAAAAACTTTTTTAAAACAGGAATGATCAAGGAAGTGAGTTCCCAAGGTGGCTAGCCAACATGGTCGTACTGCAAAAGAAGAATGGAAAATGGAGAGTACGTATGGATTATATAGATCTCAACAATTCTTGTCCCAAGGATCTTTTCCCTCTACCACACATAGACTCCATGATAGACGCCACAAGTGGTCATGGGTTACTACCATTCATGGATGCATCAGGAGGGCTCCAACAAATCCAAATGGAACCATTTAAACAAGAGGATACAACATTCATAACCCCAACAGGTATATATTGTTATACTACCATGCCATTTGGTCTTAAAAATGCAGGTGCAACATATTAAAGGCTAGTCAACATGATGTTTAAAGAGAAATTAGGGGACACCATGGAAGTCTACATTGATGACATGGTGGTCAAGTCCAAGAAAGTTGAATACCATCTCAAGGATCTTAAAGAAGCTTTCAACATACTGGACGAGTATAACATGAAGTTGAACCCCTCCAAGTGTCACTTTGGAATGAGATCAGGCAAGTTCCTCGGGTACATGGTGACCAAAAGAGGAATTGAAGAAAGTCTTGAGCAAATCAAAGTAATCATTGATCTAAGATCCCCATCCTTGATAAAGGATAATCAAATACTAACAAGAAGAGTGGCAGCTTTAAACAGGTTCATCTCAAGATCCTCAGAAAGATGCAAACCTTTCTACGACATCTTGAAGAAAAATAAAAGGTTTGGGTGGACTAAGGAGCAAAAAGATGCTTTCCAGGAACTTAAAAGATACCTAACTTCAGCACCCCTATTGGTAAAACCATTAGATGGAGAACCACTCCTTCTCTACCTTCCAATATCCTCGAACGCAGTTAGTGAAATCTTAGCCAAGGATCTTGACAGGGACCAACATCCCATATAATATGTAAGTAAAAGTCTCTTGGGTCCTGAGGCCAGGTACTCTTACATTGAAAAACGTATACTTGCACTAGTAATTGCTTCCACGAAATTAAGACACTACTTTGAAACACATCCTATAAACGTAAGAACTAATTATCCTATTAAGAATGTTATGAGAAAACCAGAAATGTCAGGAAGCATGGAAAAGTGGTCCGTGAAGCTAAGAATATACGGCATCATGTATGAGCCAAGATCCTTGATAAAGTCTTAAGCACTGGCAGGATTTTTGGATGACTTCAGTAATGATCTACAAGCTGAAGTATAGATAGAAACTAAATGACTTCTAAAAGAAGAAGACACAAGAAGATGGACAGTATTCATAGATGCAGCATCAAACCAAAGAGAAATTGGACCATGGATCATACTAAATTCACCACAGGGGGACATCCTACCCCATGCAGTCAGTTGTGAGTTCGATGCAACCAATAACGAGGTTGAATATGAGGCACTAATCATGTCACTACAGCTAGCCAAGGATCTTCAAGTATATTTCGACTCCTTATTAATAACTAACCATTTTAATGGATCCTATGCAATAAAAAGAGAAAGAATAGCACTATACATTTAGATCCTCAAAAATTTAGCCTCTAAATTCGAAGCATTCAACCTAAACCACGTTCCTAGAGAAGACAATGTTGAATCGGATGCTTTGGCCAATCTTGGATCTTCTCTTAGGATCCCACCAAAAACTAGGATCCTGATAATCCACGTGATGATCCAAGCAATCGAGGATCCTTCCAAAAGACTAAAGGATGCCAACGATGACAAGGTAACAACCAACGTTGCTACAATCGAATATCCTGATCCTCAACTTCCTCATCAGGATCCTAGCATCAAGGATCCTTCCCCAACCTTAAGATCCTAGATTCAACCCATTGTGGAATATCTCCAAAATGGTACCATCCCAAAGGAATAAAAAAGTGACAAGTCATTCAAAATGAGGTTCTCACGTTTTATGATGATCCAAGCTAAGCTATACAGGAAATCCATGGCAGCTCCATACCTTAGATGCCAAGAAGATCATGAGGCTGCGGAAGTTCTAAAAGACATACATGAAGGAGATTATGGTAACCACACTAGGGGCAGATCCTTATGCTCCAAGGTGTTGAGGACGGGATACTACTACCCAACCATGAAGAAAGATTCCTTCTTGTATGCTCAAAGATGTGCTGCTTGTCAAAGACATAGCAACATCCTACACCGACCAGTAGAACCTTTACATCTTATCATCTCCCCTTGGACATTCATGAAGTGGGGGATGGATATATTATGAAAATTACCTAAGGCATCAGGAGGAAAAGTCTTCATGCTGGTAATGACATACTATTTCTCGAAGTGGATCGAGATTGAGGAGTTTTTTCAAGTAAGGGATAAGGAGGTGAGGTCATTTATCAAAGGTAATATCCTGACCACGTTCGGGATCCTTATCGAAATTATATGTGACAGTGGAACCTAATTCATAAGCAAGATGACTGAGGACTTTTGCAACAAAATCATATTCAATAACCTGAAGAAATTTAGCAAAAAAATCATAGTCAATAACCTAAAGAAAAGGCTAGATGAAAAGAAAGGAAGATGGGAAGAAGAACTTCCATTCGTCCTATGGGCAGATAGGACCACTTCCAAAGTGGCCAAAGGCCAAACTCCGTACTCTTTGGTGTTCGGAGCAGAAGGGATGATCTCTACTGAAGTGATAATCCCAATGGAAATATATCTATTTCAAGATCAAGAGAACAATGATAGGATCCTAGCCCAAGATCTTGATACTACCGATGAACTCAGGTATCTTGCCAAGATCTGCATCGTTGCCCATTAACAAATAATTACTAAAGCATACAACAAGAATATCAAAGTCAGAAGGTTACATAAAGGTGACTTGGTCTTAAGGAAAGCATTCCTAAATAACAAGGATTCTAGTGCAGGTAAATTGGCACCTAAATGGGAAGGACCATATCTCATAGATATTGAAACGGGAAAGGGGAATATTAGCTAGCTACCCTTGATGGAAATGTATTGCCAGGATCCTTGAATGCTATACATCTTAAAGCTTATTTCATGTAAGTGGGATTAGTCATTTTCCAACAAATTCAAGGTACACATACTCTTTACGTTTTACCCTTTAATTGCATTATTTACTCTCCCAAAACCCATTACTAACTTAAGCATCGGAGGGGAGTTAGCCAAGATAACGCCCAACAGAAGCTAACATTTTCTATGCGCAGGAACACAAGGATCATGACACAAAAGGATTCCGATACATAAGGATCCTGACCCACGAGGATCCCAACATTCGAAGATCCTGACACTTAAGAGTCCCAATAGCTACCATGTTCTATCATTGTTAAGATTGCAATATGAAAGTGTCCTAATAACTACAAATAGAGATTGATCATGTCTCCTATGAATAAGGGAACTTAATCCCCTTTAAGGTTTAAAGAGTTAAGTACCTCTTTCATATGATTTAAGGTTTCTACACCTCGCTTGGACACACAATATCTAACTATGAGATGTGAATAAAGGGATCATTTCACGTTGCAGTGACTTGGCAACCCTCTTATTTCTGAACATGAGTTAAGATCCTAAAGTTTGAATATAATGTTAATAACATTGACATGTTATCTCAAGCTGGGATCTTCCCCAGAAAATACATAAGGTTTATAACATTTTCATGTTATCACATGATTTGGAATCTTCCCTAGAAAATACATAAGGTTTATAACATTTTCATGTTATCATATGATTTGGGATCTTCCCCTGAAAATACTTAAAGTTTATAACATTTGTAAGTTGTCATACGGTTTGGTATTTTCCCCAGTAAGTTACTAAGAAGTACAAAATTGATATGTTGGGACACTCCCCCAGAAATATGCGAGATTTGTAGCATTACCATATTACAAACAATATTTTCTTCAGTTATTTTACCAAGCGGAGTTACTTCCCATTGATTTTTGAGACGCAATCATCCCCAAAGCTCGCTTAGTTTATGCCAGTCAAGAATCCTTCCTGATGAACTTCAAAAGCAAGGATCCTTCCATATGGAAGCTTTGGGATCATACGAGACTAAGGGAATCATAATTTCAGATTTCTCCTAAATCAAAAATCCTAAGGATAATCAAGTTCTATCTGTCGTTTAAAGTTATTTTCCAAAAGATTTATTATCTGAAAAAAATACTAATTATTTCAAAATCTCATTTAAATGACTAATTGTTTCAGCCTAATTAGATCTAGAAAAGTTTGAAATTTTCAGGATCCTAACTATGTAAAGATCCTTTGAAGTCCTACAATCATATCAAGAAAATTAAACATGCAAGCAGAGAAGTATGAACCAGTCATAGCACAAAAATGAGTGGCTCGTCAAATCCGTAAAACATTGATTACAAACAAAGGATGTTGAAGTTATTCTAACAATCAAACCTAACCCCAGGCTTGATCACCCCTAACGGAGGCCTTCTCTATTTTCTTTCTATTCTCTTCTCCTCCTCCTCGTCCTTCTTCTTCTTCTTCTCTTCTTCTTCTTTTCTCGCTCTATTCTTCTAGGGTCTTGAAAAATATTGATAGGCCTACCAGTTACTTTGGCTAGAGCCTCATGCCATCCAGTCATGTCCCAAGATCCTGCATTCTTGATATCCTCAGCAATCTTGATTTTTTCCTCCCAAACCACCTCAACAACACTGCTTCTGGCTTCAGCGATCACCTCCTTGCTCTCTGACGTATGTTCCTATTCTCTTATTACTTTCTCCATGACCAACTCCTCCACCCTCTGGAGAAGATCCTTGTTGACCGCCTCTTGCTCACTCAAAGCTTGCCCTATTTGTTCGAGCTTAGCCTGTAGATCCTCAGAAGAATGAGAGATGTGATCATCCACGTACCTATTGATGGGATAAGAGCATAACATCATTCCTATGGTGTTTATGCAACCCTAATTGCTTTGATATAGGTTTTTCGAATTAAACATACAACATTGAATACCAAAGCAATAAACCCTAATTGACTAGCATAGAATAATCAATATTATCATAATATAGGGTTTAGATCTTACCTTTGATTGTTATGTAGCAATAACAATCTATTCCTTCTTGTAATTGGCTTTTGAAAGCTTAGTGCCTCAAGTGTTGCACCTCTAATGGAGTCACAAACACCATAAGCAATAACGATGAAGAAGGAGGAGAAGGAGAGGCACAAAAACTTCTAGAAACCCTAAGGGATTCATTCACCACGTTTTGGGGGCCTTAGGAGTCCTTATATAGTTAGGTCATTAGGGTTTTCAACTAGGAAACCCTAATCTGACTGCTTATGCCCTAAACAGCCCATGGACTCCTTTTAGAACATCCCTTGGACGAATTCCTTATGGGCTTCCCATAGAATTCGTCCAACCAATATTCCAAGGTGATCTATAGCCCAAATGCAATTATCTTATAATTACAATTCCAATCCCCTAAGTTTAATTGATCTCTTTTCACCACCAAATTAATTCTCAAATAATTCTAGACCAATATTAATTAAACAACATGATTTCTCCTTTAATACATTATTCTCATAATATATTAATAAATCACAATTAATCCTATCTCTCCATAATTCATCCTACAAGTTGCTATGGTGAAGGCAACCCAAAAGGACCATGCTCATAATCGGATCAAGTACATATCAAAATAGTTATGGACTTAGACACTAATCCAACACCTATAAGAAACAACATGGAGAAAACTGAGAACATTTATAAAAATGAAAAAAGAGAATAAACTACAAATTTACATAAAATTGAAAGAAGGAAAGAAACTTCTTCGACGCTTCATCCACCTCAAGGTTTTCTAGGTTGAAGACTTCGGTTGATTTCCTTTTTCGGGATCCTGGAGTCTTGACAAATAAATATATAGGAGCCTTCTTGGAAAAGAGAGAGGGTTTTTTTCTTGACCACCAATTGGTCACTGGACATGGCGGAATCAAGGTTGGCAAGAGTGAAATGTGCACCAAAACGGTTAGATTTGGATCCTAAAGCATAATAGGAGATTCATATATCAGTTTAGGATCCTTCTTATAGAATGAACTAAAATCAAGGATCCTTACCGGTAGCCATAGGTATAATAGTTGTTGAACTTTCTTGGTGATCAAGCTTGAATGTCCTATCAATCATGGGCAAAGTAAGGAAGTTCTTGACCTTAAGTTCAGTATCTTTAGCAGGAGGGATTAGCTCATCAAACTTGAAAGCTCCTAAAAAACAAACAAAATAAGAAGTGTGAATATTGGGATCCTCGATGAAAAAATAAAGAAACCTACCCTTTTTAATCAAAGATTGTGATAAAAGATTTCCATCAGGAATCATGTCGCATTCAACAAAGAAATATCTCCCTCTCCAAGCACCATCATTGTGCTTGGACTTCAACATAAGGGATAGTTTATCGGTTTTGACCTTTAAATGGAAGCGAGGGTAAAAGGATATTCATTATACAAGATTTTAGTGATCTCGAAAAATTCAGAAATGATTCAATAGAAGGGGTAAGAAAGTCCTAGCGTAAAAGTATATTTAGGAAAACAAACCCAAGAGGGAGAGACAAAGTCAAGTTGGATCCTAGCATCAAAAGCCCTAAAGATAGTGCCGTTAGGAAAAGTTCCAGCTGACTTCAAGGCCTCGATGCCATCATGATTGAAGGTACAAGTTTCCTCGTAAGATAAGATTTTTCTAGTCCTTGAAATCATCATCAGGAATAGCGATGATGGAAGAACGAAAACGAGTAGATTTTTAGACCATGACTAAAGACAAGAAGGAAAAAAGGGAACACGATTAGTACCTTTGATGGTATACAACTGAAAAAGGAAGGAAAGGTAGAAAAATGGGATAAAACTAAGGAGCTAGACGTCCTATTTATAGAAAAATCACCGAAAGGTAGAAGCGTGATTTGACCCATTCCAGCAGCTACCCATTGAAATTCAAATTACCCCATCCGTTCGAGCTTTTACTTCATTTTTTACTTAAGAATTATAACTATAAATATTTAAATGCTAACAATTACATTTCGTACGTATAATTTGGGGGCAATTATTAGGGGCAGGATACTTGAATCATATTCGGGATCCTCAAAAACTTCTGAAGCATTAGGATCCTTAAACATATCCAAGGATCCTGACTATTACCACTAATATTTTAACACTTGTAACGGCTATATTGTCTTTATTTTTCTGACAAGTGTATAACGATTCAACACAATACTCATTCTCAATGGAGAGTCATCCTAACCACGCAAAAGACCCGGAATACCAAGTCAAATAACGTTCATATGCTAATTCTAGAGGATCCCAGAATTATCGGACTTCTTGTTATTAGCATTAGACTATAAATAGCACATGTAACTAGCAAACTGGGGAGACACTTAGCTCATCTACGATACTTGTACTTACATTTACACATTCATCTCTGTAAATCGACTTTTGATATCAATAATAAACATCAAGGCAGGTGATCATTATCACCTCCTAAGGTTTTATACCTGAGATCCTATCAAGGATCAAGGGATTTCCTTGTAACTCACTTGTGCTATTTCGATCATTATTTCACACTTGATTTACTATGAACATCACAACCTCTCATACAATTTGGTTGAATTCTACTTAGTCGATTTCTAACCAAAACAATACCCATCTTGATTGATCTTCACAGATCCTATGTAACGCTCTAAATTTCCGAGGTATTTATTCAAATTATGGTTAATTAATTGTTATGAGTTGGGCCTTGAAATCATAGGATCTTTTCTTATTGGGCTTAGGGTGTGCAGTACACGGGGGGTACCACCCTATGTACGTGGGGCATACAGATTGGAATGATTGTGGGTGCCATGCATGTACGCACTGTGTAGAAAGGAGTACGTACAGCGTACGTGTCCAGATCCTAAAATCCAAATATTTAGGGTTTGAGCACTATTTAAAGAACATTATGCCCTAAGGATCTTCTTTATCAACCTCCCTTTTGTCCCTTAAAAGCCTCCATGAAACCCTAACCCCATTGTTGAGTGTTCTTAAGCTTAGAAGGTCCTTTGAGTGCATTTTGGTGTGTTTTGTTTCATTTTCAAGTAAGAGAAGGTTGGAGCAAGGTGGTGGTTCAAGGAGAAGCTTGTAGATCTGGATTATCTGCTCCATTTCTAGCTTGTGCATGGTATAAAGTCTTGATCTTGATCTTTAGAAGCTTAGATATCCATGTCTTAGCTTTTGGACCCTTTCTGGTCCCATAGATGAGCTCTTATGGATTATTTTTCATTTCTGAAGCTTAGAGCTGCTACTCTTGGTGTTGTTTGGGTCCTGGAGTCATAAAGTTGCCACCTTTGAAGCTTTAATCCTACCGTGCATGAGTAATGGCTATTTTTATGGAAAATATTGTGATATGACTCAGATATGTGATTGGGACTCTTGGACTCAATTGGTTAAGGACTTATT
This sequence comes from Lactuca sativa, assembly GCF_002870075.4. Classification (NCBI taxonomy): domain Eukaryota; kingdom Viridiplantae; phylum Streptophyta; class Magnoliopsida; order Asterales; family Asteraceae; genus Lactuca; species Lactuca sativa. The sequence continues at coordinate 36,582,713 of NC_056623.2, forward strand.
TGAGAAATGGCTAAATAGGTGAGTACATTGGGCGTACAAGCTCGTACGCGCAATGTACAAGCCATGCAGCGTGTACGCTTAGTGTACAGCTGAGTATGCGCCGCATACTCAGGCAGTTGGGCTTAGCGTTGTCTGGGCCTCGATTTGCGCCATTTTCTTGGACCCTGTTGCTTTGGTCCTTTTGGGCCATCTGGAATTTAAGCTTTTTGATTAAGGAATTTTAGTGGGTCTTAGGTCAAGGACCATTTGGGGGTTTGGACCCAATTTGGAAATTGGTCCATAAGTGGGCCTTTGTGGATCTTTTGGTTTTAGACATTATTGGTTTCTGGATTTGGGCGTTAGTTTTGGATCAAGCTAGGCTAGGGGTAAAATGGTCATTTTACACCAAGTATGGATGATTGATTATAGTTTGGAACCCATGTGTTGATTGGGTGTTATTTTGTATTAATAGCTCGAGGAGTCGTCAGGGCAGCAGCTAGGGATTTCTTTTTGTGAGATTCAACATTTGAGGTGAGTTTCCTCACTGGGTTTAGCGGGTCTAAGGCAAAAATGCCGACCCTTATTGATTATGTTAGGATTCTAGGAGTTTGCATGACCCTTGCATGTGTTATGTGCTGCTATATATACCGGGCGGGGCTCGATGCCAGGCAAGGCCTGAGGACTGGAACGTTTGCTAGTGTTGTGATCATTATATGTGTTAGCATGATTATGAGATATTGATTGTATATGTATTGTAGCACCTGGTTCTTGGTACGTATTCTTTTATTTAATTCTTTGTGCATTTTGCATCTTGGCCTTGGACTCGGCGAGTCAAAGGAACGACTCGACGAGTAGAAGCGGGAAGGGACACGGGGTTTAAGTTGTGGACTCGCCGAGTCGGGTCCCGGACTCGGCGAGTAAGCTGGTGTTCGGACAAAACCCTAATCCAGGAGTGTGCACCCTATTTAAACACTCTAACTCGGACTTCGTTGCCCCTAACACTTCCAGAAGAGCTGTAGAGCGAAACCCTAGCCCCCATATTGTTCTTGTGAGTGATTTTGGCTTTGTGAAGGAAGTTTGGAGTATAGAAGAAGAAGGAGAAGGTTGAAGGGTGCAAGGAGGGGAAGTAGATCCGAAATCTACTCTGTGAAAGGCTTCCATTCAGGTACAAAAGTTCCTACCTTGATCTCTAGTTCATTAGATCCCCTTTTGTCCCTAATTGGTGGTTTTCAAGCCCTAAAACACCAAACTCCATGTGTTTGTGCTTTATGATCCGAAAGGACTTCAGATCTAGACCTTATGGACGTATTAGGAGTATAAAGTTTATGTGGTTGAAGTCATTGAGGTCCCCATTGAGTATATGACCTCATAAAGAGCTTGGATTTGCCTTTTGGAGCTTGTAGGGCCATTCATGCACGTAAAGTTTGCAACTTTACGTGATAAGCATGCCCTAGGAACATAGATCTATGGTTAGGAAGCGTTGCATGTCTCAGACTTAGCCTATATGAAAATGGGTCGAAGGGAATCGGCGAGTCCCAAAGTGGAACTCGGCGAGTTCTATGATGATGGCCTCAGACTCATCAAGTTGGATGAACAACTCGGCGAGTCCTAAGAAGATTTCCTGGAACTCGACAAGTTGTTCTTCAAACTCGACGAGTCATATGAACAGTTACTGAGTTGAGAGGGGTTTAAGTGTAGAAGGTCCAACCCTTCGTCACTGCTCGCGGAATTAGCAACTTAACGTGTAGCAATAGTCCCAGAAACCCAAATCCTCATAAAGAATGCCCTGGTGAGCATTTGGAAGCGAGTAGGAGATCTGCTCGTGGGACTCGGCGAGTTGTTCTTCAAACTCGGCGAGTCGGATGAGTTTCCTTGTGGCTTTCGATTGGGAGAAGAACTCGTCGAGTTGTCGGCCCAACTCGACGAGTAGAGTCGCGGATGGGGACGAGTAGAGAGTGAGGGACTCGGCGAGTTGATGGCCCAACTCGGCGAGTCAGGTCAACTAGAAGTTGACTTTGACTTTGACTTGACTTGGTTGAGGGTAAAATGGTCATTTTACCCTAAGTATAGAGATCCGTTTCTAACTGAATGTTTTTGGGGTTTGTAGTCGGAGGATTTCCGGAGCAGCAGTGGACGGAGGTTTCCCGCACTAATTATCAGCAGCTACTTGTATGAGGTGAGTTACCTTCCAGTAGGGGTGGGTCTAAGGCCACAATGCCAGCCCACCATTGAGGAGTAGTTAGAGGATAATCATCTTTGTGATAATTTATCATGGTCTGGTATGCGTTTGGTTATGAGTTATATATGTATGATATGCTACATGATAGGGATAGTTTCCTTGATAGTGGTCCTTAGGACCAAGGGGTAGGTCTGTACCCAGATATGCCTGACTGTGTGCTTATATCTTGCTATTGTATGCTAGTGGTAGGGGTGGAACAGTCCCCAGTTACCGGTTGAAAGATATCGATGACGATTACCGGTTTAAAGATACCGATGACGATTACCGGTTGAAAGATGCTGATGATGATTACCGGTTGAAAGATACCGATGGTATTGTATGGTATGTGGTATGATGGGGGAACTCACTAAGCTTTGTGCTTACAGTTTCACTTTTTGGTTTCAGGTACCTCTTCATCTAAGGGGAAGGAGCCGGGGCGTAGCATGGCATCACACGCATATTTGATTTTTCGAACGGTGTTTTCTGGGATTGTACTCTGATATGTTATTTGCTTATGTTGTGGGTTTGAAACATGATACTTGATTTTATGAGATGATGTGTTAATTTAATATTTTCTAGTGAATGTTTTATGAACAACTTAATTAAAAATGAAATTTTTGGACTTAAATTTTGGGACATTACATGTATAGTGGGCAAAGCCTAGTGACATGCGAGGCCTATGAATAACAGATCTATAAATCGAGCGGGGCTCGATGTTGGGAGGGGGCCTATTGTATGATTTATTATGTATGGTATGGTGTAGTTTGGGGAACTCACTAACCTTTGTGCTTACGATTTTCAGTTTATGTTTCAGGTACTTCCAGTTGCTAGGGGAAGTGCTTGGGTGACTACATTTCCTACACCATATGGATTATGTTTATGAGACACACTCTGATTTTTCCTAATATTTGGCATACTTATTTTTTTGGGTTGTATGAACTATGATTTGAAATACTATTTTTACTTGATTGAAAAATGAAATTTTTGGATGGTATTTTTGGGACGTTTCAAGTTGGTATCAGAGCCTTCGTTTGAGGGATTTCGACACACTCTCGTGTGTGTCTAAACTCTAACTGAGCATTTGGTAAAGTTTTTCCAAAAGAAAAATATTTCTAAGAAAAAGGGTCTTATAAAATAAGAAAGGGTGTGAGGCATGCAATCAGCTGAGCTCACGTAAATTTTCCCAAATTACCCATACATATTATTTGATATGCTCGAATCTGTGAATCTCTGAATCACATGCTAGTTAAGGCTAAGGATCTGCTCAGTTTTATGCTAGGAAAGATGCCTTTGTATGCCTGTTGTATGAGCTTGTAGACTTGCATGCTAGTACTGATCAACCAGTGATAGGATGACCTGATTAGGTTATGCTTAGTTCTAATACTTGATGCTCGAATGATGCTTCCTTTGTGCTTTTAGGAGTTCTAACTAGCTTCAGATAACTAGTAAACGAATATGATGAGTTACATATTATGGGAACTAAGTAATTTTATAAGGTTAGGGTTTAACTCTATTGCGCAGCTCTTATTTGAGTCCAACTGTTGTAGTGTGAGACGTCTCATTCGAAAAATTATCTAGTTTTAGTGATATGTGATGGTATTCATGAGCTAGTTAGAAGGAGATAGGGGAATTCCTTCTCCAGCTAATGGCGGAGAGTGCGATGGAGTTACCCTAGGAAAACCTAGGAGGTGATCTAGTGCTGGGAGCCTTATCTGTGAGGGATGTTTAGATTGATTTAGAGTAACCTGGTCGAGTCAAATTAATTCTTGAAGAAAGTAAGGATAAATATGGAAGGTAGTATGGGCCCGTACTACTGGAAGCAGAGGATCCGTACTCAATTCAGGGAGGGTTACGATAAAATCAGGAAGCTTGTAGGGTTGTGTTTCCTGGTATAATTCGATGCATATTCTAATAGTTTTTATTGTCTATTTTTCAGTATGGTGGTATTGTGGGGCATACCAGTTGGTAAGTCTGGTTCCTGGGAGGGTTCAGGCTCAGGATCTGGATCTGGATCTGGAGCCGGGAAGCTCGATGAGCAGATTAGGGAGTTTCTCTCGTTAGAGATTACTCGTTGAATGCTCGATCAGACTCATATGATCTTCGATTCTGTCAAGTAGGGTATCCTAGAGGTTTTGGAGGAGCGATTGAGCTTGTTTCGTTCTGAGATGATGGCCATTCCTCCGCACGGGAACAAGTTCATCATGGGCATAGATTCATTGATCCCTAATGGGGTTTTGATCAACTGTGAGCAACAGTTAGTTCGGGATCGGACCCCAACTGGGTGAGAGTTGGTGATTCAGGGTGAGAGACCGCAGCGTGGGCCGGTTATGTATTGTGCAGTGACGGCCAGATGCTATATTCATCAGGGTGGCTCAGGCTTTTTCGCCTATGTCATGGATACCCGGGATAAGGATAAGGCAACCGTGGATGATTTGTCGATTATGTGGGATTATCCGGATGTGTTCCTAGAGGATTTTCCTGGGGTGAGAGTCAGGTGGAGTTCAGGATTAATCTGGTTCTGGGTGCAGCTCCGATAGCCAAAGCACCGTATTGGTTGGCTACTGCCAAGATGCAGGAGTTTTCTACACAGCTGCAGGAGCTGTTAGACAAGGGATTTTTTAGACCAAGCAGTTCTCCTTGGGGAGCACCGATTCTGTTTGTGAAGAAGAAGTACAGGTCTCGTCACGTGTGTATCGACTACTGGGAGCATTGATGATCTTTTCGACCAACTTTGTAACATCCAAAAACCCATGTATACCTTGTGAACCCTAATCTTTAAGCAATTATCAATATTGGTCCTTGATAAAGAGAAGAGTGGTAGACGGGTACGTGGAGCGTACTAGAGTGTATGCTCAGCGTACTCGTGCGCATGTTTGATCACGGAGGGCCGCCTAGTACGTCGGGCGTACCAAGGTGTATGCGGGGTTTTCATTCATTAGCTTACGAAGTGAGTCTTCTCACTATACTTACCTGGAGTGGTAAATCTTATGTGTGAACAGAGGGTCTTATGTGCATGAACTTTGTAATGAGATATATTGATATTTACTTGTGATATGCATTTTGGGTATTATATTGTGATGCTGAGTTGAGGGACCGGAGGGTCCATCTGAGTTGTGGGACCAGAGGGTCCCACTGAGACACATCGACCAGAGGGTCTAATTGAGTTATAGCCTCGAGTGGCTAATGTATTGTGTGTGGTATTTTGGGGGACTCACTAAGCTTTTATGCTTACAGTGTTATGTGTTATGTGTTTCAGGTAGTTCCGAGGATCGTGGCAAGGCACCGGCATGATTGTACACACCGGCGGGAGATTGTAATTATGATTCTAGGATTGTGTTTTATTTGATGACATTTGAGACATATGTGTTTTTCAGAATTATGATACAAGTTTTATTGTGTTTACGTCGTTACAAGTTGGTATCAGAGCCTTGGTTTGAGGGATTCGGATGCACCCTCGGGTGTGTTTGGACTCAAACTGAAGATTTGAGAAGGATTTTCAAAAAGTGATAAATTTTTCTAAAATGAGCAAGAGTTAAGAGAAGCCGAGCCAAAGCAGTGTGTACAATCAGCCATAGCCGAGCGGTGATTTCCCAAAATACCCTCATTTTGTGTTCTGAGATATTTTATGTGATATAATACATGCTAGAGAGTAGGCTAGGTGATTCATATATTAGGACTAGGGTGGCCTGATCTGTGATACCTTAGCCTAGGGATTTTTGCTATTAACGGTTAGCTTGAGTATGAGTACCTAGCAGGAGCGAGCCAATGAGAGAGCTACTGTGAGAGTAGCTTGTGAGGAATAGAGTACTTGTAAATTGGCATCCGGGGAGGAAGACTTGGGGTGAACATTGATATTGTGTGGAAGGTAGTATTGGGCCCGTACTACTGGAAGCATCAGATCAGTGAGCGGCCCAAGTAAGAATCCTAGGGATGCTAAGGAACAAGTAGGGGTGGGTGATCGAGTGTGAGTATGCTCGAGCTAGTCTATGATGATATTGTGTTGTGTTTCAGAGACGTCATGGTGGGGACACGCCACAACCCTGGGAGCAGTAGGAGTAGCGATGAAGAGATACGGAGGATGATCCACGAGGAGGTGGCTGCAGCTATCCGAGCAGAGATTCCGGAGATGTTTGGGTCTATCAAGACCACCTTGATTCAGACGTTTGACGAGCAATATGCTGCTATCACTGAGGTTGCTGCTTCCGCGGCCACTATAGCCGTCGCTGCTGCTAGGCCACAGGGAGGTGACTCATTGCTATTCCGAGAGTTCAGCAATACGAAGCCACTAGAGTTTGATGGGACGCAGGATACGATTGCTGCTATGAGGTGGATCTCTGATATCGAGGGGTGTTTTTATACGTGTTCTTGTCCCGACCATTTGAGAGTTCGGTTTGCGTTGAACCAGCTTCGCTTGGGAGCGAAGGACTGGTGGAAGTTTGCGACAGTTAGCTTCACCGCTGCAGATCATGCTGCAGTGACATGGGAGAGGTTTGTTCAGATGTTTTGAGACAAGTATGTTCCCCCAGTAGAGAAGGAACGTTTGGCGCAGGAGTTTCTGTGTCTCAGGCAGAAGACATAGTCAGTGACTGAGATCTCGAGGATGTTCCATGAGAGGGCGATGTTTTGCCCCGAACACGTGTCCACTGAGCAGGAACGTGTGAGTCGATATCTGAGCTTACTGAGGAGGACATACGAGAGTTTGTGGCAAACTCATCATACCGGACATTGGTCGAGCTTCAGGCCAATGCCAGGAGGAAGGAGATTGAGCATGAGCTACAGACCAGGGAGGATGAGGAGGAGTCCCGGGGGAGGTACCGGAGGCCAGTGCAGTCGCAGCCGGTGACGAAGCGGGCTAAGCCCGTTGATTCCAAAGTTGGGCGCCAGAAGGGCCGCACTTGTGGCAAGTGCGGCAAGAGTCACAAGGGTTCTTTACGTGTGGGGATCTGTTACAAATGCGGCAAGGAGTGGCACATGGCGAAGGATTTCCCCAAGGGATTCTCGGTTTGCTTTCATTGCAACCAGACCGGCCACCGGAAGGCCAAGTGCCCCCAGCTAGTGCAGGGACCAGCTTAGGGATCTACACCTACTTCTGTGCGTGCTTCTGAGAGTCGACCAGTGAAGGCTGAGATGCCGAAGGCTCGCGAGAGATCCTTTCAGTTGACAACGGAGGAGGTCCGCGCAGCGCCCGATGTCCTGGCTGGTATGTATTCTTTTATTTATTTATGCTGAGTTTGAGATATTGTGCTATTGTGCTTATATTGTGGTATGCTTAGGTACTTTCCTTGTGAATTCTATGCTTTGGTGTTATTTGACTCGGGTGCGAGTCGATCTTTTGTGTCATTAGCTTTTATTCAGCACATCAGTATCCGACGAGAGGCGTTGAGTCGACCTCTGCGAGTTTCTATAGCTGACGAGCGAGCGGTTTTTGCTACTGATGAGATTTGAGGATGTGTACTCGAGATTTTCCATGTTGAGTTTCCGATAGATTTGGTACCGATTGTGATGGGGTATGTCTATGTCATCGTGGGCATGGACTGGTTGAGATGATTCGGAGCTGTTATCAACTGTGAGCGTCAGTTGGTGACCATACGAGACCCTAGTGGGGGAGTATTAACGGTATATGATGAGGGTACCCGATCTGGGTCAGCATTTTGCTCGGCTGCCAGAGCGAGGCAGAGTCTACAGCAGGGCTGTAGAGGGTTTGTAGCCTATGTGATGGATACACGAGTTGCCGCAGAGAGGCCGAGTTCTGTCATTGAGGTTCCGATAGTGTGTGAGTTTCTGGATGTTTTCCCTGAGGATTTGTCAGGTGTACCTCCCGAGAGGCAGGTGGAGTTTCGCATCGATTTGGTTCCGGGGGCGGCGCCTATTGCCAAGGCACCTTCTCGCCTTGCGCCACCGGAGATGCAGGAGTTATCCTCGCAACTCCAGGAGCTGTTGGGGAAGGGATTCATCCGACCGAGTAGCTCGCCGTGGGGAGCGCCGATCCTTTTTGTCAAGAAAAAGGATGGTTCACACCAGATGTGCATTGATTACCGGGAGTTGAACAAATTGACGGCCAAGAACCATTATCCACTACCGAGGATCGACGATCTGTTCGATCATTTGCAGGGAGCTTCTTGGTTCTCCAAGATAGACTTGAGGTCTAGATATCACCAGATGAGGGTGTGGGATGAGGATATCTAGAAGACGGCGTTTAGGACTCGTTATGGGCATTACGAGTTCGTGGTGATGCCTTTTGGGCTCACCAATGCACCAGCAGCGTTCATGGATCTCATAAATTGAGTATGCAGCCGATGTTGGATCGATCGGTGATTGTGTTCATCGACAATATTCTGGCGTATTTGAGATCCAGGGAGCAACATGAGGAGCATCTGAAGGAGATTCTTAGGGTATTAAGATCGGAGAGGCTTTATGCAAAATTCTCCAAGTATGATTTCTTGTTACGAGAGGTCCAGTTTTTGGGACATCTCGTTAATCAGAATGGGATATTGGTTGATCCGACCAAGATTGAGGCTGTTATGAGTTGGGAGGTGCCGAGATCCTGTAACAGCCCGGAATTTCAAGTATTGTAATAATTATGTTTCTGGGGTGTTTTAAGAGGGGACTCGGCGAGTTGGAGCCTAGACTCGCCGAGTAGGATCGCAGACTTGGTCGCGGGTTCGCGACTGGACTCGACGAGTCCAGATATGGACTCGGCGAGTCTACGCTGTTTAGCGAAAACCCTAACCGTTCAGGTTTGGGACGTATAGAAAGGACTCATTGGCCGTCATTGTTCATTTTAGCCTTCTGAGAAGAACCCTAAATCGATTGTGTGCATCTGGAGCAAAAATTATAGGCCATTGTTGATTATAGAAGAGTGGTTGTGCAAGGAAGAGAAGGGATTGGCTAAAGGAGCAGCAAGGGAGTCACATTCTGAGGATTGGGGACACAGAGAATACATCATCCAGGTAAGAATTCGAGTATACTCTGCTATGTTGATGTGTTTATGGAATTAGGGTTTGTGGAACCCTTTTGTGATTAGATTGAATGCTACCCTAGTCCCCCAAACGATTGTGACTCTGTATTGGGACCTTTGGAGGTCCAGAATGTCCCATGCCTGTACATTTCGGGAATTGATGAAGGTTTTGGATTGGAATCCTTATGCCTTAGGTCAATATGTATGTTATGGATCATGGGGTGTATCATGAACACCAAAATGAGGACCTTACGTGATGGACCAGTCTAGGAAGGCCAGGCCTATGAATGGTCGGAGCAGTTCTGCCATTAGAAAGCAGTTTGAGCGGTTGCATGGCCTGGACTCGCCGAGTCCGATGAACAGACTCGGCGAGTAGCTTGATGATTTATTGGGACTCGTCGAGTTGTTCTTCAGACTCGGCGAGTTGAGTCGGGGTGGCCCCGCGATTCTTCCAGGAGGAACTCGTCGAGTAAAACGGGGATACTCGACGTGTAGAAAGGGTGTCTTAAGGAATCGGCGAGTTAAGTCGCGGGTCAAGTGAAGTTCTGAGTATGGGGACTCGGCAAGTCATAAGGTTGACTCGGCGAGTAGGGTCAGTCAGGGGTTGACTTTGACCTTGTCTTTGTCCAAGGATTTACCAGTGGTTCCACGGGTATTTTGGTAATTGTTGTTATTGTTTGAGTTTAGTGCATTGGTGACTGTCCAGAGGTGGAGATCGTATCAGTGATCGGAGCAGCTTGAGCTATCTGTTCAGTCGGCAGTTTCGAGGTGAGTTATCCTCACTATATCGCTAGGGTTTATGGCACCAAGGCCGACCCTCTTTATCGGATGGAAATCCGGGTAGTTGTCATTGTTATGATATAGGCCGGAAGGCATTACATGTTATGGGCCGGAAGGCGTTGCTATGTGGACCGGAAGGTCATGGCCTGGAAAGGCATATGTATGCATTTAGTATGTTGACTGATTTATAGGGTAATGTTATGCTAGTGACCGGCTAGACCGGTATCTTGTTTAGAGTAATGCTATGATATGTGATCAGTTGATCGATTGTTGTCTATGAACTGCTATATGATTATTTGTTATGTTATATATGCATTTTATGCTTATGGGCCGGAAGGCAATATGTTATGGGCCGGAAGGCAATATGTTATGGTCCGGAAGGCGATATGTTATGGGCCGGAAGGCGTATATGTGGTTGGTATTCTGGGGGTATCTCACTAAGCTTTCGGGCTTACAGTTGTGGTTTTATGTTTCAGGTTCTCAAGAGTCTGTGGCAAGGCAAGGGCGTGATCGTACCGTTCCACGCGTTGGTGTTTTATGATATGAACCTGGGAACTTACTCTGTTTAATAATGTATTGAAAACCTTTTTGCAATAATGTTAATAAAATGGGTGATTTTGAAAAGTTTTAATTGTTTTGAAATTTTGGATGTTACAAGTTGGTATCAGAGCCTTGGTTTGAGTGAATTGGGGAAACATTCGTGTGACTCCAGTCTCAAATCGAGGAGGATTTTAAAAAGAGAAAATTAAAATGAGAAATTAAAATGGTTTTCAAATTTGGTAAAAGGAGGACGCGGAGGTACGATCAGCCGGAGCCAGTAAGTAACCCCAAGATACCATACATGATATTTGTTTATTTGAGCTTGATAGCACAGCATGCTAGAGTTAGGCTAGGGATCTTCAGGAATTCATGATAATGTTGCCTGATATGTGATGCCTGTAGCCTAGGGTCCCCTATGGGATGTTCTCAGTGTTCCTCTAGTGGTGAGGGTTGATAGTTGTTATGCATGTTCCCTAGGGTACCGTGGTAGTACTTCATACAAATATGGGTAGGTGTGGAAGGTAGTATGGGCCCGTACTACTAAAAGCACAGGACCCATACGCGTATCAGGGAAACCATGGTCTCTAAGGTAGGGTTGCGAGAGTTGGATCCCAGGATTTTGGGAAGTGTCTGAGATGGGTAGGGTGTCTTCAGTAAGGAGATTTCGACGCGTGATGATAGTGGATCCGGGTCAGGATCGGGAGCTGGAGAGCGAGTTCCGGGTGGATCGGTGCTGTCGGAGATTATCAATCAGACGAGCACGAGCGAGCGGGATGCGAGGATTCGCGAGATCCTGCGTGATGGGGTTGCTGCATTGTTCTGGGCTGAGTTGCCGGAATTGTTTGGGTCGATCAAGACCACCATGATTGAGTATTTTAATGAGCGATATGCGGCTCTCGCAGAGACGGCTGCCGCGGTGGCTACAACGGCTGTAGCAGCGGCAAGGGGAGGAGCTAGTCGGGGTTTCCAGTATCGGGACTTCTATTATACGAAGCCTCCCACATTCGATGGAGTTCAGGACCCGATTGTTGCTATGAGATGGTTATCAAACTTGGAGGGGTGTTTCTCCACGAGTTTATGCCCTGCTGATCAGAGGGTGAGGTGTGCTCTGAACCTGTTGAGGCTAGGAGCGAAGGATTGGTGGAGATTGACTACGAGGTCATTTTCCGATGCACAGAGGGCTGCGGTTTCATGGGATCAATTCAGAGAGATGTTCAGTACTCGCTATGTTCCGCGGGATGAAAAGGAGAGATTGGCTCGGGAGTTCTTTGAGCTGAAGCAGGATTTGGAGTCGGTGACTGAGATCACCAGGATGTTTATTGAGAGGGCGATGTTTTGCCCTGAGTTCGCTTCGGAGCAGGCTCAGATGTCCTGATATCTGAGTATGCTCAAGAGGGATATCAGACAGTTCGTGTCTGCGCAGAGGTGTGAGACCTTGTTGGAGTTGCAGGAGGCCTCCATGTGGCGTGAGTTAGAGGTTGAGTTGCAGTTGCGTGAGCTGAGGCAGACCCCGATGCAGTCGCAGTCGGCGCCGAAACGGTCCAGGACCGTAGATGTTAGAATGGGGGATCGGAGCGAACACACTTGTGGGAAGCGTGGGAGGGGTTACACCGGAGCTTGTTGGTCCGGTGGTGCATGCCGCAAGTGCGGAAAGGAGGGGCACGGTGCACGGGATTGTCGGCAGTCAGTGCCAATTCGGGATTTGAGGATTTGCTATCAGTGTCGGCAGGTTGGACATTTGAGGGTCAACTGTTCACTGCTTTCTGCAGGACCGGTGCAGGCTCTAGCACCGGCCACCTTGAGGAGTTCAGGAGGAGGACAGGATGGAGCAGAGCCCCAAGGGCTCAGGGTCGTGCTTATCGGCTTGCGGCAGAGGGAGACGGAGCAGTGCCGGAGGCAGCTGCGGGTATAATGCTTTCTTGATGTCTTGATTATCATGCGTTGATTGTGGCGTATTGTTGTGCTGGTATCTTGTGTGGATTTCGATGCGGTATTCGTTGTTTCGCGGGTTTGGCATGGTTAAGGAATGGTGTTTCAGGTTTTTGCTTTGGCATTCGTTGTTCCCTGATGGTTGGTATGGTTATAGTTGGTGTTTTGGTGCCGGTATCCTTGTGCGGTTTTCGATGCGGTATTCATCCTTTTTCAGGTTGTGGGTTTGGTTATGGGTTATTGCTTGGGAATTCCGTTGGTTATCGTTCGTGAGGGTTGATAGTGGAGATGCGGCACTGGGTTGAATGTCGGGTAGCATCTGCAGTCGTGGAGTGGATAATTGAAAGACCGGCTTCTTTTGAGCGGATTGATCAGGGAGGAGATGTGTTTTGCTGAAGGTTGCTTATGCTTGTGGGAAGCAGTCAGTGGGTAAATGTTCTCTTTGTGTAGGATTGTTCTGAAAGGTCGTTAATGACGATCGGTGGCAGTTAGTCAGTGCTTTAGTGGGGGAGAATTGGAGAATTCTCCGGGAGATCGATGAGTATGTGAGGGTGCTTAGCTGTTGGGATTCAGCAGTGTTTGTCAGCACAGAGTATAGGCCGACGAGAGCGAGTGTCGGGTATGCGGGGCGGGATACAGACCTAGGGCATTTGATTGTGGAGGCCTGAGAGAAGGCCGGGATCAAGCTTGAGTAAGTAACCGGGGTTATGCGATCAGAGTATTGGTATGTTTGAGGTACGTGATGGGTTGTACTGCATTAACCCCACGGGATTATGTTGTGCATGTTTCTAGAGCTGGAACCGGAAGGTTCCCGGAGTTAGAACCTGAGGGTTCGCAGAGTTGGGTGTACGGACCCACAGAGATATAGCCTCGAGTGGCTAGTATGTGTTATGAGAGTCGGTCCAGTCATGCTGGAGACTCTGTTGGTATTGCTGGATCAGTTTGAGATTGCGGATCGTGTATGTTGCAGTGTGATTGCATTGGAAGGTCTGGCCCCGGGTTAGTAATCTTGTTTAGCTGAGGCAGTGATTTTGATGAGTGGAGAGAGTGCATGGGATTGAGAGCCCCTGCAATGAGAACTAGAGTATGTGAATAGCGGTTACGCAAAAAGGGTGGTGTCGCTTGGGGCAAGCACCGTAGCACCGGTTGGAGTGGCATTATGGCCAAGAGGGTCCCTTGGAAGGAAAAGAGAAAGGTGTGTAACTCCGAAGGGGAGTGCAAGTTCACGAGAATAAAAGCTGCAGAGCAGAGTTATGGTTAGAGTATTTCGAGTATGCCTTCGAGCATCGTGTTCGCGGCAGCGAAGTAGGAACCCATCCGGTTTGGGATGTCTGTTGAGGCTCAGAAGGGATGCAGGGAGAGGGAGAATCTTAAATTCTCAGTGTGATTCTGATCAGAGTGTAGGGTGGATGTAGTGGTTCATCTTGGGAGATGTTCGAGGATATCATCAGTGTATCGGGTCTTTCAACCTGCGGGTGTTGGGACTAGTTCAGTATGTGTATGTGATGGCAAGAGGAGAACTTGTGAGAGTTGCTCTGAGAGTGAGAATGGATCTCTCAGTCGGTCCGGAATGGACAAAGTGGGCTTTGGATCGGGGATCCGGTGGTTCATGGTTTCCTAACCCTTATGGGTCGAGTGATCATTGAGATTTAGAGCAGGTCTTAAGTAATTTTCGGTTACAGAGAGTGATGTGCAGTACAGAGATCGTGCTTCAGTCGACAGAGCAAATTCGACAGAGCCGACAGGGAAAGTTATGCAGACAGACGCCGGTCCGAGCTTGAGTTTCAGGTCGGCAACCTCGTACTCCTGAAGGCCTCTCCTTGGAAAGGAGTGATTCGCTTCAGGAAGAGAGGCAAGTTGGGGCCCCGATACATTGGGCCATTTCGGGTGATTGCAAGGATAGGCCGGGTAGCCTATCGATTGGAGTTGCCAGCGGAGTTGGGACAGATCCACGACACCTTTCATGTGTCGCATTTGAGGAAGTGCTTAGCCGATGAGTCGGCAGTGGTTCCATTAGAGGATATTCAGGTGGATGCGAGCCTGAATTATGCTGAGAGACCAGTGGCCATCAGGGATCGGAAGATCAAGGTTCTGAGGAACAAGGAGGTACCTCTGGTATTGGTTCAGTGGCAACATCGGAAGGGATCGGAAATGACTTGGGATCCGGAACGTGAGATGCGGGAGCAGCATCTGGAACTATTTTCAGAGTGAGACTTCGAGGGCGAAGTCTAATCCTAGTGGGGGAGAATTGTAACAGCCCAGAATTTCAAGTATTGTAATAATTATGTTTCTGGGGTGTTTTAAGAGGGGACTCGGCGAGTTGGAGCCTAGACTCGCCGAGTAGGATCGCAGACTTGGTCGCGGGTTCGCGACTGGACTCGACGAGTCCAGATATGGACTCGGCGAGTCTACGCTGTTTAGCGAAAACCCTAACCGTTCAGGTTTGGGACGTATAGAAAGGACTCATTGGCCGTCATTGTTCATTTTAGCCTTCTGAGAAGAACCCTAAATCGATTGTGTGCATCTGGAGAAAAAATTATAGGCCATTGTTGATTATAGAAGAGTGGTTGTGCAAGGAAGAGAAGGGATTGGCTAAAGGAGCAGCAAGGGAGTCACATTCTGAGGATTGGGGACACAGAGAATACATCATCCAGGTAAGAATTCGAGTATACTCTGCTATGTTGATGTGTTTATGGAATTAGGGTTTGTGGAACCCTTTTGTGATTAGATTGAATGCTACCCTAGTCCCCCAAACGATTGTGACTCTGTATTGGGACCTTTGGAGGTCCAGAATGTCCCATGCCTGTACATTTCGGGAATTGATGAAGGTTTTGGATTGGAATCCTTATGCCTTAGGTCAATATGTATGTTATGGATCATGGGGTGTATCATGAACACCAAAATGAGGACCTTACGTGATGGACCAGTCTAGGAAGGCCAGGCCTATGAATGGTCGGAGCAGTTCTGCCATTAGAAAGCAGTTTGAGCGGTTGCATGGCCTGGACTCGCCGAGTCCGATGAACAGACTCGGCGAGTAGCTTGATGATTTACTGGGACTCGTCGAGTTGTTCTTCAGACTCGGCGAGTTGAGTCGGGGTGGCCCCGCGATTCTTCCAGGAGGAACTCGTCGAGTAAAACGGGGATACTCGATGTGTAGAAAGGGTGTCTTAAGGAATCGGCGAGTTAAGTCGCGGGTTAAGTGAAGTTCTGAGTATGGGGACTCGGCGAGTCATAAGGTTGACTCGGCGAGTAGGGTCAGTCAGGGGTTGACTTTGACCTTGTCTTTGACCAAGGATTTACCAGTGGTTCCAGGGGTATTTTGGTAATTGTTGTTATTGTTTGAGTTCAGTGCATTGGTGACTGTCCAGAGGTGGAGATCGTATCAGTGATCGGAGCAGCTTGAGCTATCTGTTCAGTCGGCAGTTTCGAGGTGAGTTATCCTCACTATATCGCTAGGGTTTATGGCACCAAGGCCGACCCTCTTTATCGGATGGAAATCCGGGTAGTTGTCATTGTTATGATATAGGCCGGAAGGCATTACATGTTATGGGCCGGAAGGCGTTGCTATGTGGACCGGAAGGTCATGGCCTGGAAAGGCATATGTATGCATTTAGTATGTTGACTGATTTATAGGGTAATGTTATGCTAGTGACCGGCTAGACCGGTATCTTGTTTAGAGTAATGTTATGATATGTGATCAGTTGATCGATTGTTGTCTATGAACTGCTATATGATTATTTGTTATGTTATATATGCATTTTATGCTTATGGGCCGGAAGGCAATATGTTATGGGCCGGAAGGCAATATGTTATGGTCCGGAAGGCGATATGTTATGGGCCGGAAGGCGTATATGTGGTTGGTATTCTGGGGGTATCTCACTAAGCTTTTGGGCTTACAGTTGTGGTTTTATGTTTCAGGTTCTCAAGAGTCTGTGGCAAGGCAAGGGCGTGATCGTACCGTTCCACGCGTTGGTGTTTTATGATATGAACCTGGGAACTTACTCTGTTTAATAATGTATTGAAAACCTTTTTGCAATAATGTTAATAAAATGGGTGATTTTGAAAAGTTTTAATTGTTTTGAAATTTTGGATGTTACAGATCCCCACCGAGATCAGGAGTTTTCTAGGGTTGGCTGGCTACTATCGGAGATTTATCAGGGATTTCTCCAAGATTGTTGTTCCCCTCACCAGATTGACCCGGAAGGGCGCTGCTTTTACTTGGGGTCCCGAGCAGCAGACCTCATTTGAGACTCTTCGCCAGAGATTATGCAAAGCCCTGGTGTTAGCCCTTCTGGAGGGAATGGAGGATCTTATGGTGTACTGTGACGCGTCTATATCAGGGTTAGGGGCAGTGCTTATGCAAAGAGGGCACGTGATAGCATACGCATCGAGGCAGCTGCAGCCTCATGAGACGAGGTATCCCACCCACGATTTGGAGTTAGGGGCAGTAGTGTTCTCCTTCAAGATATGGCGCCATTATTTGTATGGGGTTCGGTGTACCATATACACGGACCACAGGAGATTGAAGTATCTGATAGATCATCCCAACCTAAACATGCGCCAGAGGAGATTGTTGGATATGGTAAAGGATTATGACTGTGAGATCCTGTACCACCCGGGCAAGGATAACGTGGTAGCCGATGCTCTGAGCCACGGGGGAGAGTGCCCCGATTCGAGATATATGCATGAGGATGACGGTAATGACTCCGGTATTGGATACCATCCGAGAGGCCCAGGAAGAGGCTATGAGACCATAGAACCGCAAGAGAGAGTAGGTGTTTGGGCAGGTGTCCGAGTTTGTTACTGATAGCTGAGGGCTTATGACCTTTCACGGTCGGGTTTGGGTGCTGTTTATGGGTGGGGCACGTAGCGTATTGATGGAGGAGGCGCACAAATCGAGAATCTCAATCCATCCCAAGGCCACTAAGATGTATTTGGATGTGAAGAGAGACTACTGGTGGCCCTGTATAAAGAGGGATGTTCCATGGGTTTTAGAGAGGTCCTTGACTTGTCGCCGGGTTAAGGACGAGCACCAGCATCCGCATGGCAAGTTGCAGCCGCTAGAGGTTCCCCAGTGGAAGTGGGAATAGATCTCTATGGATTTCATCACTAAATTCCCGAGGACTGCAAGGGGTGTTGATGCAATTTGGGTGATTGTGGATCGGCTGACGAAGAGCGCTCATTTCCTTGCTATTAGTGAGAGCTCTTCTGTAGAGAGGCTGGCAGAGATATACGTGAGAGAGGTGGTGTCTCGGCATGGAGTGCCAATCTCAATTGTGTCAGACAGAGATGTGCGTTTCAATTCCAGGTTCTAGAAGAAGTTTCACGAGGAGTTGGGTACGAGATTGCACTTCAGTACTGCTTATCACCCACAGACAGACGGACAAAGTGAGCGGACAATACAGACGCTCGAGGACATGCTTCGAGCATGTGTTATGGACTTCGGCGGAAGTTGGGACACATACCTACCTTTGGCTGAGTTTTCGTACAACAACAGCCACCATTCAAGTATAGGTATGCCTCCCTTTGAGCACTTATATAGGAGGAAGTGTCAGACCCCCATCTGTTGGGGAGAGGTAGGGAAGCGAGTGATGGGCAGCATTGAGATAGTACTTAAGACGACTGAGCAAATACAGCAGGTCAGACATAGGTTACTGACAGCCTAGAGCCGCCAGAAGAGTTATGAGGATAGGCGGCGATCCGAGCTCGAGTTCCAGGTTGAAGACTTTGTACTCCTGAAGGTATCTCCTTGGAAATGAGTGATCCTATTCAAGAAGAGGGGCAAGCTGGGGCCCCGATACATTGGTCCTTTCAGGATGACCGCGAGAGTGGGCAAGGTAGCATACTGTTTGGAGCTACCTGAGGAGTTGAGTCAGATCCATAACACCTTCCACGTATCCCAGTTGTTTGCGGAGCATGACTTCAGGGGCAAAGTCTAATTCTAGTGGGGGAGAATTGTAACATCCAAAAACCAGGCATACCTAGTGAACCCTAATCTTTGAGAAATTGTCCATATTGGTCCTTGATAAAGAGAAGAGTGGTAGACGGGTACGCAGGGCGTACTAGAGTGTACGCTCAGCGTACTAGTGTGCGTGTTTGATCGCGGAGGGCCGCCTAGTATGTCGGGCGTACCAAGGTGTATGTGGGGCGTACCAGGCCCAGATTGAAACCATAATCTTAAGTGAGTCCCCTTTTTAAAGAACCTTATGACCTCCTTGTGGCCACCATTTCTAGAGACTTATCCTCCCTAAAACCCTAACCTTCGTTCTTGTAGCAAGAGAGTGCCTTTGAGAGCTTATGGGGGTGTTCTTGAGCATTAGAAGTGGAAAGGAAGCTTTGGAGAAGAAGGAGTGAGAGCCCAAGCTCTTGGATCTGAGCTTAGCAGTGAAAGAAGCTTCATTTGGAGGTAAAAAGCTCCAAGCTTTCCTACTCTTTTGTTTGTGTTCATGTGTGAGGTGTTTTAGGGTTTTTGTCCCCAAAGTTGATGGCTTTATGAGTTGATAAGCCCCTAGAATCCGAGATTTATCCCTTGTTAGCTTATTTTGTGTTATAGAGCCATAAAAATCTAATCTTGGTCATTAAGAGTTGACCATGCATGAGCTATGAGCCTTTTAAGGAAGGAAGTGGCATGATTTGGGCGTTGGTGACCTTTACTGCCATGCAAAGGCTTAAAGTCACTGACTTTATGGATTAAGAGGAAATAGAGTAACCAGATCTGGGATTTGAGCTTTTGTCTTAGCCGATTCAGACCAAAAACCACAAGGAGTGTGAAACTGGGACTTACGTCGGGCGTAATCGCAGTACGCGCATCCTAGGGGTCGAGTTCCCCGTTTCTGGATAGCCATGAGGTACGCCCCGCGTACAGAGCTGGTACGTGCTGCGTACTCCCTGCTATTGACTTTTGTTGACTTTTTGGGTTTGGTCAAGATTAAGGACTATGTTAGGTCCAGTTAGTGTTGCGTCTTGGGCTCGATTCTTAGTCCATTTAATCTCCGGTATGGTCCTGTCCATCCGTGAGTTATTTTGTAGGGTTTAATATTTATAGATGCTTGCATGCATCCTTGAACGTAAGATTTTGATAGAGTTTTTGATAGCGTTCATCGTTCATATCTTTTGTAACGCTAATATCCTCTACAACGGAAGTTCTTCATCAAGCTCTGCTGAGGATTGAGTTAATTGAATCATTCGACACATTCAGATTCATTCCTGTGTTTTATCTTACTGTTTTTGCTTTCTTGATTTACCTGTGATAAGATCTAATCGATCAAGGAGGTTTATAAACTCATCAATTGGTATTAGAGCAGGAGGTTGTGTAATTCATACACATCTCTTCTGTGAAAGAAGTGATTAGGGTTTATTCCGCATTAACTGATATTTATTGAGCCGTCACACCATAATTGACGTATCTCATTATTTATTCGTTTTGCCCTAATATTACATATTACAATTCTGATCTTGCAACAGGTTAAACGATCAAGCATGGATGATTCTCAATCTAATCCTATCAACATCTCAAACAGTATTGGATCTACAACAAAGATTCCAATTCTTTACACTCAAGATTACGAGGTTTGGGCGCATCATTTCAAAGACTACGTCATCGGATCTGAAGATAATGGGTATCTAATATGGGAAGCCATTGTGTCTGGACCATTTGCTCATTCAGGAACATCCAGAATTATTAAAACTCAGAAGGAGTATAATGATCTGTTAAAGGATGTGAAAGACGTCGCTCAAGACGAAAAGGAGAAGTTTCAGTGCAACATCAAAGCATTGAGACTGATTCGATTCGCTCTTCAATCTAACACGTTTAGGTTGGTGAGTTCCTACAGTACCGCTAAAGAAATCTGGGATCGGCTGCGAGAGTTGTATTCCACAGATGAAGATTTGGAGCACTCCATTCAGACCATGCTTTTGTCTGGGTTTGGAGAGTTCAAGCAAAATTCCGATGAGTCCGTTACTCAGACGTTTGATCGCTTCAATCATCTTCTCAGCAAGATGATCAAACATTATATCGAAAGGAAGCTTATTGAACAGAAAGTTACCTTTTTGAATGGCTTAAGATCCGAATGGAGAGCTGTTGTGTCTACAGTTAAAGCTCACAAACAGTTCAAATCATATTCGCTGGCGAAACTGGTGGGAATTCTGAAATCCCAAGAAAAGATAGTGATGCAAGAGAAAAGTGTGGTCTCAAACTTGGGGTCCTTGGCCCTCCTGTCTAAAAGTAAGAATGCAGTAGAAGACGAAGATCTGAACCTGGAGGACTACGATCTAACTTCAGAAGATTACGCTATGATGGTGTCCAATCCAAAAAGGTTCATCAAGAAGAGGTTTCCTACCAATAAGAACCGAAACTGGCAGGGAAGCTACAGTTCAAAAAAAAGTAAGGTAGGAGCCGAAGACTGAAGAACCAAAGAAAGAGGTGAAGGTTGAAGCGGATTCTGGAGTTAGCTGCTATTACTGTGGAGGAAAGAATCATTACGCCAAAGATTGTGTTTTGAAGAAAATGACGGAGAAAGATGAGGAGAAATATGAAGAGGCAATCCTAATGAAAAATCTAGAAGAGATTAAAAGGAAGAAAGCGGCTACTAATCCTTCTATGAATGCTCTTATTGTACAGGGTTTGGCAGAGGATGACGAGTTCGGTGGCGTACAGGTTTGGTCGACCGACTCAGAAGATGATGAGGTGAGAAAGCCTTCTCATGGAAAGGCTTATGTTGCAAGAGGTGGTGAAAGCAGTGGAAAGTGTCTGATGGTGACTGACGTATCTCACATGAGGGGATATAACACTGATGGTGGACACGAAGACGCCAAGGAGCGAGAGGACTTGTGCTTCACAGCGAAACCTCTTAGTGTGCAGATCAGTGAACTTGATGAACTGATCAAGAAGGTACAATCTCTTTTTATTTCATTCAAAATCCCACATAAATCATATGAAAAGGAATTAAATAACTTAAATTCAACAATCTCAAATCTGGATAGTTGTTTAACTCAAACACGGGTCACAAATTCTAACCTAACTGACCAAATAAGCAGGGTGTCATCCAAGAGTGAGGAGCGAATGATGTGGATTGAGTAGAAGAAGTCGGAGCTGATTAAGTCTAAGGATGTAAACATTTATTTGCAAAGATACAATTTGAAACTGTTACAACAAAGGAATGTTTTTTGTTTGATTGCTAAAAGACTTTACGCTAACATTACTCAACTGCATCTGAACTGTGAAATAGGACAGAAGATACATCGCATGATTTTACCCTTCCTTGAGTTTAAGGAGGATGAAATCGATGCTGAAGCATACAACTGTGAAAGTGTTGTATCTTCCGATGATGTGAATCCTACTTATATGTACGGTCTGGACAAAATAGAATCTTTTATAAAGTCCAAAGACCATAAGGACATGCTTAAAAACCTTTTGGATGAAAACGATAAGCTGAAACTAAGGACCGAAACCATACAAAAATTCGACTCACTGAGTGACAATTTAAGTTCAGAAAATAAAATTGATGTTGAAAACGCATCTGAACTTAATGAGGACGATGATATCAGTGAAATTTCTGTAGAGGTTGAAGTTGACTGTTCTGAGTTTTTCAAGAGCAAACCCGAAAATCACAAAAATCTGATTTCTGAAAATTCAGTGGAATTCGCTCGTTTGTCCAAAAATAAGTCCCCGGCCTTGAAGAAAAGGCTGTTGTGTACCAAAAGGTGAGAACCACACCGAATCAAGTATATAAGGTCATAGGAGTAACCGAACATCAAACAACCGAACTTACTGCCACGGTGAAAGAAGATAAGGCAGATGGTTGTGATGATTTTTCTGGTCTGCTCCTATAGATAATGCAGACGAAACAGTTGGTCTGTCAGAGCGAACGTCCTGGAAAACCAAAGGAAGATATGTACCAGAGCCGCTGAATAAGCCTGACAACTTTGACATGCCAAGTACAAGTGGTACAAAAGAAATACCTGTAGAAGAAGTCACTTCCACAAGCGAAACCTCGTCTATGAAGAGTGAACCGGCTATCAAGAAGCTAAAACAAAAGGCTAATATCCATAGACAACCGAAACAGGTGAAAAATCAAAAGCAGCAGAGAAACCTGAGATACAAAAAGAATCTCTCAGAGCGAAAGCATTTTTGGCGCTCTCAAAATGTTCACTACTCTTACCATGATAAAGATTCTAAGTCAGAGAAAAAGACTTTCGGGCCACATGAAGCACAGAACCGAAAGGATAGGTTCGGTCCCGAAAGCAACAGCAACCGAAAAGCGAATTTCAGTCCGCCAAGTAATAACAAGCAAAGACCTAGTTTCAGTCCTTCAAGCTTTTACAATAAAAGATCAAGTTTCAGACCCCCAAGCCAACAACTACCAAAAATCCAACTTCAGCTCATCATCGAGCAACTACCGAAGGTCCAGGTTCGGTCCCTCAAATGACCATAAACTAAAGGGTCATTTCGAACCTCAAGTCAGAAGAAATTCCCATTCTAAATTCTCTTTTTCTAATTCTTCTCCTTCTCAATTCTCTTCTAAACCCAATTCTGTTCCTGCACAAAATTCAAAATCATCAACGAACTTGAAAGGAAAGTCGAAGATTTCCTCAGTCCAGGAAGACCGAAAGCAGAATAATGCCCAAACACCAGAATCTGAATCCAAAACACCTGTAGCTAACCCTAACAAAATCAAAGTGTTTACTATTAAAAGAAAAGATGAAACAACTTTAATAAAACGAACATATATTGTTGATGTTTCTCTTACTATTCCTGTTCCTGTGAAAAGCTCACGTGGACCCAAGAAACTTTGGGTTCCTAAATCTGCTTAATTTTTGCAGGTTATAAGTGACGAGCAATTCAACGAAGAATGGTACATTGACAGTGGCTGCTCACGTCACATGACAGGAAGGAAGGAAGAGCTAAGGGAGTTTCGATCTCTTCAAAATGGTGGGAATGTCAAGTTCGGTAACAACTCTTATGGAACGATAAAGGGTTATGGGATGATAACTAATGGATACTTCACAATAAGAAAGGTGGCGTACGTTGACGGGTTGCAGCATAATCTCATCAGTGTATCTCAACTGGTGGGCGGTACCGGTCTCAAGGTTTCATTCGACGACAAAGGTTCAGAGATTATAGAGAAGAAATCCAACAAGATCATTCTCAAATCAGACCAAAAAGGCGAAATGTTTCCTCTCTTACTTCAAAAGCTTACCGGGTTTTAAATAAGCGTTCTTGAAAGATTGAAGAAACTTATTATGTGACTTTCGATGATAGCTACGTCAAGAAGCTAAAGACTACTGAAGAAGCAACTGGAGAGATCTTCTCTCAAACAGGTCAAGTAACGGCCACGATTGCTAACTTGTTCGATCAGTTTGTGGACTTATTCGACGAACCTGAGAAAGCTACTCTATCGGAAGCCAAGGCAACAGACAACAAAATCGAACATCTGAAGCAAATCGTCGAAGATGCAGCCAAACAAATGGGTGAAGGAGAACAAGTTCCAAACGAACCTCCTCAGCACGGCACTTCAGTTGAGGGGGAGAATCCATTTTCTTCAAATCAACCAAACTCACACTTTCAGGGGGAGAATTCTATTCCTGTAACACCCGAAAGTCCTGTAGCACCCGAAAGCTCTGCTACACCCGAAAGTCCTGTAGCACCCGAAAGCTCTGCTACACCCGAAAGTCATGTAGCACCAGAAAGTCCAACCACGCCTGAGAGTTCTGTTGCACCCGAAGGTATGAACCTACCTGAATACCAAAGAGATTCATCAGTCGAGGGGAAGAATTCTGACATGTTTTACGATGACGACAGCCAAGCTGAAATGGAAGAAATGGTCAACGCCGAATTGGATCCATCTTATGATCCAAATTATCCTCCTCTTATTAAATGGACCAGAGATCATCCTGTATCTCAGATAGTGGGTAATGTCTCTGAAAAGGTCATGACCCGATCCCAAGTGAAGGCAAAGCAATCATCTCTATTCTCCAAAGTAGAGTTATGCATGTATAATTCTTTCGTATCCAAAGTTGAGCCAAAGACAGTTAACACAACTCTTGATCATTCCGATTGGGTACAAGCCATGCAAGATGAACTCAATGAGTTTGAAAGAAACAAGGTATGGCGCCTTATTCCAACTCCTAAAGATGCCTCAGTGGTTGGTCTCAAATGGGTATTCAGAAATAAAATGGATAAGGAAGGTAATGTAATTCGAAATAAAGCTCGTCTTGTGGTGAAAGGATACTGCCAGGAAGAAGGAATTGATTACGAAGAAACTTTTGCTCTGGTAGCAAGGCTGGAATCTGTTCGAATATTTTTGGCCTATGCTACACACAAGAACTTCGAGGTCTACCAAATGGACGTAAAATGCGCCTTTCTGAATGGAGAACTTGAAGAAATGTTTTACGTGGAGCAACCTCCTAGTTTTGTGAATGAAAAGTACCTAAATCACTGTTATATTCTGGACAAAGCAGTTTACGGTCTGAAACAAGCACCTAGGGCATGGTATGAAACGCTAACTAAGTTCTTAAAGATGTCAAAATTCAAACAAGGTTCGGTTGACCCAACCTTCTTTCGTAAGAAGGAAGGTAACCACCTTATGATAGTTCAAATCTACGTCGATGATATCATCTTTGGCTCCATGAATCCTAGCTTAACAGCTGAATTCAGAAAGCTGATGGAGACTAAATTTGAAATGAGCTCAATGGGTTCGATTAACTTTTTCCTTGGTTTAAATATTAGACAGGGACCTGAAGGCATCTTTATCAACCTGGAAGCATACACCAGGAATCTTCTTGCTAAATTTGGCATGAATGGAGACTCAAAGGTCAAAGTTCCAATGGCGTTCGGCACCAAGCTCACACCATCCTTGGAAAAACCGACAGTTGATATTACGTTATACCGCCAGATGATTGGTTCCTTGATGTACCTCACCGCTAGCAGGCCTGATATAATGTTTTATGTGTGTTATTGTGCTAGGTTTCAGGCGAATCCTCGTGAACCACATATACTTGCAGTGAAAAACATACTCCGGTATCTGAAACGAACCACCTCCCTCGGTCTATGGTATCCATCAAATTCAGGTTTCTTTGTTCAAGCCTACTCAGATGCAGACCTTGGAGGATGTGGTTTAGACAGGAAAAGCACCACAGGAGGCTACCAATTCCTAGATGGGAAGTTGGTTAGCTGGCAATCAAAGAAACAGACATGTGTTTCTCTGTCTACAGCCGAAGCAGAGTACATTGCAGCTGCCTCTTGTACATCTCAAGTGATTCGGATCCAAAGCCAGCTCCGTGATTATGGACTTAATATGAAAAAGATCCCACTATATCGCAATTTAGAAAGTGCAATTAGGATCTGTCATAACCCAGTGCAACACTCCAAGACAAAGCATATAGCACTGAGGTATCACTTTATTAAGGATCATGTGGAAGATGGAAACGTCGAAATTCACTTTGTTCGCACCACTGATCAATTGGCTGATATCTTCACCAAAGCTCTTCCTGAAGCGAGTTTCAATAAAATTCTACAAGGGCTAGGAATGATGGAATCGGAGTTTGTACCAAAAACTACTTCTCAAATCTAAAAGTAAGAAGCGAAATGAACCGAACGTTCGGGTTCGGTTAACATGTGTGCCGAAATGCACCGAACGCTCGGGTTCGGTCCTATTCTCTTACCTTCTCTTATCACTCAAAGGTAGTTTCTTTGGTTGTAAACCTTTTGTATCCTTTTCTCAATTTCATCTCTCTTATTTTCAAAGTCCTTTTCTTTTTTCAACTTATTTTTTTTGCAACCGAAATAGACCGAACGCTCGGGTTCGGTTCCAATTTTTTTTGTGTCTATTTTTTATTATTTTTCAAAAACTCCAAAAACATTTTTTTATTATTTTTTTTGTGTGTTCGTTAATTTTTTTGTTGTGTGGATATTTTTTTGGCAAATTCTTTTATTAGCTAAGCGTCCCTAGAAGCATGCTGATGTATGTGTCCAAAGCCTCACCTGATTCTGAATAACAGCCTTGCTGACTTGGTATATACAAACCTTGTCTTCCCAATCAGGCTTTTATATTTATTCTAATCATGAGCTACCTTACTCTCTTCTCATATGAGATAAGAGTTTTCTGCTTGGTCCTTAATTAATAGTAGAGGTACTTTGGTTTCTTTACACCATCTCAATTATTTATCTCCATCATATTCCGATCTCATACGCGTAACCCTTGAGACTCTCAGAAATTACTACTGAGGTTTATGGTTACACAATTTCTGTGTTCATGATCTTAGCTTCGTGCCACTACGTGCTAAGTGAAACCCAAAATTCACTACCTTCTATGCATTGACGGTGAACAATTAACTTTGATCTAGCTTTCACTAAAGAATTGACAAATTCAGCCTTACGACTGTACCTGGAAATCTCTGCATTTTATCTTTGTGTGATTCCTATGAAATTGTTACATCCCATAACATTTCTTCCCATGGAATCCAGTTTTAAATTTTTTTTGAGATTTCACCTACAAATTTTTTTCCATGTCACTTAAATTCTTTTCAAACCTACTTGTTCAACAGACTTCATTGGTCTCACAAGTACTTCAGTCGATTTTTGTCTTATGTCAAGATCAGGACTTCTGAACCGAAGCGAAGCCACCCAAATTAGCCTGATTAAAAGAAGCCTTTCAACACTTCTCAATAAGTGTCTGATCATAATTCAACGGGAAACCAAACAAACACTTTAAGGTCTCTCTTCACTTTGAAGGAAGATATTCGTGTTCGGGATCCATTGTTTCGTGTCTTTATTGACATCACAATTTCCCACATATGTGTTGCTTTATTTCTTTTTCTTTTACACACTAAGCACGAAAATCTTTTTGATTTTCCATAATTCTAGTTTCATCAATTACAAGGAATTTTTTTAAGAGTTGTGGCTCACTATGTTACACGTGGTCATTCTGCTTTATGATGACAGCTAACACAAAAGGGGATAAGCTATTGACTTAGCCGGGAGTCAAATCGCTTTGATTTTTAAACGGCGCTTGAAGGACAGGCGTGCGAAGTGGAACCGTTTTTTTTTCAAACGGCGCCTGATGGGAAGGCGTGTGAATCGGGATAGTTTCTCTCTCCTGCGTAATCATCGGGGCTCCAAACTGTCACGCGTCAATCACCTAAGGAAACCCTTCGTATTTCCCTCGAAGATTTGGGAACAGATTCTTCTCTCTCCTCTCGCCACAGTATAAAAGGTAACTTCGACCATTATTTACCTCTTTAATGCACCCAAAATTCAGAGAGCAAGAAAAGCTTTGATTATTCTACTGTTCATCATCTCTCCCAACTTTTTCACTTCAATGACAGATTCATCTTCTGTTCATGCCACTTCCCACATTCTACTGATTCGTCCTCAACAGAGTCTGATCATCGATCTCACTCCACACATTTACGATGCCTTTATGTTCCCGATCATCGAATGTCTCAAATATTTGCCGCTTGCTCCCGCTCTCACCAAAGTTGAAGCTATTCCAATGGAATGTTTATCGCAAATCTTCGCCACAGCTCATTATGATAAGTTTGTCGATAGAATTTTCTTCGAAATTCTTGATCACAAGGCATCCATCTACAAGCAGCGATTATGTTCGCTTTTAGGGTTTGAACCCGATTCTTCTAGGGTTAACCCTGAATCCATTCCAGTGGGTCACTTGTTTTCCATGTTCTATAACATGGGATACACTGAGGTTCTGACGACGGTCACTAAGTTCAAGAAATCGTGCTTGCCTCCTCAATGGAACGAGTTATTTACAGTGTTATTCAAGGGGTTATCGGAACGTGGTGCCGGTTCAGACGGAGCGAGTCGTCTGTTCATTACGATTCTTTATGGGGTATACAATGGCATCAACCTGGACAATGGGTCGGTTTTATGGCAGCAGCTGATTCAGAGTCTTGCCTCTACATCTCGCCATTCCGAGATCTCCTACGCTCGCTTCTGGACTCTGATCACAAAATGGGTGATGGACAAGTATCATGTCCCCAATGTTGCTGATTCTCCACTCTCTTCGATAGGTACCTTTCATACTATGAAGATAATTGTCTCCGATGCATCTAAATTTCAGTTCATTGGCTCCATCCCTGAGTCGATGTTTGGAGATGTTCCTAGCGACAGCCGCATCATCCGAACCTATAAGGAGTTTTGTCGCTCTGGTCCTCGAGAGCTCACTCCTGATATGATGAAGTCGATCCATGAGGCTGATAGGCCCGCTCCAAGGGGAAGAAAATTGCTGAAGAAAGCGATGACAATAAAGAGACTATTGCAGATCTCTTAAAGAAGCAAGGTCGCGACAAGGATGTGATACGAGCGCTCGCGTTGCCAGAGAGGCTGAGGAATATGAAAGAAAAATGAAAGAGGCTCATGACCTTCTTGAGAGCAGAAAAACCCTCTTTCCTCCGTGGACTCTTGAGAAGTTGCTGAAAGAAGCGATTGAAACTCCCAGCATCTTGTGGCTTGAACCGGTGATTTCACTGGATCGCATCAATTCTGTCGATTCACAGTTTGATATGTCATTGACCCGAAAGGCCTTCGTCTTCCAAGCCTTTGATAACGTTGTTGATATCCCTCATCCTCATCCAAAGGTTGATAGGGATCTCGTCGAATTCTACCTGAAGGCTGCTCAACCA
This sequence comes from Lactuca sativa, assembly GCF_002870075.4. Taxonomy (NCBI): domain Eukaryota; kingdom Viridiplantae; phylum Streptophyta; class Magnoliopsida; order Asterales; family Asteraceae; genus Lactuca; species Lactuca sativa. The sequence continues at coordinate 36,611,755 of NC_056623.2, forward strand.
CAGTATCAAACTTGGAGCGCTCAGAAAATAATCAACGTTCGGGTCCTCAAGCCGTTTAAAGAAGGGAACTTCACGATTGTTCGGTTCATGGTGCTGAGGGGTTCTGCTAAGACCGAACATGCCATATCGCTAGCTGATCTTCCCAATTTGAATCCACATGATTGGATAATTTTGCACAACATCCTCCTCACAAATGAAGCAGAATATGGTCTGATCATTGATCACTTCAAGAGGATGCTTGTATGCTACATAATGGAAGTTGCCAAGATGGATCAGGAGATCGCTAGTGTCTTCAAGAAAAAGCCCACTATCTCACCTGTTGGCTCTGCCAGTGACCTAAACATGATGCAGATGGGTAAGATTGACCCGAAACGCAATTCTGTCATGTTTACCATAAACGAAGGCCAAAAATGTCTGTTCGCTTTGGCAGACAAACATCTCTACACCACTGCATGCCTGGAACATGTTTTAGGAATCATTCATCGTTGCAAGCAGAATTCGGCGGATGACAAGAAGTACTTCGATGACATGATCCAGTGGTACATTCGCTTGAAACAGACAATCCTTGCTCTTATCCCTCGTCTGTTAGATACCACTAAGAAGGTTCCTGCAGCTGGACCCAGCAAGAAGAAGTGATAGTCTCGCTCCAATTGACGCAAAGTGGGAGATTGTTAGGTCCAGTTAGTGTTGCGTCTTGGGATCGATTCTTAGTCCATTTAATCTTCGGTATGGGCCTGTCCATCCGTGAGTTATTTTTTAGGGTTTAATATTTATAGATGCTTGCATGCATCCTTGAACGTAAGATTTTGATAGAGTTTTTGATAGCGTTCATCGTTCATATCTTTTGTAACCCTAATATCCTCTACAGCGGAAGTTCTTCATCGAGCTCTGCTGAGGATTGAGTTAATTGAATAATTCGACACATTCAGATTCATTCCTGTGTTTTATCTTACTGTTTTTGCTTTCTTGATTTACCTGTGATAAGATCTAATCGATCAAGGAGTTTTATAAACTTATCAGACTATTAAGCTTTGGAGGGGTAAATGGTCTTTTACCCTTCTGTAAGTTGTAGAAGGGATAGTCTAGCTTCTTGAGGGACAATATTAATTAGGGATAATTATTATGTGTTAGGTGGGAGCTAGAACCGGGAGTAGAGATCAAGATCCCGATTGCGGGATTTTCATTCATTAGCTTACGAAGTAAGTCTTCTCACTATACTTACCTGGAGTGGTAAATCTTATGTGTGACCAGAGGGTCTTGTGTGCATGAACTTTGTAATGAGATATCCTGATATTTACTTGTTTTATGCATCTTCAGTATTATATTGTGATGCTGAGTTGAGGGACTGGACGGTCCATCTGCGTTGTGGGACCAAAGGGTACCACTGAGACACATCGACCAGAGGGTCTAATTGATTTATAGCCTCGGATGTGTTGTGTGTGGTATTTTGGGTAACTCACTAAGCTTTTATGCTTATCGTGTTATGTTTTATGTGTTTCTTGTAGTTCTGAGGATCGCAGCAAGGCATCGGCATGATTGTACACACCGGTGGGAGATTGTTTTTATGATTCTAGGATTGTGTTTTATTTGATGACATTTGAGACATATGTGTTTTTGAGAATTATGATACAAGTTTTATTGTGTTTAAAAATGAAAATTTGGTTTGAGAATTTACATCGTTACAAACTTTAGGGTGCATCTTGGTTTTCCAAGATTGATTTGCGATCGGGTTATCATCAGATGTGGTTAAGGGATGAGGATATGCTGAAGACAGCTTTTCGAAATCGATATGGCCATTATGAGTTTGTGGTGATTCCTTTTGGGCTCATCAATGCTCCAGCCGCGTTCATGGATCTCATGAACCGCGTAAGCATACCGATGTTGGATCAGTCTGTGATAGTATTTATTGATGATATCTTGGTTTATTCCAAGACTCAGGAGTAGCATGAGAAGCACTAGAGGGAAGTGCTGGAGACTTTGAGGAGGGAGATACTTTTCATAAAGTTCTCCAACTGCGAATTCTAGTTGTGTGAGGTGCAGTTTCTAGGGTACCTTGTCAACCAGAAGGGTATTCTAGTCGATTTGGCCAAGGTCGAGGTCATGATGTAGTGGGAGGTTCCGAGGTCTCCATCTGAGATTCAGAGTTTTTTTGGTATGGCTAGTTATTATCGGAGATTAATTCAGGATTTCTCCAAGATTGTTGTTCCATTGACCCGACTGACCAAGAAGTCGGTGACATTTCATTGGGGGGGCTGAGCAACAGGCAAATTTTCATGCTCTTAGACGGTGGTTGTGTGAGGCGCTGATTCTGACCTTGCTTGAGGGTTTTGATGACTTTGTGGTTTGTTGTGATGCTTCGATATCCGGTCTGGGAGCAGTATTGATGCAGCGTGGTCGTGTGATTTCTTACGCTTCGAGGCAACTGAAGCCTCATGAGGAGAACTATCCGACGCATGATTTGGAGTTAGGAGTCGTTGTTTTCGCCCTCAAGATTTGGCAAAAATACATCTATGGGGTTCATTATAATATCTACACAGATCACAAGATCTTGAGGTATCTGATGGATCAGCCGAATCTGAACATGAGGCAGAATCGATGGTTAGATGTGGTGAAGGATTATGATTGTGAGGTCCTTTATCACCCTGGGAAGGCCAACTTGGTGGCAGATGCTCTCATTCGCAAAGCAGTCGCGGATCCGATTAGAGATATATGTTTGAGGATGACTGTGATTACTCCATTATTAGAGTGGATTTGTGAGGCTCATGAAGAGGCTATAAAGGAAGAGCACCAGAAGAGTGAGCGTATCGTGGGTCAGGTGGCCTCCTTTGATTTTGATAGTCGTGGATTGTTGACTCTACATCAGCGAGTCTGGGTTCCTTATTGGGGCGGTGTGCACCAAGTTCTTATGGAGGAGGCCTACTAGTCGAGGTTCTCCATTCATCTCGAGGAGACAAAGATGTATTGGGATCTTCGTTCTGATTATTGGTGGCCCTGCATGAAGCGGGATGTGGCATGGTATGCTAAGCGATGCTTGAGTTGCAGGAAAGTCAAGGTCGAGCATCAAGGTCCTTACGGCAAGATGAAGCCTTTGGAGATTCCCATATGGAAATGGGAAGACATCACTATTGATTTTATCACGAAGCTTCCCAGGACTGCATGCGGATTGGATTCTATTTGGGTCATCGTGGATCATTTGACTAAGAGCGCGTATTTCATTCCAATCCAGGAGAGTATTTCTGTGGAGAAGTTGCTCGTGATCTATGTCAAGGAGGTGGTGGCACGTCATGGGGTGTCAGTATCAGTGGTTTCAAATAGGGATGCTCGTTTTACTTCCAGATCTTGGAAGTGGTTTCATGAGGAGATGGGCACTCAGCTCTATTTCACTACGACATTTCATCTGCAGATCAATGGTCAGAATGAGTGGACTATTCAGACCCTTGAGGATATGATGTGTGCATGTGTGTAGGATTTTGGTGGGAGTTGGATACATATCTTCCGTTAGTAGAATTTTCATATAATAGTTATCATGGTAGAATTGATCGACCTCCTTTTGAGATGCTCTATGGGAGGAAATGCAAGGCCCTGATTTATTGGGGAGAGGTCGGTCAGCAGGTTATGGGAAGTCCCGAGGTGGTACTCAAGACCACTGGGTTGATTGAACAAGTTCGGAGTAGGCTCCAAACATCTCAGAGTTGGAAAAAGGGTTATGTTGATAGGCGCATGTCAGATTTGGAGTTTCAGGTGGGAGATATGGTTCTCCTTAAGGTGTCACCTGTTAGATCTATATACCCAAGAATCATTATGGAGTGATATTTCTAATAACATATGATCCTATAGGGTTACACCTTTATCAAGTTGGCACATTTTTTATATTTATTATTAATATGATTATTAATAAATAATATAGATTCTTGTATTTTAATTAGGGAATAATTATTGTTTTGTGAAAAATAATAATTATAAAAGAGTATTACTAGCTATTATTTCATATGGTATGAATTAATAAGTCATGCACAATATTTTGGACTAGTTGGATTCTTTTGTCTTTTACCTAAAGACAGTTTATATTTTATAAACTTGGAGTTTATAAAAAATAAAGAATCTTTCCTTTTTAAAAGGTATGGCCTAAAATATTAAAATATGGTCGTTACTTTTCAACCTCCATGTTTTGTCTCTTATGCTACAAAAGGCTATCCATTACTTTAGAGTAGTTTAATGGTTAGGCCTTACTTTCAACCTCCATGTTTTGTCTCATACACTTTGATCTTTTGTTATATTCATCAACACCCCAAAACCAAGTGGGTTCAAAGGCCGCAAAGGTTATCTCTAAAACATCATATGGTTGGTTTTATTTCATACTAACCTCTATAAATGGATCCATGATGGTTCGTTTTTGTTATGAGCTAAAAATAAACTTGTTATTTTTAAAGTCTTTCGTTGCCGATTTTTGTGAAAAACAATCTTTTATTTCTTATCAAAACCCAACATCACCCTAGAAGTGTGTCATCCGATTCAGGAAGCGGGGCAAGCTGGGCCCTACGTATATAGGTCCCTTCAGGGTTTTGGCTCGGGTAGGCCGGGTTGCGTATCGTCTAAATCTTCCAGCCGATCTCAGTCAGATTCATAGCACATTTCATGTATCTTAGCTGCGGGAGTGCCTGGTAGACGATTCCGCAGTGGTACCTTTGGAGGACATTCAAGTGGATGACCACCTAAATTATATTGAGAGACCGGTGGCAATTTTAGATCGGAAGACGAAAACCTTGAGGAACAAGGAAGTCGAGTTGGTAAAGGTGCAGTGGCAGCACCAAAAGGGTTATGAGTAGACTTAGGAACCCGAGGAGGAGATAAGGGAGCACTATCCAGAGTTGTTCGAGACCACGGACTTCAAGGACGAAGTCTGATTCAAGTGGGGGAGAATTGTAAGGCTCAATATTTCTGAGGTACTTATTTAAATTATGGTTATTTAATTGTTATGAGTTGGGCCTTGAAATCATTGGATCTTTTCTTATTGGGCTAAGGGTGTGTAGTACGCAGGGCGTAACACCCTATGTATGATGGGCGTACTGATGTGGAATGATCGTGGGTGCCATGCACGAACACGTTGCGTACAAAGGAGTCAGCACAACGTACGTGTCCAGATCCCAAAACCCTAATATTTAGGGTTTGAGCACTCTTTAAAGAACATTATTCCTTAAGGATCTTCTTTATCAGCCTCCCTGTTGTCCCTTAACAGCCTCCACGAAACCCTAACCCAATTGTTGAGTGTTCTTGAGCTTGGAAGGTCTTTTGAGTGCATTTTGGTGTGATTTGTCTGATTTTCAAGCAATAGAAGGTTAGAGCAAGGTAGTGGTTCAAGGAGAAGCTTGTAGATCCAGATTATATGCACCATTTCTAGCTTGTGCAAGGTAGAAAGTCTTGATCGTGATCTTTAGAAGCTTAGATCTCCATGTTTTATCTTTTGGACCCTTTTTGGTCACATAGATGAGCTCTTATGGATTATCTTCGTTTCTTAAGCTTAGAGTTGCTACTCTTAGTTTTCTTTGGGTCCTAAAGTCATAAAGTTGCTACCTTTGAAGCTTAAATCCTACCATGCATGAGTAATGGCCATTTTTATGGAAGCAGATTCTAATATTTTGATTTTGGACCCCTTTGGGGCATGCAAAGCCACCAAGCTGTCGAATTTATCGGTAAAGATGTTGTATATGACTCAGATATTTGATTGGGACTCTTGGACTTAATTTAAGAAATGTCTTAATATGTGAGTACGTTAGGCGTCCAAGCTCGTACACGCAGCGTACAAGCCATGCAGCGGGTAGCATAAGGTACAGCTGACTACGCGTCACGTACTCAGGTAGTTGGTCTTGGCATTGTTTGGGCCTCGATTTGGGCCATGTTCTTGGACCCTGTTGCTTTGGTCCTTTTGGGCCATCTGGAATTTAAGCTTTTTGATTAAGGAATTGTAGTGGGCCTTAGGTCAAGGCCCATTTGGGGGTTTGGACCCAATTTGGAAATTGGGCCATAAGTGGGCCTTTGTGGATCTTTTGGTTTTAGACCTTGTTGGTTTCTGCATTTGGGCGTTAGTTTTGGATCAAGCTAGGCCAGGGGTAAAATGGTCACTTTACCCCAAGTATGGATTATTGATTATAGTTTGGAACCCATGTGTTGATTGGGTGTTTTTTGTACTAATAGCTCGTGGAGTCGTCAGGGCAGCAGCTAGGGATTTCTTTCTGTGAGATTCAATATTTGAGGTGAGTTTCCTCACTGGATTTAGCGGGTCTAAGGCACCACTGCCGACCCTTATTGATTATGTTAGGATGCTAGGAGTTTGCATGACCCTTGCATGTGTTATGTGCTACTATATATATCGGGTGGGGCTCGATGCCATGCAAGGTCTGAGGACTGGAACGTATGCTAGTGTTATGATCATTATATGTGTCAGCATGATTATGTAATATTCATTGTATGTCTATAGCGGGCGAAGCCCAATGACAAGCGAGGTTCTCATTTTATGTTTTAGGTACTTCCAGTGGCAAGTGGAAGAGTTTGGGGTGACTGTATTGCACACGCCATATGGATTATGTTTATAGGACACACTCTAATTTTTCCTTACAGTTGACATACTTACTTTATTTGGGTTGTATGAACTATGATTTGAAATATTGTTTTCACTTGAATGAAAAATGAAATTTTTGGGATTTATTTTTTGGATGTTTCATCCTAGTCCACAATTATAAAGGAGAATTATCTCACCTAGCAAATCTTTTAGATTAAGGGTTTGACTACACAGCTAGGGGATTCCTTTGCTTATATAAGTCATAGAGGCATTCCAGCCATCAAATTATTTGATGAATATGGTATCCTATTTCATCTATGTACGTGGGTTATGAGCTCACACTAGAAACATAATTCACAAGACCATCTAGAATGATTAAGGGTTGTCATCTTACCCTGGGAGATGACCAAACATACCGTTACAGTTGCCAGATCTAGAGCCACCATTTCTGGTCATCCAAAAGGAATACTATAATGTACTCCAGTATGTAATTCGTACATCGACACTTGAAAGTGTCATGGAACAGAACTTTACTCTCTGTTCCTATCACATATATCCTGGAAATGCGACTACCCAATATCAAACTTAATTGGACTAAGCCACCTTTATACATCTAAGTTTAGAAACTAGACTAGATTAAAATTTTTGTGATTAACATACATTTTCCTGCCTATGTAATAGGAAAGACTACAAGGCTTATTTCATTAATAGGAAAGACTACAAGGCTAATAATTTAACTTCCAATACCAACTTTGTTTAGGCAACACTATCCTAATTTAGTATATATATTTAACACAGAGCAATTAGGTATTAATATACTTTTATCTTTCTTACTAATAATACTTCTATTATTATTATTATTATTATTATTATTATTATTATTATTATTATTATCATATATATATATATATATATATATATATGCATCCTAACACATATAGAACCATATCTGGTTCGTATATTGTAAGATCAGTCAAAATTAGGTCAAAGATAATTCTCATAAATATAAAAAACACATATTATAGTCAATTTACTTTAATATTTAATAAAGTTTTCATTCAACACTACAAGCCTATATGATTCCAAAAATATATAGAACGACGAAATCTGACTTCGCATGAAAAAGTTATGATAAACTCTAACATTATAAATCTCTATAAAAAAAAGGAATTTAAAATAGACTTAGAATTAGATATTGGAATCTAAAAAGAAAGCTTTAGTACTCGGAAATACCTACGTGTGCATATAAAGAATGTAAAAAACGAAGCTTGTATGCAAAAGTTATGATCTTCCGAAGATGTAGTAGTCTAAGAGCATGACACGTGGCAGAAACCCTAATTTGTCAGAGCTCACGACGTGAACATGTATTATCAAGACATGAGAGTGCTCCATGACACTAATCGAGGCTAGAAAACACCTGGTAAGGCTACCGGATGACTCATGGAACCTCACAACGTGAGCATATCATCCTAACGAAGTGAGATGTCATCGAGACACCTTTCGAGGTGACACGGGCCTCACAACGTGAGCATTGATTTCTCACGACATAAGAGGGTCCAAAACAAACTATAAATAGCAACCGAGGCTCATTCAATCATTACACCTTCTACTTTCATTCTCTCTCGTTTTCTGAAGGTTGTTTCCCTTACCGAGCCTGACAACATCGAGCCTTTGACCGTTTTTAATTAGATTCTATAGATCACACTACTAGAGTGAGTTTCACGGCCCCACTTTTTAATATTTTCGGGGGGGAATTCATGCTAAATATTATATACAAGTTAGTATTAAGTTTATATGATAGTATATTCATATCAATATAAATAATTATATTAACCGAGGTATAGTTGTTTTGTATCGTATATACTTAGAATATATCTGATATATATATATCTAAATCATGCAACTATCTTAAAATTGTTAGCATGCTGTTATCATATATTATACTAATGTAGCCCTGGAGATATACTTGGGAGTTCTATATATATATATATATATATATATATATATATATATATATATATATATATATATATATATATATATATATATTATTTATGTTATAGCCCCGGAGTTATACTCGAGAGTTCTGTATATACTATTTGTGTTATAGTCCCGGAGTTATACTCAAGAGTTCTATATATACTTGTTAAGTATGTTGCTATTATTGGTTTTATGTTAGATAAAACCTGGTTTTACTTCAACTTATAGTTGTTGTACTACCTAAGTATTATAGAAATTGGGAGTAGCGTTTAAAGCATAGTCTAGTAACTTAGGGTTTTAGACATGAATATGCTTTCACTATTAGAAGTATAGGAACTCGACGAAGTCTACATGAGCTATTTTATTCATCAACTAAGATTGGAAATCTTAGTGAAAATCCTCTGACCTATAACCGCTAATCCCGTGAGAGCGAGGAAGTTGTGTGCAGATCTATACAGGTTAACACCCCACCCATGGTTGCTAGTTACAACCCAACGGTTTTACGGGTGACGAACTTGCCTATTTTTCCAACAAGGAAGTTGTGTGTAGATCTATGTGGTCTGACACCCCCACCCATGTTTGCTAGCTACCACCCAACAGTTTTCGGGTGATGAGCTTGCCCAATTTATTCTATTTCGACATCGATGAAGCGTGCGGAAATCTATTACCAAGGTGCGACACTGATACCACCATTCAGAGGTATTGATGTTGTATAGAAGCTGTTATGGACTCATGGTAGCACAATTTTTGAAGCATTATACTTTGTCGATATACAAGTATAAATGTTAAGTATAAGTTTCCCAAACACTTATACTCTAGGTACCAGAAACTTGTAGGTATACTACTTGTTCAGTAAGTAGACAATTATACCTAGCACATATACTCGTATAGAATTGAAATAAGATTTATACGTAGCGGTTATTTACTCATATAGAATTAAAATGAGATTTATACCTAGCAAGTTTTACTCGTATATAATTGAAATAAGATTTATACATAGCAACCTCCGTTTGTATGGGATTGCAAACACTTATATTCATAGTATATGAAACTTATACGTATACTAGTTATTTACTAAGTAAACCATTATATCTAGGATATATATACTATATGTTAGAAACAAGTATGAGTCGGAATGATATTTCAAACTATATTCCATACTTTTGAAACTTGGGAAAAAGTACTATTTTTACTCAGAGTCAAAACCTGTGGACTCACCAACTTTTTCTTAACGTATTTTCAAAACGAATGTGTTTTCAGGAACTTGATAAGCTAGATTGCTACTTGAACGGGATAAGTTTTACTATTATCCTTTATGTTCATATGGGATATATATTTGTTAGGATGTGTGAAATAGTAAATACTAGGAAACAAGAATAACGTAACTTTCTATCATCAATAAATGTATGTAGTTTATAAAACTCTTTTATATTGTTCAATATATATTATATAAGTGTGATACAAAGAATGACGTTACACCGCCCGATGTTTCTGTCGACGGGTGGGGGTGTGACATATATAATACATCATCAATATACATGTAACACATACTCCAGGAAATCAGCATAGATTTCACTTATAATTTTCCACATGTATTTAATAATTTAATTAATACTTGTCTTATAATCATGTTCATGAAAGGGAAAATGCACTCACCTGACTTAGGTGGATAACTGGTGATTTGGGCAGAGCTTTGCCTAACACCTTAGTTTTTCTTTTGATATGATCTAGGGATTCACATTAGTAAGTCTTAGTCTTATATTCCTAGTGACTATTGATAGTATAGATTCCTCACTAATCTCAATGTCTACATCAAGATCTATCAAGTAAGTAATAACTAGGTAAGATCATATCAGAGGTAGGGTTTGTTTGGTATATAGAGTATACTGTTTGGAAATCTCACTTTAAACACCATACTAAATCTAGCCTAGACATCATTCTCGTAAGTAGATCAATCAGTATGATGACTTGGAATTACTAATAAATCTTATTTATAGATTCATAATAACGAAATGAATATAAATATAAGTTACACTTGAAGCATAGTAAGTGCAACTTAACTTACAAAAAATTTAGCGAAAATCAAGAAATTGCACAGGTAGAATCTTGACCCTAAAGCTCTATCTTTCATATATTATGGAGCCTTGCTAAATATCTAAGAGCTAGGAAGTATTGGGGCTAGGGGTGGAAAGGATTTCCAGAGAATTTGGGTGAAGATTGGTGAGAAAATGAGCTGCAATCGAAACGTATTTGTAGGCTGGAAAAAGGGGCGCATTGCGTGCTTGGTATAGTGCATGTTGCACACTTTGTTGGGGTCGTTGATGTATTCTATTGGAAGGCTGCCACGTGTCACAAACCAGTTGACCGCGTCTGCTTGTTAGTGTGCGACTCGCACGCTGTCTGTGTGCGCGAAACTTCAATTTTTTTTCAAAAATTCATAATTTTTTTCATACGAGCTCCATTTTCGACGTTCTTTATATTGACACATAGCTACCAACAAGTACTACAACTTTCATTTAGACTATGTCGACTAATTCTCAGTTTATTTTTAAAGTTATATTTTTAACAGGCTTAGACTGTTAAAGTTCATATAAAAATCATAACTTTTTCATACGATTTCCCTTCTTGACTGTCTTTATATCGACAAAATCATATTCACGAGATCTTCAACTCTCATTTAGATTTTTTAGATAACACTTAACAGATCTAAATTTTGATTTCTGTGTCGCACACTACAATACTAAAACTTCTAAAAATCATAACTTCCTCGTATGAAATCAGATTTAGATGTTCTCTATATGCATACTCTCGCTTTTATGATCTCTACGGCTTTTATTTGGATTACTTAGGCTAATAAGCAACTTATCTTCAATTCGTATTTTACAACATACTTTGTCGTATAGGGTTAAATGCGAAAGTTCAAGGAATCGTAACTTCTTCGTGCAAAGTCATATTCAAGCGTTCCTTATATCCCGATAATCATCGTCACGACTACTTCCACTTTAGCTAATATTATTTACTATATCTTAAATGTCTAGCTCGAAATTTCAAGCGTTGCATTACCACCCCCATATATATATATATATATATATATATATATATATATATATATATATATATATATATATATATGACACCAAAGTATGTAACTCTATGTCTGAGTAAAATGTATTGGATTTTGAGTATTAAATAGTGTATATTTGTTTACGTAGACATTTTACATTTTTTGATAAATATTATGTGGTGGCACATAACAAAATTCTGAAATTTTAATATTGTAAAAGGGTTGTATATTCGTTGATTCAGTGGATATGGGTATGGATTCGATTATTCAAAACCCTGAGGGTTGTTGGAGCGGGGCGGATCATGTTTTTAAAGTTTTAAAAGGTTTAGATCAAGAATGATTCACTCCAAACTCACCTTATTAACACGTCTACTTTTAAATATCTTTTTTAGAAAAATTCATTAATACTATAATAAGTGTTATGTAAGTGTTATACTGATAATTGTCACTAAAATAGGTTGGACCTGGTGGTTTTATAATTCTATTTTAGCTTGTAATTTGTTGTGTTGTTTTTTTGTTTCTAGCTTCTTGGTAGTTTTTTAATAAAGTTCTGCATCTTAAATAAAATAAAATAATTGTAGGTCAAATTTTGGGACGTAAAAAATTTTGAATGCTCAAAATCTTTTTAGAAATTTCCATGACGGGGTTACCATTACCTTAATGCCTCGTTCCCCAGTTTAACAAAAGAAAAGAAAGTTACGAGATAAAATAAGAAAGGAAAGTAAAACAAAATTTTCTTTCGTGTTCCCGAGTTGGAGAGAAATGGAAGTAAAATAAATCATTTTGTTCTTTCTTTTCAAATCCCCCCAAATCGGAAGGAAAGTTAGGAGGGAAAGTGATCCTCATATTTCCCTTCACTTCCTTCAACTTCCCTCCTTTAATAAACTCGGGAACATCAATCTTTTTTATTTTCTTCTCATTTCCATTCATTTCTTTTCCTTTCTCTCGTTAAGTTGAACTCGGGAACGGGGTGTTAAGGTGAACTCGGTCGAGTAGAGCCAAAAAATCAAGAAATGTGTTGTGACTCGATCAAGTACTCAAGTGACAAGTCAAGAAAAGTCGAGAGGCTAAAATCAAAAGTTCCAAATTTAGACACACGATTGAAACAAAAATGAAACTGGATGTAAATATTGCTTAAACCAAGAGACGATTTCGGTGATTTACTCTATTTATAATTTATATAATATAATTCGAATAAAAGGCCACAAAAATGCAATTAAACGGACAATTTCTGTGATTTACTAACACGTCTATAGTTTCACAAATTTGCTTAAAAAATTATTTGTTGCTTATAAATTTTTGTTTGTTTCTTTTAAGCTATTACTAGAAAATAGTATGTTAATACAATAGGGGATGCATATATGCCCACAAAACTTAATGGGCAAGTACCATGTGAAAAAGTTGTTCTAAATGACAATAGCTAACCAAAAGCCATAACTTTTAAAACTTGATTCTATAATCTTGAGAGCGCCCCATTGCTATATAAAGGGTCCCCTTATGTTTCCTACTTATACTCAAGACTTCACCTTTTTCATCACGAAAATCGTTTGTAACGTAATTCATGTCTACTGAAGATAAGAACTATACACAAAACGCTACTTTTGATGTTAAAGAAAAGCTCAATTTTGTGAGAGATGGAGCCATCAAATTGCCACCAGGGTTTAGGTTTCAACCCACCGATCAAGAGATTGTGTTTCAATATCTTGTTCGTAAGGTCTTCTCTTGCCCGTTGCCTGCCTCCATCATCCCTGAAATCATCAACATTTGCAAGTTCAATCCTTGGGATTTACCAGGTTAGAATTGTTATGCAACCAAAGAAAACCCTAAAAACTCTAAATGGTGTGGATCACAATTTTATATATAAGTCTTATATTTTTGGGTTAACTGCAAACAGTTTTTGCTAAATATTTTATTATTTTACTGATCAATACAAAAAGAAATTATTATATATAAAGTTTACCATTTTTTTTTATTATTTTATGTAAAATTTGTCATTTTTTACCATCTTATGTAAGATTTGCATAAAATGATTGTATGTTTTTCTTTACTGTTGACCTTAGTTAATTAAAAAAAAATCTTGCTTATTTTAATTTGGAAATATGTTAATAGGTGAATGGGAGCAAGAAAGATACTTCTTTAGCAAGAAAGAGGCCAAGTATGGGCAAGGAAATAGAGTAAATAGAAAGAGTGGTGATGGGTATTGGAAAGCAACTGGTTTTGATAAGCATATCACTAGATGTTGCAGTAACAATACTATTTCAAGAAAGAAAGATACCATTACAGGGATGAAGAAGACGCTCGTGTTCTATAAAAACAAACCATCAACGACTAGAACTCATTGGATCATGCATGAGTATCACCTTGTTCATTCACCTGCTTCACCAACAACCACCACCAACGATAAGGTAACATTCTTGAACTAAATCGTACAAAAAGAACTTGTTCAAGAAGCCAAAAGGGTATCAGCATATATACTCATTTTTAAATGATGTTGGGTGCCTTTTCATATGCAGAAATCTTGGATTCAGATGGGAAATTGGGTTTTGTGTCATGTATTGTTGAACAAAAGAAGTCGAAAATCCTTTGAAGATGATACTGGGAAGAGGTTGGGCTCACATGAACAAATGCGTCCAAATTTTACGAGAGATGATGATGATGATGATGATGATGCAATTTCAATCAATTGCGAAGAAGCTACTTCATCTTCTTCATCATGTGGTTCTAGTGTGGTTACTCAAGAAGAGTCCTCGAGTAAGAGCTATTAGATGATAAAGAAACGAATTAAGAATGTAGAGTTTAATCTAATTAATGTAACCTTTATCATTTAAGAAAATGATTTGTCAAGAGGAAATGACTAGTTTTAAACTGTAATATATATGGTTCAAGAATTTGCTTATGTATGATTAACATCATATTTGATAGAAGTGAAAATTAGTATATTAGATGATGGGTCAGAATATGTTTTGACAATACATATTAATATATGTGGGGTTGGCTTGGGCTCATCTGTCAATAATATTTATTTATCTTTTATTGGAAAATATTTATTAAAGTTTTTACATTTTAACGTTATTTTAAATTAAGCTCATCATCCATTCCTTGTTGTGTGGCGAGGAAAATTTTCATTAGAACCCCTATATTCTAACCTCCTTCACTGTTAAACCATAACTTAAAAAAAAAATAAATAAATAATAATAATAATAATAATAATAATAATAATAATAATAATAATAATAATAATAATAATAAAAATAAAAATAAAAAAAATAAATCTCTTGAAAATTCTTATGTTCCGAACTCCAAAGTCATTAAGGATTTAATCCTTATCTTTTTATAATCATATAAGTCCCAAAAATTAGCAATAATTTTGATTTTGTCCAATTTACCTGATAAATGGATCACCAACAAAATAAGAGATTTTTTCCGTAAATAAATGAAAATATATGGATTTTTTTTTAAAAATATATTATGTTTAATTTTTAATATTTTCTTATTATCTTAATATATTTTTTCTATCTAAGATATTGTATTATTTTATATTAATCTTATGATATTTTTTTTTTGTCTGACAAAGAATATATATATATATTATGAAAATAGTTTCTAAAATAATTGTTTTTGTAATTGTTAGGGGTAGGATCCTTGAATCTTATTCAGGATCCTCGAATATTTCTGAATCCTTAAACATATCTTAGGATTCTTACTATTATCACTAATATTTCTAACATTTGTAACGATTATATTATCTCAATTTTTCTCACATGTGCAGAACTAGTCAACATAAGACTCATTCTCAACGGAGAGTCGTCTCAACCAAGCAAAAGACCCAGAATACCAAGTCAAATAACATTCTTATGCTGATTCTAGAGGATCCCGGAATTCTCGGATTTCTTGTTACTTACACTAGACTATAAATACCACATGTATCTAGCACACTAGACACGTTTTAGCTCATCTACGGTACTTGTATTGACATTTACACATTCATCTCTATAAATCAACTTTTGATATCAATAAAAACATCAATGCATGTGATTATTATCACCTCCCAAGGTTTTATATCGGGGATCCTATCAAGAATCAAAGGCTTTCCTTGTAACTCACTTATGCTACTTTGATCATTATTTCACACTTGATTTACTACGAACATCGCAACCTATCATACAATTTGGTCAAATTATACTTGATCAATTTTTGAATTTGGCGCCCACCGTGGGGTCGTGGCGTTCATAATCATTTGGGAATCATGTCTACCCAATCAACCTTATCCTCTTCCTCCATTCCTCCCATTTCCTCTAAAAACCTTCCTCCACCCCCAGGGGGGCTCCCAAGAAAGCCTCTGAGGCACCGATGAAAAACACTTCTCTGGTCGCTACCTAAGAAATTTAAGGAACCTCCTGTGTTGATTTCCAATAATAAAATGCTCGCTATGATGAAAAGACCAAAACGACAAGCCACTCAACAACAGTAGGATAACAGGACAATACTCAAGGAAGTGGAGAGAATGAGGGCAGAGATCCATAAGCCTCAAGAAGCAGCACTGTAACACTATAAATCAGGTACACCTTTGAAACCCTTGAAAATGAATTAATGGACAAAATGGTCCCTCTCGTACGCTGGGCATACCTAAGGGTAAGCTTAGCGTACTATGGGAGAAGGATCGTGAAGGAGCCTTGCATACGAGGGGAGTACGTAAGGGTACGTCGGGCGTACGCAATAGAGAGCCAAACCCCTAAATCTCGGACTTGACCCCTATTTAAACACCTTTTAGCCTCTTAGACCAAACCCTTTCAGTCTCTTTAGCCTCATTTCGTCCACCTACAGGTGAGATATTGTGTGAGAGGGTTTTAAGCTTAAGGAGTGGGTTTTTGTGGCCATTTTAGAGTTCATTCAAAGAAGGGGGGATTGTTAAGCAAGCTTGGGGTGGTTTGGTGCTTCAAGAATCTGCATCTAGGTCACTTTGCAAAGCTTCTGGAGGTATAAAGCTATGACCTTGCCATCTTATTCATTTGATTTAGCTAGGGTTTTCTACTTTTGTCCCTTTGGTTGATTTTGGACCTCCTCTTGTGAGTTAAGCAACTCCAGAGGATGGAAATGACATATCTGAGGTCCCTTGGTCCTTTTGTAACATAAAAATGGAGTCTTGGTGGGTGTTTTGAGCTCATGCATGGGTTAAGAACCTTATAAAGGTCTTAATAGGGGTGTTGGGAACATATGAGGCATGTAAAGGCAAAAAGTTGCCAACTTTATGTCGTAGGTCGTCTTAATGAGCTTAGATCTGACTTTTGGGTGTATGGGTATCGAGTATTAAGCACTTAATGGAAAAAGTGTTTAATCTGTTAGTATGTTGGGCATAACCCAATGTACGCGGCGCGTAAGTCCTTGAGCCCCAGTACGTTGCACGTACCAGGGTGGTTCACTAAGCGTACGCACCTCAGATGGGCTTGAATTTGTTTTGGGCCTTGATCTGTTGGGCCTCATTTAGTTATTAGACTTGGTTGCATTCTGAGAATAGTGGGCCATTTTATCTGTTTTAGGCCATTGGTGTTATGGTAAGGCCTCATTGGGCCAAGAGGACCATTAATGATTTTGGGCATGGACTTTGGGCCCATTAACAAAGAAAGGACATTTGGGCCTTTTTGGAAGGACTTGGGGTTTGAGTTTCCCTTTGATTATATGATGCCCTAACATAGATTAATTTTATGGCTCAGCACGGGAGGTTACAGACAGCTAGGATAGCAGTTTTCGGATTCTTCGGACAAAGGTGAGTCTTCTCACAATACCAATAGGTTTAAGGCACCAAGGTCGGACCATTTCTTGATATGTAGTGTCCTAGCTAAAATTGTACTATTTGGCATGATAGTTGGTATGAAAATTAGCCTTCCCGCGATCATCTAATGTACTTGAAACCAAAACTGAAACTGTAAGCCCGAAGCTTAATGAGTTCCCCCAAAATACCCATACACACAACAATATACATATAATCACAAACAACATACTATGGGTCCAGTCAACCATCGGGTTGGAATACCCCGGGCCCTCAACCATTCGATTGGAATGCCAACATACTATGGGTCCAATCATCCTCGAGATGAAATACCCCAGGCCCACAACCAATAGGTTGGAATGCCCACATACTACGAGTCCAATCATCCTCGAGATGGAATACTCACGGCCCACAACCATCGAGTTGGAATGCCTGGGTCTATTGGCTTTCGCACAAAGCAAATAAGCCTCGACCATCAATCAAACATGTGCACATATAATATATAACCGAATAACAGTCTATAGACAGACAAAAAGATCAAACCGATCATAACCACATATAAGATTCTATCTACCGGGATACTGATCTAACATATCATAACAGCATAAATCATCCTATCTACCAGGATACTGATCTAACAGATCATATAATATTCAAGCATATAACATATCCGGATAAGAATCCAAAAGGGTCGGCCTTGGTGCCTTAGATCCTTAAGTATAGTGAGGAAACTCACCTCGCAATGTCGATCCGAACTGAAGAATCGAACTCCTGACTCGTTGTCTCACCAAAAATCCCAAACTATACAAAAAAACATATATTAAGTCAATAAATGGGAAGACTAATTTTACCAAGAGTCGCACCTATGACAATAGTCCATTTTTCATTCCCTCTGATTTGGGCCAAGGCCCAATACCAAATCCATGATCCACAAGTCCACATATGCAAGGCTTATTATTGGCCCAATTTTCCAAATTGGGCCCAACTCCCTAATTGGGCATTATTCAAAGACTCGCTACCAAAACTGGCCCAAAATACTCTTATCGATAGAGCCCATCAAGGCCCAAGTCTAACTAGTCCAAAGGTAGCCCAATCCCGAAGCCCAAATCGCAAAAGCCCAACAGGGGTAGTACGTTGGGCATACCCCTCTGGTACGCGGGGCGTACTCCATCTCGTGTTTACTGAAAAACAGGATCGTTGACTCGGTACGCAGGGCGTACTGATCTCTACGCGGAGCGTACGCAAGTCTGAACCAAAACTCTCATACGTGCTTAATGCCTTAAGCACTTAAACCCAAACTTCAGATCTATCGACCAAATGTGCCTAAGACTCATGAAGTCTCGAACTTTAACACTTTGGACATCCAGAAAGTTCTTAACACCTGGTCGTAGTCCATTAAGACCTTTCTACTACATGCATGGGACATCCTAATCCATTGGAACCTCATTTTTATCACTTAGGACCCTCTCTAAGGTCTGAAAGGACAACTCATCTCGTCCAAATCATAACTTGCACCAACTTGGGACTTTTGGGACAAGAAATGGTTCCATAAATCTAGAATTGCAAGATCTATATCATACAAGCATAAAGTTTGAAGCTTTTTACCTTCTGGAGCTTCTATAGCACAAGGAAACTCCAGATCTACAAGCTTTCCTTCCTCATCCAACTATTTGATGCAGTGCCTTCACTTTCAAGAGCTTAAAACCCAAACTAATTCACACTCACACACAAAACTAGGGTTTGAGACGTTTCTTGAATATGGAGACTAGGAATGATGAGAGAAAATGAGCCATAATGATGTTTATATAGCCCCCAACCCTAAATATAAGGGTTTCCTTCTGACATGAGTACGCCCAGCATACTAGGGCATGCCTAGTATGCTCCACGTACCCTTATGTACGCATAACGTACTCCTCCTAGTCCCAAAATTGAAACTTAGCCTTTAGGCTTTTCATGGATTTACCCTTCCATCCCTATGGACTATAAATGACAAATTTTGGGATGTTACAACTCTCCCCCTGTTGGGCTTTTGCCAAACCTTGCCAAACCTGACAATAACCCTGATGATCAAAAGTATCGGAAACCCAACTTTCCCTCTTCCTGAAGTGGACCCTTTTTGTGCTGACAGGGTAATGCGTCCTTCAGTTCCCAAAATATCATACATAATCAACCCACTAATAAACACGAACACTCATGCCTGGCCCAATCAGCCTTGGGCAGGAATACCAGGCATGCCTACGATGGGTCCATTCATCCTCAAGATGGAATACCCTCGTATCATGCACATGTTTAGCCCGATCAACCCTCGTGTTGGAATACCAAACATGTCAAGTCCAATCAATCATAGGGTCAAGTCATCCTCATAATGGAATACCCTAGATTGGAACACCACTATATACATAACTCGGGTCTAAACTCATAACTCGAGATCCAGGGACCTACCCTTGCATTGCACCCAACTTTTCTGATCCAACGCGACACCTCACTAAACCTAGATACAAAGATTTCCTCAACCGTCGCTAATACTACCAGTCTCACACCAGGTCCAGCCACCAGGTTCCCAAAAACCCGAAAGACAATAACATTCTAACCCAACAACCTTTGATTTCACCATTGATGTCATTACACCTTTCGCCTGGAACTCGCGACTCGCCCCACAAACCAAAAGATTCTCCACTTTCCTGACAGCCTCCTAGAATAGAGTCCCTCCACGAATACACTCACGATTCCCTAACACAAGTTCCCACCAAAAGCCCACTTGAAAATGCCACTCACAATCTTCTCGAAGACCCTTTTTTACAACTGATGAGAATCCAATAACAAATCTACCCCCAGTTCCATACTGGAGACACTGCCAGAAACATGCGGAAAATGACCCTCAACACACCGATCGGCTCAGGTGCACCCCCACCTGGGCAACCACACGAGACTATCATAAAGGACTTTATGACTTGCAACCTTCCGACCAATCCCCGACTTGGAATCAAAAATATTGACAACAGCTTGCGAAGCAACGAAATTAATATGCATACTTCCCATAAATACTTTCTGATACTCCCCACAACACTTATTGCTCCCATTATCTAACCAACTGATCGAGATTAATTTGGGAAATTTTCCCGAATTCCCTTTTTCGGCATTCCTGAAAGTACCACCTTGATCGAGATTAAACAGATTCCACCAATATGCATCTAGCTCCTGAAGGTTTCCCGAATGTTACCAAAACCTGAGCCTGCTGAAAACCAAGATTTCACACTCCCGAAGTGGGTAATCATACCCAGGTCCAAAGGGACATAAAGCATATTGAACTTGATGATAGGCTGACACATCCCTTGGACTTTACCCACCACTCCTTGAATCCTTCAGATAACCCTTGTTGAATGAGAACTCAATGACCCAAATGTCGAGGAAGCCTGACACTTTCTCCAGAGAATCAGCACCCACTCAGAACTGAACATATCCGCTTCTAGAAATGATTTACCGATCATCATTTTCCCGGAACTAGTCTGGGAATAGCAATCCAACACGAATCGAAAAATCCCTAAACAACTGATACTCACTCGAGAATCCCGGTTCTCCCCCACTTAGGGTTCTAACTACCACCCACTGGTTTGAGACCCACTCATAACTCAACCGACTCAACCAGACATGATCATTCCTAACCATGGAATGAATAACATACGCAGAATGATCTCCCCTCCCCCCCCCCCCCCCGGAACGAATCAATCGAATCCCAAGAGAAAATTAAATTTCAGCTGAAGACCTCTGAAATCCCCACTTATAACCGCTTACAAGCATAGACAACTACCAATATACGACCCAAACATACCTTCCTTGCTGGCAACCGAGCGGCAGTACGGCACCTGCCCTTCCTATTTTTTGAGAATACGGGCCTGTGTTTGCATCACAAGATACTCATGCCACTTTGATCCACATGAGCACACCAGCGCTGACGTACTGTCGCCAATATCTACAACCAATAGACCCCTAGCTAAAAATACAACCTGACCCTGGAGGTCACAATCCTACTCACTCCTTAGAACTCGGAAAACTGGAAGGGCATAACCCTTGTCCTAGAAAATGACGTTCCAATCCATCAATCAACCATTCTACTTCCACGTGCAAAACTCAAGCTGATCATAATCATCACTCCCTTCATGAGCCTCGCAACTCGTATTCCCGGCTTCGAGCAAAACCCCTGAAGCCTCAAACCAAAACTCACTAGGTCTGCACCAACAATTTGAATCCATAACGCCACTGGGCTCACAACAGATACCAAGCCCATCCCCATGACTGAGCAGCCACAACCAAAAGATTGACAGGAACAAAACCACTTCCACGAACCATGGTATCCAACCATACTACCTTCCCTGTCCAGCCCTTAGAATCCCCTGGCAATAAATTCTCCTGACACTTCTAGTGACCTAACAACTCATGAAGCTCCGCAACACATAGACTAGACAAAACAGGCAACTAACCCGGAATTTACTACTTATCCATACTCAACAATATTCCAAGACAAAATAAATACTGATAACAGACGATTTGACTATAATATTATTACATAATGGGGGTTTCCAATTACATACCAGAGACTTCTTGCGACTCGACTTTGACCTCCTGAGGAACGATGACTGCTGGAATCTGAATTCCTTCCGTCCTCAATGCAGGACAGCTAGACCTGAAATGACCCGGCTAGTGACAGTGAAAGCATATATGATCCTTCTTGCAATCCCGTTGCACATGTCCTCTCTCCCCGCACTTGTAGCACCTTAATTTGTGACAAGAAAATATGTGGGTTCCCCCACACTTGCCACACACCTCCTGACCCTCCTGACTTCCAGTACCCATGTCAGCATCCTCCAACCCTTTGTCCTCTGTTGAAAAGTCCATCCTCCTTTTTCCTAGTTATGACCCCACCACCGGCACTCCCCCAGTAGTCATCCCGGTAGAACCATCTCTCACATATTGCAACGCTGCAACTTGCTCCTCGAACTTCGTGATCACCCTGGCGGTGACCCAGTCCATGACACCGAACAATTCTTCCTGCAAAATCTGAGAAACCTCCATGGAAATCATCTCTCGTATCTAATCAACGGACAATACCGACCTATCCTGGCCACTCGCTCCCGATCCAGATCCAGATCCTGCCTCAAATCGTTTCACCATCACCATACTGAACATATACCAGGAAGATATCAGATAATCCGCATAAATACGAGGAACCTACTCCCAACCATATCCTAGGGTTATGACTTCCTTGCTACATGTATGGGTCTTGTGCATTCAATAGTACGGGCCCATACTATCTTCCACACCTACCCATATTTGTCTCAAGTATCATCACAACGCCCTAACAATATATATACAAACATAATGAATGCTCAATCCTCACTCCTAAAGGAATGATAATTATCTCATACTGTCCTACCGACCTCGTACAACCCACCCATCCACCAACTGCCACACGACCCTCTATTGGTGCCAGTTAACTATTGCATGAGTACAATCACATACCGCACGGCTTAAACAATCTTACACTAAAAGATTTAATCCCACAACGATTGGACTCGGACAAGAGATGCATAGCAGGACCAAATCCATTACCCTAAGAGCATTTAACCCATGTAGCATGTGACTTGGAGTATTCACCCAATAGTTAATTCACACACGAAAGAGTCATAAAACAATCAATGAGGTACTCTACATAAGATAAGGCATCAAGGATCAGGCAATTCTATCATACGATTCCCGAGGATCCCTATCTTATCACTAGCATATTGTTCTAACATATCACAAAATCAAATAATTGGTAAGGTATTTTGGGGTGTACTTACTGGCTCAGGATGATCGTACACTTGCATCCTCCTTTATTATTTTGAAAACCATTTAAAAATCATTTTGAAAATCCTTTCCTTGATTTGAGATTGGATTCACACGATTGCTCCTCCAATTCACTCAAACCAAGGTCTAACACCAACATGTAACATCTATAAAAATTCATGAAAATTTGAACTTTTCAAAACATTTCAAAACGATTAATTATTACAAAAACTGATTTGAAAATAATATAATATCAGAGTATCCCAGAAACAAGTCATAAACATGAGGAGTCGTACGATCACGCATTTGCCTTCCCGTCTGATGTACCTGAAACCAAAACTGAAACTATAAGCCCGAAGGTTAGTGAGCTCCCCCAAAATACCCATACACACAACAATATACATATAAATACAAACAGCAGACTATGGGTCCAGTCAACCATCGGGTTGGAATACCCCAAGCCCTCAACCATCCGGTTGGAATGCCAACATATTATGGGTCCAATCATCCTCGGGATGGAATACCCCAGGCCCACAACCAACATTTTGGAATGCCCACATACTACAAGTCCAATCATCCTCGGGATGGAATACTCACGGCCCACAACCATCGGGTCGGAATGCCCAGGTCTATTGGCTTTCGCACAAAGCAGATAAGCCTCAACCATCAATCAAACATGTGCACAAATAACAAATAACCAAATAACAGTCTATAGACAGACAAACCGGTCTAACCGATCAAAACCGCATATAACATTCTATAAACCAGGATACTGATCTAACGGATCATAACAGCATACACCATCCTATCTACCTAGATATTGATCTAACCAATCATACAATAGTCAAGCATATAACATATCCAGATAACAATCCAAAAGGGTCGGCCTTGGTGCCTTAGACGCTTGAGTATAGTGAGAAAACTCACCTCGCAATGTCGATCTGAATTGAAGAATTGAACTCCTGAATCGTTGTCTCACCAAAAATCCTGAACTATCCAAAATAACGAATATTAATTCAATAAATGGGAATACTAATTTTACCAAGAGTCCCACCTATAATAATAGTCCATTTTGCCTTCCCTTTAACTTGGGCCAAGTCCCAACACCAAATCCATGATCCACAAGTCCACAATTGGGCTCAACTCCCTAATTGGGCCTTATTCAAAGACTAAATACCAAAACTAGCCCAAAATACTCTTATCCACAGAGCCCATCAAGGCCCAAGTCTAACTAGTCCAAAGGTAGCCCAATCCCGAAGCCAAAATCGCAAAAGCCCAACAAGGGTAGTATGTTGGGCATACCCCTCCGGTACACGGTCATACTCCATCTCGTGTTGACTGAAAAATGGGATCGTTGACTCGATACGCAGGGCATACTACTCTCTACATGGGGCGTACACAAGTCTGAACCAAAACTCTCATAAGTACTTAATGGCTTAAGCACTTAAGCCCAAAATTCAGATCCATCGACCAAATGTGCCTAAGACTCATAAAGTCTTCAACTTTAACACTTTGCTCGTCTAGAAAGTTCTTAACACATGGTCTTAATCCATTAAGACCTTTCTACTACATGCATGGGACATCCTAAGCCATTGGAACCTCATTTTTATCACTTAGGACCCTCTCTAAGGTCTAAAAGAACAGTTCATCTCGTCTAAATCATAACTTGCACCAACTTGGGACTTTTAGGACAATAAATGGTTCCATAAAGCTAGCATTGAAAGATCTATATCATACAAGCATAAAATTTGAAACTTTTTACCTTCTGGAGCTTCTATAGCACAAGTAAACTTCAAATCTACAATCTTGCCTTCCTCCTCCAACTATTTGATGCAATGCCTTCACCTTCAAGAGCTTAAAATCCACACTAACTCACACTCACACACAAAACTAGGGTTTGAGACGTTTCTGGAATATGGAGGCTAGGAATGATGAGAGAAAATGAGCCATAAGGATGTTTATATTGCCCCCAACCCTAAATATTAGGGTTTCCTTCTAACATGAGTACGCCCAATGTACACAAGTGTACGCCCAACATACTAGGGTACACCTAGTATGCTCAGCGTACCCTTATATACGCGCAACGTACTCCTCTTGGTCCCAAAATTGCAACTTAGGCCTTAGGCTTTTCATGGCTTTACCCTTCCATCCCCATGGACTATAAATGACAAATCTTGGGATGTAACAATTTACTAAAGTTAGTAAATATGGTTATACTTACAAGATTAAGTGTAATTCTAAATCATTAGAAAAGTTTCAATCTATAGCAAAACGAATAAGAAGAATCAATTAGCAGAAAGATAAAAGTTTCTCCAATCTGAAAGGAAAGGAGAGTACTTTAGTATCGTGTTTTATAATCATCTTAATGATTATGAAAACCATATCACAATTGATCCTCAAAGGACACCTTAGTGTATTTGTATGGCTAAGAAGAGGAATCGGGAATTGTTGAAATGGTTAAATAAAAAAAGGAGAATCATACATCGTTCCAAAATCGAGTTTTAGAGTTGTGAGTGACATATTCCAATTAGGTTTATAACACATCATAAAATGTGGAGTGGAAAAGTTTTCTTGCCTTGCACATTTGATTGGTAGTTATGATGTCTTGGATAAGACAAAGACCAACTAATACCAATTATATGAAGTGTCATTCTTGATAAGAAACCGTACTAACTCTTGAATATTTGTTTGTCAAGAAAAGTTTCTTGATAGAGAATCTTATATGTCAAGAGGTCAGTAGGAGTCTTAAAGACCTTGAAAAGCTTCAAGAACTAATCAAGAATAAACCTATCGTTTATCACTAGCACACGACTTGAGGTTTGTAACATATCGTGTTGACACATTCTTGTTTGTGTGCTCATTCCAATTAAAGTTGACTATGCATGTGAGTTCTATGAGTTCTCAATTGATTCCATAAGGTATTACTCCGTAAGGGTAGCTGCTCAACAACTTGGAAGACATGGTAGGCCCTTGTGCTGCCAAGTGGAAAGAAATTAAGATTGAACAAGTTTAGTCCATATGAGTTTGAATTTGTTATGGATGTTGTCTTATGATAATGATTGGAAATGACAGATTCACATGGATAGGAACACATACACCATAAAATCTAAGTGTCATAAGGTTTCTCTCCAATTCATATTGTTGTGCACCAGTAACTTGATGTTATAAAACATATTGTTGTGCATGATTTAGTGAGTAAATAGCACAAGAATATAAGTCATAGTTTATATGTTCCTTTTTTCCTAATGATAAAAAGTGATATCTTGGGCCCCTCGAGAATTTTGTGTTGACTTATAGTGTGAGGCCCGGCCAAGACTTGATTGATTTGTTCGATTAGTAGTTATTTGTCATTAAAAATCCAAAATCGGGAAACAAAGTATTGGACAATGAGATTGATTATGGTCCATGTTATTTGTCCACATGATATCTTGCAGAATGGAGGATTATATGATCACTTATCTTAGGACACATAATTGACTAGGTCAGAGTTCGACAGCAGCTTTTGAGAGCTACAATTTGCTGATCAATTTAGAAGTTATACTGGAAATTATAGTTATTAGACTTATCCAAGTGAGAGACGGTTGGATTAGGTGTCTAAGACCATAACTGTAATTGGTATATACTTGAATTGATAGTAGCACAATCCTTTTGGATTTTCCTCCAAACTAGCAACTAGACAGTATGATTTTTAGAGAGAGAGAGAGAGAGGTTGAATATATTATTTGATTAATAAATTGAAATAAATAATTTTTTAATATATTATGAGAATAATATATTAATTATAAATACCAATATTTAATTAATATATAACCAAAAATTAATTGGAATTAATTTCAGGATTAAAAGAATTAATTAAAACTACATGGTCTAAAGTGCAATTGTTCAATAGTTGGGCAATAGGTTCCAGAACCTGTGTAGGGAAGGTGGTGGATGGTTTTCATATGGATAATCTAGGGTTTCTAGATTATCCCATGTAGATATATCAGGAGCTAGATCATTACCAATCTGAAATATTAATATTATATTCAGATTAGAGTTATCCATGGCATCCTAGCTACACTATATATAGGCCACTACCCCTTTGGATTTTCATCCACCTGAAACCCTAGAGTGATATCTGAAATTCTCAAGCTCCCTTCACCTCCCTCCTCTCTCATCCTCTTGCTAGTGTTGGGTGTGATCTATTAGAGGCACGACATTTGTGGTGATTGCTCTCTAAGCTACAACAACACAAGGGTTCATGATATTCTTCAATAACAATAAAGGTATGTATCATAACCCTAGTCATTAATTTCGAAATTAGTATATGCTTCCTAGGTTTTTACATTTGATGTTCAAAAGTTGAATGTTCAATTAAAGAAAACATAGATCAAGAAATTAGGGTTGCATGCACACATAGGTTTTTGTTTATTATCCTCAAAACCCATCAAGGCAGAGGAACTTCCCCTTGTCCTATGGGCAGATAGAACCACTCCAAAGGTAGCCACTGGACAAACTCCATACTCCTTGGTGTTTGGGATGGAAGTTGTGATCCCCGCTAAGGTGGTGATCCCAACAATAAGATATCATCTGCAAGATCAAGAGAACAACGATAGGATTCTAACCCAGGATTTTGATACTATTGATGAACTAAGGGATCTTGTCGAGATCCACATTGTTACTCATCAACAGAGGATCACTAAAGCATATAAAACGAACATCGAAGTCAAAAGATTCCAGTTAGGGGACTTGGTACTTTGTAAAACATTCCAAAATACCAAGGATCCTAGTGTAGGTAAATTGACACCTAAATGGGAAGGACCTTATCTCATTGATTCGAAAGCAGGAAAGGGGCATATTGGCTAGCCACCCTTGAAGGTAATGTCCTGCCAAGATACTGGAACACCATCCTCCTAAAAACATATTTCATTTAAGTTATGTCGATCGTTTTCAAACAAACTCAAGGTACACTATCTCTATCCTCTACTCTTATATGATTTTGAAAACCAATACTGACTTAAGCATCGGAGGGGCGTTAGCCACGCTAACGCCCACCCCAAGCTAACATTTTCTTTGCACAGAAAATCAAAGATCCTAATACTTAAGGATTCTAACAGGTAGGGATCCTAACATTTGATAATCCTGGCATTCGAGGATCCTAGGATTCACGGATCCCAATAGATACATAGTCTTGACGATTGAAATAGGTACATATCCAGATAACCACGAATAGAAACTTAATGCCCTCTACGGTTTAAAAAGTTAATTACCTCTTTCACACGAGTTAAGGTTTCTACACCTCGCTTAGACGCACAAAATCTTATTATAGGATGTGAATAAGGGGATCATTTCACGTTTTAGTGACTTGGCAAACCTCTTATTTCTGAACATAAGTTAAGATCCTAAAGTTTGAATCTAAGTTTAATAACATTAACATGTTATCTCATGTTGGAATCTTCCCTAGAAAGTACATAATGTTTATAACATTTTCATGTTATCATGTGATTTGGGATCTTCCCCATGGAATACCTAAGGTTTATAACATTTTCGTGTTATCATGCGATTTGGTATTTTCCCAAATAATTTACTAAGGCTTGTAACACTAACATGTTACCTTGAATTGGGATTTTCCCTAGTGATTTGCTAAAAGTTATGGCATTGTCATAACCCCCAAAAAAATGCAAGATTTGCAACATTACCGTTTTACAAAAACATGATTCTTCTCAGTTGTTTTCCAAGTCAAATTTATTTCCAAGTGATTCCTAAGGAGGGATCCTCCACAAAGTTCACTAAGTTATGGGTTATCAAGAATCCTACCTGATGAACTTCTAAAGCAAGGATCCTTCCATACGGAAGCTTTAGGATCATACCAAACTAAGGGAATTATAACTTTAGTCAAAAGATAACCAGGTTCTATCTATCCTTTAACGTTATTTCTCAGGAGGTTTATCCCAATTTGATGACTAACTATTTTAGGCTAATCGGGTATAAACAAGTTTGAATTTTTCAAGATCTTGACTATATAAGGATCCTCAGAAATCCTATAGTTATATCAAGCAAAATTAACCATGCAAGCAGAAATGTATGAAACAACTATACATAAACAAAGAAGTGGTACAATGATTCCATAAGAAACAAGCATTGTATTATACAAAATCATACAAAATATTATTATCTAACAGGCCAAGACCATGGCTTGTTCATCATCGCCTGGGGTGTTCTCCTCCTTATTCACTTTTGGCTGCATCCCCTAAAGATCCTCGCTGCTCTTGACAAATTATCCCTTTAATTCAACAAGGGATACATGCCACCCAACTAGATTCCAGGATCCTATGTTGGCCACATCTTTAGATAGTTTAATCTTGGCCTCCCAAATAGCCATGATGACGCTATCTTTCACTTCGGTGATCACCTCCGCCATCTATGCATCATGCTCCTCTTATTTCTTGGCCTTCTCCTTCCTCAAGAGTTCCACTCGTCTCATGAGATCCTTGTTGGGCGCCTTCCACACTTTTTCTTATTCTCTTAATAGATAATTAAGCTAGAAACTTCCAAGGCATAAACGAGATCAAACATGTTTATTAAACTTTGTTATTAACCATCCCATAATACTAGGAATTATATAACATAATATAATTAATACTTGTTATCTACCTAGTTGGATTCAAATAAATGGGATAAATGATACATAACCATTTATTTGTTATGTAACTTGGATCCTAGACTTTGATAATTAATGATTTTAGAAATTAAATTAATTATTAAAGATTTAAATATCGGAAGTACTAAATGAATTTTACTAAAAAAATTGTGTGTGTGTGTGTGTATATATATATATATATATATATATATATATATATATATATATATATATGTGTGTGTATGTATGTATGTATATATATATATAATACACTCTCATTACCATGAACCGTCATTTTCTTAATGATCTGAAAAAGAAAAACATTATTAAAGATCTTATTCCTAAACCACCTACCTTTAGCATAAAACCTAAACATGATACATGGTGCCAGCACTATAATGTTGAAGATGTTTCCAACATCATAACTAGGAACATTTATTCCAGAATTCCATGAAGACTTGGACAATTTAGATGTATATTTGATGATATAACATGTTAAGTAAACATTCCAATAAGACATTGATATTTATTTTGAGCCAGTTCGAACAATGGAATGATGCAAGGTGAAAAAGAGTCACAATGGGTGATCTAAATAGCCAATAGTTTATGGAATAGATACATTTAGGACCAAAAAATCCAAGAATGCCCACACACATGGATCATGTTTCGTTTTTGGAGAAACAAGGTATTGTAAAAGGAACTACTCCTTTATCTGAAAAAAGGTCTAGAAGAGACTAGTACTTCAGGTATCTACCAGATAGAACTTATGCTTTTCATTAACACTCAAGCACTTGGTACTTAATGTTAATCTAATATTTGTAAATGGATTGCAAATATTTACAGAAGAGTAACCAGCTGAGTACAAGCAAGTTGGAACTGCACGCTCGGAGTTTAGTTTATTATTTATGCTTAGAACATAAAGTACTTGTAATGTAAAACAATATTTGTTTTGGAACAATGTATGATTTAATTTAGTATGTCTAAATACATGTCTCGGTTAATTTATTAAATGATTGATTATTTACTTAAATCGTTTTTTTCATAATGATCACATTCATATTCCGTAATGATTAATTTATGTTTATGAGACTAGATCTCATAATAGAATTATAAAATAAACATCAATGTCTTATAAATAACAAGTTCTATATGCAAACACTTTTTACTTAAACTTGATTTAAATCAAACTTATCTAAGACATTGTTATCTTTATTATATAAATGATATACACATATTCAACTTCAATAAAGGGATATTTGAAGGCAAATAATATAGTTTATTTGACATATGTGAATCTTTTATATATATATATATATATATATATATATATATATATATATATATATATATAATTCTTAATGATATTTTCACTAAACTGTAGAGGAAATAATTATTAAGAAACTGTACACTATGACATATGACTTCCTTTCTAATGAATGTCTAATATTTAGCACAAGATGGAACTTGAAGCAACTCAAGAACCATAGCCTGATGTAGCAGCAGTTGGTACTAGTTTCAACAAGGAACTTTTGAACTTGAATAACAATTATTCATAAACTCAAACTGTTAGCATTAATTATAGGAATCATCTATGATTTGAGAAATGTGGAATGCATCATTGATGAATTCTTCTTGATGATTTCTGGAAAATTCATCAACTATCAAAATGTTATATCAGATCTTGAATCTGATAAATGACCTAGAGCCATGAACACTTAGATGTAATCCTTGTTGATTAATCAAGTATGCTCCGGATTAATCCTACTTAGCAAGGCTAAGAGGAATAAGTAATTCATCTAGAAAGAATGTATACATGGAGATCGGTACATATCAAACAAGGTTTGTCACAAAAAGGATTTTCTCATACTAGTGTCATTGACTATGATCTTTATCATACTCATGTCATTAACTATGATCAAACGTTTTAAAAAGTAGTTATGACTAGATCAACGAGGATATTACTTATCATAATTATATGACTAGATCAACAAGGATATTACTTATCATAACTACATATTCTAATTATGAGTTATGACAAATAGATTTTAAGAAAAATCATTTTTATTAATAGACACCTACTTGAAGATGTGTGTGTATATATATATATATATATATATATATATATATATATATATATATATATCTTAGAACATAGGTTTTCTTAATATTAGTTATCCTAACAAAATTTGCAAGCCTTAATATCCATTTGTGGATATAAAGCTAACATCTCAAGGTTGGAATCATCATTTTAATATGAAAACACATAATATGTTTTTAATATCAAAAGGAAGATAACATATGTGTTTACTAAGAACTAGTGGGAGGATATTGATATTAATAATCTTGTATGAATGAGACATACTTAATCATTTAAAATCACATTCTGACTATGCAATGTCGATTCACATTAACTCAGAAAGTATTTCTAAAATGAAAGACTTGAGAATGACAAGACACATTCTTGGAATGTAGAATCTACATAGATAGATAAAGATAAATGTTAAAAAATTTAAATTCTTATGCATATGATGACAATATCTTGAAAGATATCAAGATAGAAAATTCCTTTGAGGGGCTCTTGACATTGCCACATGGCACCATTTTAAGCTTGTCTCAATAGGACCTAGCACATAAGTTTGAGCTAGATAAAATGATTTACATTCTATTTTCTTGGCAAATGAATTCATCATTTATGCCATATTATGCACAAGAGTAGGTACATGATCATGCTATAAACACATCATAAGATACCAATTGGATACATGGGTAAGTCACTAGATGACTATGAGAGTATTCCAAGAGTACTTAGGAATAACTTATTAGTGCATATGTATTGTACTTATATAGCCCATTTGTAATGAATTATTAGCCCATGTATTTGATGTAGCCCAATACTTCGTACTTGTATACATATTCCATTATTCAATTAAGATCTCGTTATAGTAAAATACCATTCTATAATGGTATCATACTAATTCACAGAAAGCCTACTTTCCTTATTCACCTCCTTCTTTACGATCCTCCTGCTGTCGGACTCAACCCTAGTTGTCGCAGGCCTTACCACCCTATCTTCTGCAATCATCTATCCCATATTCCCCTCTTCTCCTAAACCATGGTTGGTAAAAATTCTAATCCCTAAAATGAAAAACCGTACGGTGCTCTTAATATCAAGACTTATGTACCAACAATTCTTGATATCAATGAACTCAATTATGATGCATGGTGGGAGTTATTTGAAACCCACTGTCGAGGCTTCGGTGTTTGTGATTTCCTCACAGGTGATTCCAAACCCACTTTAGATAAATACGAAGACTGGTTCAAGCTTGACTATGTGGTTAAAACGTGGCTATATGGAACCCTCACACAGTCTCTTCTCAACATGATTCTCACGAAGAATTCTACACCCCACATGGTTTGGCTAAGCCTTGAAAATCTCTTCCGGGATAAAAAAGATGCTATAGCAGTTGAACTTGACAATGACCTCAGGAGCATGACACCAGGCGATCTTACCATTGCATAATATTGCCAGAGAATTAAGTCAAAGTAAGATCTTCTGGTGAATATTGGCAACCTTGTACCTGAGAAAACTCTTGTTGCTCACCTTCTCAACGGCCTCTCTCCTCAATATGAACACATTGCCACTCTCCACCGCCACCGAGATCCTCTACCCACCTTTTTCAAGCTCTCTCCAAGTTGTTAGTTGAAGAAAAAAGGCTCAAGAACTCTCGCCCTCCTCAAGCATCACACGACATCTCCATCTATTTTAATTGTTGGTCACAACAATCGCAACAACTCTGCCTAATCCCGTGGGAGCCGCCACCCTAGCCGGTAGTAGCGACATGCTAGCCACAGCAACGATCAACGATAGTGTAGGCAGCCTCCTGCTATGTCTTCTGAATGTCATCAACAACAGTTGCCTTGGCAGATTTACCAGCTACCTTGGAAGCCCTTTCCATGGACTTATCCTCCCTTCTGGCCCGGTTTGAGACCCAAAAACTTCGATCATCAGCAGCCTCGTCACTCTACTACCCCGTCTATAGTGAATACTCAACAGTCGAGCATTCTTGGACCTCCACCAGCATCCTCATCTGTTTTTGCTCATGCCCCCCATGCTTCGGTCTTACCTATCATCCAACCTCCATGGCAATAGTTTCCCTAAATGGCTCAAGATCAACCAACTGATTTGTCATAATCCTTCAACTCCATGTCAGTGAATGATGGGATGGATACAAATTGATACATGGATACAGGAGCAACATCATATCTCGCCTCCTATACACGCAATCTTTCGTCTATTACCAATAATTGCATTATAAATTGTGTACTTGTTGGAAGTGGTCGATCTATTCTTGTTACTCACTTTGGCCACTCTAAATTACACACTCCTCATAGACCATTACATCTTCATAACATCCTTGTCACACCTAATATAATCAAAAACTTAATATATGTGCATCGATTTACATATGATAATAAAGTATCCATTGAATGTGACCCTTTTGGCTTTTCTTAGAAGGATTTGGCAACCCATCAGGTCATGCTTAGGTGTGATAGTTATGGCGACCTATATCCTGCTCCTCCATCTCTCCAGTCTTCCGTTTCCCTCCTCACCAACAATTCCTCCTTATGGCACCAACGCCTCGGACACCCTGGCGCTAGTTTTTCAATAAATTAGTTTCTAGTCATTTTAGTTCATGTAATAAGACATCGTCTAATATTAATTGTTTTGCGTGTCATCTTGGAAAACACATTTGATTACCGTTTATTAAATCAAACTTGAGTGTTCCTGCTTGCTTTGATATTTTACATTCTGATTTGTGGGAATCTCCAATTCCAAGTATTAGTGTTATAAAATACTATATTATTTTTTCTTGATCATTTCTCCCACTTTCTATGGGTTTACCCGTTACGGCATAAATCTGATGTGTTTAGCAAATTCCTACACTTTCGAGCTTACATTCAAAACCAATTTCAAACTGAAATAAAACAATTTCAATGTGATCACGAGGTGAATTTGATAACAAACCTTTTCATAACCTTTTTGACCAGCATGGAATCTCGTTTCGTTTCTTATGTCCTCGCACTTCCCAACAAAATGGAAAGTCAGAACGTATGATTCAAACTATAAACAACATAATTTGTACCCTACTTTTCCAAGCTCACCTTCCACCCACGTTTTGGGTTGAAGCCCTTCACATGGACACCCACCTTCTTAACATCACACCCTCATCCTCCATAAATAATGTCATATCATTCACCAAATTATACCACAAAGCCCCCCCAATTCTCTCATCTTTGTGTTTTTGGTTGCGTATGCTATCCCATATTCCAACTCCTCACAAACTTGCTTCGAGATCTACTCCATGCATTTTCCCTTGTTATCCATCAAATCACCATGGATTTCGATGTTTCGATCTCTTTACTTGAAAAATTCTTATCTCACTTCATGTAGTTTTCAAGGAAACCGTCTTTCCCTTCATAGAATTCTCTCCAAATCATTCACCCTCCTACTCCTTCCTTGACACATCAACTTCTGACATATCTCCTATGTTTTGTGACATGTTTCTATCAAACACTTCTCAACCCACCACCACCACTCCTCTTGGTTCCACTACAATCGAAACTCCTCCTATAATCCCCTTAGATCCTACACCAGACACTACTCTTTCTCCTCTTGGTTCTCCTAGATCCAAGAACATAATTCCCACTTTTTCCCATAACCCTATGGTTACTCGCTCTCGTGTTGGCATTTCCAAGCCCATCCAACACCTAAATCTTCACACCACTACCGAATCTCCATTGCCTAAATCTCACCTCCAAGCCCTTCAAGACCCTAAATCTTCTCGTAGCTCTCAAAAGCCATTGTCGAACTCTGACACGTCCTTTAGATAAGGGATCGTATAGTCCTCCGTTCTCAAGATATCGTGTGGACAGTTACATGGAACATAGACATACTTATTGTCTAGTAGTTTGTTTCCTGATCTCTGATTTGTCTAACATAGAACTTAATTGAACAAATCAATTCAATCCTAACCGGGCTAGGCACATAAGTCAAAACAAAATCATTGAGGGGCCCAAGATATCGCTTTAACCCTCGTAGGATAAAAGGAAAAGATAAACTTAAACTTATATGCTTGTACTATTTGCTCAATAAATCGTACACGACAATGTGTTTTATAACATTAAGTTATTGATGTGCTTACTCATTATCAATGCACAACTAACTCGTAAACAACAACTCATATATCTAGGTTTAAAGACTATATTATATTATCGTCTCACAATCACTCGCTGAATTTGTTTAGACACACATATGAGCTTTCTAAGGAAAGGTGTATGAGTTTGAAAAGCTTAGATAACGGCTTATCGAAGCATATCGTATTAGAAATATGAACTTTGGAAGTCAATAAGTATTGATTTCTAGAAGTCCAACGGTTTTCTGAATACGTGTCAAAGCTAGTGGGAGCATAAGTGTTTTGCTAGTATGGAGATAATTATCATGTTAGTGGGAGCATGATTATTATTTTAAGTGTTGCAAGTTAGAAATTTTAATTATAGAAAACAAAGTTTCAATTCACAAAGTTGCAAAGGTTGAATAGTTGTTTTGCTATAATTAAGGGAGAGAATGTTATACTTTGTTTCTAAATCTAAAAGCTTGGATCAAGAAATTTTAATCAAATTTAGTCAAAAGACATATATAGACGTTATGTTGAAAAGATTCAGATTAAAAGGATTCTATATATGGCAATATCATAGCAAGGAACTGGTAAAGTATCATGTTTTTCATTATGAATCGTGTCCCATACGCTTCGGGTATAGGATCGATTGCATTTGCTGTAATATTCGACCGTTTTAAAAATTTTCAAATGCCTAGGGAATTAAGAGGGGAAAGGGACTAGAACTAGATTTGATTAAAATAATTAAACAACTGTCAAGTACAATCTAAGGTTCGCCAAGGATTGGTCACTAGTGGGCAGTTGGAAGTATAGTAACGAATGGACCATAATGGCATTATTATGATTAGATATGATTATATTAATAATGAATTGTCGTATGGAAAATATGGAAATGGTTCCATATTGGGAGTTGGATATCGAGAATCTATGTCTAGATTAGAAACTTTTATGCAAGAAGGATGTTCAAAGGAATGTACTTTGAATGTGAGACTTCGCATCTATGGAATTGTCTTGTAACAATCGCCAATAGATAACGTTGTAATTTCATTGGCAAAGTCTTGGTGACTTTTGTGCAATAAGATTACAAAAGGATCATTACATAAAATGTTAGAATCTAACATATTCTAGTGGTGGCGAGAATTTTGTTCTTACACTAACGATAAGGATTAGGGATATTGTGAAATGAGAATCATTGGAAACATTTTCAATTAATCTATTTCACAAAGAATGGACCATAGGTAAACAGAGTTTGCATGCTTGGTTCATGGGACAACTGTTGTTATAATTCAAGTAATAAGTTGATTATCCAAAACATTATACAATGAATAATGTGTAATCAATATGGTGACTAAATAAAAGGAGTTTTATTTATACTCAAAAGTTTGGGGCCATATTGGATTCGATTATTATTGCGTTTCACTTTTCATGTTTTGACTTCCCAAAAAATAAGATTATTCAAACCATCTACAGTCACTCATACTTTGGGAGTAGGTATGAAAGAAGATTGTCATGAATTGGCTTGTAGATTGTCTAAAGTGTATTAGACATAGAAAAGGTTTGCTGCAACATTCATGAGTGCTTGTGAATATGATTTGATCATTGGATTAAACCCACGCTCACTTGGATCGCTTCTTGGATTTTATCACGAGTGATTGGTGAGACGATAATATCTTATATTCTTGAAACCGAGACGTGTGAGTTGTATTCTGCAAGTTGGTTGCATATTGATAATATGTAAACACACCAGTAACTTGGTGTTATAAAAGATATTGTTGTGTGTGATTTGATGAGTAGTTACAAGTGAGCATTAAGTCAAATTTTATCTGTTTCTTTTACTCAAAGTTGGTTAAAAGCGATATCTGTGGCCCCCTCAATGATGTAGTGATGACACCCTAAGTGCTTGGCCAAGCCGGGACTGAGTTAATGTGTTCAGTTGTAGTCTGTTATCAGTCGTCATAAATCGGAAAGTGGGAAACAACACATGAACAGAGAGTATGATTAAAATCCATGTCTCAGTTCATACGATATCTAGAATGGAGGAATATATGATCCCTTATCTAAAGGACACGTTTCTGATATGATTAGAGTTCGACAGCGGCTTTTGAAAGCTATGATTGCTGATCAAGTGCCGAAGTTATACGCAATATAGTTATTAGACTTATCCAAGTGGGAGACTATTGGATTAGGTGTCTAAGCCCATAAGTATTTTGGTAAGTACTTGACCTGATTGTGAGCATGGTCCTTTTGGGTTGCCTTCATCATAGCAACTGATAGGATGAACTAAGGAGAAAGAGGATTGATTATGATTTATTAATATATTATATGAATAATATATTAAAAGAGAAATCATATTATTTAATTAATATTAGTCAAGAATTAATTTTGTTGCTAAAAGAGATTAAATAAATAAATGGGGTTGATATTGCAAATATATGATAGTTGCAATTGGGCTATAGATTCCTAATGGAAAGGGAATTGGACCAAATCTATGGGAAGCCCATACGATTTTCGTCCAAGGGCTTTCTAAGGAACTCCATGGGTTGCTTAAGGCCTAAGTAGAGAATTAGGGTTTCACCTGAAACCCTAGCAGCCCAAACAAGTATATAAAGACCCATAAGGCTCCCAAAAACATGGTGAATGAATCCCTAAGGGTTCTTGGACGTTTTTGGTGCTCCTCCTCCTTCTCCTAAGTCATTTTGTTGCTCATGGTGTTTGTGAATCCATTAGAGGTGCAACATTTAAGGCACTAAGCTTTCAAAGGTCAAGATCAAGAGGAATTGAGATTTTTATTGCTACATAACAATCAAGGTAAGATCTAAACCCTAATTCATATGTTAATTCGATTATTGTATGCTAGATCTAGGGTTTATGAGCTTTGGATGATTATTGCA
Source organism: Lactuca sativa (assembly GCF_002870075.4). Classification (NCBI taxonomy): domain Eukaryota; kingdom Viridiplantae; phylum Streptophyta; class Magnoliopsida; order Asterales; family Asteraceae; genus Lactuca; species Lactuca sativa. The sequence continues at coordinate 36,650,631 of NC_056623.2, forward strand.
TGTTCATTAGACAAACTAGATCCAAAGCTTTAGGGTTTGCATGTACACCATAGGATTGATGTAGTGTTCATAACCCATTAGTTGCGAGCATGATGCAATGAAACTTCGTAGCATCTCGCTCATGAGTTCGTACGCAACAATTTCCTCGGGATTATTAGTGATGATGTTAATCTCCTTCAGCTCCTTGTCAAGAACATACTTTTTGTCCTCGTAGCCAGTGGCGAATGCAGGATTTAAACTCACATGTGTCTAAATTAAATGAGGTGAAAAAAAATAATTTGATACAAAACGTTTTTTATCGGGTCGGTTTTTCAATTATAAAATCTAATTAAGCCAAAAAAAATATAAAAAATTAACTATAACTCATTTCATACTTCTAAGAAGGAGTTTATTGTTCATTATTTCAATTAGGTTTTCCATTATCATGAGAAAAATAACTTGTTTCATTTTTTTCTTAAAGAACTTTAATATTATACCTAAAATATACCGTAATCATCACAAACTCAAAATCATTAATCAATATTAATATATAACATTACCAAATTTATAAACAAGCAACACCATATACAATTAACATTATTTGGAATTCATTAAGTGTAGTTATAAATATAATTATAAATCTATAATTTAAGTAAATCAAAATATTTAGAAAAAATGAAAACTAAAAGAATGAGGACATATATATTGGCAGATAATACCATGTACCATTAACCTAGTAACGCTCCTCTGAAACAAAAGTGATTCTAGTAAAGTTTATAGGCTTTGACTTGAACAACAGTAATACTAACAGTAATGTTGGTAAAGTATATAGGCTTTGACTTGTACTTAATGGCAACAAGATTATAGGTGGTTCAGCACACAATGCAATAGACTAAATATTAAACAGAGAGAAAGAGAGAAACCTCAAAATAACGGAGACAAGTGTAATGGAGAAGGCACCGGCCGGTCGACGATCGACGCAAAGAGACAGTAGATGGTGAAGATGGGCCGCTAGCGGGGATCTGACCATGTTGGGAAGAACCGAGATCCCATAATTTTTGAAGATGGAGATGGGTAGAACCGTGACCACGTCGAAAGCATCAAAAGAATTGGCGGCGGTAGAAAAAATTTCAAGACGATGACAACCCGATGATTTTTTATTTTTTAAGGGTTTTGCGTTTCCACCGTTTTCTTACTTTTTCCCATCGTTCTTTTTTACCTTATATTTTACAAGTTTGAGAAGATTTATGTTTTCACAGGATATTTAGAGAAAATATTTTGTTTTGGTAACCATCTTTTAACCTCCTAGTACAGCTGTAATACTACATTTTACAAGTTTAAAGATTAAAATTAGGTTCGATTTGATCTTATCTTTGACAAGTTTTAAAAATTAAAATCACTTTGTTATATTTTGTTATGTTTGTGATGCTATAGTGTCTAATTTGTCTACCCAAAGGGTGTCCATCGAAAATTTGTCATATAATCTACAAAAGAAACCCGAAAATTAGGGGTGTCCATGGACACCCTTGAGATATACATAGGCTCGCCTCTGCTCGTAGCGGGTGACCATGTGGATGTTGTGGATCCAATCGTTAAAATTCTACCCATCAAATATCACCCTCCCATACAAGTTCATGAGTAAGAATGAGCTAGAAGGGGTTGAGCCAGAAGCGTTGTTTTGAGTAGACATCTGAAAAAGAAAAGAGACAAAGTTTAGATTAGATAAGAATCCCCAATTTAACACCCAAATGAGAAATTAGGGCTAGGACCTAACACAATTATTTACAATTCAAAAGAGGGATGTCGTAATCTAATTGCAAATAATTTGAAGGTAGGTAGATGACGATTTACCAATTTCCACCATGAAAAACGAAAAAGACAATAAAGTTTTAAATGAGTTGAAATTCCTAGATTCTTTTGAGATTCACTGAACTTTTCAATGGCATGTTTAAATCTCGATATGCCCTTCAAGTTTGTGACTGGGATACCGAGTATCACAAACAATGTGTGAATAACCATGCAAATGTACTTGGTACTCTCGATATCATTTACCACCTAATCAATGTGTTGGTTGACCAAACACGCTCCATTGATCTATGATAAACATCAAGCCACCTTTGCCACCATTGCTAGTCCCAAATTAGTGTGCCAGTTATCCACGTACGCTCCACTAACGACTTGGCAGGGTGCAATGTGACATCCCCAATTTCACGGTGTTAGGGCGCAAAGTCATGCTTGGATGTAATGTTTTAGGCTTTCCTCTTTGTATGTGTAAATGGTTTGAGTCTTTCCTATAAATAGGAAGTGAGTGACTCCCATTATGTAAGAATGTAAGAGTCCATTTTGGAGTGTTAGACTAGAGAGAGAAATTGTATACAAACCCATTTGTATAATCTTTCTAGATCTAATAAGAGCTTACAAAGATTTATTTACTCCTTGTGTTCTTGATTTTTTATGATGAATCACTAGATCTTTTCTAATTCCGCACATGCCATCATAATCAACACCACTTCAATTGGTATCAGAGCGGGTGTTCTTGATTTCATCAAGAATTGATCCTTGATGGCAATCTTGATTTGGTGATTCTTCATGTTCTTATGGATCTTCATGATTAGAGTGTTTTTGTGTTCTTGAAGTCGAAATTTTCTTTGATTTGATCCATAATTCGACTTTCTCTCTCTAGAATACTTGTTTGTACCACTTTCTCTCACTAGAATTTGGTTCATATTCACTTTCTCTCTCTAGAGATCTCCTTGATTTACACTTTCTCTCTCTAGAAAACTCAAGTTCATAACATTTGATTCAAAAGAAAAGAAGCAATTATGGAGCAATGGTTGGTTCGGAATGAAAGTTTTCTATACGTATACACTTCTTTTGAATGCATTCTTTATCAAATGACTGTTGGATTGCAAAGTGAAGATGCACTTATGTCAAATGGAGAAAGGGATGGAAAGGGAGATTTCATTGGTTATCCAATTTATCAAAACAAAGATTTGTTTGATCGATTGATTACAACATATCAAGAAAGACGAAGAAATAAGAGGAATGGTGAAGTCATAAAAGGAATTCTTCTTGCTAATTGTAAACCGGGAAGAAATAGACTTGAATATTATGCAAATTGTCGTGAAGCTCAAGAACATGTTCTTGATGATGTTCATCGTGTTCATGATGTTCAAGGAAAAGAAGTTCAAAACAATGGAGTTCAATGTGATGTTCTTGATGTTCAAGAAAAAGGAGTTCAAGTTGATTCTCAAGATGAAAAGGTTTTTTGCTCAATTGGAGTTCAAACTGATGATATTTTGTGTTCTTGTGATTCGTTTGAATGAATGATTCCTTATCGGAAGCCGGTGATCCAAGAAAATCACAAATATCAAACTCCAAAAGATTTGATTCAAACTCAAAATGTTCATGTTGTTGAAAGTGGGTTTGTTCATGAAGTCAAGTCTTCAAGATGCAAAAAGATGAAAAAGAAAAAGAAGAAGAAGATGAATCGGAAGAACAAGCGGGTTTACTCACAAAAATCGTCATATGTTGTGAAGCCGAAATCCACAAAGCAAATTTGGGTTCCAAGGCAACAATCTCCAAAGGTTGCATTGAATTTGAAGTCAAAACCCAAATGTGTTGGTGGTTCTTTTGAAGATGTTCTTGGATCGTTGAAGAACACGAAGAACACGAAGAACGAGTTGTACATCTCGCATGGTGGGTGGTACAATATTCGATTTGGAGATTTTCTCATACCGACAAAAGAACCAAGATCTTCCAAATTTGATTCGTTCGTTGAAAACGGAACTCGATTCGTCAAAAAGGTAACTCAAATTCTCCAATGGATTCCAAAACGTCGGTGATTTTGATTCGTGCTTTGCGTTTTTCATTTTTGATCGATTTGCCTCATTGGATCTAATCCGTTTCAAACCCTTTTGTTTGATCCAATTATTTTTGTTTAGATCAAAACATAAATCAAACTCATTTGTTTCTATTTCGAATTTACTGTTCATTTGTTTTCCAAGCCCAACTTATATGATCCTTTACTGTTCATGATCAGTTTAATTGAGCCCAAATGATATAGAATGTATTTGATCCAAATTCATTTACTGTTCATCCGATTGATTTTAAGCCCAAAAGATATCAATCCGATAAAATTGTTTGAGCCCAAATTCGTTTGAAGTGTGTGATTCATTAAACTCGTTGCTGGTTACATCACACGCATCTATTTGTTGTACCATTGACTTCATATGCATCTGTTCATGATCGACTGTTCTTGAGTTCTTCATCTCGTTCTCTAATTTTTTTTTCTTCTCGATCGTTGTTGAATGTACATCTCGATCGATCGATGAGTCTCGATTTCTTATGATTTGGAATATGATGAACTCGATTTTATACAAGTTCCAGTGAAGAAATCATCAAATTGATTCATTGATTTTGATAAAATTGATTCATTGATTTTGATAAAATTGATCAAGAAATCTCAAATTTTTGTGAAGAACATGTTTAGAACAGATGTTTGAACCTAGTTTGATCTACGATTTGGCATTGGAATCTTTGATTTCGTGTTTATGGTTCATTGACTCTAAAAAGTCAAACTGTGAAAAAGATGAGATTTAAGTGATGAATCGATGAATTAGAGGTCGAAATTTGTTTATACAGGTTGTATTTGGGATGTAGATGTCGAAATCGGGTTTAATTTGGAGATTAATTTCGAAATTGGTTGGATTTATGATATTGTTGACGAACGATGGATGGGAACGAACTGAGAACAGATGGTTCGATTGATTTGATATTCGAATGGTATGCTTGGAATAGATAATCGATGATTATGCGAAGGATCGATTTGTGATGATGTCGACAACTGCCGATTGCGAAATCGATGTTTGGATTTTTTATTTTGATTGTCGATGTATGAAGGACTTGTGAATGTCGATAAAGAAAGATCTGAAAAATTGAAAGTTTTTTTGTAATCGATTTCTGTGATGTCAAGAATCGATGTTCAAAGAATTGTTCTCGGAATCAATTATGCGAAGTCAAGAATTGAAAGGAAATTGGGATCGTGGTTGAGAGTCTCCTTTAAGGAATTAATCTCATATTTGAGTGTCGAACTTCAAGCCTAGGAGTCTAGACTAGACAAGTTTGAAGTAAAATTGAATGTTCGCATTTATGGCTTATGTTTGATGGGTTCGCATTTGTGTGACTGCATTTTGCATTTGGTGTTTAGTTCGCATTTGGAGTCAAAATGCGAAGACATCTCATTCATGATTCGCATTTGGTGTGAATGCAGTTTGTATTTGGTGTTTAGATCGTCGGTTTTTGAGAATCATCGAGAAAATGTGCGAAGGGTCAAAATGCGAAATCAAAAAGTAAAAATGTGCGAAGTCTTTACTGTGAAACATTGGTGAATTGGGGAAGAAAAGAGAAGTTTCAAAAACCGTCCCTGCAGTTTCCCATTTTTGGCAACAAATACCCAACTTCGCATATGGGTAATAAAAGCTGAAAAAATGCAGAATTTTCAGTTCTGGTCCTTGTAGTTTGTGTGAATGTACATTTTCTACCCAGTTTCGCAAATGGGGGAGAATTTTGCATATTTGACTGTTTTTGGCGCAACGGGTCCCTGCAAGTTTCAGAAAGTGACGATTTTTACCCGGTTTTTGAAAAATCTTGCAACTTTCACCCAAAAAGTCAAAATTTTTCATAAATTGGAATTTTTTGTGGCTTTTTCGTGGTTGTTTTTTCGTGCAAGATTTTTGGTGATTCATTTTTGGTACACATCAAGGGGGAGTATTGTGAAGACTATTCCTCAGGCGCTTCTCATCCTTAGTGGGTTTTATAATCATTTTTTGATTATAAAAAGGGGGAGAATGATGGGTATTCGAAGCTTCTCGGGTTTGTCGAATATTCATTTGCGGATTTGAAGACCGGTGTTACTTCGAGGGGGATTTTGGTCTTGATCGCGCTAGCTCGTTGGAGATTAAAGTCGGACATCCAATACTAACTTTGAGGGGGAGAATGTTAGGGTGCAAAGTCATGCTTGGATGTAATGTTTTAGGCTTTCCTCTTTGTATGTGTAAATGGGTTGAGTCTTTCCTATAAATAGGAAGTGGGTGACTCCCATTATGTAAGAATGTAAGAGTCCATTTTGGAGTGTTAGACTAGAGAGAGAAATTGTATACAAACCCATTTGTATAATCTTTCTAGATCTAATAAGAGCATACAAAGATTTATTTACTCCTTGTGTTCTTGATTTTGTATGATGAATCACTAGATCTTTTCTAATTCTGCACATGCCATCATAATCAACACCACTTCACACGGCCTGAAAAGACCGATTTGTTTATGCTTTGTTTTATAAATCAGAGTGATCGTTTAAAGAAAACAGTTGCGGAATTTGTTCCCAAAATAAAATATGATAACCATTTATCAAAACATTTCTCAAAGAGAATGTATTTTCATTAAATAATAAAACCTCGGGATGTCATGTTCCGATACATACCAAAAGCATAAACAGTATAAAATAGTCCTTACAACAGTTATTTATAACTACTGATCTATAATCCAAAACCTCTCGTCAAGTCCACCAACTTATACTCTTGTGTCATTACCTATAATGCAAAGAAAACTGAGTGGGTCAGGCTTGGGAGCCTGGTGAGCATATAGGGTTTTCAACCCACAATAATACATTTATTATATTCAATTATCAAACAATCAACCCAAATACCCATCCCCATATCTACTTTATTTTCTCAAGGGTTTACCCTAAGAATCCACTATCCTTCATTCATTCATTCCTAAGGATTTACCTAAGGAATTGGCACGAAGTCCATTGCTGCCAAAGTTTATCTATCAGGTACTAAATCCATAGTTATCAAGCGCTAACTCCATAGTCACCAAGGTTCACTCAACAATAGGCGCTAACTCCATAGTCACCAAGGTTTACTTAACAATAGGCGCTAACTCCATAGTCACCAAGGTTCACTCAACAATAGGCGCTAACTCCATAGTCACCAAGGTTTACTTAACAATAGGCGCTAACTCCATAGTCACCAAGGTTTATACAATAAGCACGAAGTCACATCGTCACCAAGGTTTATCAAACAGGCACAAAGTCGCATCGTCACCAAAGCTTTACTTAATAGGCACGAAGTCGCATCATCATCAACTATTCCATCTACCCATGTTCTACCCAACATTTTTATAGATATAAATACAAGCACATTTTAAATCATTTAACACCCGTATAAAAACATCAATTCCAAGCCCATCTCAAATAGACAAATAATATATAACACATAGCACGTATTTCATAGCTAATACTTTATATTTATGTGTTAGAAGAAAGTAACTACACACTCACTTGATCAGAAGATGATCAGACAGTACTACGGCTTGTAGAAGTAGTATTCTTCGGCAGATCTGGAAGATCTTCACAAAAACCGGACTCCTCGCGGGCAGAGCTTCGGCTCGGGAATTTCACTTCTCGGGATCTTCGGGGCCTCGGGACTTGCTTCGGGGCTCGGGAATGATACCGGGGTATAAGTTGCACGCAAAACGAGGTAAAAACGCGAGAGGAAGGAAGAATGGAGCAATAGAACTTGGCTGCCCTCGACTTCCTTTTATAGGGTGCTGGAAACTCGAATTACGCTGGGCATAATGGGGATAAGAACGCTGACTCCCCCCCCCCCCCCCCTTCCGGATAATATCGAATTTATATTTAAATTAAATATCGAAAATATTTAATAAACTTCAAAAATTCATATCTTCCTCATACGAACTCCGTTTTCAACGTTCTTTATATCCCCGCATAGGTGAGAATACGCTCTACAACTTTCGTTTAGACTCCGTCGGCTAATTTTGATTTATTTTTATTATTTATTTTTAGTAGGTCGGGACAAGAAAACTCCATTATAAAATCATAACTTCTTCATCCTACGTCCGTTTTCGCCTATCTTTTTATCGTTTTACTACAATTAATGAGATCTTCTATTCTCATTTAGATTGTTTCGGCTAAAAACCTTTGGGCCTCAAATCGAGTATTCGGGCTGCATACCGCTAAGTCGAAACTTCAAAAAATCATAACTTCCTCATACGAAGTCAGATTTGGGCGTTCTTTTTATGCACGCTCATGGTTTAACGAACTCTACGACTTTCGTTTAGATCGCTAAGGCTAAATATCACTCTAACGTAAATTCACTTTTTACATCATTCAGCGTCGTGTCGGTTCTGTCGCGAAACTTCGACAGGTCATAACTTCTTCGTTATAACTCGGATTTTGGCGTTCTTTATATGTGGGGAATCCTTGTAACTTATACTATAACTTAGTTAAGATTATTCCTTCAAAATAATCCTCCATCAAAAAGTCATTTTTGACGCTTAACGTCTCTAATTGACTAGCCCAGATCTACAGGCGTTACATGCAAAGTGTAATTTTATGGAATAACATCATTTCCACATTTTTTCTAAAGTAACCAAGATTGGGAATTTATAAAAATATTTAGTTACTTTATAGATCATTATACTTATTAATGAGGAATTAGTTGCCCTATCCTACCCGTTCGGCTAACAACCCTCCACCAATCAAGGAAGCGGTGGGTGAGAGTGGACACCCATTAAACCACCATTTTATAGGTGGTAACCTTATACCCCTCCCCCTTATAGACCGGTTTCGTGAATGAGGCCTACTAACGGTAAGAATACCTTATCTTATACATATATATAATAACTAATCTTATAATATTATAATAGTATAAAGGTTGAATTTTAAACTTGTAAAAATTCTACGGTTTAGAATTTAAATAATTCAAAATTAAAACTGTTAATCAAAAATTTAAATTCCAAAACTTGAGGACAAGTTTTGAAACTTTTCAAAACATCTTTTAGATCAAATTTAAAAAATAATTAAATAATCATATTATTAATCTTTATCACATAATTTGACCTAATCTATTTTCTTGACAAGATAATTCAAATCAAAATACAAATAATTAATCTTTATCATATAAAACAAGTAATTATCTTATTTATGACAATTATCTTTCAATTACATTAGGATAATCAATAAAATATTGAAAAAATCAAATTTTATCAGTCAAAAACATTTTTGGTAATTATCCTAATTCAATTTCAGTCAAAATCCCGAAAAAATCAGCCAATTGACAACCCGAATCGCAGACTCACTGATTGGACTCGTTGAGTAGCCCTGACTCGTCAAATTCATCAGGTGACTCGACGAGTTCATCATGCAGAGGCACAATTTTCCGATTTTCCAGCTTTGAACAAATTAGCAATGCATCAAATACAAAAGAAAAACGACCTAGACTCTGATACCACTATTGGGTTATGAGAAAAACATCAATCATATGGTGCATATGCAAACCCTAAAGCTTTGGATCTAGGTTTATCTAATTGTACATGCAATAATCATCCAATGCTTTCAAACCCTAATACTAGCATACAAAAATCGAAATCAACATCTAATAAACAAGTTAGAATGCTACCTTTGGTTGTAGCTTGATAACCTTGAGCTTTTGAGAACCTAGCACCTAAAATGTGATGCCTCTAATAGATCACAAACACCAAAAGCAATTAGAGAATCTTAAAGAGAGAGGGAGGAGGCTCAAAATCGGCTAGCTATCCTTCTTAGGGTTCAAGTGTCCGATTTTAATTACCCCAAGGTTTCCTTATATAGCTGAGCAGTTAGGGTTTCAGTCAAAACCCTAATCCAGTTGCTTAGTCGTTAAGCAGCCTAAAGGATCCTTCCAGAAGGCCCCTTGGACGATTTCTATGTGGACTCCCACATAGAATTCGTCCATTGCTCCCTTATGGTTCCTAAGCCCAACCTTGTAACTATCTTATAATTATAGTATCAGTCCCCTTGATTTAATTAATCTCTTTTGACCGCAAAATTAAATCTGAATTAATTCTTGACCAATATTAATTAAACAATATGATTTCTCCTTTAATATATTATTCATATAATATATATTAATAAACCATAATAACCTCTTTCTCCATTATTCATCCAGTCAAGTTGCTTTGGTGAAGGCAACCCAAAAGGACCATGCTACAATTGGGTCAAGTACATACAAAATATAGTTATAGGCTTAGACACCTAATCCAACACTTCCATCTTCAAGGATTTCCGATCCAGTTTGAGCATTTTTCCTCGTCCGCTGGCTCAAACTGCGGGGGTGTATTAGTGTATATGTATTATACTTATGTAACCCATTTGTATTAGATTATTAGCCCATGTATATGATGTAGCCCGATACTTTTTATTTGTATATATTCCACTGTTCAATTAAGATCTCGTTATGGGAAAATACCATTCTGTTAGAACTAAGAGAATGTAAATGAGATAATCAGTTTAAAAAGGATATCTTTATGTGAACAACTACACAAGATGTTGAATTCAAAACATATTGAGATAATTATGAATTATAATTGGATTATGAATTCATTATGGAATGAATAGTAAGTTTTGTTGGAATGAGGTCCAATAAAAACATAATTATATTGTCTACTAAATAAGAATACACTGCTACTTCAGAAGTTGAAATCATATGATTGGATGAACTAGATCATTGAAAACTAGTTTGAGTCATTCCATTCAGGGATAACCTAGAAATCATTTGTGACTTATAGAGTATACTTAATCAAGCTAAGAGACTCTATGTCACATCAGAATATCAATCATATTCTCCAAGATATTTAACTATACTTAAAGTAAAGTCAAATATAAAGATGATAGTATTCGCAGAATTCACACAAATTAAATTTAGCCAGACTCATTAATAAAATTCTTCTTCTAAGCTAAGTATGAATGGTCACACTTCAGCTACAGGACTTCATTATTCTAGAAATGGGATTTTGATTTGAATTTAGTATTTAGATATTGGAATGTTAACACAACAACTATTATATTGTTTTGATATATTGGGATTTGATCTTCACAATCATGTTTGTTGTGTTATATATTAACATGTTTAATCCATTTATAATCTTATTATTCTAAAAGTTCATAGTCAATTATAATTGTGGAGCAATTATGAAGTAAGACTAATATGAATGGGATTGGTTGACTCTCACCATATGAAAGTAGGCAAGTGGTTGTAACCAAGATTTATAGGTACTTGTCAGAGAACTAGTATTGAACGGACTCACATCAAGGTCACATCTTAGATCGTTGTTGTGAGTGATACTTGATTAAAATGTATTATATTTGTATCCTTAACACCTAAGATACATAGTGCGAACAAACACGAACACACTAAATTTCTTAACGAACAAACATGAACATAAAATTTTGTTCGTTTAATTGTAAGTGCTCGTTTGTTTTTCATTTAAATTTAAACAAACGTACACGAACAAATTTTCATTCGTGTATGTTTGGTTCATTTACAGTTGTAGTGGTGGGTGTTTGTGCAAAGTACAATGCATATCTCATCATCCTTTGTCTGTGAATTGTGGTGATGGTGATGATAGTGAGGTTGTTGGTGGAAACAGTAGGGTGGTAATGCTTGTGGTGGCAGCAGTAAGGTGGTAGTGGCGATGAGTACTCTGCGTTGATACCACTGCTT